>NW_024369262.1:1087277-1760408 GCF_014805655.1 Passer montanus | reverse complement strand
TGGATGGGATGGGTTGGATGGGATGGGATGGATGGGATGGGATGGGATGGGATGGGATGGGATGGGATGGGATGGGATGGATGGAATGGGGTAAGGGGCTTCCACTGGTGCTGCAGTGGCATCTCTCCAGGGATGCCCCATCCATCCTGGAGCAGCCCTGATCCCTCCCCAGGCCTGGGAGCAGCTCCTCCCACGGGCAGTGGGGATCTGGCTGCATCAATATGGTCAAATGATGACTCCAACAGACCCTTGTAAGAGACCCTGCTGCTGCTTCAGGATCTGTTTGCATCGCAGACAGCTCCAAACAGGATTTGCTCCAGCATTCCCCACCTCTGTCTCCCCCTTCCCTGGTCCCAAAAGCACTGCCCTCCTCCCCAGGACCTCAGGTACAGCAGGCACTGCAAAGTTTTCCAAGGGAAGAGCCCGGGAAGGGCTGAGCAGTGAGCAAAGCCATTAAACCTGATAAGGGAGGCAATTTTGAGATGCATATCCTTGAGCACACAGCCTAATCTCCAGCAGCTGGAATTTCAGGCAGGGAGATCACTGAGGGAAGAGAAGTC
Source organism: Passer montanus (assembly GCF_014805655.1). Classification (NCBI taxonomy): domain Eukaryota; kingdom Metazoa; phylum Chordata; class Aves; order Passeriformes; family Passeridae; genus Passer; species Passer montanus. The sequence goes on along the minus strand of NW_024369262.1, from coordinate 1,759,848 downwards.
AGCATTTGCAAAAGCTGCCTGGAGATCCAGACTGCCAGAGGAACAGATAAAAGCAGTCATTACAACCTGTCAAAATGGGTGATAAAAACAAAGATACAGCCAGAGGATGGGGGGAAAAAACACCTGCAGCCTCCAGGAGAGGCTGTGCAAAAGGTGTGGGCATCAGAGGAAGGGGACAGCTGGGAAGAAAAAGAAAAGAAAATGGTATTATAATATTTTTATTATAATAAAATAAAATATTATAATAGAATAGAAAAATATTACAATGTAATATTTTAATAATTTAAAATATCTTCTCCCCCAGAAATTTAGAGCACAGAAAAGTTAGTGTGAACATGCAGGAAAGTACAGGGTGTACAGAGCACACAGCTGCAGAGCTGAGCAACACCGGCTCTGAGGCACTCCTGGCTCTGGTACAAGGCAGAAGAATAGGAATAAATAAAAAAAGGAGTGGGATAAAGCCTGCACAGCTCCAACCAAGCTCAGCAGAAAGGCAGGAAAGCGTGGAGCTGACAGAGCCAGCTCAAGCAGAACTGCATGGCAAACAGGAAGGCAGGAGAAAAAGAGGAGCTGGCATCACGTGCAGGGGGAGATGGAAGCAGGGCTGGGAGGTTTGGGACAGCAATCACAGCCAGCACTGCCAAAATAGTGCTGGGAGTCTCAGGATCACTGGAATGGGCTGAAATCCTGATGGAACAGCTTGTCCAGAGAAGCTGTGGAAGTGTCCATGGCCAGGTTGGACAGGGCTTGGAGCAACCTGGGATAGTGGAAGGTGTCCCTGCTATGGGCAGGGTGGGAATTCCATGAGCTTTAAGGTCCCTTCCAACCCAAACCATTCTGGGATTCACAGGGACACCCAGCAAAGGATCCAAAGGCCATCCCAGGGCTTCCTGCACTACTCAGGCTGAGCTGCAGCAGCCACTGTCACCCCAAAATCCACAAATCCCAGTGCCTGGGACCATTCCTGCAGCTGTCAAAAGGCTGCTCTGCTGGGCCAGCCTGGGGCTGCCACGGACACCATGAAATGCTGAGTATTCCAAACCCTCTGTGAAGAGGAGGAATTATTGGCCAGAGAACTGCCAAGCTTGTCCCAGCTCTGGCCCTGCCCCGAGCTCCTTCTCCCACGGGATAAAAAGGCTCCTCCAGCTGCCCATCCCCACCTGACCCCTCCATGGGCTGGAGCTTCCCCTGGACGTGCCCACAGATGTGAAACCAGAGCTCACAGCCTCAGAGAAGCATCCCTGACCTTTCCAGCTCCTTCCCTGCTAAGTCTGGTCCTGAAAGCTGCAAGGGGATCACAAAACTTGGGGAGGAACTCTCGGAGCAGTTGGAGGAGGGGCAAGGCAGAGGGATGCTCCAAGCAGGGGATGCAGAGCCTTCTTCAGAGCAAGCTGGGATCTTCTGCTCACCCCAACCCTCCTCTGGTTGTGGGAGACAGCAGAACAAAGGGGGACAAGAATTGATGCCAGAGCCTGGGTGGGTATTGAAGGGAGGAGCAGAGCAGGAGCAAAGCCAAGGATAATAGAGCCTGGAGTGCCAAGAGTTCCCAAATCCAGCAGGGACATTCAGGATGGTGGGGAGGAGAAATTACTGCCCTGTCAATGAAAGCACAACCAGACAGGGCTGAGGTGGCTGCAGAAGACAAAGCAAGGCAGGAAAAACCCCAGGATCTATTCCAGGAGGCCCTGGCTGGGATGTCACTGCTGCCAGCCACAAGCCACCAGCAAAACCAAGCAGCTGCATGGAAAATTGGAGCTTTTCCCAGGAAATTCCCATCCACAGCCACAGGAATGAGAGGGGAACAGGCAGGACGAGGCAAGGAAAGGTCCAATTTTTCCCCCCAAAGGCACCCTGCTAAGCTCTGGTGGGATAAGGAATGCCAGCTAAAGGGACAAGGACAAGGGACAAGGACTTTCCTGGTATCCATCTCTGCCAACACCTTCGGGAATGCAGGATCAGAATCCCAGCGGGGTTTGATCCACAGCCCACAGCACGGGGCAAGTCTCACCTGGAAGGATAAATTTTAAAAGGATCCACAAGCACAGTTCAGCAATATTTGAAAAAGACGAGAAGGCAGCGGTCCCCCCATTCCCCAGGAGAGGTGACAGCTCTGGAAACCAGGCTGAGAAAGTTCCACCAGATCCCCCAGTGACCTCCAACCCCATCCCAGCTGGCTCAGATCAGATTTTTAGGGGAACACTGGGAGACCTTGATCCAATTCCACCTCCATGGATAAGCAGCAGCATGGGAACACTCAGGAAGGTCCTCAGGGACCCTGCTCTGAAGGGTCACCGCTGGCTGGGTTGTTTGGGTTTTTTCGGGGTGAAAATCTGCTCATATTTTATTTATTTGTGTCAGAAAAAGTTGGTACTTTTTGTGGAGGTAAGCAGCTAATTACGTTCAGGTTCTTCAGCTAATGAAGAAATAAGCTGAATAATTAATTATTTGAAAATGAATTATTCATGGCTGGTTGTGATTCCAGTGTGGGAGCAAGGAGCTCGGAGTGTTATTTCCTTATTTTCAGCTTAAAAAAGAATAATGTATGTAACCACCCCAGCCAGCCCCGGTGGATCCCAGCTGGGATCAGGGATGGGTGATCCAGGGGGGAACAGCTCCTTTCAATGATTCCACCCTCCAGGATGAAGCAACTGAACTGTGGGATGCTGATGGAGCCATCCCTGCTGAAGCTTCCTAAAAAACCACCCCAAAAATGCCCTAAATCCCACATTTACACATCTCAGCTGGTGCTTTTCACACCTTGCTCCAGGCCTGACCTTGCCCGGTGCTTTAACAACTCCTTGAGCTGCTGGATAATGAGCTGACAAACAGTGACGGGTTTTAGGGATAATCCTGATTTGAATTGCAGTAGGGATGGGCTCATGACAACTGGGACCCCCCAGCACCCTCCTCTTGCTGGGGGTAGAGATCCCTGCTGACTCGAGTCCCTGTTTAAAGGCTGATCCTTTGCCTTGTGCATGCAGATATTAAAAAATCTGGATTTTCCTTCTTCCCAGCTGCCTGGAACACCCTCTGTGTGGCCCTGATGGAACAGTGGGATCATTTCACCCCATTGCTGCCACTGAGGATGTCCCTGCTGGATTTTCCCCCTCTCGCTGTGATTCTTGCACTTCAGTGTGGTTGTCCCTGTCCCTCAGCAGGTTATTAAATGGGATTGAATCAAGGGAAGAATCCATGGGAACAAACATCCACTGATCCCTATGTTATTACATCAGTGACCCCTCCAGCAAACCAGAACCCTTTTAATTCCCCACAATACTCCTGAAGGAAACAAGAGGCCACATGGGGCCAAGGCAAAATTCTTGGAGAAACATTAAATCCACCCAATCTGCCCCTCCCTGACTCACAGAGCTGTTCCCAGCTCCTTCACCAATTAAATCCCAAATGGATATTCCCACCCTTTGCTTTAGGATGACCCAATTATTTCCCTAAAAGTTGCAGTAATTTGGGGATTCCTCAGCACCCTGGGAATCTCCCAGTTTTTAAAGATCTGTGTGGAAGAAGCTTGGAGAAGCTGGAAGAAGAATTTGGGGAACAATCTGCAAGCTGAGGCTGACAATCCCTGGGTGCCCTCCAGCCCCTCCTGCACTGGGAACTGCAGCAAATAAAAGCTCCTGCCTCCTTTTATTTTTTTTTTTTCTGGATTTGGAATATCTGTGGAGCATCCCTACCTTTCCCACTCTGCTGTTTTACAATTTTGCCATCTGGCTCTAACAAGAGGGCCATTCTGACACAGAAATAAATCCCCTGCTCTCTCTAAGTGCTTTCTTATTGTCTTTGACCCTTCTGGTCATTCATAGTCCATTATTTTCTTTGATTCCTCCCAACTGCTGCTACCTGTACTTTTAGGTAACACATTCCTTTTTTTTAGCATTTGCCAATACATTTGTTTTTCTGTTTTCTCCCTCCTCCCCACACCTGTGCACTACTGAGACTGGAAAACAAGAAAAAACAAAATCCCAGTTTCAGCACACTTGGAGTGTCAGACACTGTCACTGACGTGTCCTACCGTGCTGACTGCAGCAAGAGGAAAGGGCTGGAATCAAATTATATTTGCTCCTCCTTATGGAAATCGGGAGTTTTCTTTTTGCTGATTTATTTTTGATGTTCCTCTCTCAGTGGGGATGAGGTTTGGGCTGTGCTGTGTGCCAGCACTGCACGATGAAGTCATCCCTCATCTCCGTTCTCTTGGGGGCTGGTTGGTTCCTCAAGACACAAAGTGTTCCCAAAGTCGCCCCTCTTCCTACCCCCGAGTCCTGAATCATCTCCCTGAAGCTCACAGACAGATGGTTCAGCAATTTCTCCTGTTTGCCATTAAAACCTCGAGCGTTTCAGCAGGATTTTACCCATTCTGTACCAGTTCAGATCCCCGTGCTCCTGCAGGTGTGTGTGTGCTCCACACACCCTCTGGGCTTTTACCCCCTCGCCTCCATCCCCAGCAGTTTGGTGCCACAGGAGGGGTTTTAGTCCTGCCTTTTAACCCAGGGGACATTACAGACCCTGCCTAACCTCATTTAATCAAACTGAAATTCCCCTCTCCACCCCTGCCCCGCTCAGGTCTGTGCCCATCACTCTTGTCCAAGAAATCCCACGGGCTGAGGGCCACGGGACAGCTCCTCCATCACTGCAGCTCCAGCCCTGCCCTCAGGCCACCCCAAAACCCTTTTGGACCCCATTTCCCTGCCACGGGGCCTGGGATTTGGCAGGAACCTGAGCCACTGTGTCAGCTGGGTCGGGAGATGGTGAAACACACCCAGGGTGGTTTGCACTGAGCCCTGGGCAGTTGTCACTAATGAGGTGACATCTTCATGTCACCCCTGGTGTTCCAGCGCCTCCGTGCTTGATTCAAGTCCTTATCTGGGTCACCCTGTGCTCTCCCTAATCTGTTTTCCCCAGGGACATGCAGTGATATCCCTTAATCACTCCGCAGATAAGAGAAGCGGCTTCGTTAGGAGTTGCCCGAGGGCTCCCAGGGGCTGGAGAAGAGGAAGAGCTGAGATTTTGGGTGGTTCTGCAGGATCTGCAGATCACCAAAACCCGCCCTGCCGAGAGGGAACCGCTGCAGGCAGAGCTCTGGGAGGACCATGACCGGGAATTCCCCTGCAGAGAGCAAAAGGAAAAGCTCCAAGTGATTCCTGCCTGGGATGGATGGGAGATGGAAGGGAGATGGATGTGGGATTGATGGGGGGTGGATGGGGGATGGATGTGGGATGGATTTGGGATGGATTTGGGATGGATGGGGGATGGATGTGGGATGGAGGAGGGATGGATTTGGGATGGATGGGGGATGGATGTGGGATGGATGGGGGATGGATGGGGGATGGATGCGGGATGGTTGTGGGATCACAGCGCTCCAGCAGCAGCTCAGCCATGGATGAGCAGCTCCCAGCTCCCCAGGAAGGAGCTGTCAGCACAGCCACGGAACCATCGCTGTGCTCAAAGCACCAGGCACAGGGAGGGCAGGAGACAGCAGCTGGAAATGTGCAACAGTGGCTGTGCCTGCCAGGGGATGAGCGGATCCTGGCCCAGCTCCCTCACAAGAGGGATGGGATCCTCTAGGAATGATCCCTCCACATCAGGAAGAAGGGAAGGCATGAGCAAGATTCAGTTTCAGCTTACTCCACACAGTTAATTTAATATCAGACACCTTTTCTAGCAGGAGACAGAACTCTCAGCCCCTCAGATGCAAGAGGAGCAGCTTAGCTCTCAATAAATCACCTGAACATCCCACCACGTCCTCTGTCCCCACAATCCCACAAAGGATTGGCAGAGGGAGACCCAGAGACTTTCCAAAGGTCCCGGAAATCTTGGGATAGAGCAGAGCACTCACTGGGCTCCTCCAGCCCCGAGGACTTTCAGCTCTGGCCAGTCCCTTCGGGGTTTCCAGGATGTGAAAGCCACCAGTGACCCCTCCAGGCCACTCGGGGACTGCACTTGTCACCTCCTGTCCCTCCCTGGCCCGGTGACCGTGCTTAACCAGGAGAGGAAAGTTGGAACTTTTGCTTCTTTTTTTCTTTCCTTTAAGTGATTGAAGTAGCAGCTGAGAAAGAGGCACTTGAAAGCAACTCGAGTCTGGTTAAAGCTGGTTATCCATCTCAATTTGCATGATGATTATGCAAATTGCGGTTTGCATAATGTGGCTGTGATCTCCAATCACTTTTAGGGTTTTCCTGAAGGCAAAGACCCCAGAGAAGGCCCCGAGCAGCTCTCCAGCCCCTGACCATGCTCGGACAGCACCAGTCACATGAAATGCTGAGAGCTCCCCTCTCCCTGTGGTTTTGGGTCCTCTGTGGGGGCTGAGCCTGACTTTGCCCCTGCCCTGGGGTGGTCTCAGGCTTCAGAAGGGGCTGCAGGGCTGAGCTCTGCCCTTGGTATCGATTCCTCAGCTGAAATTAAGTTTTGTGGCTGCACTGAAGCTGAATTTTCCACTGCCCCACAGCCCTCCAGATCTCAGGCTCCAGGGCAGGTCTCCACCACCCCCAGCTGCAGCAGATCTGGACCAGGAGTTTGTTTAACCTGACCCCCCTCCAGATCCACCACTCTTCCCCCACAGCAGCAGGTCCAGGCCCTCTCCTCACCTTGGGACAGAGCTGGATCATCTCCCAAATCCTCCAAACACCATCCATGGGCTCCAGCACAGCCCAGCCCCAAGGAATGACCTCCCCCATGGTTTTCAGCAGCTCTTCCCACAGCAGCAGCAAATACCCCACAGCAGCCCCCCAGAGAAAAACCCATTTAATGGAATTATCCCCAAGCTGCACTAAATCAGTCAAGGAAAATTTAAAAACCCAAACAAACTCACTCCAAAAGCCACAAAAACTTTGCAAATCTTTCCCACCCTGAAGGCCAGGAGCAGATTCACACCACCCAGGACCTCCCTGGGCCACTGCCCAGGCTTTTATACATGCCAAAATCTATCTATTTATACTACAGCAAGAGCTCTTCTCCAACACAAGTGTCCAAAAATCCAACATCTGAAGGATGAGATGAGGTCTGGATTTATCCAGATCTCTCCTGCAGGAGGTCCCAGTGCTGAGTTTGCTGTTGGGTCAGTCTGTGTGACACTGGTGACCCTAGTGGTGGTGATGATGGTCACCTTTGGAGCCACTTGATAGCACCAAATCCTTGCTCCAGCTCCAGAGTTAGGAGTGGTTTTATCTCCTCATTTCTCATGGTTTCAAAATCTCCAGCAGATGCAGGGGGATGGGAGGCAGCATCCTGGAAAGAAACAAAAAAAAATAAAAAAAAAGGCAAAACCCCCCTCCAGCTCTTTAGGGCTCAATCCAAACCCACGGGGATGAAAACAAAAGCACCAGGAGAATTGGCTCAGCCCGAGCTGGACCTTCCCAGAAAAGCTGAGCTCCCAGAACATCCAGCAAAGCTTCTGGAGAGAGCTTGTGCAGCCCGTGGAGAGGGGAGGCTGAGGGGCTGCCCCTGCCTCGGGCTTTCCTGAGGGACAATCCATGGTATAAACAACACGGATCAAAAAGAGGAGCAGCCAGGCAGAGCTCCCCAGCCCGGGATTAGATGTGGGTTGAAATCCCAACTCTTAGTGAAAACTTGGCACTTCAAACTAAGTGGGGCAGCTTCAAAGGAGGCTGTGGGGACCCACCTGTGGCCACCAGCTGTGGGACCTCCCTCAGATGCCCTCAAGGTCTGTGTTGGCCTCCACTCCGAAGGTTTCTCTGTGCTTACATCTCTCCTTTCCCAGAGCAGAGTGATGGATGGAGCTGGGAATGGGATCCTGCTCCCACCAGGAGATGAATCCCCACCCCTCCTTTCAGCCCTCACTTGGAGGCAGCTCAGTTTTTGGTTTTGGAAGTGATTGAGAACTAAACCAAGCAAACCCAGCTCAGTGCTGGCTGCAGCTCCAGCCCTGGCTGGCTCCTCTCTGCAGTTTCCATGCTGGAGGATATGCAGGGGTGTCAAACTCCTGAGTGACACTCTCAGGAGCTGGAAAACGGGATGAAGAGGGAATGCTGTGGTCAGCCATGGGAATGGAGCTGAATGGTCCCTGCTGGACCTGCACCTCCTCTGCTCTGCTCCCTCCTGGCTGCTCACCCTGGGGAAAATGGCTTTGGAGTCTGTTCTAGCACATCTGGGCTTTCCCAGGATGGCAGGGCCAGCATTCCTGAGCTCAGCACTGGCTCACAGCTCCTTGGGTTACCACAGTGGTTTAGGATGTGCACAGCTCCCCCAAACTCTCCTTGTAAGCAGCTCCCACACTCACAGACCTGTTACTGCCCAGGGTCAGGGTGGGGGAGATCCTGGTGGGAATTCCCACAGCCTCTGAGCCCTGGAGAGGGGCAGCACTCCCAGCAGGATGGAAACTGATGGTCATTCCTGCCCATGGTGTGGGAGGGGGGAGCCAAAGCCAAGTGGGACTCTGGGAGCTGGGAATGCTTCCATCCTTCCCTTCTGTTTGCTCTCCCTCATCCTTTCCTCAGGGGTCTCCAGCTGTATCCCAGTGTGAGCCCACCATTCCCAATCCCATGTGTGCAGGAACCTTGCTCCTTCTCCTGTCTGTCCTGACCAGGAATGACACCAGGAGTGTCTGGAGACCAGTTTGAGTGATCACAGCTCCCTTGTGTGGTGGAGAAAACTGGCAGAGGCACCTTCCCACACCCAGAAAAATCCCTTTTTATCTGTGAAATCCCTGCTCCCCCAGCTCTGAGGGACAAAATCCAACACGGAGTCCTCTTTCCCCTCATTTCTCCCATCCCATCAGGCTCCTGTTTGCACACTGAGCTCAGCTCCTCTCTCCTACCAGGGGCTTCTTCTGCCCACCCACCTGAGCAAATCCTCGCCTTCAAAGCTGTGCAGAAGGGGCTGCTGAGCTCCCAACTTCCCCGACATCAAAAGCTTTCCTTGTTTATGTTTTGCACAGCACCGAGAAGCCAGTGGGATATGGAGGTTTGTTTTCCCTGAGCAGGCAGAGCATGGGGAGGAGGAATTCCTCAGCAGGAATAGAAACCCAAGCAAACAGAGGAGGAGTTTGTGGTTGGAGACACGAGTCTTCTCCTTCTCCTGCTTTGTTTCCTTCCCTTTGTGGTGTCCCTCAGCCTTGATCTGCTCCGTGTTTCCCACTGTCCTGGCAGAGTTTTGGAGCATCCCAGAGGGAAGTTGGTGACAGCTCTCAGAGTCTGGGCTCAGCCACAAGCAAACCCCTCAGAAAATGGAAAGTGGAGGTTACAGGAGATGTTTTATTCAGATCCCTGATCCTGACACATTGCTGGGGGGTCTGGCTGGGAACACCCCGGGAGCAGGATGTGTTTCCCTCTCCATGGCTGAGAGGTGATCGTGGCACTGCACCCCATGGTGAGAGGCCACGCTGGGGACCAGGACAAGTGACCAGAGAGCTGCCACTGGAGCTCCATGCACAAACCTGAGCTGCAGAGCAGCTCGATGCTGCCTGAGCCTCCCTCAGGGGCCCAGTTCCATCCAGCTCTTGGAAACAATCCCATGGATCAATCCAGATCCCTGCTGTTGGAGACAACCCTTTCATTTCCTACATTAAAGTACCAGACTATGGCTTAAAACTGCGTAGGTTTTTTCCTCCTTAATTCCTAAACGTCTTTCACAGCTCCTAATTTGAAGTTTAACTGTATTAATGCCTAATTTGTGCTGAGTTTTTCTCTGCACAGACAGTTCTTTAACCTCAGGAGCTCTTCTCCTTCCCTGACATATTCCTTACCTCCTTTTCCCAAGGAATCCATTGGCTCATCAAGCAGGTGCTCTGCTCTCCATAGCAGCAGCACAGACCTCTCCTGCCCCTTCCCTGTTTGGATTTGCCCACAGAAGAAGCCCAGGAGCATTGCAGATAAATCCCACTGGGAATTCAACCGATTTTCCCTCCCCTCTCCCCTGGGATGTGCTTGGCTGTGCTGTCACTCCTGCATTTCCACCACTGGAGCTGGGGTCAGGTCCCAAATTACTCAGCTGTCCTTGGGATGGATCTCCTGCAAGCCAGACACCTCTGTGGGCAGCTCCCCAAGCTGTCAGCTCCTCTTTAGTGAGTTCCTCGAGCACTTCCCACTCTCCATTAATCCCTGTCCTCATTAAGGGTTTCCCACCAGGCACTGGAGCAGACTCCTCACTGGAGCATGGAGAGAAGTCTCTGGCATTTCCTTCATCCAGAGATGAGCCTGGCACCTCCTGGACTGCATTCCATGCCCTTTTCTCTTTGTTTTTAAGGACTCTTTCCCTCCAGATTTGGTCCATAAACTCTCAGGCTGGATGAATGTGCCCCAGATCATTTGTGTTCCCATTCTGGAAACACAAAGGGAAATCTGGGAAGGGCTTGGGTCAGGAGGTGTGAATCCGGATCCAGGTGTTTTCTGGTTTGTGGGAAGTGCAGGGAGTCTCTGGACAGGCAGGGAAGGTGAGGAAAGGTCACTCCAATCCATTGTCCTTCCCACAACAGCAGCCAGGAGCAGGTGTCTGGAGAGTGATCCCAAGGACAGGGAGGCACCCAGAGCTGCTCCTCTTGTTTCAGCAGGAAGAAAATCCTGGCTCAGGAGTCATCTCCTCACTCTGGGCTTCCCTTGTGTTGAATTAATTTGCCTAATCACTTCTGGAAGCCACCATTGCTGGGGCAGGGTGACATCCTCGCTGGGAGGTGGCTCTGGGAGGTGGCTGTGCTGGAAACAGCTCAGGAAGGGGTGGCTTCACCCAGACACAGAGGCTGGTCCCTGGTGTCACCTGAACTGGCAGGGTCCCTCTGAGCTGATCTTTACTCCAGGAGAGCAAACTCACTGGCAAGGAGGATGGGGAACTGCTGGGACCCAGAAATGCTCCAGGCAGCTTCTCTTGGGGAAAAGGAGAAGGGCAGTGGTGTGAGCTCTGGGAAGGAGCCTGTGCTCAGTGCTGGGGCAGGGCTGGGCTGGGTTGGGGGTTGAAAACGCTGTGAGAAAACCCCCTCTTGTCTTCCACAGTGCCCAAACCCAGCTTATTAAACAGTTTCCAGCAGAATGTTCCTGTCACCAGTGCGCTGTCACCCTGCCAGCCCCAGAAGTCCCCCAGCCATGGCAGCAGGACCAGATCTGTGTGTGGGGACAGCATAGAGCACCTTGGGTTGATGGAAATGAAGAGAAGGGCAAGAACCTGGGGATGGGGTAGAACCATCACAAGGAGATTCCCAGGGACTGTCTGGGAGAGGAAAGCCACGAGCCTGCAGTGTGAGCCCTGCTGCTACCCAAGGGGCTGTGACATCAGCTGATGGGTGACTTCTCCAAGAGGACAAAGGTTGGGAGGCTGGCTGAGCTCTGGGTTTTATTGGAGGAGATCCCTGCTCTCTCCTTCACAGATGGCAGAGCCTCTGAGCAAATCCCAAACTCCATCCTTCAAATTCCAGCCTGCTTTGGAGCATTTCCAACCTGGGAATGACAGTGATGGCACCCAAGGTGTCCCCTCCCTTGGGTCAGCACAGCCTGAGCTGGGTGGGATTGATGTGGATGACAGAGCCACAGCCAAACCCTGGCCAGTCCAGGAGATCACGGGGATTTTAGGAGAGGACACCAGCACCCTCCTGGCTTCCAAACTCCTCTCCTGGTCTGCCAGGACCCTTCTCACCCCAGAAAATTCACTGGAACCTTTGTTTTTCCTCTTTACTTCTCCTTCTGTCTGCTCAGTCTGGCTGGAAACAAGAACAGTCCCATTCTCTTCATCAAAATGTTCCCCCAGATGAACATTTCCTATCTGGTCCCAGCTTTTGTAACATATTCCTTTATTTTTTCTTGTTCTCCATGGTAGAGCTTCTCTAGTTGGCTTTATTTTACATTAAATGGGAATCCCTTTTAATTAAAAGAAGAGGGAAAAGCCCTTCAGTCCCATTCAGCTCAAAGCAAATTGGTGCTTTTCTCTTTAGAGGAGCCTCAAGATGCACTTTAGGGTTGGATTCATGGAGTGAGCCAAAAACGTGGAGCAGCAGGATCAGCTCCACGCCACAGCTTCTCATTCTCCCTTGGCTCATATTCCCCAAACTTTCAAACCTCCCATACATCAAAAAATAAAAATGCTAATTTAAATTTTTTTAAAAATAATAGTTTAAAAAAATAAATTCCCACCTCTTGAAAATACTGGATTTTGCCCAAAACTGAACAAAAAGCCCAGCTCATAAAGCATCTCCTCCTCTCCCTGGAAGTCCCAGCTCTGGCTGGAGTTCTCCAAACAGTGGAAACTGATTGTGGGGTGGGCAGGGGATCACAGGGAGGAGCCCAGTTCCTCCTTCCCTGGCTGATTCCCACTGCCTGGAGTGGGGTTGGGATGCAGGGCTGGGATCTGGAGCTCTGGGCACGGTTTGTGGGGCCAGGGGCTTTGCTGGGAGTTGTGGGGTCAGTGCACAGGCACCCCAAAGGCAGCAGCTCCCAAAGTGTGGATCAGGGAATTCCTCCATCCAGAATTCACCAGGCAAACACGTGGTGGTTCCCAAGGGCTCTCTGAGGAGGTGAAGAGACAATAATTAATCCTTGGGGCTCAGATAACTAATTAGTCAAGTGACAGGAGTGGGTGATGAGCTGGGTTCAGGGAAATGACGCCGGGAAGTGGCTGCCAGGGGTGTCCCCAAAACCTGGATGGGATGGTGACAATCCTGCTCCATCCCCTGCTCCTCCCCAGGCTGGGGGCTTTGCTGGGAGTTGTGGGGTCAGTGCACAGGCACCCCAAAGGCAGCAGCTCCCAAAGTGTGGATCAGGGAATTCCTCCATCCAGAATTCACCAGGCAAACACGTGGTGGTTCCCAAGGGCTCTCTGAGGAGGTGAAGAGACAGTAATTAATCCTTGGGGCTCAGATAACCAATTAGTCGAGTGACAGGAGTGGGTGATGAGCTGGATTCAGGGAAATGACGCCGGGAAGAGGCTGCCAGGGGTGTCCCCAAAACCTGGATGGGATGGTGACAATCCTGCTCCATCCCCTGCTCCTCCCCAGGCTGCATCCCCCAAAACCATTGGCAAGCAAGCAAAGAAAAGCCAATTTTGACCTGGAAGCTGAACTGGGGCAGAGCTCAGGTTGAAACAACCCGAGGGAGAGATGAGAGCTTGTTGAAATATTGGAGTATTGGGACACAAGACAGATGATGGACTCTGAACCTGGTCAGCATCAGAGATTTGATAACAGGATGCCTTGGCGATAGCAAAAAGAACTTTGAGCATTAAATCAAGATCGCAAGAAGATTCAGTCAGAGGGGTTTACCAGAAAAAGAAAAGTACATCAGACTTCTGTAAGCAAGAGATGTTTAAAATGTATGTTTGTTTATGTGATTATTAACTTAATCATTGTAATAAAACATTACTAGTCTTCCTAAAATACTATATAAGCTGTTATACTTCACAATAAATTCAGATTCTTTGCCCATCACACCAAGTCCCCATCTCTGTCATCACTGTCAATAGGAGCTGAACCCCCAGCCCCTGAAATCCCCAGATCCAGGCACTGCCAGGCCTGGCCAAGCCCCATGGAAAGGTCTTTTCCATCTGGGATTGTTCTTCTAGCACGGAGTGAGAGTATTGACATGTCAGAGTGGCCTTTTATTATGATCCATTTATGCCATTAATGGAATATCCTCCTCTTGGATTGCTCAGTTCTGTATTAACAGTGTAAGAAACTCGGCTTTTCCTTCAGCTCTTCATTGTCTAAATGAGTCCCAGACTCTCCCTGTGACAGCATTTTGATGGATGACCATATTTTTAGCTGTGATCATGTCTTGATGCTCTGAAATTAGGGACATGCTTTAAAAATATTCGCCCATGTACATTTATCTTATTTTTCTTAATCTCTGTCTCACCAGTTCTCCTTCGGTTTTTATTGTAGGGTCATTAGAGCTTGTTATAAGCCTGATAAATTGGTATGGCACCATTTATTTGCTGTTTGAGCTGCCCAAGGAATGGGAAAATAAAGTATAAATATGGGGAAATGATCACTGGGGGTTTTACTTCCATAATAGAGAACATTCCTAATGAATTGCCTCACTGGGGCATCGTTTTGTCCAGCCAGTCTTGGAGATGTGAAGAAAATCTGAGGATTCAGGAAATAGTTACAGGATTGAACCTGGAGAAAAAAATCCTGTGCAGAGCCAGACCAAAGGGATTTGACCTGTTTGATGTCTCAGAGACATCAGGAGATGTAAGTGACAAATATGCTCAGAGCGGGGGAAAATATGAAAGGATTTATTAAATTTCAGAGAAATGGGACTAAACAATGTCCCACCTGGAAATTTAGTCTGGACATGGCAGTCAGGAGCTGCCAGCACAGGGATTTAATAGAGCTCAGACTAAGGGCTCATCCAGGGCTGGAGACTCGGGGAGATCCAGGAGTTCTGCAGCCCTTGGCAGGATTTTCCATGTAGAGCCAAGGTGGGAATTTGGGGTGGAGGGAATTCCCTCATTGCCAGCCCAGCAGCCCCAGTCCATCCCTGTGCCCCTGTGGGAACACATGCATGAGTTATTTGCTGCCAAGGAAGAGGTGCAGTAGCCCGACACAAATTATTAGGATTGGGAAAAATAAATCTCCAGTTGTTGGGTCAGCTCTTCACAGAATGGTTCCAGCTGCCCTGGAAAGTGGCTGAAATTCCAATTGCTTGGCTCCCTGCTGCAAGGGAATTTATTGGAGTGAGTCCCAGGGGTGTTTCCTGCTGGGATGGAGGAGTTTTTGTCTCTGTGGGGAGTGAAGAGGAGCTGGCCATGGACAGAGATCGCCCTCAACCCCTAATCATGGATCAGAACAGTTTTGAAGAACTCAGGAACCATCTTGGTCAGGGCAGGGCCACCAAGTTAAACACAAGTCCTGTTTAACTTGGCCTTAAACCCTTCCAGGGATGGGACATCCCAAATCCTAGGTCCTCGGTCCTAAATCCTCAATTCTCAATCCCAAATCCTGAATCCCATATCCTCAATCCCAAATCCCAGCAGACTCTGGCCCGTCCATGTGTTCCCCAACTGATATTCTCTTCTTTTCCCAACTCCTGCCTTTGCCCACGGGAAAGAAAGGCAGCAAAGGGACAAAAATGGTGCCGATTCTGGGGAGGGGACAGATGGGAACCGTGGGGACACCAGGCTGTCCCTTGTCCCTGCTCAGCACTGGGGTGGCAGCGGCTGCTCGGCTCAGCTGACGAACGGGAGCTCTTCTCCTCTGGAAATGTGATGGATGATCCCAATTATATCCTTCCAGCCCTGATTTAATGTAATGTTTTATTAATAGCAACAATCAGGGGAAAGCAAACAGCTCATTCTGCGCACGCCGTTCCCGCTCTGCTTTTCCTGCTTTGCCTTCCCCACGTTCATCCGAGTCCTTGGTGCTCCTGGAATCAGGGGGGTCAGAAGGAGGAGGAGGAGGGTGGGGAGACACGAGCAGACAATTCACAGAGCAGGGCAATGGCTCATTAGCGCCCAATTAACACGATTGGGACAATATTTTCTTCACTCATTCTTCACGGATTATTGGGAGGATTGGGAGGAAACGGCAAATTGCTGGTTTGTTTCCTTGGATATTAAAAATCTGTGTGGAAAGATGGGGGGAAAATAATCCCCTTGATGGGTTTAATGGTCCTTTGTTGCAGGAGTAATGGGAGGAATGGAATAAATCCATTGGAGCTGTCCTTGATCGGGCATAGCACTGGCAGGGTTTGGGATCTTTGCTCAGGGCAAAACTTTTCCTGATCTGAATCCCCCCAGTCAAGTCCTGCTTCCCAAACCTTTGGGAAAGGCTTTCCTGGCTGGAAATGCATCCCCACCTCTGCACAGGCAGCAAAGAATGGGATTTCCCTGCAAAAAGCGGAATAACACATCAGAGAGCAAGGAATCCTTGTGACCCTATAAATCCTCCTCCTTGGATCCTCCCTCCACCCCGGCCCTGTTTGCTGTTGGATTTGGAAGCCTGTTTGCATATTTACTCATTTTCACTCCTATTGACTCACCCTATATCTTGTTTTAATAGCAGTGCAAAGCCCTCTGGGCCTGTGGTGATAAACAGAAGGGACGTGAGCTTTCCTGGGTTTGTTATCCTGATTTTTGATCCTGGCTTGAACATGGAATTCAAAGTTCTTTTCAATCAAAAGTGCTCCATATCGTGGTAAATGATTTCTTTTCCCCTCAGAGAATCATTAATCAGGCACATCATCCTACATCTCTCTCGTTTTCCCAATCTCTTTTGGTGAATTCCTCAAATAAAGGAGTTTTGGTGGGGGGAGGAAAAGGGAGGGAAAGATTAACTGGAGCAGGTGTCACATTTATCTTATTTCCAGTGCAAATACAATCAACAAGTGCCAGGCTAAAACCAGACCCTAAACAAAACCTGCAAAATGTTCTCCAAATAAATGATTCTTGGCTCTCCTCTGTTTGTTTTTAATTTCCAGTCATCCTCTCAGTGTTCCTGCCAGTCCTTCTGCTCTGGGAATGAGCTCATCCAAGCTGATTCCATAGGGCAGGCTCCTGCTGCTGAGGGACCCTGCAATGCCCCATCTCCACCTTCATCCCAAAGCATCCCTCATCCCAAAGCAGCCCAGGATCCCTTCCTAAAACAGCCCTGAGGATGCACAGAGCTGAACTTCAACATTAAAACCTCTCCTCAGCTCTGGCTCTCCACCAGGGGGGAGGGGGAGGCATCTCCAGATGCAAATCCTAAAATAAATCCTATTTGAGCTTTTTTTCCTCCTTGCTTTAATAGGATTTATTTTAGGATTTGGTGCCTCCTTGCTCTCCGTGAGGTGGTTGTGGTTGGACTCTGCCCTTTTCAGGGGCTGCTGAGCCCCAACCCCATTCCATGAATCTCCTCCTCCACTGATCCCATGGATTTTGGGTCACACCTGATAAAGGAGAAGATATTTGGGCTGGAAGATTAAGAGCAGGCTTAACCTGGGACCCACAGGGGTCTGCTGGGATTTCTCCTGGGGGATTCAGGGAATCCTCTGGATGTGGGAGTGTGTGTGGAAAATCCCATTAACCTGCAGCTGTAGGAAAATGTGGCTCATCCAGCATGTGGGTCTGGGCTTGGAAAATGCCAGGGAATTTTCCTGAGATGAGCATCAGTGCCTTTTCCTCATTAGAAACTCCAGCTGCACCCCAGGAAAAAAAAAAAAGGGGGATAAACAAGTTGGTTTTTTGAATTGGAAATTGCAGATTTGAACAAAAAAAAAGGCTTTTACAAAAATTTTCCGCTTTCTATTGAAAGGATAAAGGAAAAAAAAAAATTCAAAACACATTAAGAGGAAAAGAAGGCTGCAAAAACTCTTCCCTGAGTCAAAACATTTGGCTCAGAACGACAAATGGAAGCTGCTTTTTCTGCATCCTGGAGCACTGCAGTGAAGTGAGAACCACATTTCCCTGCGTGGATCCCATTCCCAGGCCGGGAATGTCTCTCCCCTGACCCACAGGTCCTTTATCCACCTCTCTGATCCCTCAGCAGGAACCACTGGATTTGATAAAAAAATAATTTGAGTCTCTCTCTCAACCCTCTGCCTTGAGTCTCTGTGGCCCCAGCACCATTCCCAGGGCTCCCAGCACCATTCCCAGGGCTCCCAGCACCATTCCCAGAGCTCCATCACCATTCCCAGGGCTCCATCACCATTCCCAGGGTTTCAGCACCATTCCCAGGGCTCTATCACCATTCCCAGGGCTCCAGCCCCATTCCCAGGGCTCCAGCTCCATTCCCAGGGCTCCATCACCATTCCCAGGGCTCCCAGCTCCCCCTGGAGCGTGGGCTGGCCCTGGTGGCCCTGGGATGGGAGCAGCAGCACACAGGGGCCATCCTGAGCCTGCTCCACCCCTGGACACAGCCAGGTTTGCCTGAGTGCATTTCCAGGAGCTGTCCCTGGAAAGCTGAGGCGGCAGAGCTGAGTTCAGAGTCCAAGTGTTCATTTTCCCTCTGTTTTCCCCAAGGGATTGCCAGGGCAGGGCCCTTTCCTGCAGCACAGCTCCTTGGCTGTGTTTATTTGGGATAACTCAGCCTGCAGAGGAGCAGGTGATGCCTCAGGTTTTAGCTTTTATATTTTTCAGATTCTGTGCTGCTTTAGCGTGTATTGATGCTATAAGGTTTATTTTGGTTTTTAATCTTATCACTTTTATTTAATTTTGTTTTATTGTGGATATTTTTGCTTAATGGGTTTTTGTTTCACATGTACATTTATGCTTTTATTATAATTTTTGAAATTTTTAGCTTACTTTATGCAATTACATTATTATAATATAGACTTTTCACTATTTTACTCAATATAGTTTCTTATTTAAGGTAGATTTTTATTTACAACTATAGAAATATAAGTGTATGATTTTTTTACTCAAGGTTTGTGCATTTTATTTTTACATCAATCTAAGTTCTTTCTAAGGTTGCAGATCAAACTCTTAGTGTTTGTGGAAGTTTCTATTTTCCTGATTCCCACAATTTCCCATCTCTGGGAATGCTTTTCCCATGGCCAAGGCCCGTTCAGGCCCCATCTCTGGAACCAAGGCAGAGCATGTGGTGTTAAAATGGTTCCATTTCCCTGCAGGACATGGAGTGAATTTCCAAGGAACCTCTCAGGGGAGCAAAGCAGTGCCCCCAGCCAGTGCAGCGCTCCCAAATAAAATCCTCCCTGCCATGGGAAGAGGTGGCAGATGTGGTGGCCGGGGTGGCAGGGCACTGAGGAGCCACCCGTGGGATGGGCAGTGTGCTGGAATCTGGGCATGGAGCAGCCCAGCATTCCCTGGCCAGGCTGCAGTGGCTGTGCTGGCACCGGGCTGGTGGCACACGTGGCACACAGCAGGGCACAGCTCTCCTTGGCTGTGACAGTGCCACTGCTTTACCAGGACATCTTGGAAATGAGGTTCTGGCTCTGGATGCCATTGCTGAGGCACCAAATTGCTCCTGGCTGCTCTGCTGGTGTGAAATATCCATAAATATCCCACAAAGGATTGCTCCTGGCAATCCAGGGTTGGTTTCCATCAGGTGGAGCAGAGCAGGAAGTCCTGGACTTTTCCCCCCTTCCCCATGACTTGCTCCATCCCCAAAAAAAATTCAGCTCCAAGAGGAGGAAAGCCAGAGGCAGTTTGGATGTGAAGGCAGAGCTGGCTCTGGCCACACAGATTTGTGTTGCAGAGAATTTGGGGCTTTGGAACAACACCTGCTTTGAACCAGAGCTGGAATTTCAGGGGTCCATGTAGAATTGCCCCATTCTCTGTGGATCAGTGCAAGGAGCCTTTTGTCCTGCCCAGGACTGGGAATTCCCTGGTTTACCCCTGGAAGCAGCCAGATGCTGCAGGAGATGAAGCCAAGCCCATGTGCCAGCCCTGGCCCCACACACCCGTGGCAGCTCCAGGGCTCTGGGCTCACCTGGAGCTGCTTGTCCTGCTCAGTGCCAGAAGTTCCTGGGGTCAATCCCATCCTGTTTCCCAGCTGGTGCCTGTCCTGTGTCACCAAACTACCCATGGGCAAGGCACAGGGAGCAGCCAGGGCTCTGAGAGGGGTTGGTACACTTTGTTCCTACACTGGGTGGGATTCAACCTCCTCTGCCCTGTGCCCACCACTCCCTTGGCACGTGGGACTGGGATAACTGGTGACAGGGATGATCCAGCCAGGGACAGCAGAGCTGAGGATGCCACCTGCTCCCTCAGGTGAGGCTCAGCAGGAGCAGCAGCTGCTGTGTGGTGTTCATGTGGGGATGGAGGGGAAAATGAAAAGGGAAAAGATGCTAAAACCCAGGAGCAGCTCCTCAGCTGTGGCTTCCCGGGATCCTGGGCAGTGCCCTGGGCATTTCTGGGCTGCCCTTGCTGGGCTTGCAGGATGTTTCCACACCCAGAAAGTATTTTGGATCATCACCCATGTCTGCTCCCTACCTCCTGGGGTTGTCACCTCCCTCTGAGGCCCCTGCCAGGGTCCCAGCCCCCTCCATGAGCTCTTCCCCGCCATTCCTGGGAGATCTCCTGCCCCAGGAGCAGCCTGGAGGGCTGGGGGAGGCTGTGGGGCAGCGGTTCCCTGCATGTGGCAAGAAAAACCCTTCCCTCCGAGCACCAGCAGCTCCACACTGGAATTACAGATGGAACTGTGAAGGGTGTGAATGCAACACAATGCAAGAATTATGTAGAAAATAAAGGTAGTTACAGTTGCTTCAAAACATTTTCACAGCTAGAGCTCAGGGCTTTTAATCAACTCCCTTTTTTCCCCTTTTTTTTCTCTTTTTTATTGCAGGTTCTCCTTTCTGCCAAACATTTGCAGAGGGGGAAAAAAACTGAAGCTAAGAGAGAGAGAGAAACAGTTTTAGCTGCCAATCTGTTGCTTGCAAAGCCATGAAAAACACCCTGAGAGAGACTAGCATGTATTATAGAAAAGCAAAAGGAGTTCATGCATCATCCTCTTTGCTGAAGTCTTTTAAGGTTCCTTCCCTCCTGAGACCTCCTGTGTCCCCAACATGCTCCAAGCCATCAAAGAAGGAGGTTTCAGCCCATCCCAGGCTCCCTGAAAAGTTCTCTCAGCCATCCTCTCTCTCCTGGAAGTTTATTCTGGTGTATGGGGGCCCTTCTGTCCCTTGGGGCTGTCCAAGGAGCTCTCCTCTGATGCCACATCCAGGATTGCTCCCAGGGCTACTAAAACTTGGTAAAATCTTGGGTTTGAGTTCAATATCCCATGCAGGGAGCCTGGCAGAAATGTGGATGCATCCCCTGTCAGTAAAATCTGTGCTCCTCCCCATTTACCTCTCATTTTCTCTCTTGTGAAAGTCAATGTATACCTTTAGCTCTGCATCTCCAGGTGGAAATCTGGATTTCTCTTCCCACCCAATGCCCCAGGACTCTTGGAGAAGTGCACTGGGGAAAACCAAGCTGGAAAAAGCGTTGTGGTAAAGGGATAGGAGAGGGAAATTTGGGTTGTGTTCAGTGTGCAAGGGCTGGGAAGATTAAATACAGCCTTGATTCAGTTTTTCTAGGTCAGAAAGTCAGGCCTGAGCCTAAGGGTGTGGGATAACCCTCCCTAAGGTCACGGGAGCTGAGAAGCACAGATAATATATAATAATAATATGTTATATAGCAATATAACATATAATATTATTTATATTATAACAATATAATAATATTTATATGATATGATATAATAATATATCATAATATAAATAATATAAAATAATATTATATCCTATAAAACAATACAAAACAATCTATATAACAATTATACTATATAATTATAATTATAGATAATAATCTATAATCTATAAGTACTGTTTAGGCTAATGAAGGCTGGGAGAGAGCTGAGCTGTGCCAGCCTTCCCTTGCTCTGCCATGCGGGGAAGGAGAATTAGAGGGGCAATGAGGAGAGAAACATCCTCTCCAGCTTGTTTTTAAGACATGCCTTCCACCCTGGGGCTTGTTTTAACGGCCCATGCCGCACACCAGAGCCATCCCCTTTTATTTACGATGATTATTACGGGCTGCTGCAGTGTCCCCTGGGTCCCAGAGAGGCAGCGCCGGCTGCTATTAAGGCATTTTGTCTTTCTCTACAATCACATAAAGACCTTCCCCGTGCTCCTCCCGCTGGGCAATAAAAAGGGAAAGACAATCCAGGGCTGAGCTGGCTGCTCTGGCTGGCTGGGCAGAGCGCCTCGTTAGGCACAATAAAGTGCTCTCCTTAACCCCGGGCCAGCGGCCAGGCCGGGGCAATCAGGCCAAGGAAAAGGAGGAGAGGATGGGATGGAGGAGATGGAACGCAGGGGAGGAGCTCAGCCCGCCCTGGATGCTCCTCGGGATGGATCCTGCGTCCTCATCCTGCTCCAAACCTGGGCAGCCTCGTGAGGCCTCCAGTTCCAGACCTGGGACACTTCTCTGTTCCAGGCCGGGAACCCCTCATAAATCCCCCAATTCCAGCCTGGGAACCCCTCATAAATTCCCCAATTCCAGCCCGGGAACCCCTCATGAGTCCCCCAATTCCAGCCCTGGAACTCCCTCTTGAGTCCCTCAATTCCTGCCCCAGAACCCCCATCATGGGTCTCCAAATTCCAGCCCTGGAACCCCCTCATGGGTTCTCCAATTCCTGCCGCAGGACCCCCCTCATGGTTGTCCTAGTTCCAGCCCTGGGACCCTCCTCAATTCCAGTCCTTGGACTCCCCTCATGAATCCCCCAATTCCTGCCCCATGATTCCCCTCATGAATCCCCCAATTCCATCCCTGGTTCCCCCCTCATGAATCCCTCAGTTCCTTCCCTGGAAGCCCCTAATGAATCCCCCAGTTCCAGCCCAGGAACCCCCTCATGAATCCCCCAATTCCAGCCCAGAAACCCCCTCATGGGTCCCCCAATTCCTGCCCCAGGACCACCTCATGAGTCCCCCAATTCCAGTCCTGGAACTCCCTCTTGAGTCCCTCAATTCCTGCCCCAGGACCACCTCATGAGTCCCCCAATTCCAGTCCTGGAACTCCCTCTTGAGTCCCTCAATTCCTGCCCCAGAACCCCCCTCATGAGTCTCCAAATTCCAGCCCTGGGACCCCCTCATGGGTCCCCTAATTCCTTACCCAGCATCCTCCTCAGGGGTCTTCCAATTCCAGCCCTGGGACCCTCCTCAATTCTATTCCTGGAACCCCCTCATGAATCCCCCAATTCCTGCCCCAGGACCCCCCTCATGAATCCCCCAATTCCATCCCTGGTTCCCCCCTCATGAATCCCCCAATTCCTTCCCTGGAACACTCTCATGAATCCCCCAACTCCAGGCCTGGGTGTCCTTACCCAGCATCCTCCTCAGGGGTCTTCCAATTCCAGCCCTGGGACCCTCCTCAATTCTATTCCTGGAACCCCCTCATGGGTTCTCCAATTCCTGCCCCAGGACCCTCCTCATGAGTCCCCCAGTTCCAGCTCGGGAACTCCCTCATGAGTTCCCCAATTCCTGCTGCAGGACCCCCCTCATGGTTGTCCTAGTTCCAGCCCTGGGACCCTCCTCAATTCCAGTCCTTGGACCCCCCTCATGAATCCCCCAATTCCATCCCTGGGTCCCCCCTCACGAGCCCCCCGGTTCCAATCCTGGCCTTGGCTCATCTCCCCAGGAACTTGAGCACGTCAGAGGCGTCCAACAAAGCATTTTGGAAAATTAATCAGCCCAATTGAAATGTGATTGATTGAGAATTGAGAACCACGATCCAGCAAGTCCTGGAAAATGTAATAGTCTAAAACCCTTATTAATTTTTCATGTTCTTTCTGTTTGGATTTTTTTTTTTCTCCCTTGTGGAGATGGCTTCATGCCAGGATGTTTATGTGTAAATTCCAGCTCTCTTCCCGCCTGGCTCTGAGGCTCTGGAGCTGGGCAGACCCTGGGATTTCCATCCTCCCAAAACCCTGATTGGAAAATGCACCAAAAAAAAGAGGGGAAGAACCTCATGCAGCTGAGCTTGCCAGCTTGGGATGAGCCAAAATCTGGGAATTTTGCTCCAGCTGTGACACCCATGTCCCCGAGCACCTCTGGGGTCATTGTGATCTCCAGAGAGGAGCAACACCAACACCAAGCTCAGCGTGGCACATCCTTGACTCTCATCACCCTCTAAAGCAGCCAATTAACCACTGCTCCCAAATTAGGGTGGGGTAAACCCCGGTGCCACACGTGGAAGGAGACAAAGCCAGGTTTAGCTGCTCTTTTCAGTTTTGCTCCAGAGCTCCTCATGGTTCCAAGCCAGCGGCCTGGCGTGGAATTAGCAATCAATGGGAGACCAGGTTGTAAGTGGTGCTGTTCGGATGAAATTATTTCTGTTTTCAACAGATCTGTTTTGATTTTTGCTTCCAAAGTGAAAATGTCTCTATTTGTTCAACATTTGGGTTTGGCCTGGATTTTTGCTTGGCTTATTTTTTTATTTTTTAAATTTTTTTTTTTTTTTTGACACAATGTCAACATTTCTCAAGTGGTGAAAAAACCAACATAATTTGGATTTTTTTTATTTTTTTTTTTTAAGACCAATTTTCTGCCAGCAGCAGCCATGGAAATGTTTCAACCAGAGCGCTGATGAAGTAATCTGAACATATGCCATGGGACCCAGGATCTGACCTCTCTTGTTGGATTGCTTCCCTGGGGAATTGAGGCTGTAAAAATCACACCTTCTCTGTGTCTTTTTGTCACCTTTCCACCAGCAAACCTGGCCGTACCTGGGCACATCTCAAGCACAGATGGGCTGAGATATTGCAGGTAATTGGGTTCTTAAAAATCACGGCACAGAATCAGTGATATTTGGATTTCTAGCAGCAGAAGAGGTGGAAGGCAGCAGAGGTCTGGCTTATATTGGATACAAATTAATTTAAAATGTGCAAAACTTCTTCAAATTTCCCATCTGGCGGGAGATTGAGTTTGCACCTTTCTGCCTGCAAATCAACCATGGACTTGGAGCAGAGTGCCCCTTTTTTCCTGCCTCATCCTAAGTGCCCTCCTTGCCACATCCATGGAGTCACCCCAGCCCTCTGTCAGGCCAGCCCCAAAAACTCCACAAAATAAGGAAGAAGCAAGGGATTGATCTCCATCCCAGGGCCAGGACACAGCTCTCTGCTGGGTTTTCAGGTGGATTATTTTCCTTGTGGGACCATGAATCTGTGCTTTCCTTGAGAAATTTTGCTGTTCCTGGTGTTTTGGCCACAAACACAACTGTGGCCTCAGGGCCTTGTACCCCTGTCCCTGTGCTGGGTCCAGCTGTTATTATTTCTCTTTATTTATGTCCTGCTGTTCCCCAAGAGCTTTTTCTGAACTCTCTCCACTGTCTCCAGCATTTCCTGGTAAATCTGGAAGACAAAGTGCTCATCCTCTCCACGAGGGTTTTTTATTTTTAATAAAACTCCCTGGTGCTTCTCCTGAGGGACTTGTTGAACTTGTGAAAGTCAAAAACAAAATGCTGGAGCTGCTGTTTCCTGGAGAGCGAGGCTGTGTTTCCTCGTGGGACTTCTGGAAAGGGCAGGGATGGGACCAAGGGCTCCAAGTTCCCCTGGATCCTGGTGGTGCTGGCAGCCAGATCCTTCCCAGCTCTTCCCAAACAGGTTCTAATGGGTCAAAGGAAAACTTGAAAGGGAACATGGGAGGGAAGACAAAGCCCATTTTCCTTCTCTGTCCTGAAGAACTCAGGGCCTTCCTGGAGTGTCCTGAGGATATTTGACCTCTCAGCTGATGGTGCAGATCTATAAAGGGAATTTTTACATCAAACCAGAAGCAAATTCCCTGAGCCAGCACCTCCTGTTCCATGGGACAGCTCTGGCTGCAGGAGAAGCCCAGTAACACCTAATTTCTTGGTTATTAATCAAGGCTAATTAGCTGGACTAATGAGGCTGCACTGCTGCTGGTCCTGGGGTGAGGACTCTGCAGGAGGAGGGAGATGCTCCCAGACCAGGACTCCCTCTCAGTCTGTTTTGACAGGGAAAAAAATGCATTTCATCCTCATAAATCCTTGGCAGCAAATGTCGACTGGATGCCAACAGGAAAAAACCACTAATAAATAAAAGGCAGCACTGTTTTTCTTTTAGATGGTTTGGATTGTCAGTGTTTTGTGGACTGGAAATTGAGTTTTTATTATTTTTTTAGCTCTCTTCTGCTACTGGGAATAAGAAAATACCTTAAGTTAAACACCTTCCTTCCAGCATCCCAGAGTGCACCCCATGGGGAGAAGGTTGATATTATTTGGGCACAAAAATCCTATTCCCCAGTGCTCAGGGCAGCATGTCCCTGTGGCCACTGAGGGCACATCAGCAACTGGCTGTGCCCAAACCACTCATCCTTGGGGATGAGGACTTATAATGATTAAAAAAATCACATTTTCTGTGAAAAGCAGTACTTACAGACAACAACCTTAAACCCAGCCCCAGTTTTCTACCAAAGGAAAAGTTTGGATAAGAACTTTTATCTGCCCCACGCTGAATTTTACACAGGCCCAGCCCTGAACTCTGACCCTTCCAGGACTTCCCGTTCTGCTCTGAAAAAAGTTCCTGCTCACCCCAGGAGCCAGCGCAAAGCCTGGGCAGAGAAGTGGCTTCCTTGGCACCCAGATCTCTTTCCTGATTATTATTCTGGTCATTCACCCTCTTTCTCTCTCAATCTTGAGGAGGGAGCAGTGATTTTGTGAGTTGAAATTTGGATGTATTCCCAGCTCCATTTTTTTCTCCCCCTCTTGTTAATTAAAACTAATAAATCTGCTCAGCAGAGTTTGCAGAGCAGGGGGACAAGGTACAGTTATCTTGACATGGCAAGGCCATCTCGCTCCTTCCCCCCCACCTTTTATTTATTTAATTTATTCACCTATTTATTCCCTTCTTGAGCCCGTTCCAGATCTGAATTTCTCATCCAGGCTATGTGCAGGCTCTTTGCTTTTCTTTCCCAGGGAAGCATTCCCACAGGAGCCTCAAATAATCAACAATTGCCGTGGCGTGCGTCCCTGGAAATAATTACAGACAATCCCGAGCAACCTGGGAACAAAGGGATCCGTGTTGTGTGAGACCTCCCCTGTCTGTTCCCTCTTCAAGGGGGGTGGAACCCCAGGGTTTGGGGTGCAGGGGGTCACTGCAGTCCTTTGTGCTGATTTGGGGGATGCAGCAGCAAAAAATGTAAAAAGGAAAAGATGATTCCCTAATATTTGGGTTGTTTAAAGCCTTTTGGGATGTTGTACAACTGCCCTGAGAATCCATTGGTCCAGAGAGCCACATACCCAGCTCCTGGGAAGGAGGAGATCCAGACTGTCCCTTGTGTCCTTTCCCAAGGTGTCCCACACTTCCTTTCCAGTGTCCCCACACTGTCCTTTCCAGGAGGACACAAGTGGCCTCTGCACCAAGTGCCCGGTCCGAGATGGGACTCAGGGGGTTTTTATGGAGCTGCTGCCCATCCCCAGGTCCTGTTTGCCCACAGGGAGCATCTGGTGGTTCCCAGGGGACCCCCAAGGGTGCCCCAGAGCCCCTGGCAGAGTTCCAGAGGCAGAGAAGTTTGTGGGGAATGGCTTTGCCTGAACTCCTGCGGTCTCCTCCTCCTCCTCCTCCTCCTCCTCGGGAGGAAGGCACCGCTGGTAGCCATAGCAACCAGATCTCCTTCTCTGCTCCAAACTTCACCCAGCCGGGGCTCAGGAGGAGAAATGGGAAGGGACGGGGGAATGCAAATGACCCGCAATCCCTGCAGCCCCTCCCGACCGATGGGATCTGCATTCTAAACCACGGGGTGTGTGTAAGGATAACGGAGCGGATCGCAGGCAGCAGGGATGCTGGAAAAACGGGCAAGGGAGAGGTGCAAGACAGAAAAACGAGCTGCTGAGCCATCTCTTCCATCCCCTGAGCCTCCAGTGTCATGCGGAGGGTAACAGCTTTAATTAGTGATTTAAGGACCTTCCACAACAGACTCAGCACTCTCGGTGCTCCTGGGAAGTGGCTGTGCCACGGTTGGGGAAGCCAAGCACGTCCTGCCCGTGCTTTTCCCTCCCCTGGCACATCAGCACGGCAGGCAGTGGGGTGTGGGCACCCCTGGAATGCTGCTGGGACCTGGCTGTGGGGACAGCACATCAGGGGGGCACAGTGACAGCCAAAGGGTTGTGAACGTGCAGAGCTCCACGTTCACCTGGCCCCACAACAAACCCAGTGAAATGGGAGTCCAGCAACACCAGCTCTGGGCCAGGACATCCAGGTCTATTCCCTGCACTTCCCATCCCCTCCCTGAGCAGCACTGGGGCTTTCCTGCTCCTTCTTCATCCTGCTCCATCCTCCTCCTGCTCCATCCTCATCCTGCTCCATCCTCCTTCTCCATCCTCCTCCCGCTCCATCTTCATCCTACTCCATCCTCCTCCTGCTCCATCCTCCTCCTGCTCCACCTTCATCCTGCTCCATCCTCCTCCTGCTCTATCCTTATCCTGCTCCATCCTCCTCCTGCCCCATCCTCCTCCTGTTCCACCTTCATCCTACTCCATCTTCACCCTGCCTCATCTTCATCTTGCCCCATCCTTATTCTCCCCCACCTTCACCCTGCTCCATCCTCACCCTGCTCCATCCTCACCCTACTCCATCCTCATCCCTCACCTCTTTGGCACAGAAATCCTCATTCCCACCTCCTTGTCTCCCTGAGTGCTGCTCAGACAACCCCACAGGTATTTCTGACACCTTTCCCCTGCATGGGGTGGATTTCCTTTTCCTGCTTTACAGATGGGGGATGGAGGCAGGGAGCAAAGGGCTGCCTCAAAGCCATCCATTGACCACCACTGGGGGATGTAGGAATTGACCCTGGGTCCCTGAATCTCAGTTTTCTATCCCAGCTAAGCTGCACTGCTGGGAGATTTATCACCTTAAACAATTCCTTTTTTTCCTATTTCAAATGGCTGGTCAGGGAAAACCAAAGGGGGAAAATGGAAACTTTAATTTCTGGATGAAAAGTTACCATTTTGTTTGTATGAACCCCCTGACTCCGTTCTCCACTGATTATCTCCAATCCACTAGAAGTGCTTGGGTGTTGATTTTAGAAAGCTGATGGGTGTTTTTGGAAATAATCCCTTTTAAGGGAAAGCTGTTTACCCAGATAACCACCATCCCTCTCCCTGCTGAAGCAGCAGCTGTTGCGGGAGACAGCTGAAATGCAAACAGGCTCCTGCTCCATCCATCACCCAGGCACGGGCCAGGCAGAGCTACTTCACTTAAAGGACAGCGTTTGCATCAGAGGAGCTGGGCCACAAATCAATTCCCACTGCAAGGCAGGAGAAGCTTTGAACTGGAGCAGAGGTTTCCTGGAATGATCTTCTGATGGGACGAGGGGACAAGAGCTGAAGCAGGTGAGTGAGTTCACACAGCAATGCACACGATGCGTCTGACTTTGACCGGAGTGAGGCAGAAAGGTCTGATTTCATATTTCTGTTTCCTGCCAGAGGTCTCTGGGCAGCCAGAGCTCTTCCTAATGATCTGTGCTGGTTGGGAAGAACCCCAAAGAGCTTTCTCTATTGAATTTCCATAGTCTTCCCCATCCCATTTGCATTTAAAGCCAGCTTTCAGCTGCTGTGCGTGGGACAAGACACATTTCTGCTCAATACCCATCCAATTCTGCCTGTGTGGATTCAGGCTGGAGGCACGGATTGCTGCTGATGCAGATGGAGTTACATCTGAGAATCCAGAGTTTCCTGGCCCAGGGAAACCTTGCAGGAAAATAACTGCAGCTCTGGTTGAGCCAACACCTGGCAGGGTGAGTGTGATGCTCCTGATTACTGAGAAACAACATGACAAAAATCTGGAGGGGGGGGTTCACTCTTTTTCCTTTCAAAACCCCTCAATTCTTGGCCCCACTATTAATAATCATTCCAAAGAAAACTGATCACAAGTAGCAAGAAACATTTTGCTCTTTCAAAGCATTTTATTCTAACAATTGCAGTCAGGCTATTAAAACACTTCCATTGTTTTATTTAAGCAGAAATTGATTTACATTTTAAAACAGCTGAAAAAGCCAGTTTGAATTTGGAAAAAAAATACTCAAAATCCCGTTTGGAAATGTCAGAGTGGCTGAAGAGGGAAGGCTGTGCCAGATGATGCTGAGATGGCTAAAGCCTCTTTCAGTTTAGTCTTTACTAAACAGATCAGCTGTGAGTTGGTGTCTGACACAATTAACCCTGAGGAGGAGCAGGCTGGGAAGGGGCTGAGGAGTTTGGAGCACACTCAGGCATTTTCCAGCTCCATCCCCAGGCACGTGGAGAGCCACTGAGCACAGTTTTGGAGCCAACACAGCAATATTTGAAAAGATGACAGTGCAAAAATGTGGAAAAGGACAAAGGCAACACCTGCCTTTGGGAGAGGGGTGGGAGGAGGACTTTGCCTCAAACAAGGCAAGCACCTGGAAGAACAGAGCACAGCCAACATGAATTTGTAAAGCCCAAATTGGGTCAAACCAATCTAATTTCCTCCAGTGACAGGGTGGCAGGGACAGTGCTGGGGGAGGATGCAGGAGATGTCATCTGTCTTTCCTTCAGGGAGGCTCTCCAAGCTGTCCCCCCGTGACATTCTCCTCAGCACGCTGGGAAACAGCTTCATCTGGCAATTTGGCTGTACCTAGAGAGGGATTATCAGTGGCTCCCTGTCAGAAAGGAGGGATGTGTCTAACAGGAGTCTCTCTTCATCTGCTATGATTCAATATTCCAATTAACTTCCCCAGTGATGGAAGAGAGGAGACGTTTATTAGATCTGCAGAGGGCTCACCCCAGGAAAGGCCAGCGGCACTTGGGAAGACACAAAACCAAAATCAGAGCTGAGAGCCAGGGATGGAAAACAGAAGAAAGGACCTGAGATATCCTACAAAGCTGCTGAAATTCAGGCAGGGCCAGAGCACAGCTCAACACAAACACCAGATGGGCCACAACGGGCTGGGAAAAACATCCAGGGCTGGATTTGATGAGAAGTGGAACAGACTGTGGCAATAAAAGGCAAAGGGTTGACTGCAGTGTTGTCTCCAAAATGGCTCAGGAAGTGAAATACAGGAACCCTCTGGGGCTCTCTGTCCTCATTTCTTCTCAATGGGTTGGGTCCAGCAAAGGCAACTTTGGCCGCCACTGGGGTTGATTAAAATACCCGGCTGCTTCCACCAGGAAGTTTCCAATTCCCTTTCTCCTCTCTGCAGAGCACAATTTCCATTCTGCATCCAACACTGCCTCCCTGGCTCTTTTGATCTTCCCTGTGGAGCCAGGGATTAATATCATTTCAACAGCATTTTCAGAAAAATCAGCAAATTGCGTTTGTGTTTCACCGGAGGCTCTGGAGCGACCTTTGCCTTCAGGGAGACGTGGAGTGATGGGACCAGTCTGGTGGGCTGAGACCAGGGAGCTGCCAGGAGAAGGGAGATCCACGGGCTCTCAGCTCCTGGTGACTGCTCCATCCCTCAGCAGCTCTGCTGGAAACGTGTGCTGAGCACAAACCCAAAAAAAAAAGGGCTGTTGCTAATAGATTGTGCTGCTTGTTGCTGCTCCGCGAAGAATGTCCTGCTAATTTTTTGTTTTCACCAAATTTTCCACTTGAAATATGAGAGCGGAAAGGGAGCCGTGAGCTGCATCCACAAGGAGAGGCAGAGCTGCTGGATGGGAGTTGGGAACCTCCTGGCATCACCAGCTGTGATTCCCACCCAGATCCACATCCCTGGGAGCCGTGGGAAGGCGAGGATGGGGCTGGGAGTCATCACAGCAACGTTGAGGGAAGGAGGATTTGCTCCTCATGGCCTTGCAAATGCTGAAAACCAGCAAATTAACAACAAAATAAGAGCAGCACAGTGCAGGCCTTGGAGATAAGGAATGATGCTGCCAGTCTTGGGAGACAGGAGATTCTTTGGAGAGGGGAAGAGGGATGGCATCCGAGCAGGAGCTGCCTTCCTACTGGGCTGGTGGCTGAGCTTCAAGGTCACACTGACAAAGGCAATTTGTTTCCTCTACAAGCCAAACTTTTTGTTTCCCCTTTCTGGAGCCGTATTTCACACAAAGCCTCTGTCCTTGCGTGGTCAGCCCCGGGGGGAGGCCGGGCCAGCAGAGCCTCATCAGAGTGTGCCACCACTCAGCAGCGCCCTGCCAGGAGATTTAAAGGCTATTGTGGAGAAATCCTTTAAATCCATCCTGTAGGGTAGGAACAAGGCAGGCAAATGGGGGTCTGGGCAGTGTTTGGACACTGGGAAGGAATACAGATCTGAAGGAGCTTTACTGGGCAACTCTTGGTGGATTGTTGGCAAAATCCTTGAATCCTGACATTTTTTTGTTGTCTAAATTATTTAGGGAACAGCAGCAGGGGCAGCTCCCAGATCCTGTGTTTAGGGGATGCTCCTGCTGGTCCAGCCTGGCACCTGGAGCACCTCACTCAGCAGCACCCACCCAGGCCAGGAGCACAGCAGGGATGATTCTGGGGTGCACTGGGACCCCAGGGTTTGTTGGTGCCTCACAAAGAAACCCAGCAAGGTCATGACAGCAAAAGTCCCACAGGGGACCTGAAATCCAGAGGCATCAGAGGGTGGGAGGCTGTTAATGGGAATCCTCTTTGGGAATTGCCAAGGACCCAGCCCCAAAGCTGGGAAATCAGGGGAGCTGGGTGGGTGTGCTCGGGGATCTGAGCAGGGGTCTGGGTGTGAGCAGGGATCTGGGTGTGTACAGGATCTGAGTGTGCATGGGGATCTGGGGGAGTGTGAGCAGGGATTTGGGTGTGCTCAGAGATCTGGGTGTGCTCAGGATCTGAGTGTGAACAGGATCTGAGTGTGAACAGGATCTGAGTGTGATCTGGGATCCAGCTGAGTGTGAACAGGACCTGAGTGCAAACAGGATTTAGGTGTGCACAGGTTCTGGGTGTGCACAGGTTCTGGCTGTGAACAGGATCTGAATGTGTTCAGGGATCCAGGTGAGTGTGAACAGGATCTGAATGTGAACAGGATTTAGGTGTGCTCAGGTTCTGGGTGTGCTCAGGATCTGAGTGTGAACAGGATCTGGGTGTGCTCACTCTGGCTGCTGCTGGAGCAAAAGCAGCGAGAGGCAGAGCTCCCAAGTGTTTAAACATGCAAACACACAACCCCTCTCCACAATCAGCACGGATGGAAATATTGATGGTTGCATTAAAAGTAAATATATTTTTAATTAAATAATTTTCCCCTTCTCCATTCAAGGGGCGTGAAAGCACTCACAGAATTAAAACTGCTGCTTCAATTTCTCTCTCTCTCCTCTGACACATGCCAGGACTAAGATTTCTCCCTCTGCCTTCCCACCATCTCTCCCCATCCAGATTTTGGCTCTTTAACCCCTTCCTGGCAGCCCAGAAAACACCAAGGCTGGAGCAGAGCTGCTGATTTTCTTCCCTTCTCTCTCTCCTCCTTCCCTTCAGTCCCAGCTCAGACCCAGCTCTGAAGGGCTCATTAATCAAAAGGCAATTAATTCCCCATCATGGGGGCAAATAACAGACACAGACGTTCAATAGCTGCCTTTTGCCACGCTCCAGTGTTTCTCTGATTCCTGCAAACCGAAATAAAAAGGAGGCAGAGCAAGAGAAACAGTAAATGATTAAACACTTCATTAACACCCCGCAGAGGCGGGGAGGCCTCGGCTGATTTATCTCTGCTGCCAAGGAGGCAAAAAGTGTTCCCAGGTGTGGAGATTTTGGGGTGCAAATGAGGACCCCTTGTCCAGGATGGTCTAATGAACATGAAGCGTTTACTAAATAGTATGGTTTTGCCCCAAAATGGGGTGAAAAATCCTTTTTTCTTCTTCTCCCCTTGGCTTTGGGACAGAACTCTGCTCACTCTGTCTCCATCTCACTCTAAAATGAGTGTTCCCCATTTCAATTCCCACTAACCTGAAAATATAATTAATGAACATTTTTCTGAGGTGGAAAATATTTTTAAAAAAACTGTGAAAAAGAAGCTGTTGCTCCTTTAAATTGTGTTGGTGAGGAGTCAAGAGATGAGAGTTTTGATACACTAAACAATAAATTCGCTCAACCCTGGTGCCCCAATTAATTAGTGGGTGATTGCTGCCCAAAGAAAAATTAAGAGTAAACTATTATATTAGTTATTTAATCAGTGAACTTACCAAAAACACAAGGCCCATGATTCAAATGCTCCGTTGGTATCATTAATCATAGTTTGGAGCAGAAAATAATTTTATATTAAAGCAATTACCATAGAATCATTGACGGTAGCAAAAATTCATTAATCTTTATTCATTACTCAATCAGATCACTTTGTTTTAGCCCATTCCATCTCTGCTACCCTCTCACAGGGATGCCAAAAAGAAGGGGCAAAAGTGACAAAAGGAACTTTTTGTGATACTAAAGTGTCAGGCTTGGCAGAAACTACTTTTAAATATAATGAATGTAAAGGTAGCGGAGGGACAGCACAAACCTCATCCTCTCCCAAGCATTAATTGCTGTTTTTCTCCACCTCAGGCTGCAATTCCCAAGGGATCAGCGCTCACAGCTTGGAGCAGGGCTTTATTTTTTCCCTTTCCTTTAGTCTTTAAACTGATTTTGTGTTCAGGGAGAAGAAAAAGGGGGAGAGCAAAGCTTGTGCTCCCCACACACCTGGGCCTCCACCAGGTTTGAAAGCTCAGGGTTGGGGGTCCCCCAGCCAGAACTGAGCTTCCCCCAAGAAAAATCAAAGCTGTGGAGGCAGCTGAGCTCTGCCAATCTGGGTCAGGCTCTTATCTGCTGGCAAGCAAAAAGAAATTGGCCTGGCTTTTCTTATTTTATCTTCTGAGATGAGTGGAACTGCAGTGCTCATTATGATCGTTATTTGACTTTAATAGCCGAAGAGGTTACCGAAGATCTTTTGATTTGATAGCCAGGAATTTATCTTGATGGGTTTTTTTCCTTTCATGGGAAAAAAATAGCAAAGAAAAGGGAAAAAAAGAAAGGAAGAAAAAGCAAGTTTCTCCCTGGAGACGCCTCCTTAGCAAGTCATTTACAAACAGGGAGGCTAAGCCCAGTTTTGGTGTGTGAACAGGTTTTCCACAAGTCCCTTTCCCCCAGGGAAACACAAATTTGTCTTCAAAACATCCCTGCAAAGTAGGCCAGGCCTGTTAGTGCTGCTTTGCTGTGGAAAGCCTCAGCAGTTTGCCCAGGGTGCTTGAGGGGGCGGGTGATGGATCCAGGAATGCAGCCTGGGTTGGGATGCTCTGGGGTCAGGCTGTCCCTGAGATAAGGGACAATTAAATGTCCCCTGGAGCCAGGGGTTTGGGGCTGCCTGGATTTGGGCACTGCTGTCCCATGGAGAGCCCCAGGATGGTGCTGGGCTCCTTTTCCTGCCTTGGAGCTGCTCCTTGTGCCAGGTGGACACTGTGGAGGACAGAGGGACGTCTCCATCCAACTCCTCTTTGTGACTCAATTCTCCATAATCCTTCTTTTACCCATTTTTCCCATAGAATTGCAGCTCCTGCTTTCTTGTCAGGTTACTCCGGGGTTGTGAAAGGAATGAGAGAAATTTGTCTTTACAAGTAAACTGTGGGTCTGCTGAGAAATAAAATTGGATACTGAGAGATGAAAGAAACAGTGGGAAGAACCATAAATTCCATAGGAACTCTTAAAATTGGATACTGAGAGATGAAAGAAACAGTGGGAAGAACCATAAATTTCATAGGAATTCCACTAATTGACACAGGAAAATAAAAGCTCTGTGTGTGGGGGGTGTATATATTAGAAGGGGATGTATTTGGTGTTTTGGGAAGTCTGTACCTCTCAAGTACCTCAGCCAATGAGGTAAGAGAGAGGGAAATGTGGCTGGGAAATTGGGATTAAAAGGAGGTTGCGTCCTCCAAAAATTGGAGAGACCCCAGAGGAATGCCCCATGGCCTCTCTCTTTATTTGAATCAGGTTCTGGGACTCCTCTGTCTCCTTTTTGGATATAAACCTTTGGTGTTTGTGCATTAATTTTCCTGACAATTGCATCACTGTGGTATGAAATTGGAGCAAGAGATTTATCTGATCCCAGCTTTTCCATTCTCCCCATTTCTGCTCCTGCCCAGCAACGCCAAGAAAACTCAGCCAAGCTCTCCCCAGCATCTCCTGCCACAGCACCACGGGCTCAACACCAATTCCCATCTCCCCAAAATGCCTCGATTTGGATTTGAGGAGGCAGAAGCAGCAGCTCCGCTGAACGCAAGAGGCAACCCAGGAACTAATGGAAAAAAAAAAAAGAGCAATATTGTTTCTCTTGGAGCGTGTAACAGGTTGTCATGGGGAAGGCGTGTGGGCTTTCCCGCGAAGGGAGCAGCGCTGCCGACCTTTGGAGAGCGTTTGCTCAGAGCCAGCCGCTGCTTCCAGCACATCCCTGGGCTCTGGGAATGCTCAGCCCTGTGCCCCCTCCTGCTGCAAACCCTCATCTCCCTGCCTCGAACCCCTAACGTGCCACCCTGTAATGGAATATACCTCTGCATGGCTTTAAATTAAACGGGAAATCGAGGTTAGATCTGAGGAAAGCATTTTTTATTGCCCACAGAGGTGGCGGATGCTCCATCCTTGAAATTTTTTTATTGCCCAGAGAGGTAGTGGATGCTCCATTCCTGAAATTTTTTTATTGCCCAGAGAGGTGGTGGATGCTCCATCCTTGAAAATATTCAAGGCCGAAATCGAGATTAGATCTAAGGAAAGCATTTCTTTTTATTGCCCAGACAGGCTGTGGATGCTCCATCCCTAAAAATATTCAAGGCCATGTTGGATAGGGCTCTAGCAACTTGGTCTTGGTGAAGATGTCTCTGCTCAGTGCTGGAGGGTTGGCCTTGAGTGCCTTTAAAGATCCCTTCCAACCCAAACTGCTCTGTGCTTCTCAACAGCTTGGCATTGCACAAAAGTCAGGGAGTCCCTGGGAAGAAGTCTAAAAAGCAGCTGGAATTAGCCCCAAATCAAATCTATCACTCAATCCCCAAACCTGCCTGAGCTGGAGCACCACAGCCACACCTGAGTTACAGCACCTGTAGCTGTACCTGGATAAACACAGCTGTTCATGTTTCCCTCCCAGTTTTTGGCAGTGATCCATCCAATAATTTCAGGGATTCATCTAACTTTTTCCTTCCTATTCCAGGAAAAGTGCAGGAGATAAAGATTTACACCCTGCCTCCATCCAGAGCTTGGAGATACCGAGGTGGGATGTGATGTTTAGACCTGGGACCACACCAATTAACCACACCAATTAGCAGCAGGTGACAACTGAGTGCAGGCAAACCACGATGCCCAACAACCCCAAAATCAGCTGGGGGAGGAGGACATGGAACTGTCCTGTCCAGGGAAAGCAGCCCATTCCCAATGCTGCCTGTTGGTCTCCAGAAAAGCAGAAATTCCCCAAATATGGGGAAGCCATAAGTGGAGCCATCCCTGGGACAGGGGCACCTCAGGAGGGGACAGGGATTCTCCTGGATGCTCCCAGCACGGGGCTGGGCTGGTTTTGCAGGCTGAGGCGGGAGGTCTGCCTGCAATCACATCTCCCACCCCTTTTGCAGGCTGCTGCGTCTGTGCTGTGTGCTGGAAGCAGCTTAAAGAGCTTTTGATAGCATTGCTGGGAGAAAATGAACCTGTTAATACTGCTATTTGCTGCGCAAAGGATTCACGCCCAGAACACTTTCTCGCAGCAATGATCATTTTTAGCTGTGAGAATGAATTAGCCCTTCCACTGCAAAGCTATTTGCATCGCAGAGAGGTCATGGAGGAGCAGCAAAGTGATTATTTGGGGGTAAGGCCCTGTCTTAGCCTTGAGGAGATGTGGGTTTAATTCTCATTTTTAACTCTCTGTCGCCAGCCACCTCCTGCACTCTCGAAATCTGTTTGTGCAAGGGCACCACAAGGGCTTTGAACACACCTACAGGTGACCTGCTGCCCCCAGGATGCTGATGGGAGCTGGGGGTTTGTTCTGGCAGCACTGGGGCATTTAATCACCCTCAGATTGCTGAGTTTGCTTCCAGCAATTAAACCACAATTTGGGGGAGATCCGTGGAACTGAACCCTGCACTGATCCCAGCCAGTCCCAAACCCAGCCCTGCTCCCAGGAGGGGTCTGGCTCCCAGGGTGGGAGTTAATTACAGGCAACATCTCAATAGCAAAGAGGCCAAAATGATCATTATTCCTCTGGGGCTGCTTCTGAGCATGCCAAGGAGTGCTTTCCTCAGCAGGGCACTGGGAGAGGGGCTGCTTTGGACTGCGGGGATGGGATCTGCCTGAAAAGGGGATTTATTGTGTTTTGGATCTGTTAATGGTCACGAAGATTCTTACCCAACCCTTCCAAACCCAGGCTCTGCCTGAAAATGAATTTATTGTGTTTTGGATCCATTACTGGTCACAACAATTCTTATCCAACCTCTCCATTCCCAGGCTGGACTTGCATGTCTTCTCCAAGGCAAGGAGACCTTTCTAAGGCAAGAGTCGGCATCTGATCCCAACAGGACAGGAATCCAGGACAGATATTCTCAAATCCTGATCTAGAATCCAAAGCCAGCTCCTCCAGGCTTGCCATGATGAAATGCAGAGCTTCCCTGGCTGGCTCTGCTTTTCCCCACCGAGTGGTAAACAAACTCTTCTCACTCCCACCATTTATTCCCTTCTCCACCTTCCCGTGTTCCCAATTATCTTAAGGAGATTGATAAACCCAGCACTGCTGCTCTGGTTACAGGTCACTTCCCCCTGCAGTGAGGAGTGCAGGAATCAATAGCCAGAAATAGTGGCTGGGAATCAAACTCCCTGAGCGGAACTGGGAGGGAGGAGGAGGAGGAGGAGGAAGAGGAGGAGGAGGTTTCATTCCTTGCCCTGGAGGAGCAGGATATGGAGCTGAGGGGAGAAAAGTGATCCCAGCACTCAGCCACTCATTTATCTTTGGGACAGTGCTGGAGAAGCTCAAAGGGAAGGAGGAATGTTGAGGACTCTGGGAGTGTTTTGGAGGCAGCTTCGCACCAGGAGTAGCTGCAGGCAGGATTTTAACACTGCCTGTGCAGCCCACAGTGAGAGCTCCTGGTGATTGAAAACCAGGCTGGTGGCAGCCAAGAAGGAACAGGTGGAAGGAGGACAAAAAGGAATAAATTTACTTTGTTTTTAAAGCAGGAAAGGGTCAGCCCTCAGACTGAGTCTGGGATGGGCCACAGGTTCTGGATGCAGAGAGAGGGAGGCTCTTTGCTCTCACAGAGGTTTGGGGTGATGGGGTTGGAGCACACCCATGAGCAGCTCCCATTGCTCAGCTGAGCAGCTCCAGCACGAGTGGGAACGGCTGCTGGGGAGGCTGAACAGGGGA
Source organism: Passer montanus (assembly GCF_014805655.1). Classification (NCBI taxonomy): domain Eukaryota; kingdom Metazoa; phylum Chordata; class Aves; order Passeriformes; family Passeridae; genus Passer; species Passer montanus. The sequence continues at coordinate 1,721,209 of NW_024369262.1, read as the reverse complement.
AATAACAGTGTTCGTTTTTATTCCTGCTAGTAAACTATAATTATAAACTATAATTTGGATGTTTAACAAATGCTGCAGGCTTTTGCAGGCTTGCAGAGTGCCAGGCTTGGCTGCAGCCAGGTAAGGGGTGGACTTTTGGGGAGAGGCACATTGCTCAAACACTTGTACCCATTCTGGAGCTGGGATAAGGGTGTGAAAATTTCCACAGGGGTAAGATTTTTCTGAGTTTAAAAATCTGTCTCAAACCATCTCCAAAGTGTCTTTTCTTCCTGGTGGGATGAGGTTAGAAATGCTGTCTGACTCCACATCTCATGGCACTTCTCAAGGAGGGGTGGGAAATAAAGGAAATTCTCCTCACTGAGCTGCTGTCCTGTGCTTCCAGAGGACCTGAGAGCTGCAGGACCATGAAATGCCAAATCTCCCTCAGCCTCTCTGCTCTGGAGAGGCTGGTGGACACTCCAAACAGAGGGCAGCTGCCAGGCTGGAGGAGAAAATTGTCCAACCACTTCCCCACCGCACTTCCCCAGCCACCAAGACTCCAGCTGGAGCAGGGCAGGGTTTCACCCGGGGAAGAATATTGGAGAAAAAGCCAAAGGAGATTGGCAGCTTTTGCTTTTCAGAGATTGCCTTTCCCTCCAACATCTGCTCCCACACCTGCACCCAGACTGGACTGGGGCTGTGCTGAAGGGCTCCAGGATTTCCTGCCCATTGCTGGGGCTGGTGCTGCACTCCAGGGATGCTCCGGCACCAGGCAAGGGGCAGGAGGGCTCCTCCACCCTGTGCCTGCTCACACACAGGGCTTACAGGACATCCAACAGGAATTTATCCACCACTGCAACAAGAATTTATCCACCACAGCAACAGGAATTTATCCATCACAGCAAAGAGAATTTATCCGTCACAGCAAAATGCTCAGAAACACCACGAGCAAAGTGGGGAAATGCACCCAAAGCACCCCCTGTGCCCCTTGCTCCACATCAGCAGCTCCTTCCCTCTGGTCTGGACCCTCTAAATGACTCAGTCTGCCCTCGCTGCTGACCCAGACCCCTTTTCTTCCCCCAAAATCCCCCTGGCACTGCCTCCATCTCCCTCCCACACTTGCTCTGCTTGTGGCTGTTTCTGTGGAGCCCCTCTGTGCTTCTCCAGCTCTCAGGGTATAAATATGGTGTGAGATAAATATTGTCATGGCACATTACCCTGGTCCTTCCTCACCCATACACGCTGCAGACAGAGTTATGCATCTGTTTATGTGTGTGTATATATCTAATTATACTGTATAAACTGTATATCCACCTCTCTATTGTGTATATTTAATAGAAACGCCAGCTAATTGCCCTCAATAAATATATATGGGGATTAACTGTATTGACATTAAATTTACTGGTAATCTCCTCGAAAATAAACACCCCAAATAAAACAAACACATAAAATAAAAGTAGGGGACATCACAGTTTTTATGCTTGGTTCTTTCCACTGCACACAAGGCTGGGGCTTTGCCAAGTGAAGTCTCCAAAACCTTTTCCAAAAACACCCCCAGGGAGCTGTTGGCTCCTCTTGGAGGCATTTGCAGCTGCAAGAGCCCCGTGTGTGGTGGCAGGAGGGCTTTGGTGGCCTCGCTGTGCCCGGGGTGACAGCTGGGCTGGCAGATTGGCGATGGGCTCCGGTGCCTTGCAGCCCAGGTCACCGCCCCCAGCAGGGCCCTAATGAGTCATTAGGGCCAAGCAGACTCATTAGGGCCAAGCAGAGTCATTAGGGCCAGCAGATGTTTGACAGCAGATGTGTGTCAGATGGGCTGGGGGGACAGGTGGCCATGGGGCAAGCAGGAACACCCCGTCCATGCCAAGTGGCACTGAGCCCACCATGGCCTCACTAAAACCTCTCTGCAGCTCTCACGTCGTTTTCCAGCCAAGGAAGAGGTGCCACTTGAGGTTTCATTGTTTTTTTGGGGTCTGCACAAGGGAACTGCTGAGCCCAGTGCCAGCCCAGGCTGCTGTGGGGACAGGGATGGATCTGAGCCTCTTCACCAGGGTGGGGAAGCTCCTGCTGGAATGGCACGAGCCAGCATGGTGCCAGCCAGCAGATCATCCAGCAGGAGCTCCACAGGGCCCAAATCAGCCTGACAACTGGGTTATTTTGTCATCCCCCATCTGATCCTTCACATCTTCCCCTGCTCTGTTTTGGCTCCAGCAGAAACCCCTGACAATGCTAAAGCTGTTGTTTAACATTTTAAAATTATCTGTGCAGCCCGCCTGGATGCTGTGCTGCTAATTTGGTTGGGATCATTTTTGTCCTGTTCCTTCATGCTGGCAATGGATGTGCAGCCCCTGGAGCTTTCAGCCTGGATCCAGGAAGGACTGGGAACCTTTGACCCCTGCCATAAATCCTCAGTTCTCGTGGTTTGGGTTTTTTTTAACCAGCCAGATGAGTGTTCCTATCCACCTTCCTCAGCTCATTAATTTATTTAATCCCACGCCTCACCAGTTTGCAGACCTCTGGTTTCCCTGGAGGGAGATCTGCTCCAAGTGCTGCCACACGTGCCCTGCCGAGCTGCCCCTCTGCAAGGGGAAAACTCACCCAGCCAGGGCTCTCTGAACCTCCTGTCACCCTTTTTTACCCCCTCCTCTGCCACAGGCATGAATCAAGGTAAGCTGGGCAGTCGTGACTCCTTTCTTCCCTCCCTCTTCAGCACTTCTCCTGCCAGGTGCCTCCTCTCTCCCTGCAAAGCCCCTGAGGGAAACACTGTCTGCACTATTTTGGGCCCATATGTTAAATTCATGTTCTTGCTGCTCTCCTGGATGCTGGGTTAATTGACAGGAGCAAAAGCAGAGGGAAGAGGCCTCTCCAAACACACACGTGTGGGTGCACACGTGGTGCTGCACGCCTGGGTGTCTCCACTGGGCTTGGGGATCCCTGTCTGGGAGTGCAGGAGAGCTGAGGTGGCTCAGAGGTGTCACCTGGCCCAGGTGAGTGAGGGGCTGGGTTTGGTGCTCTCTGTGACAACATCTTGTCACCCCTCAGTGCCCACAGCACCATCTCTGCTGGTCACACCTGAGCTGTTTTCCCCCACTTTGCAGCCTCTTTCCAAAGGATGCTGCCAGCCCTGTGCTTTGTCCATGCAGCACCTGGATTCCAGCTGTAGGAATGGGCTCTTGCTGCTCTCCTTATCCTTCCTGTCCTTGTGCCACAGCCCCTGTGACTCCACCAGGGGAATATTCAGGCCCAGGAGAAATCCCGTGTGCTCCCATGTGGCACTGCCTCCTCCTGGCTCCCAAAGCAGGCTGCACCACGGTGGATCCATCATTCCTGGAAAATCCCTCTCCCTTTGGGACATAGCAACTTGTTTGGCAATGAAAAAAAAAACCCAGCACCGTTGGATCTCTTAATTTGCCAGGGCTGGGAGCTGGCAGATGAATATCTTAAATAACTAATGGTGACTCAGAGGAGCATTAAACAAAGATAACATTGTCACTTCTTCTCTGTTCCTCTTTTGTTTCTCACTCTCCAGCTTTCCTGCCAGTTTATTATCTCCCCAGTTTTCCTTCTGATGATCTTGTTACTATGACAGGGTGAGCATTATCTCTGGCAGCCTCTTCCCAGCACCTGACCTGTTGTACCAGCACAGGCAGGGATAAACAGGAGGGATGCACCCAGGGGGATCCCAAAGCCTCACCGAGGGCTGGCTGCAGGAGCAGGGCTCTGTTTGCCAGCTCTGGGGGGTGGCTGGGCACGGGAAGCTCCGGCTGGGAGGGTCTCTCCCTCCACTCACCTATTTCCAGTTGGGAGAGATGTGAAACTGAGGCTCCAGTGCAGAATCTGGGCTGGCTGTTCAGGAATCTGCTGTGGGTTCTAAACACTTCCCAAGGCTCTGTCCCACAGCAGCCAAGGGTGATCTGTGCTGCACCACGGGAGCTCTGCAGCTCCAGGCAGAGCGGATAATCCCAGCAAACCCCACCAGCAGCACCACGAGTGCCCCATTCCCTGGATCCTTGGCTCACTTGTGACCAGGACGTGCTGATTGCACCGTTCCCATTTCCTGCTGTTATTTGGGGAATCCTGTGCCTGCCAGGCACAGCTGGAGGGCTGCAACCACCACCCTCACAAAGCCAAAACTCAGCTGGGCCATGCCAGCCTCCTCCTCAGCAAAATCCATGTCACAACAGGAATCACCCACGGCAGGAAGGAACCATCTCCCTCACACCCAGGCTCGTGGCTCCCAAGGACCAGGATATTCTCTCCATGCTTGGTATTTGGAAAAACATCTTCAAAGCTGTGAAATGTCTGCATAAAAGGCTCTGGTCTGGCCTTCAGGAAGCAGAAAATCTCATTAGGAATTAGCTTGGGATCAAATAGGATCTCTCAAGTGATTCTGGAAGGCCAGGTCAGTCTGAGGGAGAAGTGCTTGATGAGCAGAGCCACCTCGGATTTCTTTGAAGAAAAGCACTGCATGAAATTTTGATATCACTAAGTATTTAATAGATCTAATTTACAAAGCACTGTTGCTCCCGATTCCCAGAATGCTAAAAATCCTGCAACCTATTTCTTTACAAGTAGGACTCACTTCATTCATGGCTTTTAATGCAGCAAGCTGTTTAACAGCTGTGAGGAATGTTTTAGGACAGGAAGCCGGAGCCCTTCGGAAGCACAGCAGGCTGTGCTGTACCCTCAGCAGCCAGGAGAGCTCTGGAGCTCTGTGCTGACAGGAGGGACCAGGGTTTGTCACTCAGCCTGGAAGCACAAGGTGTGAAAGGATCTTTGCTCGCTCAGGAGTTATCCCAGGACAAGCAGCCTCTGCTCAGGGGAACTTCCAAATGAGGGGAGTGGCCAAAATGTCCCCAAATCCCACATTTGCAGGGATCCCACAGCGGTGTGTGGGCACTTTTATCGTGTCACCAGTGCTCAGGTGTCCCCTTGGGGGGTGGGATAGAGGGGACTGTGACATGTGTGGCCAGCAGCTGTGACCACTTTGGTGTGACCAGACCACAGCACAGCATCTGATGGGACAACTGCTCCCCAAGGGACCTGCCACTCCTTGATTAGGGACAGTGACACCTCCAGCCAGCTGCTGGGAAAGCCTGGGACCTGTCTGCCCCTCAGATCCCTCCCATCCCAGCATCTCAGCAGAGATAAAGCCTCCCACTGGTGCCACACGAGGTCAGGCCTTGCTCCTTTGTGACACCAGCCCAGAATTCTGCATGACAACGGAATGTTCCAACATCAGTGCACAACGCCTGCCAGAATCCCCAAGGCCAGGGTGGATACCATCCAGCTCCTCGTGGAAGTGTTCTGAAGACATTAATCTCCTGTCAGGACCAAACAGAGAAGTATCCTGGATTTCGGTGAGTCTTGTAAGAACATCGGGTTTTTTAATAAATATTTGAGCAGCTTCTCTGCTCCTGCTGGCTCCAGGGAGGGCAGAGCTGAGAGCAGAGATGTCTCCATCAAACCAGGTGGCCTCAGGAGTGGGAGCAGGGAGAGGGCTGGCTCATGCCAGGCATCGACCCTCCTGCCTTCCCTGCACACACATTCCTTGTGGAGAGCCCTCAGGCTGGAACCACCCTCACTGTGGCTTTTATTTTTTAAAAATTGGGATTTTGAAGGCCTCAGGTTTGTTCCCAGCCACAGCAGCCACCTCTCACCCTGTTTCCTTCCTGGAAATTTGTTTAAAAGCCAGATGTTTGCTCAGTGAACTCGACTGGAAGTAACTTGCCTTTGACAAATCTCTTACCTGGGAAGGTTGTGAGCACCCACAATGTTTTTTATAAATGCCTGCATGAAAGACACCCGGTTTCAGAACCTTTCTCAGGCAGAGTCTCTGAACATTCCATGACAGAGCCACTTAAAAAAAGATAATAAGTATCTTAAACAAAAACAAAACCAAAAAAAATCCTAAAAAAAAACCCTGAAAAACCCAAAAACCCAACTGAAAAACCCAGAAAGCTGAAATAAAAAAAAACCCAAGAACTTTTCCTTTCATATGAAATGCTTAGGAGGAATTAAAAAATGTATTTCTGTGTGTGCTGGAGCACAAGAAGATAAAAGTGAACCCCCTGCTCTTCCCACTTGGATTTCATTTTGACCAAAGAAAAATTCTTTCCTCATGATTAATTCCTCCAGTTCCCTCTGTTACTGTAAGCTGGGGAAACGGAAAAGAAGAAAGAGGGTAAAAAGGGAGAAATAGAGAGAAAAATCACTGCTTTGGTGTCTATATTGGGCTTGCTCTTCTTCTGGAGGTTGAAACAAACACCACGTGCAGGGAGATAATGGGATAATGATGGTGAGAAAACAGTAGGGAAGTCAGAACACTTTCCCCAGACCTTGCTGCTTCTCTGCTCCCAAGGCAAATTAATTTCTATTTCTTATCCCAGAAGGCAGTGCAGGAGCAGGAATGAAATATCTCCATCCCTGGAGCTACTGCTGGGCTTTGCCACCTGCCCTGGCCTCCGTTGAGCAGCTCCAGGGTGGTGACAAAGACCTGTGGGAGCAAGTCCTGATCCTCTCCAGGAGGCAAGGCCAGAACATCGCCAAACGAGGCTGGTTGGAATGGTCCCTGCCTCTGTGATTAAGGGAATTCATAAATATTCAATGTTTCTTGGCAGCTGGGAGTGCTTCACTTGTTCCAAGTATCTCAGGGGGGATGGGGAAGGCAGGATGAGCCTTAGCATTTCTGACACCCCGCAGAGACAATGAGCTGGGGAAGGAGAGCGCTCCTCTCCTTGCAGGGAAACGTTTCACGTCGGGTGATTTGAATAATTCAGCCTTCCACTGGTCTCTTTAAATGTTTGATGCCTGGGAGTTGAGCTTTAAGATCCGACCTCCTGTGAGTCTCGGGGCTTGGACTCCAGTTGGGTGCTGCCTGCTTTCCCTGCTGGTGGTTTAAACAACTTCCCAAGTCTAAGAGCACAAATTTCTTCCTTCACTGCGTGAAATCCTGGTGTTCCTACACCAGAAGATATCCCCCATCCCCTTCTGGACTGGGCTTGGGAGAGGAGAAAAGAGCAGCAGTAATGAATGAGGAGAAAAATGCTTAATTACATCCTGCTCCTGTTAGAGACACCAACCAAAGCTGCAGGAAAATGGAGCCAGGCACCAACGTGGGCACAGGCAGGGTGGCTTGGGTGGGTTTCCAGCAGCCAAACCCTGTGGGAGCTGAGGCCACTGCCCTGTCCTGGAGCTTTGGGGTGGCACGAGGCACCAGTTTCCCCCAGCTCAGTGGTCCCCAGTGGTCAGTGAATGGTTCTGAACCATCTGAGGGAACATCCCAGCTGCTGCCTCAATCTGCTAGGAGAAGCACCACCCCTCTGTCTGCCCCAGCTGCAAGGGATGGGGCTTTTCATGGGTTTCTGGACAAGCCCGAGGATTTTAAGACCTGGTGGATTGAGGATGCTTGTCCCTCCTCTGACTGACCAAATTGTGGCCACTCTCAGAGACAGGACACAGTGCCAGATGCATTCTGAGTCTGTCCAGGTTGGGAGATGCCAACATCCAAGGAACCACACCATTCCTGCTCTCCCAGCCACTGGCACGTTGCCACAGGCAGAAACTCAGTGTCCCACAGCTAGAGTTTGCCATCAGCTTTGTTCAGGAGAGACCCTTCACTTCCATGCGAGATCCTGATCTTGCAAGCCCTTATCCTAAATTATCCATGAAATGTGTGGCCATGAGTTATGCATGAGATGAATTATCCATGAACTGGGTTGGTCGCCTTCTCTCTTTGTCAACTCTGGAGGTTCCAGCCAGGTATCAAAGCATGGAGTAGGCTGGGATTTTTCCCCCCTCCCAAGAATCTGCATTTTACAAATGTACAAAACCTGGGAAAGAGCTGAAATATTCAGTGGGTCGTGATGGAAGAACACAGAAGGCTGGCTGGGAGTGCACAGGGTCGGCCTTTCCCCAAAGAGGCAGTTTCAGATCCTAAATCCATTCAGTGGTTACTCATTCCCCTCGGGAGCTCTGGGAAGGATGGAGACAACCTGTCTGCCTCTGACAGCACCCTCCCACACCCAGGCTGGTGCTGGCTGTACTCAACTCTGAACTGGAGCTTGGGACACAGACACAGCAAAGCCTTAATTTGGGTGGATATTTGATTTTGCTGTGAAAGTTGATGGTAGAGTTGTGTTGCTGTTCTGGAGGCAACTTGGTCAGTTCAGAGAAGGGAAGGGGAGGGAGGATTCTGGAAATCTGGTATTTTTCTATTGTAAATCAGGGCAACCCTGACGATGGGGAGAGAGTGATGCATCTGACACCATCTTATCAGAAGGCTAATTAATTACTTTATTATACTATATTATTCTAGAGTGTATTACACTATATTATATTACATCGAACTGAATCTGTGCAAGCACCCAACTCAACTCAACTGCCCAGCATCTCGTGACTGTCTGCTGACCAACACAAGCACATGTGCTTGGCCCTGAAAGGCCAAGGAAACAAAACTCCATATTCCATTCTGCTTTGGCACAACACAGGAGCAGCGAATGAGAAAAGAATTGTTTTGATCATTCTTTTCTCCTCTTCTCTCACTTTTTTCCACAAGGGGAAAAAGACTTGAGGGTTTGTTGAGAATTCCTGCCGGGCTGCCTCACCTCCCACCCCGCTAACTTTGTGCTTTCTCCCCACTCAAGACCAGCACCGATGTCGGCACCAGCGTTCCAGTGCCAAGCGCGCGGCCTGTCCTTGCCGGAATGCACCCCCTACCACACCTCCAGGGACATCCGCTACATCTTCCTGGAGAGCTGCAGGAACATCCCAGCCTCCCACCCGCTGGACAGGGCAGGCGCCAGCCACGTCCCCCACGGCCCCGCGTCCTGCCGCCCTTCGGCCCAGCGCTACCTCAGCACAGATGAAGACTGCGGCTCCTCTCTCCCTCGGCGCCTCCCCGCCGCCCGCACGCGCGCGGAGCTGGGGGCCATGGATGTGAGGGGCTCCCCCAAGGCCAGGAAGAGGCTGCCGGTGTTCCGCCAGCTCTGCGGAGAGGCCGTGGAGGAGCTGAAGAAGTTTCCTGAGGCCCAGGCGGCGCCGGGCAACGCCAAAGGCTGGAGGATCACGCTGGCGGCCGCGTGCCCGACCTGCAACAAGGCATGAACTGATTCTGAGATAATGTCTGCAAAAAATATAATATTGATGGTGTCCTTCCATGACACAGGGGTCACTGGAGACGTGGTGTGAGCTCAGAGGCGCTGGCAGCCGAGGGATGGGGGTGGGAGGAGGGAACGTGGTGGTGTTGGATACCTGGGATGTCCTTTCTGCTCTCGGGGTGCTGTGGCACGTTGCCAGCCAAATCAGCTTCTACATCCGGCTTCATCCTTCTCACTCAGCCCCCCCAGCACACCAGGAATAAAGGAAAAGTTCCTCCTCCACATCCTGAGCTGCCACCCACAGCCCCTTCCCCGAGCATCCTCTCCAGCTGCTGAGCTGGAGGAAAGGATGTTGGAACAAGCATGGAGTGCAAGTGGGGAGATAGAAAACCTGAAAGGGAGGAGAAAGCAAGCAGGAGAGCTCATGTGAGAGTGCCTGGGAGGGAATTTGGGAGATTTTCCACTGCTTAAATCTGGAAAAATAGTGACAATGACAAGAAATGCCCCACCAGTCAATTAGTAATAAACAGGATTCCGCGGGCTTGGAATCTGTGATGTGATCTTAGATGTGTTCCTGAAAGGAAGTGTTTACACCCAAAGATCCCAGCCCCAGGCTGGCAGGATCTTCTGAATGGGAGTTTGAAACCAGCTCAGCAGAGAAGAGGGAGACACAGTGGAGAGTGCAATGGTTTGAAGCCAAAGAGGGATAGGATGCTGCTCAAGGAAAATGGGATGATCAAAAAACAGGAGGAAAAGCAGATGGGGGGGAAACCAGTCCTGCAGAACCTTGGGAACAGGCAGGTGTCAGTGAGGGGGGACTTGTAGGAAGAAATGCTAAACCTGCTGCATATTTGGGACCAAAGAGTAGAAGGCTGCGGGGTCTGCAAGGAAAAAGGGAAGAAAAAAGAAGAATTTAAGCCAAAAGCTGTTGATGGTCCTTTCCCTTGGGACAGTAACAGAGGCAGAATCCCACAGGAATTGATTGCAGGTTCCAGCCTCAGACTGCAGGGATCCCAGGGGAGGTCTGAGTGATTGCCAGAGGCTGCTCCTGCAATCCAACAGGCTCAAGGCCTGATGCCACCAGAAAGGTCTGAGGATGCTGAGCTATTTCCAGAGAGCAAATTCTCCCCTGGTTAGCTTTGGGTGTTGAGTGCTGACATTAAGGCTAACAAATCTCAGGAGAGCTCTGGGAGAAGCAGAGGGACCTGGAGATATCACATAATCATCATTCCTGCCTCCACACACAGGGATTGGCATCAGATTACTGGAATCCGACTCTGGCAAGGAGAAACCAGAGGAAAAAGATGGGCCAGGCTGCTGAAAATAAAAGTTGTTTGGGGAAAGAACTCTGTGAGGAATTTGTAGGTCGTGCTGAAGCCTGAGTTTAGATCTCCCCAGTCAGACTGGGACTGAGTCATCATGGAGGCTTTAATTTTTGAGGCACAGATTGCAGAGCAAATGTTGCTTATTGCAGGCACCACTTATTCCTGAGCACGATAATAAACAGACTTTGTCTCCAAATGGTTACTGATCCAGGACGACACGAGGCTATTTTAGTAGGATTTCAGGGAATGTGAAGACATTACAGAAGAGGTTGACCTAGAAAATAAACATGGGGCCAGTGATCAGAAGTTGATGCCATTTCAGTGAAGTGCAAGGAGGTATTAAAGCAGGTCAGTAGCTGGGGCTATTTGGGATGAATTAGCACATGAAATTACCAAGGTGGCAACGAGGACTTGTCCTGCATCCAGCAAGCTGGGAGTGGGACAATATGCCTGGATTTACCAAACACAGCTCCCACGCTCAGGGAAGTGGGGCAGAGCAGTCGTGACAGCTAAAGAGCATTTCTCCTGACCTCAGGAGTTCGCTTCCATTTCCAGCCACTTTTGGAGGAGCACACAGAACAGAGTCTAAAATAATAAGCTTTTGTAAAGGATGGGTCATGTGCTGTTCAATCACATCCCCCAATGGCCACAAGGCCACACCCTGCAGTAAGAAGACAAAAAATGAGAGAGGGCCTGAAGGAACTGCCAAAAATTCCCTCCCCTGAGAAGCCCAGGAGCAAAACCACCTTGGGAGAGCTGGTGACAGGAACTCAGGGCTGCTGCTCCTGGGATGGAAATGGGATTTCTCTGGCAGGCCTTGAACTGATCAGTGCAAGCCTGGTGACACTGCCTGGCACCCTGCTTGGAAAAGGGGACCAGCTCTTCCAGACATGAAAGCCTGGGAGGACAGCTGATCCATGTGAGCCCTGCAGTGCAGGGGAGGGATTCCACCAGCACACGTGGAGCTCCTCAAACAATGGCCCAGGGACCCATCTCTTTGGCACCTCTGTTGATGGATTTGGCATGGAGAGACAGATTGGCTTTGGGAAGATTGCTGATTCCCCAAAGCTGGAGGGAATCTATTTCTCCTGTGGGAGAAATTGGGTGACCTTGAGGAACAGCAATTGTAGAGAATCTCCTGTGAAAGAAGCTTCTGCTCTGAGCTGGGAGCTCAGACAGTGGAAACAAAAAAGGGAAAGGCAGGTATGAACCTGCCCCTCATAAATCTCTGATGTAATGTGGCTCTGGAAAAGGCAAATTCCAGAGCAGAAGGTGTCAGGGGAAATGTTCCCTTTAGAGAAAAGCTGTGTTTGCAGTCCTGAACCAACCACACTCAACAGAGATTGACTGAAACCAGCACAGGTGGGACAATGCTGGGGTGAAGATCCCTCCTTGAGGACCTGCAAGGGTTTGGCAAGAGGTGGAGTGCACAGGGAAGGGAAGGAGCTGCTGCCTGACCAGGGAGCTGAGAGAGGAACACTTGGAGAAACAGAGAAAAGAGTTATTTGAGGCTGGCAGGTGAAGGGATGGAGATAAAAGCCCAAGGACATCCTTCAGCTGGAATTAGAGGATCCTTCACCATGAAAAGAACAAATCTGTGGGACACACTGAAATTCTGAGGAGCAGGGGGCGAGGAGCTGAATGAGAAGCCAGACCTGCTCAGGAAGGAGAGGATGTTTTGTCTCACTGAGGGGAATTTCAGGTTGATGACCAGGAGATCCTGAGCAGTCTCTCTACCCCAGCAACAGCCAAGATGCCTTTTTTATGGCAATGCTGTCATTTGGGGTGGGTATTTGGGGTGTGCTCTATGACTGCCTCGAAACCTGCTCAGGATTCTTCATTTGCCCTTCCTGAAAGGCAGGCCTGCTACTGAGCTCCTGCAAACTGCAAAAGGCATCTTTCCTTTCTTTCCCAAGATCAAGAGACCTGTTACTCCACCAGCAGGCCGGCCCCAGCTTTGCCAAAATCCTTCAGAACCCAGCAGAGAGGGAGTTTCATCCTCGCAGCCACAGCTTTTAGCCTCTGCTTCTGCTGCCTTCCCAGTGATCTGCATGCAAACCCCTCTCCCTCCTGCTAATCCCCAAAGACCTCCCACCCCTGAGAGGTCTCCGGTGCCTGCTGCCTGTGTGTGAAGAGCAATCAGCTCCTCACCTCCCCTAATTGGAGCTGAGCCTCCAGAGCTGCCAGATGAATTTGATCTCTGCTGTTCTGCATGGGAGGGATGAGCCAGGGGGTTGAACTCTGCTGAAAGCAGCGTGCTGGGGAGTTTAGGGGGCTTTACAGCCCAGAGATCAGGGCAGGCTCCCAAGGATTGCTGTAGGACACAGCATACACCTCTCCTTGCCTCCTGCTCTGCTCCTGCCCCCTGAGGGGAGAAGTCTGTCCAGCTCCTTGTAAATTAAATCAGTGATTGCCCAAAAGCTCTTTCATTCCTCTGACCTGTGGCCCTGGTGGGAATGCAGGGGGTGCAGGTGGTTTAACCCTTCCATGGCTGCTCCAGGGAGCCAGGACCAGAGAAACACCAAATTTCAGAAATGGACAGAGCAAGGGGGCACTGGAAGGGGAAGGCACCCTCAGATTTCTGCCTGACAGGTTTGCAGGTGAAACTACCTCTCAAGGAGCATTTGGAGGCCAAACACAGTCCCACATGAAAGGAATGAGGGAGATTTGTCTTTACAAACAAACTGTGGGTGCTGAGAAATAAAGTTAGATACTGAGAGATGAAAGAACCATAAATTCCAGAGGAATTCCACTGATTGACACAGGAAAAGAAAAAAAAAAGGGGGGGTATATATTAGAAGGGGGTGTTATGTTATGTATTTGGTGTTTTGGGAAGTTTGTACCTCTCAAGTACCTCAGTCAATGGGAAAAGAAAGAGGGAAATGCAGCTGGGAAATTAGGATAAAAAGAAAGCTGCATACTCCAAAAATCTGAGAGACTCCATGGGAGATGCCCCATGGCCTCTCCCTTTGTTTGAATCAAGTTCCAGGACTCCTCTGTCTCCTTTTTGGACATAAACCTCTGGTGTTTGTGGGTTAATTTTCCTGACACACGTGTGTGCAAAGCCAGCAGAGATGGCACAAGTGCCCCCTTCTAAAAGCCAGGGCACCCAGGGGAAGGCAAATCCCCTTCTTCCCAGCCAGCAGCATCCCTTTGGAGCCAGGCTGGGCCTGGAGCAGGGCTGGGATCCAAAGGGAGAGGAGAGCCCTGTCCCCAGAGGTGCCACCACATTCACAGGGCACTGGTGTGTGCAAAGGCACGCGTGTGGCATTCACATTCTCTGAACATGATTCCTTCACCCAGGGTTTTCTGCTGGGAAGCTGAAAGCAGCAAGAGGCCTCAGAGAAAAGGAAAACAATTCTCATCTGATTTGCTTCTCCTGTGTTGTGCTGGTGTGGAATGTGTTTGGAGATTGTTTACCCACAGGTGATTGTTTCATTGGATTCTGCTGTGAGTTGTTTTGACTCTTTGGCCAATCAGGGCCAGGCTGTGTTGGTACTCTGGAGAGAGTCACGAGTTTTCATTATGATCTTTTTAGCATTCAGTAAGTATCCTTTCTGTATTCTTTAGTACAGTATTCTTTAACATAGTATAGTAAAATAAAGTAATAAATGAGCCTTCTGACAACATGGAGTCAGATTGATCGTTCCTTCCTTCATCAGAGTGGCCCTGCATTTACAATGCACGTTGGGCTGTGACCACCCCAGCAAATTTCTGTCTTGTGATAGTTCAGGTGAAGATGTGTTTGTGGATGAATTACCAACCAGCACAGGAACAGAGCAGTGACTCCACCTAACATGTCAGCAGGAGAACCAACAACCCCCTCGGGACAGTCATTAACAAATTAACTGATCACCCTCCCTGGAAACCCCAAACAGAGCATTTGCATTTTGTGAGGAGGTGTTTGGGGGACAGCCAGACACTGCAGGCTGGGGCTGCCTGGGCAGAGCTCAGCTTAGGCAGGGCCAGCTCACAGCAAAATTGCCAAGTCCAGCCTGAAGGTGAGAAAGGAAGACCCAAGACTGAAAGAAAATCAGGAGAAGGCTGCTGGAAAGGCAGAAGGAGAAAAAATGTGGGCTGAAATGAAAGAGTGGGAGAAAAAAAAATTTAACAGCTTTCTTCATTCCTTTTCATTTCTAGACAATATTATAGTTCTGCACAGAAGGACTAATTTAGGCCTCTGCACAGCCCCAGTGACCCTTCCTAATAGAAACCATTTAAATCTTTAAACAATTTACATGAAAATGTAACTTTGCTGTGAATATATTTCTTCCCCCTCCTGCTCCCATCTCGAGTGCAATCCTTCAAACCTCTGACAGCTTCCATTATCTCTTAATGAAGTGAGAGCATCTTTCTTAGGAGCCGTGCAGGCCCCGAGGTTAAACGGAGAAACGAGGTCCACAAATAAAAATCAGGGGAGGGACAAGAAAAAGGGAAAGCAAAAACACTTAAAAGGGCTCAAAGGGGCAGCTCCACCACACAGATATTTAATTCCAGGAGGGCACAGCCTCCTTGAGAGCCTGGGACTCCATCCTTCCATCCCAGAGAAAACTTCCCTGGTTCCCAAACTCGGTGCCAAGATAAGGGTGGGGTAAGGGAGGCAGCATCTCACCCAGAGATCTCAATGAAAATAAATGTAAAAGGCTGGGAATGAGGAAAGAAAGGCTGCTAGGAGTATGGAAAAGGAGATCAAAAATCAGGAATCTCTCAGGGGAGAGCAGATTCACAAGGAGAGGGACTGCTGACTTGAACAGGAAAGAGATGAAAACAGAAAGCACAGCAGAGAAAAAGAAATAGTTATTTCCAGAAAAGCAATGAAATTCTGGGCCAGGAGGAAAAAAAGAAGACCACCAAGAATTTACAATTCTGGCTGTGGAAGCTGCTTAAGTGAAGCAAACAGAAGGGGGGAGTACAAAGGCCAGAAACGAGGAGCTGAGGGGTGCAGGGAGCTCTTCTTTCAGCAACAGTTTGTTCTCTGGGCTGCTCCCCACCAGGCTGGTGTGGGATGGGGGCATCAAACCACAGCTCTGCATCTCTGAACAAGAATCACTCCAAGTTCAGCAAATTGCCTCCAGGCCACAGATCCACTTGGCCAGAACTGGAGAGTGTTTCAGTTCCAGCTAAACTTAAAACCACTCTGCTGCTGCAAAATAAACCCGAATTTGAAAACACTTGTGTGGAATTCTGTCATCCTGGGGAAGGAGAAAACCTTTGAAGGGAAAGAGGAAAAGTTTTTATCTGTCCTACATCACTGTGCTGGTTTTAACTCTTGCACTTCCTTCCTCCCCACTGCCCAAGGCAGGGACACCCAGGGCTGTGAGCTCCCGGCAGGATTTGAAGGCTCCAAGAAATCCCAGGTTCTCCTGGAGAAGGAGCACCAGGAACACGCCCTGCTCGTGTCCAGATGAGGCAGGAGAGGGGCAGGAAGGGGTGAAACCACCCCTGGGAGTCAGCACCAGGCTGGGAGCTGCCTGACCCTGCAGCCTCCAGCACCTCAAGGTATTCACTGGAGCTGTGTCCATCCTAAATCCACCCTAAACCCATCCTAAATCCAGCCCTGCAGCTGCAAAAGCCACATCCCTCAGTGGGATGCCAGCTCTCCTCGCTGACAGCTGCAGCAGACAGGCATCAATGGAGGCTGAGTGAGGAGTTATTGTGTGAGGCAAAGGTTATTAGAGGAAATGGTCTTTTAATTTGTCCTGTCTCAGGGTTTCTGATCAAAACTGGAGGACTTTCCTTCAATTTTGCTTGTGTGTTATTTGAAAAGTGCCTAAAAATTGGAGGATTAGGGTCTGTAAATGAGCTATTCAAAAACATTAAAGACATCTGAAGCTCCTAATGTGGGCAGGGAAGCCTCCTTTGGTGCCTGGTGTTGAGCAGGGGATGCTCTGCTCTGCACCCGGGGGATGCTGAGCCTGGCAGGGCACTGGGGGCTGGGGCTGTCCCAGCTAAGCTGGGCTTTGCAGGGCACAGACCCAGCAGCCCAGGCTTTGCTGACACCAGTGGTGTCCCCTCACAAAACACTTGTGTGGATATTTTTGGACATTCCTGCCCTGCCTGCACCCCACTGTGGGACATGGGGTGAGAAATGCACCCCAGGCTGGGGTGAGGAGGGCTGTGGGGTGACACAGACAGTGCAGGGACAGCTTCAGAGCTGACTTGGAGAAAATCTCGGTTCTGCATTCACTGGTTGTCCTGGGACATGGGACTTTGCATTCCTCCTGGTCTGAGCCAGAAATGTGGTTTGCAGAGGAGGTTGAGCTGTGCACATGGGATATTTTTTTTAGGCATATATCCACATGGGATATATGCCTAAAAAAAAAAAAAAAAAAAAAAAAATCTTCATTTTAGTAACTTTTAAAGGCTGGGGGGAAATAAAATAACAACATGAGCAGAAAATGAGCAGCCAGCAGCACCTCATGGGTGCTCACCTTCAGGCTGGGGTGAGGAGGGCTGTGGGGTGACACAGACAGTGCAGGGACAGCTTCAGAGCTGAGCCTGAGACGTGACTTGGAGAAAATCTCCTTTTCTGGCAGCATTTATGAGAAGGAGCCACCTTGGCCACAGCAGGCAGGACGAGCACTCAATCCCTGACAAGGATTTGAGGCTCCACGGGGTATCCCCCTGCTCCTGGCCTGGAGCCATCCCTCCCTGGAGCTCAGGGGTGGGGAAACCCAGCCAACAACCAGCAGCAGCAGGGATGGGGCTGGTGCCATCCTGCCCTGGCTGCAGGAGCTGCCTCTGAGGGCAGGAGCTGCACCGTGGGGGGAATGGAATTGATCCCTGGAGAGATGGAGATGATCCCTGGAGGGATGGAGCTGATCCCTGGAGGGATGGAGCTGATCCCTGGAGGGATGGAGGTGCTGTCCAGGGGAATGGAGCTGCTCCCGGGGGATGGAACTGCTCCTGGAGAGATGGGCCTGCACCCCGGGGGGATGCAGCTGCTCCTGGAGGGATGGAGCTGCTCTTGCAGGGATGGAGCTACACCCCTGGAGGGATGGAGCTGCTCCCGAGGGGATGGAGCTGCTGTCCGGGGGGATGGAGCTGCTCTCCATGGAGGAAAACTCATCCTCCCGACTCCACGGCAGGGAAGTGGGATGCTACTGACACCCAGTGGCTCCCAGCATCCTGCAGACTCCCCGCACCCTGGGCCGGGGCAGGGGACGTGCTGTCCCTTCCCTGGGGACTGCTGTCCCTTCCCTGGGGGCTCCTCCGTGCCCCGCGGGCAGCACGTGCTGGTGGCACGGCCAGCAGCGACATCCCTGGCAGCACCAGGGTGGGAAACGGGGCACTGGGGAGAAGCAGGGACATTCCAGAGGGTGCTGGATCCATGCTCAGGTCAACAGGGTCTGCCTCGTGTGGGGAGACAGGGTGGGAGGTGTTGGCACCCCCAGCACAGCTCAACCTCCTCTGCAAACCACAATTTTTTGTTCTGGCTAATCAATAAATGCCACAGCAGGAGGATGGAGGCTGGGTCAGTGTCCTCTGAGATGTTCTGGTGGATGCTCCCCAGGTGCCCCTGGTCAGCTCTGGCCACAAACACTGCAGGGATGGAGGTTGGAATTTTGGCCACAGCAGGAGGATGGAGGCTGGGTCAGTGTCCTCTGAGATGTTCTGGTTGAAGTTCTGCAGCTCTGGCCACAGACACTGCAGGGATGGAGATTGGAATTTTAGGATGGAGCTGCCCTGTGGTACCTCCCCTCCCAAACATCCTGACCCCAGGCCAAGCAGCAGCATGGAGCTGGAAGTGGATTTAGCTAGATCTGGAAAGCCCATTCACATTCCAGAAGAAGCCCATCTACACAGGGAATTATTTAAGAGCAGCAACAGAGCTTTTCCATCCCCTCCACATGTCATTTCAGCTCCAAAATCAAGCAAAGCAAGCAAACAGCATGGAAAAATAACAACAAATTGCCTGCATTTGGCATCTCACAGTGCAGAGCCAGAGAAGATGCAGCCTCTGACCTGAGGAACAGCAGCAGATAAGATGGACACAGACCAGAATAAAAAAGGATTCAAGAGCAAACACTTCACAGCTGAGAAAAACACATTTTCCTGTGGGCCTCCACTCTGACAAGCTCTTGTTTTTGCTTCAGAGAGCACCCAGAGGCTGCTGAAACAGAAATGCATTTTTAATTATTTGTTGTTATCAATTGCTTTGCAGATAGAAGCTGCTGATAGCAGAAGCCCATTGCAGGGAGCTCAGAGGAGCTCTTTGGGCCACGTGTGAGCACCAGGACTGCAGAAAGGCAGAACTCACCTGAGAAAGGTCATCCTGGAGTCTCAGAGTGGAGCAGCCATCCCTGCAGCATCAGAGGGAGAGGAGTAAATCAAATTGTGGTGGGGACAGAGAAGGAGAAGCACAAAACGGAAATCTCAGTGGCCAGAGCACAGGTTTTGTTTGTAATCCTGCAGACAGGGCTGGGGGCTCTCTGCTTGTGGGATCAGGAAACACTGCTTGGAGATCAGGCCCCAAATCTGGGCTACAAAGAAGGCAAAATCTGGGAGCTCATCCCTCCATCCCTTTTCCAGGCCTTCACTGTCTCCTCTGACCAAGGGGCTTGGGGACAGGGGAAGCTCTGGGGCGCCCAAAGAGTGCAAGGGAATGCAGAGGCTGAATTAAAACCCCATTTCTCAGCCCAAATGAGCCTCGTTGGCACTCCCCACACACCCAGGCATCCAGCTCCGGATGCAAATGGACTAATTAGCATCGACCCATGATCATTACCGTGGGCAGGGCCAGCTGATCGATGGCTACTCAACAAGGACAGCCAGGTGCCAGTGCAGGGGACCCTCCTGTCCCCTCCCCAGGGACCCCTGTGTGCAGTGCCTTGTTCCTGGACAACAATGGAGAGCAAAGGGAAGGTTCTGCTTTCATCTCCTAAAATGTGATGACTGCTGGTGTCACATTTATCCCCCAAAATGTGATGACTGCTGGTGTGGCAGCAGCAGGGACCTGACCAGAGCAGTTTCCTCCAGGGCAGGAGAGGAAACTGTCCCTTTTGCTGTCCCTTTTGCTGTCCCTTGGCACCCATGGAGGTGCCTGTGGCACCCTCAGCAGTGCCCTGTGAGAGGAGAAACCCTCTCTGCTCCCAGCTGGCATGCCATGCACGCTTCCCTCTCCTTCTCAAGGAGCATCTTTCACCCACAGGGTTAAACCCAGCTCCTGAACCGACCTCCCAGCTGGGCCTGTCTCCCTTCTCCAGCTCTGTGCATGAGCAGCTCTTCCCACTCTTCCCAACCTGACACTTCCTTTTTTTTTCCCCTGTGTGGCAGCAGCAGGGACCTGACCAGAGCAGTTTCCTCCAGGGCAGGAGAGGAAACTGTCCCTTTTGCTGTCCCTTTTGCTGTCCCTTGGCACCCATGGAGGTGCCTGTGGCACCCTCAGCAGTGCCCTGTGAGAGGAGAAACCCTCTCTGCTCCCAGCTGGCATGCCATGCACGCTTCCCTCTCCTTCTCAGGAGCATCTTTCACCCACAGGGTTAAACCCAGCTCCTGAACCGACCTCCCAGCTGGGCCTGTCTCCCTTCTCCAGCTCTGTGCATGAGCAGCTCTTCCCACTCTTCCCAACCTGACACTTCCTTTTTTTTCCCCTGTGTGTTTTGTTCCCTGCCAGATCCACGGAGCTCCTTGCTCCCGTTTCTTCTGCACAAATTGTTTTTCCCTTGCACATTGTCTGGAGAGCACCGAGGGAGGAGCAGGAGGCTCACAGCCCCTTTCTCATCTCAGATCACACATGCTGCCTCTCTGCAGGCACACACTGAGAGCTGGCAACAAAGCAGCCAGAGGTGGCTGCTCCCCAGCGTGCCTGAGGATCCTCTGGAGGCTGGAGTGAGCAGGGGCTCTCCTGCCTCGGAGATGAGAAGTCCTGGTGTTAAAAATAGCTTAGGAACCTGTTGTAAGATAGTTGATAATTGTTAAGCAGGTACTGTTAGTTTGGTTATGGTAAAAGGGGTTTAAAGGGGTAGTTATAAGAAGTACAGCACTCAATGTACTGTGTTACACCTCAGTAAAGGGCAGCACTCCCCAAGGGAAATGGCCTGGACAGAACTGCAATGGCCAATCCAGTGCCTTAAACCTTCATGCAAATGAGGGATCCAAAAAGAAACCAATCCAAAGGGACAAAAAACAGGATAAAAAGGGGCATCTGACTCAGCGAACCTGTGCCACTCCACCTGGAACCTCAGGAACATCGCTGCTGAGGAAACCCAGCTGTGGTGCTGCAGCATCCTGGGCAGGATCGCTCCTGCCCGGCCCGGGCCCTTTTGCTTTAGGCCTTTCTTTTATTATAATAAACACTGAAATCACTTTAGTATGGGAGCCTGCTTTCGTTTTTAATACGAGGGAGAGGAGTAAACGAGTGGTGCTGAGCAGGAGAGCTCAGTTCCTGTTCCCTGCTCCCACCTCCCTGCCTGCTGGCAGTGATGGATGTCTGGGGGCAGAGCACAGAGAATCACAAAAGAGCAGTGGCAGCAAGACTGCAGTGAAGATCTGGAGATCCTGTGATGCCCTTTCCTTGGTCCTAAAGCTGAGGGATGAAGGGTTTGTACCTCTATTTAATAAGGATCATTATGGTGCACACTGGAATGTGCCACAATGCACACACACGATAGATCCCATACACAATTTATACACCTTGCAAATCAGCATATCTAACAAAGATGCCCTAATGAGAGGCTTGAATGACTAGCATGATATCCCCCCATCCTGAAATATTCCTTCCTGGATGGGTTTAATCCCAGTTTACAGGATGTATTCTAGAGGGAACCTTGGTTTCTCAAGGCAGTGTAAAGTTTTCCAGCCTCCAGCTGTGAGGCCTTTAGGATGTTTGGTTTCCTGGCCTAACAGAATACCAGGACTATGCTAAGATAGCAGAATAAAAAATATATTTATATACATTTAATATATGTATATAATAGGATATATATATGTGTATCTATTATATACACAATATATGTGTGTATATAATAGTATATATTCTATTTCAGAATAAGAAAATATATACATATATAATATTATATATGTGTATATATACATTTATAATATTAGGCAATTATATATATTAGGAATATATATATACACAGAATTACAATACCAGGACTATTCTAAGTTATCAGAACAAGGAATATATATATAAAAATATAAGATTAAGGATATATATACATATATAATATTAAGGATATGTATATAATATTCAGGATATATATCTATAATAAGGAATTATATATAGGAATATATAGATACATATAATAAATATACATAATATATTAAGGAATTACAAGTATGCATGCCAAGGGCACTGAGAATTCATAAAAGGTATATAAAAGAAAAGGCAAAAAATCATCATGGCATCACCTGCAGTGGCTACAAAACAGAAGAAAAAGGCTTTGTGCATCCCCTCGTGGGTCCTGAACTCTCCTGATGGGAAAACACAAGATCAGCATCACAAGCTAAACCTCCACAGTGCCCTCAGGGATTCCAAACCCCTGATTTTCATCCTTTGGCCCCGGTCCCACGCAGCCCAGGGCTGGCCCTGGTGGCACTCACAGAGGTGGGGCTGTGCCTGTGCCTGGGGACAGCTGAAGGGCAGCAGCAGCTCGGGCCCAGCGCTGGCACAGCACAGGCAGGGCTGGCCAAGGGCTGATGAAGTCATCCATAACTCCAGCCAGGTCCTCGTCTGCCAGGATGAGGCAGAAGCTCCTCGCCAGTCAGGGCTGACAGAAGACATCATCCAGGCCCTTCCCGTGTGAGAGGAATCCAGAAGCACAAACCAGGCTGGCTTTTGTGGGTGTGAACTTCTGACCCACAGGAGGCTTGTCTCGGGGGAAGCTGGAACTCTCCAAAATACTCGTTTCCCTGCATTGTGCAGCTCCTCTGCTGCCCTGCTTGGCTCCCTGGAGCTGTCACCCTCCCAGCAGTGGGTGTCCAGGCTGCCCGGGAGCCCTGCTGAGCATCCCACAAGGATGCTGTGCTGCTGGAATGCTGGGCCTGGGCGCTCCAGGGAGCTGTGGGGATGGACACAGGGACATTTATGTCCCCCCAGAGAGCTGGCCCTGCCCAGTGTGTTGTCCTGGCCTCGCTCCCGGGGGAGGCACCACCACCCTGCCCACTCCAGGAGGATGCAGGGAGTGCCTGTGACCTCCTGACAGAGGGAGAGGATCTGTGGTGGCACTCAGCTTCATCATGCTGCCAAGAGGGCTGGGAGCTTGCACCACTCAGGTGAGGCTGCAGCTGGCCTCTGAATGACCTTTTTGAGACCTGTTTCCAGGCCTCTGCACAGTCCATGACCTCCCAAATAAACACAAAAGGCATCACAGCCCAGCACAAGCTGTTGTCTTGGTTTGAATAGTTAGGTGTGTGCTAAGGAATGGTGAGAGACGGGTGTCTGCCCTGAAATGGAAAATGTAACCCCCTTCTTTCCAAATTATTATAATTTTGAAATTAAGGGGCTCTCAGGCAAAGATATGGGAGGAGGAATAACAGTTCTAAATTAGGAAAATTAAAAATACAAATTCAATAGTACAAATAACAATAAAAAAACCCAAACCGCTGACAGAGCCCCTGGCCATGAACAGAAGATAATTAATAATTAATGACCCATTGACAGCAGAAATCTCCTGGAGGGAGGATTGGCTGTGGAAAAGATAAAGGAAAAACTGCCCAATGAGCAGGAGATACCTGCCCCAGCTCTCACAGATGGGGATAGAATAAACACCCCCATTTCCAACCTGACACAGCTGTGCACCAGCAAATCCCCACCACTGCCTCCAGAAAGCTGGAAAAACCAGGTGGGTGTCAGAATGCACTCCTCAGCTGGGATTGCTCCAGGATCACAGCTCAGGCACATGGGTGATGGGGGCTCTCCCTGTTCGGGGGCTGCAGGAGGGATGTGGAAGCCACCAGGGATTTCTGAGGGAAGAGGAGCTCACACAGGACAGTTTGCACCTCTGCTGTCCCCAAAGCCCTGGGAAAGTTCTCTTTGCTGTGCTGGCACAAGGGGAAGAGCCTCCCTTGAAGAGGGAATAACCCCCAGGAGCCACCAGGCAGCACAGGGCACCCTCTCTCTGAGACTGAAAACAGGAAAGGAAAAGGTGGGAGCCTCTACAGACATCCCAGGAGCCAAATATCTGACGTACCACGAGCAGCTGTGCAGCAAAGGCAGAAAAAACCTCTGGTGTAAACTTGGTGGAGGCAAAATTCCCCACTGGGGCTCTTGGCTGGGAGCATCTCCTGGCTGAGCTTCCAGCCCAGGCTGCCCCAGCAGCAGAGCCTGCCCTGCTCCCTGTTGTGCCATCGTGGCCTCAGCCTCCCCTGGTGAGGCAGCCCCACCCCCAGCCTGCCTCTGCCACTTCATCTGCCACGGCGAGTGCCTTTAATGAACGAATTAATTTTGTTCTCAACTGGGTGCGACGCGCATTCAGAAGGCAGAAAATAAACGTTTCCCTTTCCTAATTTCTCGCGTCCCTTTTGATTTGTCGTACACACGGACAGGCTCTCTCCATAATTCCCCCACCAGCTGGGCCCTGGATATTCCAGCAGAATATGCAGAATATTTATTCCCTTGGATAAAACAAGCCCCCAGCAGCAGCAGCAGCAGCTCAGATTGTGCCCCGTGTTTGCTTCCAGCCGCAGCCGCCGCCGCTGGCACCGCGTGGTGCCACACGCTGCTCAGGAGCCCAGAACAGATATTGCATCTCTCTCATGGGTCATCACGACCCCAGACCACCCCCTCCCTTCCTCTGCCAGCAGGACCTTTGCTAAATTGCCGTCTGAAATGGATTCCTGCCTGTTTTCCCCCATGCCAATTTTTCCACTGAAGCGTCTGCGTCCTCCTCTCCCCACGGAGCCGCGCGCTGCGGTGGACACAGGGGGAGTGATCCTGTGCCCACTCAGCTTCTGTTTTGCTGAGCTTAATAAGCCAAGAGGCTGCACTGCAAAACAAGCTCCTTGCTCCTCAGACCAGCCTTTTTTTTTTTGTTTCCCCTGCTCTTCTAGTTTTGGGATGGATGCCACAAAAATAGTGATGGTGTTGTGAAAACCTTTAAGGGACAGCTCTGAAGTGACCACAGCAGCACCAAAGATCTTCTCTTCTCCAGGAGTGAAGAGGAGCTGTAACAATACCCAAAATTTGGATGGAACTGGGGAGGGAGGTGTTTTCCTGAGGTTTGGAGGTTGCTGGGATCAAATCTGAGATCTCAGCCATGTCACCACTGTTTCAAAAATCATTTGCAGCTGCAGGTATTCAGAAAGTAGAGCAGCAGTGAAGTGGTTAAGTGTGAGGATTCATTTCCTCACACTGTATACAATTCTGGGAGGACTGAGCAGACTTCCAGCCCCAGAATTAGCATTTTCAATCCCTCTCATAATGAGAGGCCACAGGCAGCCAGGAACAATCTCTCCCCAAACTGTCCCGAGCACAAAGCTGCTCTGAGAAGCAAGAAGCTCTTTAAGAAGGACTAATTGTTAAGATTTGCAAAATCCATTTTTTCCCATCATCCCTGAAAATCCATTTTAGAATTGGTAAATTTGTTCTAGGATTAGATTAATAGGTTTCATGATTTATAAACCTTTTCTTCTCTCTCGCCCTCCCCTTGACTTTCAAAAAGCAGTCGCAGACTTTGGCTCAGCCCAGATTTTAGCAGCATTTTCTCAACCACTGCTGTTGAGATATCCTGACAGGGTTTAGAATCCTGACAGGTGGATTAGAAGGAAGAATTTCCCACCTGGAATGCCATGACATCCCAGTGCCAAACCCTCCTTCCAAACAGGATGCTTGAGGGTTAGATGTGTTAGCACCTGGGAAGCATCCTTGGAACCAAAATCAAACAAAACCCAGCAAAATTATTTAAGACCTTGCTTAGAATCACCTGAAAACACCACAACAGCACCACCTGCCCAGAGCAGCTGTGTTCAAATGTGGAAAACACACCAGAAAAGCAGAAAATTGTGCTGTTATCCAGAATAGTTCACAAACTCCAACAGTTTGCTGGGGACAGTTTGCTCAGGGACTTTCCCTGTCAGTGATGGTGAGTTTATATTCACTGGCCCTTGAGGGATTTGTTCTCTGTGACCTCCTTTCCTCTCACACAGCCCAGGCTGCCCAAGCATCCCTCAGACATCCCAGTGGGATCAAACAAGCCACTGACACATGAGAGCCACAGCAAATCCCAGCTCCCCATGGGATCTGTACAGAGCAGTCTTGTGGAAGCAAACAATTTATCAGACTCAACAAAAGGTCCCACTGAGCAGCCCCAAAGCCACTGTCACAGCTCCACTTTGCTCCGTGGCCACATCATTCCCAGCTTGGGCTGATGGATTCTTAATTAGCATCTTAATGTGAGGAGCATATGCAATGAAGCATGAAAAGAAAATCCCCATCATTTAAATTCATTAACAGTCATCGAAAGTCTTCAGTGCAGAGGTGGAATTAGCTCTGAACTCCTTGGGAGAGCCCAGCTGTGCTCACTAAACTGTGCTGGATGTTGCTTATTTATTGAGCTCCAGGAGGGTTTGGCCCTCTGGATTTGCCCCCCCGGATTATCAGGGATTGCAGTTCCCCAGTTCCCTGTGGATTGTCAGGGATGGGATCTGCTGGGTGGCTCTGCAGGGGCACAAAGAGCTGGAACCACAGCCAGCACCCCAAATGTGGGTGCAGAGCCCAGGGACAGGTTGGTGATGGAAGTGCCAGTGCTCCCCTGCTGGACACCGATTTCTGTCTCCTGCTGGTCCCTGCTCCAGGGAATTCCTGCAGCTCTCTGGGCTCTGTCCCCTGGCTGTCAGAAGGCACATTCCCTGTCCTGGCTGAGCTCTGCCTTTGGGAGGGGCTGTGGCTGCCCAGATGTGCCCAGGTGTTTTTGGGGGCACAGAGCCTCATTCACAGCCTGTGCTCAGCACACAGGACAAGAATGTGCCTCAGAGATCCCCCAGGGCTGCTGGGGGTGAGGAGCTGTGAGAACCCAGTCCCATAAATAAACACAAGGTGAATTTTAATAAATTAGGACTGGTTAGAATTTAAAAAAACCCCTCATTTTCTACCCTATTATCCCAGCCTTCCTTCCCTTGACCATTTGCCATCACCTCACCATGGATGGTACTGCAGACACTAAAGTCACCAGGCTCCCTCAGAGCATCCCCAAGAGCCAGCCCCTGGACTGGGGACTTGGGAAATGCTGGGCTGGGCTCAGAATTCCCACAGAATTCACCCTCCTGCCACGGGTGAGGAGCTGGGCAGATGGGAGGAGGGGAGGAACAGCTTGTGCCAGCAAGGCTTGTCCTCCTGAGCGTCCCCTGCCTTCCCCTGGGCTTTGTCTGTCCTCAGTGTTTTGCTGAAGACAAATTACCAAAGCCAAAGAGGCGAAGAAATCAGAATAAGCTGCTCCAGAGCAATTATAGCGAAGGCCTCATTTACAGAGAAAACCTGATTTAATGCAAAACAGGCTTAGAGGCTGCTGCAAACTAGTCTGGTTTAGGGTGTTTGTAGCTTCTTGAATTTCTTACACTCAATTAGGGATTGGTTTTATAAGCCAACCCCAAATTTACCATTAAAAAAGAATAAGACACCCTCACAGAAGTTTGAGCAAGTGCAAATAAACAGGATCCAGCTCCTATTTGCATTCAGTGCTGCTTTCCAGGCTCCCGAGGTGGAACTATCTCTGGAAGGGGACAGCAACCAACCTGATAAATGCAGAAATCCTCTGGAAATGCCAAACTGGCCACAGGTATAAAATCCTTGGAGGTCTGTCTCCATCTGTGGGTCACACTCTGTGCTGGGTTTGGATGGCAGGGTTTGACAGAGGGGGGATACAGGAGTGGCTGCCAGAAGCTTCCAGCTCATCCTTATCTCCATCCATAAGCTTTTCCTGATATTTTCTCTGCAGGGATAGAGCAGCTTTGGGCCCAGCCAGGGTCAGCCCACCTCCCAATCCCATCATCTTCCCAGAGCCAGAGCTGCAGGGGGAGTGACTGCAGTGTTTGAAGAATGCAGCCATCTGAGATTCTTTCAGACATCTTTAATAAATGATAGAAAAGGAGCCTTTTTTTCCTCCCCCCCTCTATGCCACGAGATTTTCACATCGAGTTTCAAATAGATCTTTTATTCCCAGAATGGGGAAATAAAACCATTTCCATTCAAAACACTGCTCGAAGATTACATTTGCCTCAACCTAATTTTTAAAATACTTTCAAAAGAGAGGAAAATGAGTGTAAAGCAAACAGGAATCTGGTTTATTTTGGATTATATTGACTCCTCCATTTCATCTCAAAGGCTTTGAGAAGGTGGAGAGGGCTCACACACACGAATTCCTTTACAGCAAGAAAAACGCTGGAAAACTTTCTATTTTGGGCAGCTCCGTGAAAAAAATCTCATTCTGGGGTGGCTTTGTATTTTTTTCCTGGTTAGACAGGAAAATGAAAAAGCAATTATTCATGCAGTTCTCATTAACCATGCATTTACAAGTTGTTTGGAGGTGATTAGTCAGTCTGAGCGCTGGCCCAGACAGCAGCAGCGTGTGTTTATTAACGCGGCGGGGAAGGGGCTGGAGGTGCTGCGGAGCATCAGCCAAAGCCTCTCGCTATTGATTAGCGATTTGGGCAGCCCGCATTCATTACAATCGCTCTTCCCGCCGTGCTAATGAGCGCTTTAAAACCAGACCTGGAATCTAAAGCTGGGGTTTGAGCGGCAGGCTCGGGACCAGCCCGATGGGTTTTGGCTGGACCGTCCAGGGCACCTCTGGAGATCGGGGAATCTGTCTCGAGGTCTCCTTGGAGAAAGCTGGGAAGTGGTTTTCATCCCAGACCTTGTCTTGAGGTCTCCTTGGAGAAAGGAGAGAGGACACCCACTCCTGGGGGCCGTTTGTCATCTCAGATCTTGTCTGGAGGTCTCTGGAGAAAGCTTGGGGTGGTTTTCATCCCAGACCTTGTCTTGCAGGTCTCCTTGCAGACAGGAGAGAGGACACCCACTCCTGGGGGCCGTTTGTCATCTCAGATCTTGTCTGGAGGTCTCTGGAGAAAGCTTGGGGTGGTTTTCATCCCAGACCTTGTCTTGCAGGTCTCCTTGCAGACAGGAGAGAGGACACCCACTCCTGGGGGCCGTTTGTCATCTCAGATCTTGTCTGGAGGTCTCTGGAGAAAGCTTGGGGTGGTTTTCATCCCAGACCTTGTCTTGAGGTCTCCTTGGAGAAAGGAGAGAGGACACCTTCTCCTGGGGGCCATTTTTCATGTCAGACTTTGTCTGGAGATCTCTTTGGAGAAAGCTTGGGGTGTTTTTCATCCCAGGTCTTGTCTCAAGGTCTCCTTGGAGAAAGCTTGGGGTGGTTTTCATCCCAGACCTTGTCCTGAGGTCTCCTTGGAGAAAGGAGAGAGGACACCCACTCCTGGGGGCCGTTTTTCATCTCAGACTTTGTCTGGAGATCTCTTTGGAGAAAGCTTGGGGGGTTTTTCATCCCAGACTTTGTCTGCAGGTCTCTTTGCAGAAAGGAGAGAGGACACCCACTCCTGGGGGCCGTTTTTCATCTCAGACTTTGTCTGGAGATCTCTTTGGAGAAAGCTTGGGGTGTTTTTCATCCCAGACCTTGTCTGCAGGTCTCTTTGCAGAAAGGAGAGAGGACACTCACTCCTGGGGAGTGGTTTTAATCCTAGACCTTGTCTTGAAGTCTTCTTGGAGAAAGGAGAGAGGACACCCACTCCTGGGGGCCGTTTTTCATCTCAGACCTTGTCTCGGTGTCTCTTTGGAGAAAGCTTGGGGTGGTTTTCATCCCAGACCTTGTCCTGAGGTCTCCGTGGAGAAAGGAGAGAGGACACCCACTCCTGGGGGCCGTTTTTCATCTCAGACCTTGTCTTGCAGAAAGGAGAGAGGACACCCACTCCTGGGGAGTGTTCTTCATCCCAGACCATATCAAATTGCCTTCCCAGGGCTGGAGCCATCAGCTCCTTGCCATCGAGGTGACTTTGGGAAAATCAGCTGGCAGCCTGATTGCGTGGCCTGACCTGGGAGTGAGTGTGGGAAAGGTCCAAATTCAGGTGCTGCTCGTAAAAATGGGAGGATTTACTCCAGTAAATAACTCAGCCCAGTGATTGTGTTCTTCTCCCTCCGGCTCTCCTGCCCTCCTTTCCCTTGCCTAATAAAATGACAACGACTGAATTCTGCAGTAGGGATTTTTTTTTTCAGCCTAGGCCTCCTCCCAGGATAATCTATTACCTTCACAAATTACTGCAGACAGTTCTTTATTGTTTAAAACCTTTTATCCAAATAAATGCATAAACCTTTAGGAAGGGAAAGGGGAGGGGGGGAAATGAAGGGAACAGGCATTTGAAATGAAACTCTCCTTCCCTCATTGACTATTGTATGCTAAAAAAAAAAAGGAAAATAAGACTGAAAAAAAAAAGAAAAATGACTGAAAGAAGAGGAAAGGAATGAACCCAGGGGAACAGAAATTGGTGATCTGCAATGGATTTCATTAAAGTCTTCCCCCTTTAAATATTACAAGTGTTTGTTCTCTGCAGCCTGATAAATATCTGGCTGTGTTGAGATTGAAAATTGATAAGCCATGCAACATCAATCTCTTTCAGACCCGCAGCCTCCCTGCTAACTCATCACTTTGGGACGTTCCCACTTCAATTATCTGGGGGGGTAAAGCCACCTTGGAAGTATTTCAGGGTTCTGCTCCATTAGACCCCTTTGGGAAGACATTTCCCACACACCCAAACACAAAGGGGAATGGAGAGGCCAAATGAAGGAGCTGCTCCTGTCCCTTCCTGGCTCACTCCGAGATCCTCCTTTCAGCATTTCCTCACTGCTGGGAGGAAGGATGAGGCTGGGAGACAGCAGGGATGCTCTGGGAGGGGTTTGGGAAGGGCCAGGAAATGCGTCTCAGTGTGGTTTGTGGCCACACAAACAGGATTGTGCCGTGGTTTTTGCTACACCCACAACCTTCCTGGCTGCGAGGGCACAGTGAGGAGCTGCCATCCCACCTGGCTGCCCGGCTCAGAGGAGCATTTGTGCCTTGAGCAAGACTCAAATGTGAGCTTCAGGGTTCTCCTCTCCCACCAGTGAGCCCCAGTGCCCCCGCTGTCCCCAGCCCAGGCTGGGGGTTTGTGAGTGCAGGGAGATGGCTCAGCTCAGCACAGTCCCAGCTGCTCCTTTTTGGGGAAGCTCTTTGAAGCCATCCAGCAGGAGCTGGACTTCCTGTGCCCCTTGGAGACTGTCCTGGAGACAATCATTGAACAGTAACCTGAGGGCTGTTCACAAACCCCTGCTGAGTCCTTCACTGGACTGGTGGAGGCTCTGGCATCACCTCTGAGCACCAGCTCTGCCCAGTTTGGCCATCCCAGCTTTCACTGGGGCAACTCAGGGCACCCAATTTCTCCTCTGCTTCTTCCTCCTCCACCTCCTCCTCCTCTTCTCACATACCATGACCTGTCCCAGAGCATGGGTCAGCTCTTCCCCTGCCACAGCCGGGTGGGAACGGGGCCGTCCCGGATTCACCCAGACTTAGGGAAGCTCTGGAGAGGCAGGAAATGACTCGGAGCCGAACACGATGAAGATGTTGCTCGGGAGAGCAACTCCTCTTGTCTGCCCTGGCGACTCTTTATCAGGAAAGCCTCGTTCACTCTAACAAAGCTCAACTAATGTGCTGTTTATTACCCTGGCTGCGGCATTTGGGCTGTCAGGAGATGAAGAAATATCCCCGGAATTAACGGCGACATAACAGAGGAAGAAGAGCCAGGGGAGAGGTTAAGGCAAGTGCTGCTATCTAAGAAACAGGCTCGTAAAGCCTCTCAGTGAGAAGGGTTTGTGCTTTGTACCTGAGAGGGGAATGGGGCAGCAGAGCCTGAGCACAGGGACAGCCAGACTGCTCCCCCAGTCCCTTCTGGATGTCAGGGAAGTTAACCCACAAACAGCAGAGGTTTATGTCCAAAGAGGAAACAGAGTCCTGGAACTTGGTTTGAATAAAGGGAGAGGCCATGGGGCATTCCCCTGGGGCCTCTCAAGTTGTTGGAGGCTCCTTTTTATCCTCATTTCCCAGCCACACTTTCCTCTTTCTTTCCCCATTGGCTGAGGTACTTGAGAGGCACAGACCTGCCAAATTTTTTCTCCTTCCTTCCTTCCTTCCTTCCTTCCTTCCTTCCTTCCTTCATTCCTTCCGGAATTCCTTCCTTCCGGAATTCCTTCCGGAATTCCTTCCGGAATTCCTTCCTTCCTTCCTTCCTTCCTTCCTTCCTTCCTTCCTTCCTTCCTTCCTTCCTTCCGGAATTCCTTCCTTCCTTCCTTCCTTCCTTCCTTCCTTCCTTCCTTCCTTCCTTCCTTCCTTCCTTCCGGAATTCCTTCCTTCCGGAATTCCTTCCTTCCGGAATTCCTTCCAGAATTCCACTGGGATTTATGGCTCCCCATTGCCTGTTCCATCTCTCAGTATCTGGCTTTATCTACCAGCAGCCCCACAGTTTGTAGGGACCCCTCCTTCTCATTCCTTCCATGGATGCTGCTGCTCAGCCCGTGGGAAGACATCCAGTGCCAGGACGAGCATTCCCAGGGGGAGTTACATCCACTCCTGGAAGGCTCAGCAGTCTTTGTGTCTCTGCAGTGCTCCAGGTTAATGCTTCCAGGTGGGCTGGGAAGAACAGGGAATTGATTCAGGGGAACAGGGAATTCAGGAGCACCCTGAGCCAGGCTGGAAACTCAGCAGGAGAGATTGGAGACTGGCAGGAGGGAGGGAGGCTCCAGGCTGGATGTGTGAGCTGGAGGAACTCACCCAGCCCAGAGAGCCCTGAAATGCCAGGGACACGCTGAGGGAAAGCAGGAAGGGCCCAAATGGGGACAGATTTTGGTGGATGGTCCTTTGGGATGCTGCCAAGATCTCCTGACACAGCACATCCCTGTGGGCTGGATCCAGGAGCAGGGATTCCTCCTGGTGCTGGGATGAAACACCCTGGGAATGCCACTCTGCAGGGAGGGCGGGCTGCCCCGGCAGAACAATGCAATTAGCCACTTTATTCCTAATGCTAATTAACCTGTGCCTGCTCTGGCACCTTTGTCAGGCACGGCCCGGCTCTCTGGGGTGCTCTTGGGAAAGCAATTATATGCTACTTACTTGGTAATTAATTACAGCTTAAAGAAGGCCGGGGGAGGGCATCTCTTCTTGTTTGATCTTGTAAATGCCTCATTAAAGGCCCAAAGTATCCAACACAGGCTATCCTATCCTAACAAAAATAGGATATTTTTGTTGTTTTACTCACCTGGGCAGCCCCATCCTGCTTTCCTTTGAGGAAGCAGCGGTGGTGGGAATTGTGCTTTGTTTCAGGGAAGAAGAAAACCAGACACGATGGAGTTAATTTGGCACAGACACCACTCAGCACCTCTGCTCTGCCCAAATGAAGGCTCAGGGTCTCCTGCATTAACAGGGAAGGACAGGTGACACTTCCCTAATGAAACAGCTTTTCAGGAGGAAGGCTGCAAATGAAACCGAGCTTTGCACGGTGTCTGCAAACCCGGGGAATGCACATTTGTGGTCCAGAGCCTGGTGAGAATTTCGAGGGAGGTGTTTGAGGTCAAACACTGATCACATTCAGTCCCTCTGATAAAAGCTCTTAAGCCAAGAGATGGAAATTTTGGGGTTTACCACTGGTAAGAATTTAATGAAAGATGCCAGGGGTTTGATTTTTTTTTTTCCTAATTAAGCCACCAGGGAAAATCATGCTGTTGGAATTTTCTCAGGGCAAGTGCCACTTCCAAAGCCTGTTCTGCTGAAGACACGCAGTTCAATTAGACAATAACTCCTTTGTTTTATGCATTCTCACCCAGTTTCACAGTAAATTCAACAACATTGCTGAAACACGTGTTAAATGAATAGCTGGGTGCAGCAAGGAGCAGAATCCAAGCTCTTCCACAGGGGATAACCCCGAGCAAGGCCACAAGATGGAACAGAGGAGGTTGTTGCCTGCAGACAAAAGGAAGAAAAACTTTGCAACAGTGTCACAATGGGAAGATGAAAAGCAACGCTTTAATGAAAGCTTTCATGTGCACAAATACGGCTCTGTGCAAATGAGAAAGGATTTCTGTAAATTTTATAAAGTTAATTAATGAGTGTGTGCAGCAGGTACATCCAATAGGAAATCGGTTACCCCAGTAACCCTCCCTTGGGTCAGCCCCTCGGGGCTGGTCCAGGGCCTTCTTTGCCCTATTTTCTTAAGTGCTGGTGGGAAACAAGATGTTCTCATCAGAAATTCACTTCTTAAGAACAAGACTGAACAGAATTCCAAGAATGTGTTAAAAGGAGTTGGCTTTTTATGAGAAAGGGCAGGAAAAGTACTAGAAAGGACACAAGTACATATTTAAAACCAACAAGGCTACAAATACATGAAAGATGCATGAAAAGCCGAAAGGGTGTTGAGGTGGAGAGGAGCTGCCGTGTGCAGGAATCAGTCTGGAGGTACCAGATGCAGTCTGGAGCATCTCCAGGGGGTGGTGACCTTTGCCTAAAACGCCGTGCTGGCAGCGTGTCCTGGTGCCACCGCGTCCTCGAGTGCCACCTCAAAGACTGGGCCAGTCTGGCCAACCCCCACGCCCAGGGGTTGGCACCATGATATTTTATGAAAAATCCTTTGCTGGGATTTTTCCCTCCTGAGGAGCTGAGGGGCTGAGGAAAGAAATGTAAACAATAACTATCTGCTGCTGTGGAATGCAACAGGTTGGTGCTGTGGAATGCATCTTCCATTGCTCCATGTGGATTGTTTTCACTTGATGACCAATCACTAACTGTGAGCAGTCACAAGACTTTGTTATGCATTCTATTCTTGCCCTTTCTAGCTTGCTGATGAATCTTTTCTCTCTATTCTTTTAGTATAGTTATAAGGTAGTATTTTAATATAATATATATCACAATATAATAAACCAGCCTTCTGAAAACATGGAGTCAAGCCTCGCGTCTCCACGCTTGGGGTCACCACCAGTGGGACCTGAGTTTTGTGTCTCAGTCCCCTCCTGGCTGTCCTTCTGGTTTTGGGACAGGGAGGATGGCTGGCACTGCGGCTCCCAGCAGCTCTGCCTTTCCCTGAGCATCTCCATGGGCTGGGATTGTTCTGGATGCAGCTGGAGCGTGTCAGAGGTGCTGTGGGCAGCCTGGCGATGAGGAGAGGGAGGAAAAGAGTGGGAGAGGAGATGAGGAGGGGAAGAAAAGACTCTATTTACTGTGTTGCTGCACCTCTTAGCTTATCTACTGGATGCTGCAAAATTCAGCCTTGAGTGCGCCACGTCCTTGAGTGCCACCTCAAAGACTGGGCCGGTTTGGCCAACCCCCACGCCCAGGGGTCACCACCAGTGGCATGCAAGCACCTGAGTTTTGTGTCTCTGTCTCCTCCTGGCTGTCCTTCTGGTTTTGGGACAGGGAGGATGGCTGGCACCGCGGCTCCCAGCAGCTCTGCCTTTCCCCGAGCATCTCCATGGGCTGGGATTGTTCTGGATGCAGCTGGAGCGTGTCAGAGGTGCTGTGGGCAGCCTGGCGATGAGAAGAGGGAGGAAAAGAGTGGGAGAACAGATGAGGAGGGGAAGAAAAGACTCTATTTACTGTGTTGCCGCATCTCTTCGCTTATCTGCCGGATGCTGCAGAATGCAGCCTTTGTTATGCTAATCCCGCTCTCGTCAGCACGGAGCGCAGCGCTCTTCCCAGCCTGCCCAGGCGCCTTCTCGCTCCAGTGGAAGCACCAAGTCAGCAGAACAGCCGGGGCCACCGCCAGGGCTTTTGTCTGCCGCTGCAGCCGCCGCTTTCTTCTTCTGCCTTTGAGCTGCTGCGAGGAGAAATGAAAGGAGCGGAGGGGAAGGCTGGGAAGGAGCTCGGGAGCCGCGGGGATGCTCAGTCCCACAGCAGCAGCTCTCTGGCCGCAGAGAGAAGCAGAAAACTTTCCCAGACTTCGTTCTGAGAAGTGAGAAGATCAGAGACAAGAATGAGAAACAATTCTTATCTTAATTCTAACTTCTTATCTTAACAATTCTTATCTTGCTGCCTCTGGTGCTGTGAACATGTGGAATGTGTTATGGAGATTTGTTTACCAAAGGGTGGTTTCTTAATTAGCCCGAGGTGATGGTGTTTTAAGTAAAGGTCCAGCTGTAGCAAACTGGGGTATAAAAAGCATGGGTTTCTTAATGTTAGGAAAATTAATCCACAAACATCAGAGGTTTATGTCCAAAAAGGAGACAGAGGAGTCCTGGAACTTTATTCAAATAAAGGCAGAGGCCATGGGGCATCCCCCTGGGATCTCTCAAACTTTTGGAGGATGCAGCCTCCTTTTTATCCCAATTTCCTGGCCGCATTTCCCTTCTCTCTTTTTCCATTGGCTGAGGTACTTGAGAGGTTCAGACTTCCCCAAACACCTGATACTGAAGATTTCCATCTGATGTATAACCCTCCCTTTTCATTTTTAATTCTTATGGAATTTAGGGGCTTTTCTTCCCCATTGTTTCTTTCATCTTTCAATGTCTAATTTCATTTATCAGTACATGTAAAGTTTATTTGTAAAAGCAAATACCTTTTTCCATTCATCAATCAGTGCAATCCTTCCCGTTGTTTCTTTTATCTCCCAGTGCTAGTTTTATCTACCAGCAGACCTACAGCTTGTTTGTAAAGACAAATCCGCTATTCCTCTCACTTAATAAAGTAAATTATTAGCTTTCTGAAATACATGGAGCCTATGTCACTTATTGCCCAGCTGGGGACCTGCTGTGCTGACACAGAATGGGCTGGAAGGGACCACACTGACCCCACCACCCCAGAGTGCAGGGTCTGTCCGGGCTGGGAGCTGCACAGGGCTGTCCCACAGGAATGAAATCAATTTGCACAGAAACCCTCCCCAAAACCACAACAAGCACCGGGCTGGGAGCTGCACAGGGCTGTCCCACAGGAATGAAATCAATTTGCACAGAAACCCTCCCCAAAACCACAACAAGCCCCGGGCCTTTCTGAAATACATGGAGCCTATGTCACTTATTGCCCAGCTGGGGACCTGCTGTGCTGACACAGAATGGGCTGGAAGGGACCACACTGACCCCACCACCCCAGAGTGCAGGGTCTGTCCGGGCTGGGAGCTGCACAGGGCTGTCCCACAGGAATGAAATCAATTTGCACAGAAACCCTCCCCAAAACCACAACAAGCACCGGGCTGGGAGCTGCACAGGGCTGTCCCACAGGAATGAAATCAATTTGCACAAAACCCTCCCCAAAACCACAACAAGCACCGGGCTGGGAGCTGCACAGGGCTGTCCCACAGGAATGAAATCAATTTGCACAGAAACCCTCCCCAAAACCACAGCACCACCTGGCTGCCCATGGGGCTGTCCGTGCAGCCGTGCCCTGACCCTGAGCCTGCTCTGCCGGACGTTCAGCTGCCTCCAGCCCT
This sequence comes from Passer montanus, assembly GCF_014805655.1. Classification (NCBI taxonomy): domain Eukaryota; kingdom Metazoa; phylum Chordata; class Aves; order Passeriformes; family Passeridae; genus Passer; species Passer montanus. The sequence goes on along the minus strand of NW_024369262.1, from coordinate 1,684,428 downwards.
CATTAGCAGCCTCGTTAATTGGCACGGTCTCCAGCTCCATCCCGAGCTGCAGGAGGCAGATCCAAGGCTGGGCTGGGTGATCCAGCCCGATGGAGAGCAGAAGGAGCGCAGCAGCCCGGCGGTGCCAGCGCTGACTGAGGGCCACCGCCACCTCCTTGGCACGCTGCCCCTTCCCAGTGCTCCTTCCCTGTCACTGTCACGGCTGTCTGTGCTGGGAATCCTGCACGCTTGATGGGAGGATAAATGGGAGCTGTCAGTCAACCGGGCTATCAATCTGCCAAGCTGCATCAAAGCTGCCATAAAAGATGTTTAAAAAGAAAATTGACATTTTGGTTTATAGCGCTGGGATTTAACGAAGGGGGAAGGAAGGAGGGCTGGAGGACTCGTGCTGCCTCACACAGCTGCTCTGATGGGCTCTGTGGGATCTGTGCTGTTCCCAGATCCAAGTGATGTCCTCCAGGTTTGAGATTGCCACTCACCAGGACTCTGGGGGTGAAGGCCAGGCTTTGGGCATGAGCACGGCTCAGCTGCAGCTCAAGGCAGGGCTGAACCCCCCTCCCTGCTGAAGAGCAGCAGCTCTGGGCCTGTCCCGACCCAAATAAGTGGGTAGGACATGTCCTGACCCAAAATGAGTGGGTAGAGCCTGTCCCTACCCAAAATGAGTGGGAAGGGCCTGTTCCTTCCCAAAATCAGTGCCTGGCCCCAAGGCCAGGCATGGGACATCCCACAGCGACTCCTTGGTGAGCAGTGACACCACTGGGGGATTTTCTCACTGTTCCACCACTTTAGGCAATCCAGTGTCTTGCTCCAAGGTGGATTATCCAGTGTAACAAAGGTTGAGCACACCTGTCCCTCAGGAACATCTCCATCTCCTGCCATGAATTATGCAGAGCCTGGAAATGCAGGGGACTGAGTGGGAGGCGACTGCAGGCAAAGAGAAAAAACAGGAAACTTTTCCCTTCTTCCCCTCCTGGCTCCATCCCCCTCACCCTGGCCACATTCTTGGGCTCACCCTGCTGCATGACACCATTTTTATCAAGGGGGAATCCCTAAGTGGCATGTCCCCATAAATAATAATCCATCATAAAATCTGGGGCTTATGGAGTGCCTTCCCCTGTGACACTGCCGTGTATTTTATAGCCACTGGTGGATGGAGCTGGGCAGTGTCCCACCAAATACAGGAAACAGGAAGAGAGGGAGGCAGCAATTCCATCCATGGAACATCCAGGAGCACCCACATCCTCCTGTGAGCCCCTGTGCTGAGCTGCCAGCAGCATAGGGATGAGACATTTTTATGGGCCAAATGTGCCGCTCTTGATCTCTGCCTTGTGCTATTTGGTGCCCCCCAGCAGTCCCAGTGCAGATATTTCCTCCGGGAGATCCTTCCACACCTCATCTCAATCCTTAGCTTTCATTCCTGGTCTCCCACCCCTCATTTCCCTCTCCTTTGTCCATTAATTAATTCTACAAAGCACTCTGAGAGCCATTTATTATGAATGACACGGCAGCAAATGATCTCTCTGGTTTTATTGCCGTGTGACTGCAGCCAGTCCCTGCTGATTGATGGCTTCTTATCCGGGCAGGAGAGCGACCAGCAGCCAGCATCCCTAACCCCTCTCTGACAGGGGTGCCTGGCACATCCAAGTGTCACCGAGCTCAGATGGAAATCTGGGAACCATCCCGGAGAGCTGGAACGGCCAATGTGAAAAATTCCTTCACTCGCCTGTGACAATTTACATAGTTAAATAAAGGACAATGGGAGACAAGCAGCATAGAGCAAAGATGTGAAAATCACTTTCACTCTCCTGTGAAAATTTGAAAAGTTTAATAAAGGACAATAGGAGACCCGGACCACTCAGCCAAGAGCACCCCGTTCTCTTCGGGGATACCCCTTAAATACCTTTTAATTTCATCAGCCTGGTGCATATTCATAGACCTTTCTGCATAGTAAACTTTCCCCCAAACTAGTTTACATGTTCCAGGAACTATTTAGCATATCTTCTTCTTGGGTCCACCTTTTTAGAGCATGTGTAATGTTGGCTGTGCTTTTAGTCCTTTTTTATTGTCACCTTCAGGTTTGGCCCAGCTCACACTGCCTTCAGAGGGTGAGTGCTGATAGCTGGCAGATTTGTACAGGTGTCATAGTCCTATGTTGATGGGATATTTTATTTTATCCCATCCAAGCAGGCATTTTAACACAAGCACACTCACATCAGCTATTTCACTAAGCTTAATTAACAACAGAAATAAAAACGATATTTTATAACAAAGTTCCTTTAACATCTCACATACAAAATCCATTTTAATATTTGCAAAAGGCCAGTATTAGAATATGTATCTGTAACAGCCAGTTTGCCTCTTTTCAGGCTCTGATGGCTCCGGGGAATGGGATTTTTGTAAAGAGGGTGTTGGACATGCAGGGCTTAACCCATGGGGTTTGGGTTTCACGCCTCTGGCAATGCACATTTTGGGGAGGAAAAGCTGAACCGGGAGGATTTCTGCTGTCAGGAGATGTTTGCAGGAATCAAATCCAACGTGGGATGAGCAGGAGCAGAGCAAGGGCGGGTGAGACAGCTCTGTCTGGGATTAAAATAGCAGAGCTGAGAAAGGTGCAAACGCTGCCGTGGCTCCAGTTCCTCCCCAGTTTCCTCCCCTCAGCCTCCACAAATTCTCGCTGTTGAACAGCTCCGAGACTGGCAGCAAAATGACAGCAAACAAAGGCTTTGCCAAAATTTGCCAGGGGTTCAGACAGGACTCAGAGCTGCCAAGTCCTGCCAGGGCTGAACCCGGCCTTAGTGAGCTCAGAGGTGGAAATGTTGGTGCCTGAAACACTTCAATGCTGAAAATCAGATTTCAGGCGGCTCCAGGGTTAAAAAAGAGGGATTTATGAGTGTTAAATTTTTTTTTTTTTTTTTTGGGCTCCAGCAGTGTTGAGTGGATGCAACGTGGTTCATTTCAGGGGCAAAACAGGAGGAGCTGTCATGGATGGAGCTGTGCAAACACCAGGCATGAGAAGAAACTGGAAGAGCTCAGGAGGGTGTCCTGCCTCCAAAAAGGAGATTTGGAGATGGCACTAAGGCAGGACAGAGTTGCCAGTGGGAGGAGTGAAAAAAAAAACCAAAACCCTTTGGGTACTAAATCTTGGGTCAAAGACCTTTGACTCAGGTCTTTGTCCCCACCTGAGCTGGGTGACACTGGCACGAAGGCTGGGCTCAAAAAACCCCCTCAGATTTATCTGCATTGGCAATATTCAGTTAAAAAAGCCAAAGCAGAGAGCAATATTCCCCTCCACCCCCAGTCTGAAACACTTCAGTGTGACATTTTTCATAGGAAGCACTCCAGTTCCTGAGCTCACAGAGCTCATTCCAGGCTCACACTGACTCCCATTATACCTGACCATACTCAAAAGGGTAAAACCCTCCCACTCCTCGTTTGATATCAAACAAAGCACTTCCTTCAGTCCCAAATGAAATCATTGCTGATTTCTCCAGCCACTAAAAATTCAAAACTACAAAAGAAAATCGCCCACTCTGGCTTGGGCTGAAATGAATTCATTTCCCAGCTTGTTTGGGAACGGCAGGTGTTGGAGTCAGATTGCAAAGCAGGTAGGAAATGAGCTCATCAAACTTTAGTTAGCAAAAATTCCACTCTGAACTGAATGAATCCAGCCTCGCCTCCTTCTGTAGGCAGCAAAGAGCAAGGGGAGCCTTGGCTGCTGCCTGGAACACTTGAAAATGAGATTTCTTGTCTCTCCAGAAGCCCCCAGTGGCAGGAGATACTCCCACTCCAAGGTTTTTGGAGGAGGGGATGGAGCCCAAAACATAGGAATGGCAAATCCTTTCAGTATGGCACTAATGCCCAGATTTCTCCTCAATTCCTCATTAATGAGGGACACAAGTGGCATTTTCCAACTGCCTCATGTCCTAAAGAGCTCCTCAGCTTCAGCATTTCCAGCCTCCTGCAAAAGGAGGGGAATAAACAGCAGGCTCAGCTCACAGGTGCACCTCACTGACCTCAGCAAGTCAACAAGGCCTCAACTCTCTGTCTAATGAGGCAAATAATTAATTAGGGCTGGCTCAGGGGGGGCTAATGAGTGCCAGGTGTGTGAAGTGTCACCTGCCAGGGGAAGCCTCAGCCACAGGATGGGAGAGGCTGTGTCAGGGGATGAGTGATGAAGCTGGGGGGACACAAAGCTGAATTTGGGCTGTTTCTGCCTCAGCAACTGCCCAGACAAATCCTGGGTCTGTTATTTAAGGCCAAAATCACCTCTCCACCCCAAATCTATGATCCTTGATCCCCTCTGCAGCTAAAGCAGAGGTGCTGGCAGTGGACATTGGTGGGGGGTGACAAAACAGTGGACATTTGTGGGGGGAGAAGGTGATTCTGCCTCTCCAAGGCCTGGAGAGAGAGCCCAGGGGGCTGCCTTGGATTGGAGATTTGCATGGTTAAAATAAAGACATTTCCAGCAGCCTCAAGTTGGAAAATCCCTTTTAAGAACAGGTCCCAGTGGCCCTAGGACAAACCCCCCAAAAAACCCAGACTGCAGAAAAAGGCCCAGTAACTGAGAGGAGAAGGTTCCACTGAAGGAGAAGGCTTTGCTGGGCCATGAGACATTTCCAAACAACCCCATCCTGCAGGGGATCATTTCCCCCCTCCCAGCCACACACAGGCCCTGGATTTGGGAAGCTCAGGCTGCCCCTTCCCATTAGGAGTGGGCAGGGAAATGTTTGTGCCTGCAGACCCCGTGGCCTCTGTGTCCCTCCACGATGCCACCAGCCACATCTGCCCCTCGTGTCTTTGCTCCTTCTGATGAAAGAACCCCAGAATGTGAACAAGCTGCAATTTATTTGCCTTTTCCACAACTACACGCCCCTTTCCTCCTCCCTCACTCTCTTCTTCCCTGAGATAATATTGACACTGATATCCATAAAAGAGAATATTAAAATAACCTTTTCCATTACATCCTAATTTAACTGCTTCCCTGCGTTCCACAACACACCTGGCTGTCTTTGTCTGTTTGTAATGTGCTCCTTCATTCCTTTCTTGAGAGCCCCTCTATTCCATCAAATTCCTCCTCCTTGCACACTAAGCTGCAGATTACTTTTTCATAAGATGCAATTTCACCCAGATCTCATTACTTACTCTCTTAATGTATTTTCTGTATTTGTTTCATCTACAATTTCTCCCGTGCTCCGTTCTGCTGATAAAATAGTCAGTGGAGGTGCCGTGGAAGCCACTTCTGGAGTGCGTTAACTAAAACTTCTCTTATTCTTGATTTGAGATGCATCCTCTGTGCCTCCAGCCTGCCAGGCACAGCTACACCCACATGGGCACAAGGCAGAGAGGACCCCAAAATATTCTCCTCTTGATTTATTACATCTCCCTGACAGTGCATTGAAGCTGGCCAGGAGCTGGAAAGAAGCTCTCTGAGATTTTGGGGTTTCAAGCCAATCTCAAGGTGCTGAAGTTCCCTGAGGATGCTGGAATGCTCCAGGAGAGGTGGAGCTCGCTGTGGACATCCTCCCTTGGGATCTACCACAGGTTTCCCCCTCCTCAGGAGCCAGGAGTAGCAGTTGCAATGTCCTGGAGATGGGAGTCGATTTGGGAACCCCTGGAGCAAAGAGAATTAGCTGTTCCAAATACAGGTCAGCCCACCTGGATAGGAACTGCAACTGTGTGGTGGGTCACAGCAACTGTAGACTGGACATCTTCCACTTTCCAGGTGTTCTGGGAGAAAAGTGAACACAACCTTTCTGTGGAGAGATGACAATGGTCAGGAAATGAACTATTTTCTAGGATAAAACCACCAGACGTTTCAGAAGAACCATCCTCATCCATTGGGAACTGCAGAGGAGGGACAGCTGCACTGGCTGGAGTCACAGCTGGACCTCATCCCACCCTCACATTGCCATAAACCTCTCCTTGGGCACCCCATACGGGTGAGAAAAGGTGATAAAGAGAGGAAAAGGGTAGAAGAAAAGAGGAATCAGGGAGACAGAAGCTGAGGAGATCCTTTGCAGCTCAGGTGGGAGCCTGTGGCAGGGTGAGGGAGCTGACTGACCTCTGCTCCACGTGTGGATCCCTCCAGCAGTGCCTGAAGGACTTGGATTAGTCCAGCCTTGCTGGGGCTGTGTGGGAGTCACTGCTGAGCTCCTGATATTTATCCAGGCTGGTTTCCCTCTTCCCTGAATATTGCAGGCCCACAGGCAGCAGCATGGCTGGGGACAGTGGGCAGGACATGGTGGCTCTGCAGGAACACAAGAGCACAGCCTGTTCTCAGAAAAGAGGTATTTGCCATAAGAGGCTTAAAGAGCAAGTTTGGGGTCTGGCCTGAACTCAAGCCAAAAGAAAAAAAAAAAAGAGAGAGAAAACCCTGTAATTACAGGCAATACTTTTACTCCCCAGCAGATTACCAGGTCAGGAGAAGAATTTAAGTCTCCCTCTTCCCTGGATTCCAATTTAATAGCAAATAATCCTGCCCCTGCATGCAAAGAAACTATATTACCCTGGAGAATTCTAGTGAAGTTCAAAAGAGGTCAGACAACAAAAAGGTCAAAAATTAAACAGATGGCATTTGCTGATGGTGTACACAAAAAAAAAGTGATGGGATGTGCTGTCCTTCCCTTCCCTGCTCTCCTTCCCAGATCCCACAGACATCCCCTCTGTGGCTGATCCCAGAGTCTGGAGTTGCCAGCACTCCCTATCCTGAAGCTCAGGCAAGAGCCTCATTTTTAATGTGTCTGGAGGGAGGAATTTATTAAAGAGGCACTGCATTAAAAATATGCAAATGTTCCCAGTAACTACACGGGCCCATGAGGAAGCCAGATGAAATGTCATCCTTCCCTTCTCCCCTCCCTGTTTTTATGCACTGAGGTAGTTTATGGCTCCTCCTGTTTTATACTGGGACTGGGAGCGTGGCAGATATTTAATCTGTTTGGAAATAATTGCAGCAATAATGATTATTTTATTGGGTTTAACTACGTGCTGAAAAAACGCTGCAGCAACGACACGGGAGAGGGAAAAGGAGAGAAAAAGCTCTGGGGGGGAAATGAGGGTTTAAAACCCTCAGTGGAAGGGAAAGTGGAAGATGCCCTGTCCACAGCTGCTGTAACCCAGCAAAGTGGATCAGCTCCTACCCAGATGGGCTGAGCTGTAATTTGGAACAGCTGATTCTCCAAGTCCTCTTCCCTCCAGGGGTTCCCAATCTATTCCCATCTCCAGGACATTCCCCCCTCTCTCTGGATGTGGACAGGAGGGAGCACCTGGACACAGGTTGAGCATAAAATGGATTTACATGTGCCCAGTTAGGAGGCAAGCTGCCTGTGACCTCCAGACTGGCCCACATCTCCCAAATGGATTGCTCCTCCTGAGTTTTTGCCAGGTCAGGATGCAGCAGGACAGGCAGGGCACGGGGAGAAGCCCCATTAATTCCTGCTCCTCTGGCTCTCCTCTTTGAAGCTGCTGTGTTACACAGCCTCCAGGCAGCTCTGCAAACCACACTGAGATGGACTCTGGTCTTAATCCCAGGGAAAATGCTTCTCTCAAGTCTCTTTTATACCTTCCCAACCTTCCCAAATCCCTGCCTAATACCAAGCTTCAGAGAGCTTTCCTATTCACATTCCCCCCGTTTCTCTGTGCTCCCTTTGCCCCCTCCCTCAGCTGCTGCAGCAGAGAAGTGAAAGCCAGCACAGCCCTGGAGGAGGGCAGGGATTTCTGAGCAGGATTCCAGCATAACTCTTGGAAAAGGAGGGGAAGTGTTCCATCTCTTGGAAGGAGTGAAGCCTTCTGTCATGCAGCACCCAGCACTAAGCTTTCAGCAGGAGGGTGAAGGGGACACCTGCCTCAGAGTGAGCCCTCATAAACCAGGCTGCCATGGCTTTGGAAAGTATCTTTTCTCAGCTCCAGTTCCCTTTGCTGAAAAAAAAACCATTCAATTTTCAGCAGTTCCCACCCAGCTGTTGGCCATGAAAATGTCCTGAGCTCCAGGTCATGCCTCTCCCTGAGAGTGAAAAACCCCAGGCACTTCCACAGCCTCTATTTATCTCTCTCAGGCTGCATGCTTAAACCTCCATAAATATGTTTTCTGCCAGCAACTGGTTCTTAATTATAATATAATAACTGCCTTAATAAATGGAAATGCCTTATCTGAGGCATTTCATTTAACAGATGAGGCATGATCTTCCCTCCCATAAATCCTGGAGCAGATCGAAATGTCACAGGGGCTGGGAACTGCTGTGGGAGGTGAGGCCAAATCCTTGTTTACAGGGGATGGGAACATCTCCACAAAGGCTTCTCAGAGCAGACAGCATCCACATGTTTGAGTTTATGACAGGGTTTGGAGCCCACCAAGCCAAAATCATTTGTCCAATTTACATTCACACTGTGTAGCTGAACTTGTGTCATTATCAATATGGGGAAAAGGAAATTTGGGAAGAAAAATGAGGTAATTCAATCCAAACAATCCCCTTCCCCAAAAAGCAGAGCACAATATGACAGAGTAATGAAGAAGATGTCAGAATTTTTCCATGCCCACTGCAAACACTGCAACACTTCCCTGGGCATCACCAACACCAATTAAGCAGAACTCCTTGCTTGACGTTGTCTCCTTTCATCTCAATTAACTTCCCTTCTTTTTTTCTCCCTCCTGACTGCTCACTGAAAAGTGTGACCAAAAGTTAATTACTGTAATCCAATTTAACCACAATTCCAGTGGGGGGACAGAGGAGGGAGCGTGGGTGAGGGGCTGGAGAAGGGAGCAGAGGCAGAAAGTCTCAGCAGGACTTGTGAGCTCAGCTCTGAGCACAACTGAATTAAGGTGACGAGTGTTTGGGTGGCAGAGGAGGAAATCATCCATAGAAGCAGAAGTCCAAACATTAAACATACCACTGATTTTGGCTGTGAGGGCAGTAGAGATGGAGGAGAAAAGAGCTAAGACTGACTCCCACTGCAGCTTTTCTGAAATAGCAGAGCTGTTCTCTGTCAGCACAGCTGGCTCAGGCTGGCCCGTGCAGCCTGGGAAGCAGGAGAAGTGTGATCCCAAGCGTGCTGCCACAGCTGGAGCAGCAGGAGCTACGGACAAGAGAGGAGGAGCAGGACAAGGATGGCAGACACAGACATGGGGATGGTGGGAAACAGAAAATCAGAGTGAAAGGTGTAGCCCTTCCCTGAACAGGTGTCCAAATGTGTCCTGCTAATTAACTCCCTTCTCCCAACATCCTGCCAGGCCTGCAGACTAATTAGACTCTCTCCTGTGCTGAGGAGCTGTCCTGACACGGGCACTGGCGGCCGCAGCCCCGGACTGGGGACATATGGCAGCAGGACGTGCCAGCCAGGCAGCCCTGCGTGCTGGGGAGTGTGGGCAGCTGGGAATGAGCATTCCAGAGCCCTCTCCAGTCTGCTTCCTTCTCTGCCAGTGAACAAAAGGGCCTGGAGTGCAAATCAGAGGCACTTCTTGGCAGCAGAGCTGGGCCAGCTTCAGTCAGAGGTGGAAATCAGGACAGCGGGCAGCACTGGGGAAGAAAACAAACAGCAAATGTGTCATCAGCACACTCACCTCTCTGCTCAGCCCCGGCCACAACCTGGGGGAAACAGACTGAGCAATATTCTCATGCAATGTCCCCTTGACAATCACAATTTCTCCTGCTGAGAATTGCCCATTTCTTCCCATTCTCTCCACCAGCATTAATCTATCACAGGGATTTTAACTCACACCCCCTGGTCACCATTATGCCTTGATAGCTCTCTGTCAGGGTCTTTATCCAAAAAGGCTTTTGAAATTCAAAAGGAGTGTGTGTATATATACTCTCTCATTCCCTTTTATCCACTGGTCTCTTAACTCATCCAAAGGATTTAAGCGGGTCAGAGAAACATAATTTCCTTCAGCAGAACCCATGCTGCCTGTCCCTTATCCTATGGAAAAGCCTAAATATAGACTCTAAAAGTCCTCACAGCTGGGAATGTGAATGCAGCCATCCAGCTTTGAAGCTGCCTGAGACTCGTGCAGTTCCCAGATGAAGAGCTGGCTGGCTCTGTCAAAGGAAGGGAAAGTCTTTCAAAGGTGCTTGGAGATAGCAGGAAAGATGTCAGGGGCCCAGAGATTCTCATTTTCCTTCTATTTTACTCAGATTTGCTTTATCCTCTTCAGCTCCTTGTGCTGAGGAGTAGCCAGGCAGCTCTGCAGGCTACACCCACCTGGGAAAGAAATGGGGAAAGGGCCTGGTATCCAATGGGAACCAGCTAAAATATGGAATGAGGGTCCTGGGGACACAGCCACGAGCACGGGGCTGTGCTGGGACCTGCAGGTCCAAAGGTGGAGTTTTTACTCAGTTTAGACCCGAAGAGAGAAAAAGCCCTGAGTCAGTGCTGCTCCCTGGGGTGGTTTGGAGGGATCAGGCACCCTCTCTGAGCACCATCCAGCAGTCCTGCAGCTCCCTGGCACCCCTCTGCAAGGATTCCAGCTGTTTTGCTAATTCAGTTGTCCACAGCCTGCCTGTGCTGCCTGCCAGGGATCCCTCAGAGGTGCTGGCCTGAGCTGTTGTGGATAAACTCGTGGGCTCCTTCCTTGCTCCTGCCTGGCTGTTCCAGCTTCCACTGCTGATAAGGGCAGATTATCAGGAGCTGCTGAGCCTCCAGGGCACAGCTAAGAGAGATAGTTATTATTGCATCCTCCATCCAGACAGTGACACATTGGCCAGGACAGTGGCCCTGGATTAAACCTTCTCCACCCAGAGCTCAGATGTCTCCAGGACCTGCCATCCATTTCCTTAATGCAGCTGCCTGGCAGTGAAATCCGAGCCTGTGTTTATTAGGGAAATGCATCTGTTCCTGCACCAGGAACTCAGGCAGCCCTGGTAAATCTGTTTGATGGATTCACTTCAACCCCAACCCCCCTTCCCCCAAAAGCTACCTTTAGCCAGCACTGGAGCTGTCAGGTGGTGAGGGATAACAACATTATGGGACTAAGGGAGAGCAAAACACGAGGGAAGAAGGCAATGCTGACTGCATTAGGCACGGGGCAGCCCTGGGAAAACTGCACTTGTGCATCGAGTGAGGGGAAGCTTCCAGCCACTGCTCTGCAAGCACTTTGGAGATGCTCACTAATGGAGATGATCGCCCTGAGGGGAAATGGGAAGGCAGGGAAGGTAACAGCTCCCACTTCCATCTGGCTGGAAGGCCTTGGAACCAGGGCAAGGTAACAGCTCCCATTTCCATCTGGCTGGAAGGCCGTGGAACCAGGGCAAGGTAACAGCTCCCATTTCCATCTGGCTGGAAGGCCGTGGAACCAGGCCCAGCTTGGCTCTGGGTGAGCCAGACCTGAAGGGCAGCGGCTGCCCGAGCTCCAGGGACATGGCCAGACGTCACCCCCAGGGAATTCCAGCACTCCCAGCTCAGTCCTTCAACCCATCTCTGCATCCTGGTCCTCACTCCACCTCAGGCCCTTCCTGGACCTTGGAAGGGCTCCAGGCCAGTCTCGGCTTGGAGCTGCTCTCCAGGGAAGTCTCTCGTGCTTCCCGCTGGCTGGGAGGTGTCAGAGGTTGGCTGCTGCTGTTTCTTACTGCAGGACAAGGTGAGAGGCAGTGAGGAGCCCTTCCCAGAGCTCTCCTGCATGCCCACACCTCCAGGAGGTCTGTACAGAGGGGGATGTCCTTGATGGGGAGCACCCAGGTAATGCCTTCAAGAGAACAGATTCTAGGAACCATCTCTGGGCTCTGCTGACAGCAGTTTCTCCTATTTTAGGCCTTAAATGAGCATCCCAGATCATCACCAAATTGTAGCACTGTTGGCAGATGGGTGATATTCTCCTGGGCCCTGCTTGGAATGGGCCAAGATGCAGCAATTTCAACACAAGTCACACAGCCTTGTCTTATGTGGCCTCCCTCCCACTCCAAGCTGCTGTCAGGGCTGGGATTTTTGTTGTTCCTTCTTTTTTTCCTCCCCCCCACTCCTCTTCTCTTAACCTTTCTTTGAGCTCTCACTTGCTTCCTCAGCACCTCAGTGTAATTGCTTGCAGTCTCTGAGGATCCTGGGGAGGATTTATGTAACACACCAGGCAGCAATTTGAAAGGCTGCTTTTGGATATAAGGACTTAATGCTACACCAGCCTTGGGGAAAATGAGCTGCAAGCTTTGGCAGGGCTGGGCCGTGCCTGCCAAAGGCTCTGGGGCAGCACAGGCACCTCTCAGCCTCCCTGATCCCTGCGGGGAGAGGAGGAAGAGCTGGCTTTAGCAAGTGGCTCGCTCCTTCTGCGTGGTTTTACCCAGAGGAGGAGTCAGAGGCAGGCAGCAAACGCTCAGCATTGTGAGTAGTTTGGGGAGAGCAGAGATGGGGTTATTTTTCTGGCAGACTCCTGGTTATTTTTCTGGCAGGAAGCATGGTTTGGATTTCTGGGATTTCTTTCTCTCTGCTGCATTTCTGGGCGCAGGAAGGCAAAACATGTTTGTGGGGTAACTCTGTTGCTTTCAACAGCATGAGGAAGGCATCAGGGTTTTGGTGTTATTGATTGCAAATCAGTCTGGGCAGGGATGGGAGCAGGGTGTGGTGCTTTTAGGAGGAAAAGGGTTTCTTGTAAGGCTCTGAGAGCACGATGACCCCACAGCAGCACTCGAGTGATCTGGTTTGAGAGCACAACAGAGCTGTGTTCTGCTGGTTGGACAGCACAGGCTGTGCCTGGGCAGGGGTGGAAAGAACAGCTCTGTGCACCAGACAGCCACAAGGAACCCCCCAGCCAGCCCAGTCAGACCTGCCCTGCACTTGCTCCTCCTGTGTAGTCTCCAACAGTGACACGTTCTGGCCCCTGGAAGAACAATGTGTTTTCAGGAGAGCTGAAATTTCTCTCTCCTGTTTTTCTTTAACTCAATTTTATTCCTTTTTTCCCCCCTTCAAAAATCATATTGGCCTTGATTTTTTCCATTCAGGTTGCTGCTGGAAATAAAACTGGAGCAATCAAACTGAGTGTGGCACTCTGTCTGTCCGTCAGTCTGCCTGCCCTCGCTCCCTCCGAGCTTTTGAGCTGATTTCAAGTGCTTTCAACACAGAATTAGAGACCTTAAAGCTCAGAGGTGCCAGTGAGTGAGATGGAGAGATTCAGCTGAGCAGAGAAGAGCCATCACCCTGATCAAGTCATTAGAGAAGCAGCATGAGATGGAAGCACAGGAAACTGGGGACATCATCCAAGGCAACAGTTTCTTCACTTCAAACTTGATTATGGCTTTTTTTTTTTCATGAGGAAAAGGAAGAGAAGAGATTTAAAAAGTTGTGCAACCTTCAAACTAAACCAAGCCTGGCAGTGCTGGACAATCAGCCATGCTCTGGTTGGCTGGGGAGGCCTCACTGTCCTCACCATCCTCACTGCTGGTACCTTCAGGGTCTGCCCCACCTTTTCCAGGAGGATTCCTTCTCCAAAAGGGTGGTCAGGTTCTGACACAGCTGTCCAGAGCAGTGATGGAATGTCCATCCCTGGAGGGATTGAATGTGGATGTGGCACTTGGGGACATGGCTCGGCGGTGGCCTTGGCAGCACTGGGGGAACAGCTGGATTTGATGATCTTGGAGTGCTTTTCCAACCTAAACAACTCAAAGATTCAATGATTCTGTGGCTGGCTGCTCCTGGCTGACCAAGGTGGAGCCATAAAGCTGTGCTGGCAGTGGCAATGAGCCCGGGCTCTCCTGGCTTGGACATGAGAGCAGAACAGGCTCAGCCTGCCTGGCCCTGTGAGGGCGATTTCCAGTGCTGCTTCCCACACCCTGACATTGTTCCAGCAACACCAAACCTTCCTAAACCATCCTGTGCTTGTCATTCCAACACCTCTATGCCTCCTTTTCTTCTTCCAAGCCACGGCCTTGAAATTCCCACCAACAGCCACATCCTGCCTGGAATTACCAGTGCTAATCCATCATTTCCAGCACCAAACCAGCATTTTGCTTTCTTGTCCTTTTTGCTTTTTGTATCCATAAAGAATCAGGGCAGAGAATGACTTACAACAACAACAACAACCCAAAAAATCCTCAAGTAAATTAACACTGCAGCTGAGGTTTTACACGCACGGAAGTCAGGAAGTTCCAAGTTATGGTTCCCCCTGCAGCTGTAATTCTGGCACACTGCACATATATATTAAGACATTAAAGTTAGCCCCATAAACAGTCCTACAAAATACTACAGGCTCACAGGGGGGCCAATCTATGATGGCCAGGGGAGCCATAATTCCTGCTGCCCTGACTCCTGTGCGTGAGTTTCTCCCTCAGAAAAGGAATAAGTCAGCTCTCATTCACTTGTAATTCACAGCTCAAGATGCTGATAGGGAAGAGAAAAGAGGGATTGTTCTTTCTGCTTCTTCTTCATCTTTTTTTTTTAAATTTTTTTTTTCTATTTTTTTTTTATTGCCCAGGCTGTTGTCTGGCTGGCTGCGATCAATGCTCTCCCTTTGTCTGACTTTGATATATCGGGAGGGATCTCAGATTTCTATTCCCAGCCTCTCTCTCTCCGTAGCTGATCCAGCTCCTCAGCAAGGCACAGGCAGGCAATAGATAAGCGATAGCCTTTGATTGAATTTACTTAATTTATACGGCCGATGGGACACAGGAGGAATATTAAAATACAAATTAGCAGCTTTATATTTCCCAGGCATTGAAATCTCCCCAGCAGATAATGAGCTGCTGGAAGCTTATCTGCCAAGGGTTTCTCCCCAGCCACACCTATTCCCTTTCTCCTGAGATCCTGGAATAAACAGTAGGAAAGTTGATAACTGGAGAGTTACAGTTTGAGTCCTTAAAACGACAATAACTCAGGCCAGCAGTTTCAAGCAGCTCTGGTGAAGCTTTCTCTGCCCACTCAGCTGGCCCAGTCTCCCACCCAACATACCAAAGTGGAAATGAAGCTCCATTATCCATAGGAGTATCCTCTGGCAATCCCAGCCACACAGTGGCCTTCCTCTAACTTGATAAGATCCTTATTTTTGGTGGGATATTTCATTCTGCTGGTCCCACAGATAAATCTGAGGTTTCTCTACTGCTGTGGTCATCTTTGGAAGTCACAGGTGGAAGGGTGGAGAAGCAGCAGAGGAAGAGGAGCAGTCATGGGGCAGTGGGATAGGACATGTTTTCCTGTGGAGCACAGTTAGAGACGCAGGGATGCCAGCAAGGAACCCCAGAGAAGCTCCTGCAATGTTACATTTTCTTCCAATGGAGACTGTTAATTGGATCTCAACAAGAAATGTGCCAGCAGCTGAAGTGCCCAGCAGGAAATGCATCCAGGTAAACTAAACCAACAAATAACCTCAGCCTGGAGGTCAAACTGACCCTGATGTTAAAGTGAGTTTAAAAAAACCCTTCTCAACCGGGATCTTTAACTCAAACAGAAGGGAAGAAACAGTCTCTGATGGGATTCTCAGGAAGGAAGATGGATTTTGCAGCTGGGGCAATGAGCACCCAGAGCAGCTGCTCCTGCTCCAGAGACTCCTGGGACAATCCTCTGCATTTGGCAGAGGACATCGGATACAGGAGAACTGATCTGCTGCACAGGAGATCTGACACAGCCAGGGTGCTGAGGGGAGGAGAGGGGATATTCCCCACAAGCAGGGGATGCCGGAGAGCAGGGAGTATCCCTCCCTCCCCAGCTCCTCCCCATGCCGGGATCCAGAGGAGGAGGAGGAGGAGGAGTGGGCTCGGCACATCCCCAGCACACGGAGCAGCACAGAGCTGCTGACCAACAAAAGAGATGTAAGTGCTGCTGACTGACCCTGTCCTCTCCCAGCACACAAATATGGCTCAGGCTCCTCCCTGGATGAGAACAGTTCTGCAGGAATATTCTGTTTTCCTTGGTTTCTCACTGGAGAGATGAAAAGCTGGGATGTGATTGAGACAAAGATTTCCCTCGCCTTCCAGGCAGGAATTTACCTGCTTCCCACTGCCACCAAATCCATCCTGGATGTTTCAGTGGAGACTTGATGTGTTTCAGAGGGCACTGACACCTTTAACCCTGGTTTGGAGCAGAAGGATCTGGCTTTACCCAATCCTGCTTGGCACAGATGTGACTTTCAACCAACCTCCTAACTTTGACAAGTACCAGTGCCGCAAAATAGCTGGATAACTCTTTCTCCATTAAGAAGCAGTCTGATCTTCTGACTTTTCTTCCCATTAGAAAGTAAAATGACCCAGGGAGTGACAAAATTATGCTGTCAAAAACAAGACAGTCACTTTGAAAATCAATAATCCCCCGAGGTGTTATTGTGAGTTAACAGCTCTCTCAGGCCCAAAGCACAGAGCTGGGATTAATGCTGTTCTTGCCACCTTCCCCACCAACATCCCTGCCACTGCTGCTCCTTGAGAAACTCTCTGACATGGAATTCCACTTAAAGCAGTGCAGAGGATGAATTTTTCAGTTCGGTGACCAAATGAAAAATTGTCGAGAGAGATGAGAAAAAGAGAGAAAAGAAATGTGCTACAGGCCATCCTACATGCTTTATGCAAGGAGAACCCAAAATACAATCTTTTTCGTTTGGCGTGATTTGACAGTTACTGACTCCCACTCCTTTATTTCCACCCTGCTCAGATCCCATTTCTCAGGTTCTTCATGCTCCCACCAGTGCATGTGCTGTGCCTGCTGCAGAAAATCAGCTCTTCCTGCTCTCTAGACTACATAAAACAGTGATAGGACAAGAGGACACGGCCTCAAGTTGTACCAGGGGAAATTTAGATTGGATGGTAGGAAAAATGTCCTCGCTAAAAGGGTTGTCAAGCCCTGGCACAGCTGCCCAGGGCAGTGGTGGAGTTGCCATCCCTGGAGGGATTGAACTGATGTGTGGGTGTAGCACTTGAGGATGTGGCTCACTGCAGGGGGAATGGTTGGGCTCAGTGATCCTAAAGGTCTTGGATTCCATGATATGCTTGTCAAAAGCAGCACTGGAGGAAAGGTGTTAACTTCAGAACAAAAATCAGGTTTCTGCAATGCTGGCAGAAGCTGTTGGAGCCTCTGCTTCATTTTCCCTTCTCTGTCTGCCCCTCAGACAAAATTATTGCACTCAATGGGCTGAACCCAAACTAGGCCAGTCCATCCCACAGCTCTGAAAATGCCCTTCTCAGCAGGTTGGAGAATAAAACCCAGAAGCAATTAACACCCAGCAAATAAAAAGGGGGACAAAACACCTGGGAAGACTGGTGAACCTCCAGAGGTCTGGAGGTCCCCTCCAGATGTGTCCCTGTATTTTTCAGCAGTTGTGGAAACATAACAGCTGGAGAGGGCAGGTTGGGAATGACACAGATCCGAGCTGCCTGGAATCCCCCTTTGCATTTTCCCATGGCTCAAACCCCACCACACACAGCTGGTGTCACTGCAGGGGACTGCAGGTGTCTCAGGAGGTGACACTGGGAATATTAGCCCCACTCCTGGGAATGGCCTTTTCCCTGTTGGGGACAGTAATGGGGTTTCTCCTGATGAGCCCTGAGCTAGGACAGAGAGGGCAGGGCTGGCACAGGGCTCCTCTGTGGTTGTTTTTAATGTGCAGCACAATCCCAAGGTCCTGAGCAGCTGTTGCCAGTGAAGCTCCTGATTTTTACAGTCTGTGTGTCAGAGCTGCCATCCTGTCCAAATCCTGGGCTGGGATAATTAGCTGCTGCCTAAATCCCTTGTCAGAGATGTATCAGACACGTTTTGCTCCACGATATCCACACCAGCCCTCATCTTCCTGGCACAGGAAACACAGCGGGAAAATGAGCAAGGTAAAAAATGCAGAGGATTGTATTTCCTCAGTCACCACCAGGCAGCTGGGCAGACAAGCCCCAAAATTAATATTCCCTGCCCTTATCCACACCCCAGCCTGGCCTCAACAGGAAAATACCCAGGGATGAGAGATGGAGCCAAAGTTTCTGCACCAGCTGCACGGATCTGTGATACCACAGCATCCCAGACTGCAGGAAGGTCTGGATGAAATTACACATTACCCTCATTTTCTTCCCTTTCTTGAGAAAAAAAAAATTGTCCAAAAGGGTCTTTCCTCCTCCCCCTGTGACCAAGGCAACAACCAGAGAACATCTCCTGCCTTGGACTCCTTATTAGTTTAATTAGACGATTTTCTGCATGATTTATCCTGAACGCTGCAATTGCACAATCAAATCACAGATCAGTTGACAACTTCATTTAAAAAATTAGTGTTTAGCAGCTTTGTGGGCTCTAAAAGCTCTGAGGACATCTGTCAGCAGTGACCCCTTCAGATAGTGACAAACAGTGCCAGGCTGTGTCCCCACCTCCTGTCCTGCCTGCAAGCTGGCATGCTGGAGAATCCCTGGAGAACAAAAAAAACCAAAAAAAAAAACAAAACAAAAAAAAACCAAACCAAAACCAGGCCTGGGATTTTTCTGGCAACACCAAAGCTGCCCGTGCTTGGCCTCCCGCTGAGATGTCAGTCCCCAACTGTGAGTGAGTGTCAGCGAGGGAACAGATCCCACTGCTCCAGGGGCTCCGTGTTCCCCGTGGATTTGCAGCCCCCTGCGCTGTTTGAATTGTGTGGGAGGTGGTGCCCGCTGGGAGGCTGCCACCTCTGCTCAGGGTGTCACTAAAACCAGAGCCCCTGTGCTCCCCGTTGGAGCTGTGCCCATCCCAGACATGGGATGGGGATGGAGGGAGGGAAGGAGGGAGGATGGAAGAACCTGAAGCTGAGCACAGCAGCTCTCAGCGGTGCATTTCCCAAATCCCATCCCCAAAATTCCCTTTTGATCTGAGGGCAGGGTTTGGATCAGCTCAGCACAGCGAGTCTGGACTTTCCTTGTGCTTGGCAGGCTGGCAGGAATCACTCCCAGAACGGGGCAGGGCAGCAGTGTCCACTGATGGGGACACTGGTGCCAACAGAGCTGCCTGGGTAGATCCTGCAGGGATTGCTGGGAGAAGAGGAGATTTATCCACTATTTCCTGCAGGTTTGGGGAGGAGGAAACATCCTGTGCCTCCTGAGCAGGGAATGCACAAACTGTGCCTTTGCTCCAAAGAAACAAAATCCAGACCCACCTTCCCCTCCTGGCTTCATCCTGTGGCTCTCCATGGTGGAAGGTGTGAGGGGTGGACATCTGATCCTTAAGGTGACTCAAAGCCAAAGGGATTCCTCTGAATTCTCCACGTTCAGGCTGAAGCAGTGACACCCATCCTGACGGAACCTGCCTTTCCAAGGGGACTGTCCAGCCCAGGTGACACCACGATGACAACAAAGCATTTTTCCACTAAAGAAACAGAAGCCAGGCCCAGCTTCTCCTCCTGGCTTCATCCAGTGGTTACCCAGAATCTCCAGGGTGGAAGGTGTGGGGGGTGGACATCTGATCCTTAAGGTGACTAAAAGCCTGGGGGATTCCTCTGAATCCTCCATATTCAGGCTGAGGCAGTGACTCCCCTCCCGAGGGATCCTTTCCAAGGGGACTGTCCAGCCCAGGTGACACCACCATGACCACAAAGCATCCTTTGCCCTCAGAGATCTCCAGAAATCTCACTGGCACCACCTGGGTCCAGACCTTGTGAGGGCACTCAGGAATCAGCCTCCATTGCACATCTTCAGCAGCCTGAGACAACTGATTATAATGAGCTGTGCTAATTAGACTGTTTTAATTCAAAGGCCAGCAGGCTAGGAGAGATGTGAACCAAGGGAACCTTTGGGAGGCAGCAGCTGGGACTTCCAGCCGGTGCAATCCCTTCAAGTTGCCCACTGGTGAGTTCTTTAGCAGATGTCTCCTGTCCCCCCTCTCTCCCCAGAAGGAGAACTTGGTCAGGAAGGGCGAGGAAGGACAGAGCCCCCATTCCTCCATTCTCCAGCAGCCCCTCTGGGCCATGGAATGACAGCTGTTTCCAGTCAAACGAGCCTCCTCCTCTCATTCCCTCTTCCGACTTTTGCTTCAGCTGTTATTCAATTGCACAGATGAAAGAAACAACTCAGGAAGGAGCTAATTAGAGGAAGACAATGAAGCAGATGAACTGAGGTGGAACTGGGGAAGGAGGTGGTGGATGGTAGAGAGGGAATGGAAATCCTGAGAGGAGCAGCAAATACGTGGAGCCAGTCCAAAGGGACCATTAAAAAAAAAACCAAAACACTTAACTGTCAGGGGCATCTCCCAGAACTGCTAAAATCTGAAGGAACAGTGGGAGTTGCCACGCATCTCCTGGTTGTGCCAGCCTTTCTAGCCCTGGGAGCTCCAGGACAAACTGCTGGTCCCCTTTGGGCCTGAGTTTCCCCTTTTTGTAAAAATCCAGGTTCATCCCTGGATGTATTCAGGAATGTCAGTGAAGGACTCAGAAACATCTTGAGATGTGCAGACCAAAGGGACTTCAGAAGAGCACATCAGGCAGAAGAACACTTCAGCAGAACACATCTCCTTGGAAGGTTGCTGTTTGGAGCCTTGGGAAAGTGTGCAGGAGAACAGGCAGCTGGGACAAGGATGAGGAGCCCAGGAGATCCTTTAGGAGACTTTTTGGCCAAACCACAGAGCATGGAACTCCAGTGACTGAATCCAGCGCTTACTTGGCTCTCTGGCATGTCTAGAAATCCAAATCTAGAATTCCCAGCTGGGGACAAGCAGGTACTGGCCTGTCACTCCAGCTCCGTCCCCTCAGTGGCACCATCTCCTGTGTCCCATACTTCTCTTTATTACCAAAATCCCCCAAAGACACCATTGATGATGGAAAACCGTCAGAGAGGCAATTAGAAAGAAGTTAAAGTGAATTACATATGCAGGGTTTATTTTCTGTTTTCTGCTAAGGCTGCTGCCAATTATTGTACAATTAGGCTGCCTTCATTAGCAAATGAGATTAAAATTAACATCGTTAATTACTTGTTCTGTTAAACAGGGGGAAGCAGGCATTTAAAGGGAAGATACAGGAAGGTTGTGCTTGGAGCAGATGGAGCAATGTTCTCCAGCACCGTTCCTTCAAGGGCTGCTCTGGGTTATTCACTGTGGGCTAATACAGAGATTAAATTCACAGCACTCCTGCAAAGCCTTGCAGGAACACGGCACAGGTAGGTCAGAAAATCATCCTCACATGGTGCAAAAGAAAAGCTGATGGCTACAGGGAATAGCCACGGGATTGCTCCCACCTGAGACTGGAGGAAGCCTCTCACAGTTGCTGGTTGGCACCAAGAATTTCTAATGGGGTTGACACCATCAGGGATGGGGAAATGGAGCCAGACCAACTGCTGTTATTTATGGCAATGTTTTCTTGGCCTTTTTGGACATTTTGTGGACATGAAGAAGACTCTTCTGGGCTCACAGGCTGGGCAGGGAGGTCAAGGAGGAGCAGCAGAGCTCCAAAGTGGTGGTGGTGTTTTCACAACCCGACTCGGCTGCAAAACTGGGATGCTGCCTAAGTCCAAAGTGATGCCATGGAGCTGTGAGGCCACACTTTGAGGTGCCTGGATCCCAAGGCTGGAAGGACCTCAGGAAGTCACCCAGCCCAGCCTGCTGTCCCCATACAGAGCTGGTGTGGCTGGACCATTTTCAGCTGTTGTTTCTCTAGGCCACTCTTGCAGGCCCTGCTCCTTCTGACACTTTCTGTCCAACATTTTGCTTTCTTTTCCATTGGGAAGGCTCCTCTAAGTGTTTAATTAGAACTGCAGTTGCCCAGTAATAGCTGACTGCTCCGTGGTCATGGAAAAGTGATTATTCCCATTCTGTTTGCATCAGCCTTTTTCATATTTCAGACCTGTTCCAGTCTTGCTTGAACTCCTCTTCTTTGGACTAAACCATCACAGTTTACTCAATTTTCCTTTTCAGCCCATGCCTGCCAATCTTCAGTCAGTCCTCCTTGCTCTGGACTCTCTTCCAATGCTTTGTAACTTCCTGGGTGAGTAGTGCCCAAAACTGCATCCAGCACTCAGCTGAGCTCTCCACAGCACTGGGAAAAGCAGGAATTCTATTTTATATGTCCTGCTGGGGCTACTTCTGTCTACACTCTCCTGTTTGTCATTTTTCACAGCAACTTGGCATATCTCATCCACTCCTTGATCAGAAAAAGAGCCCCAGACTTTCCTGCAGGATTGCCTTTCTGCATCCTGCATGAGAACAGTTCATCATGCCTGCCTAGATGGAAAGTCCTGTACTTATCTCTATTAAATTGCATCTAATTTCTTCCAAACCATTTCTCCAATTTGTCAAAATCATTTTGAAAGAAATAGACAGATTGAAAAGGTCCCTTGGAAACATGGAGTGCAGTGAGACAGCCCTGAGTTTCATCCTGAGCCTTGCTGCTGTTTCCCTCTGATCTGTGTCTCTCTTACCTTGCTCTGCAACACCTGAAAGAAAAATGTGGTCCCTGTGAGGGACATTGTCACAAGCTGAGCCTCTTCAGAGCATGCAGATGTGCAGATAATGCCCAAACCTTCAGGAAAGGCACTGCTGTGGCTGCAGAACCCCTGCTTGCTCAGGCTGCTCTCAGTCCATGCTGGAGTCTTGCAGGGCACTGCAACATCACTCCCCAGCTCTAAGCAAACCCAAAGACTCCAGAAGTGGATCAAAGCCGTAGGAAATGGACTCAGCTGCACTCCTGACCCTCTGCAGGGGTTACCTGGCAGCCTATGTGCTGCTCCTCCTGCTAATGGACTCCCTTTTCTCTGTAGCCCAGGTAGCAGCTGGGGCTGAGAGCCTCTCTAGGTAAGGCTTAGACAAAGCAGGGGGAGTTTTTTATTAGATCTGCTTTGGAGCACACAAACCTTTGCATTGAGAACAAGAGCATCAGGCTGCCAGTGAATGAAAGCTGAGGTCACTTATTGTCTGTCCCCTTTGCTCACAGGTTCCTCTGCTCTAAAAATACCAGCTGCCCTTTTGGACAGGTCAGAACTTCCACAAAAAGGAGCAGCCTGACTGGAACAGACTCCACTGATCCTGAGGGAGCACGTGGGGCTCAGCCTCTTCCCCGTTGTGTTTGGATCTCTGGTTGATCTCACAGGAGCCATTTCCCGTCTCTTTGAGCTTCCCACCTGCACACAAGGTGCAGCAGTTGTGAGCAGCAGCACTGGCAGCAGTGCCAGCAGCACCAGTGACAGCACAGCCCAAGTTCAGCATATTCGGGCTGTGCCCCTTGCTGGATGCATCTGAATGCACCCCATTTTTTGCTCTCCTGACACCCCTGTGAAGCTGGGAGGAGAAGTCGTTCATCTCTCCAGCTGGAAGCCTCAGTCAGAAAGAGATTTAACAGTGTACCCATGGTTAGTCATGAGCAGGAGGCCGCTTGGGGAACTAATACTATTTCTTACTCAGGGGAGATTTTCAGTGTTGATGATCTGTAAAATGTTTGCCTTGAATTTCCTTTAGACCCAGCACAGAGCAGTATCTTATTCCAAAGCTGTGTTTAAGAATGGCCATGAACTTTATTAGGTGTGAGCCCTTCAGTGAGGAAAGCAATCGGATTGTGAGCAATGCAATACCTCGTGCATAGCAAGCAGGCAGCTGGCTCTGAGGAGAGGTTCCTCGTGCAGACCTCATCAAAAAATGAAATGAGAAAAATAAGTAGACAGGACTAGGCAGGGAATTCTTCTGCCTTTGTGCCCCAGGGGGAGTATATCCAAATTAATAGGCCTTTTCCAGTACTAATGGCTCAGTGAAGATGTGGGAGTCACAGGCCACATCATCAGCTGGTGTAAATCAGTGTGTACCTGGAGAGAGAGCTGCAACATATATTTATATTCCTCTTAGCCAGCCCACCAGGAGCACCAGGATAAGTCACAACCAGAGATCCCTGGATCCCACCTGGCTCCCTGTGGGAGGAGTGCCCATGGACAGGGATGCTGCTCAAAAGCCACACAGTGTGGTAAAATCCTGACCAACACCAAATCATCCAGCACTGGCACTTCCATGCTCCACTTTCAGGCTCAGCAATTCCTTAGAAAAGAGCTGAAAGGAGACTGGCAGAGGGAAAAGAAGTGGTATGATGGGGTCAGCAGGCTGGAAGGGACTGGGAGAAGGTGCAAAAGGACCCTGAGGTGTGCACAGGGCAGGAAAAGGGGGATGGGAGAGGGAGAGGCAATGAGAGAGAGCAAGTGATACGGAGTTTTCCTGTCAGACTCCTCTGTGAGGGCAGATTTATCTGCCTCCTTCCTCTGGAAAATTCATTAGGCTTTTGTGCCTCCCTCCTCTCCATGCCAACGTGCTCCAGCTTTGCCCAGGAACAAACCAGTAATTCATGTCCATGCATTTTCCTCTCCCAACTCCCGTGAAACAACATGGAATCCTCCCAGCCCAGCTCTGCTCCTGCTGATGGGCACCAGCATCCTGGGAGGATGCAGATATTCCTGCAGGAATTTGCAGACAAACAGCAGAAATCCTCTGGTGACCACTCAGCTTGGTGTGAGAGCTGATCCATGGACAAGCAGCCGCCCTGGGAATAAGGGGGAAGAGGCTCCAGGAGCAGGGTGTGTTCTTTACTCAGCTTAATTTATCCATAATTTAGCCAAAGGAAATTGAAGTGGCCTGTTCCAGCATTCCTTAATTTGCCAGTGAACTGGCTATGGAAGGAGATAAGAAATAAGGGCTGAAATCTTGAAAGAAGCCATTAGGCAAACACAGGAGCAAAGACCAGCTGAAATGCATGTTTGTGCACCGATAAGATTCTGAACATTCCTTTCAGCACCTGACAGCCAGAGGTATCAACAAGGCAGACAGATTAAATTCCTATAGGCATTAATTAAAAGGATTCTGATGAGGAGAGAAATTAAGGCCCAAACACTGAGCAGAAACAACTGTTATTTTTTCCTCAGAGAATTTTTAGCTCCAAACAAGTGCTGGGGGGAGGTGAAAATGGGTTTGTGTGAGATGCAGATGGGAGATGCAGAAACACATCTCCAAATGGTAAGGACCACAAGCAAGCTGGAACAAAAACATTGGGATGGCTGGTGGTGATGAAACAGTAATGAAGAGAGATAAGAAGCTGACCACCATGGGCAGACGCTGGAAGGTGGGAAGGTGGAAAAGGCAGTAAAATCCCAAAGATTCCCGTGGTCAGTCTGAGATTCCCAAGACCAAAGAGAGTTGAGTAAAGCATAACCTGTACCCAGCTTCTGTGGGGAGAGCTGCAGGAAGGGCACAAGCACAAAGGGGCTGCAGCTGAGACAGAGGAATGGGAACAGGCTGGATCTCTCACAGCTCTGTGCATGCAGAGCTGGGGAGAAAGGAAAAAACCTGTCCAAGAATCCTCATCTCCTGCTAAAATTGGCTGTGAGGGGTCTGTGTGAGCTTTGTGCGTGGCTGACCAAGCAGGGCAGGTGTCCCACAGATCTGAAGACACCTACAGTTCTCCCTGACTGCGCATCCAGAGACCTGAGAGGAGGAACAACCTTGTGAACCAGACAGAGGTCAGGGAGTGGCAGAGCCTGAGCAGACTCCTGGTTCCACCAGCAAGGGAGAGAGGATCTGGGGTGAGTTGTTTGCCACAGCTTGTTGTCCTAAGGAAATAAAAGTGCCCTTCTTCCCTTCACCCTAATCCTTCCCAATCTCATTTGGCTCTTTGCCTGCAGTGCCAGGAGCTCTCTGCACCCTGCATGGAAGCAAACAGGACTTCCCACGCCTGAAAGATTTGTGGCTGCCAGATCCATCATTCCAGCAGCTGCAGTGGAACAGGAGGGTAGCAATTTTGCCTCTGCATCCCTGTGACACCCGTGTGGGTGAGTGCTGTTCCAAGAGAAGCCCCAGCTCCCGTGGAAGTGTGTTGATCCGCGTTTAGCTGCGCTCCTGCTTCCTCTGGAAGACACATCCAGCTGAAGCCAGACAGATTCCACCCACCACAAGGCAGCACAGCTGACGTCTTGTGGCAGTCCCTCGAGGACACGTCTCCAGAAAAAGAATCACACAGCTGCTCATCTCAGCTCCCTAAGTCACCACTTCTCTCCTGTTTGGTTTTTTTCCCCCCTCTTTTTCTCTCTGTTGCTTTATTTACATCGTTTTCCTCCCAACAGGTTGACAGAGCAGCGAATGCTTCATGGCAGGGAGGGTTGGCTTGGCAAAATTCTCACTCAGGAAACACTGGAGTGGCTCAGGAACATGTTTGGAAAAGCCACGACCCTGTTGTAATGCAGCTGCCACGTGCGAGGGATTAAACACCAACTTGGAAGTTCATGGGAGTGAAATGTCAGCTCAGGGGTTGATTTCATTCACCTGACATTCCTGTTAATAACAATGCCTAATTAGAAAGGCTTTTAAGCATCCGTTACATTAATTTAACGTGAAAATCTCATGGAGCTTTATTGGAATTTTTTTCTCCTGTAAAATTAACCCTGCAGGCTTGTTACACATGTTTTCATTAGGGACTGTGAGAAGTGGGGATATTCAGTGAATTAGAATCAGCCCCTTAGTCTTTGAGTTTAACTTTGTATTTCAAGTTCTTTTATGCTGATAAAGCCCTAATTTGATCCCCCCCACACACCCCTCCATTAATTTAAAACGTGCCACAGCTTCCTCACACTGCAGCTGAAGACTGGAAACCCAAATTCACTGCTGCCAATTCCTATGCAAAGCAGATAAAAGCCTGGAGTTCAGAGCCTTCGGTAGCAGCTGGTGCTAATTCTGGTGTGCAGCCCTGCTCTGCTCCATGGAGCACATGCCTCTCACATGGCTGTTTTCCACACAGCTGCCAAGCCGTCTTTAAGGGGGCTGGAAAGCCACCACAGGGTTGCCCCTTTATTATTATTTTATTATATTTCTTATTTTTAAATTTTAAATTTTTATTATTTCTCTTTCTAAGTGTGAGACATGACATCCTAGCCAGCGCTGAGGCTCCTACCTTTAAGGGCACAACGTGCTGCAGCAGGAGCTGAAATATCCCAGAGATTTTTATGGGAATAACAGAGGCTGCTAAAGGATCACAGGGCTCATCACAGAGAGGGTCTGGCCCTTCTGATGGCCCCACCTCACAGTGCTCCGGCCACGCTCTCAAAGTGGCTGCAATTACATGTGGCTGGGCCAGAGGCCCATGGGGCAAGGAGAATGTGAGTCCCCTTTGAAGGATTTTCCATGCCTTTGGAGCCCAACCTTTGGAGAACAACCTGAGCTATTTCCAGCCCTGGGATTCATTAAACTGTGTCCCCATGTCAAGGTTTGGGCTGCCATTGAACTTCCCAGCTTGGGAGAGCACTGAGTGATTTTAATGATGGATCCACTTGGGGAGTGGAGGGAAAGTTGAAGGAACAGGAACAAATACTTGACTGGCATAAATCCATGGAATTGCTTGACATCCAGTGGAAATCTGACACAAAGCCAAGTCCCTTGTCACACAGATGTGTTACTGAAATTGAACCTAAGTGGCAAAAGATTCACACTGACACATTAATAGAGAAGAACATGCACAGCCCTTGTTCTCCTGCAGCCCACCACAGGATGGTTTCCCTCATTAGATTTTGCACTGCTGCAGCTTCCCCAGATCTACAATTCCCAGCTGATTTCACCCCTCTCCATAGTAAACTACACTGCTGCCTAATGCACCAGATGTAAGAATATTTTCTGATAACCACAGAGACTTCTCCTCTTATTAAGACTTTCCCTTGAGTCACTGCACATTAATATTACCCATCTGTGGTATTTATCCTCTCTCAATATGCAGACACTTATCCTGTCCCTTGTAGTTGTTACTTTGCCAAGCAGTACATAATTAGATGTTTAGAATCTCTCCTTGTTAATCAGACCCTTTGAACTGCCTGTAGCTCCAATAATGTTGTTGAACTTCCCAAGTTTGTCAGTACCCCTCTCCTGAGGAGGTGTGCAGCACTGAGAGCAGTGTCCCAGCTGTGTTCCAGAGGAAGGGAGCGTGACCCTGTGCCTGCAGTGCCCTCGGCCTGTCTCTGCAGCCACAGCACAGCTCAACTTTTCCCCTCCCTAATCCCCAGATCCCTTCTGATCATCTTCTGCCTCGTGAGTCCTCCAAGGCTCTGTTGAAGATGATGGAGATCTTTTCTGCCAGCTCGGTGCCCTGCTCCCTCCCTCCTACCACTCATCTCACAGATCAAGTTATTAACTGGGAGCGCGATCGGCAGGCGAGGGGGAGAGACGCGGATAGGGAATGAAAGGCACGCACAGAATTTGTATGCAAGTTTAGCTCCTCTGTTCACTCTGGCATTGGCATTGCCTCAGAAACTAGTTCAGTTTGCTCCCTGCTGAGGATTTGTTTCTGGAAACCTGTCCTGCCTAATTTCCTAGACTTCCCAAAGCTATATCCTTTGGAAAAAAAAAAGGCTCCTCAGCTTTCTTCTCTAACTGCCCTCTACTAAAGAGCTTTTCCTTGATCCTTCCCAGCTGCTCAGAACCTGCTGCCTGGGTTAACCACTTTCTTGCTGGCAGTGGCAAAATCCACCCTCTGCTCTGCATGGGAGCAGACTTGGGCCAGGAACCATCACACCTGATGTGAAACCTCTGCTTGGATTAGTGGGATTTCAGCTGGACAAGATCGGGATGTGAATTTTTATTAGGAGGCTCTTGGCATCTGCTGATAAAATTTTGTTACCCTCTCCCCAAACTGGTCTGATAAAAGCCAGCAGGACTGGAACTCTGTCTTTTACAGGGGCTGTAAAAGAATCAGGAGTGGTCTGGAAATCCTGCTGTTAGAATAGTTTTGGAACCTGGAACTGGATAAAAAGCACTGCAGCTTGGGCTGCCAGGGTTTCCGTGTCATTTCCATCCTTCTCATGCTGCTGTCTCTCATCCCTGCTGTGGATGCTCTGTACTGAGATTTCTTAGAGGCTGAATCTCACCACCTGAGCTGCCAACACCTTATCTCAGCAGCTCAGCCAAACACGGGGACTTGGCACAGGTGACAAAGGCTGAGATGTGGCTGCTAATTGCGTTTGTGCTGCTTTTCCATAGGATGGCAGGGCAGAAGTGACAGACTAAAAAGAAGCTTAGAACCTTAAAAAAAACCCCTGACCCACAGATTACCTAACAAGTCTTCAGTGATTTGTAAAGGGAAAGGAAACCTATTTCTGAGTATTTTCCCAAAATCAAGGAAGAAAAGAAGTGTAAGAGCATGTCCGAAGTAAAAGATTCTGAGAGGTGAGGGAGTAGCCATAATCCAGAGGCTGAGCTTCTCCTATGGGATAAAAACCTCCGGGTTCAAGCCCTGCCTGCAGAACAGGGCACAACAGGACAAATACACCTCAAATGGCAGGAGCTGGCTTAGCAGAACCTCCCCCTCACCAACAGCAGGGCTGGGAGGACATCCTTCCCTCAGAGACCCCACATGGCTGAGATGGCTGGGAGAGCATCATTCCCTCAGAGATCCCACATGGCCGAGCAGGGCTGGGAGAGCATCCTTCCCTCAGAGATCCCACATGGCCGAGCAGGGCTGGGAGAGCATCCTTCCCTCAGAGATCCCACATGGCCGAGCAGGGCTGGGAGAGCATCCTTCCCTCAGAGATCCCACATGGCCGAGCAGGGCTGGGAGAGCATCCTTCCCTCAGAGATCCCACATGGCCGAGCAGGGCTGGGAGAGCATCCTTCCCTCAGAGATCCCACATGGCCGAGCAGGGCTGGGAGAGCATCCTTCCCTCAGAGATCCCACATGGCCGAGCAGGGCTGGGAGAGCATCCTTCCCTCAGAGATCCCACATGGCCGAGCAGGGCTGGGAGAGCATCCTTCCCTCAGAGATCCCACATGGCCGAGCAGGGCTGGGAGAGCATCCTTCCCTCAGAGATCCCACACGGCCAGGCAGGGCTGGGAGGGCATCCTTCCCTCAGAGATCCCACACGGTTGAGCATGGATAGGAGGACATCCTTCCCTCAGAGATCCCACATGGCTGAGCAGGGCTGGGAGAGCATCATTCCCTCAGAGATCCCACGCGGTTGAACATGGCTGGGAGGGCATCATTCCCTCAGAGATCCCACATGGCCGAGCAGGGCTGGGAGGATTTTTCCCTTAGAGATCCCACATGGCCGAGCAGGGCTGGCTCTGAGGAAGAAAGAGAGGCCCCTCAGTGGCTGCCTGCCAAGGGGCTGGAGGTGCCCCGGTGAGGGGTCAGTGCTGTGGGGAGGATGAGGATGAGGATGAGGATGAGAATGAGGATGAGGATGAGGATGGGGATGAGGATGAGGATGAGGATGAGGATGAGGATGAGGATGGGGATGGGGATGAGGATGAGGATGAGGATGAGGATGAGGATGAGGATGAGGATGAGGATGAGGATGAGGGAGGGGTTGCTCTGAGGACGGGGTGATGGCAGCACCTCGTGTTTGTCAGCGAGCACAGCGGCAGCCGCAGCCTAGCCCAGCTCAGGCCTGTCTTCTCCCAGCAGGCCGGCAAGAGATTTACATAATAACAGGCCTATTTTAACTTTGCTTCATTGGCTCCTGACAAGATACAATATTTTTGATTAAACAGCTTCCCAGGAAGGAGCCGCTGCCTTAAACCGTCCGCACTTTCTCTGACCCCATGTGATCTCATTAGCGGCCCCCTCAGACATGTCTGATGGCCTCTGAAATTCTGCTTTTCCTCCTTCCTCTAAACGAGCTCTTCAGGGTAGGGCAGGGCCCTCCTCACCCCCATGCTGTGTCCAGCTCTGCCGCTCCCAGCCCTGAGCAGGGCATTCCATCAGCCCTTCAGTCCTGAGAGGCTTTTCTCCAGCTGCTTCCCTCCCTCACTCCTCCTCCTTTCCTCCCCTATCAATCCTCGAGCTGCCTTTTCAGTTTCTCTGGATCTCACACCATCTGTCTCTCTCCTTGCTGCTGTCTTTTCCTTTTTCCCTCCTCTACTGACCAGCCCAACAGAGAGAGATAAATCTCCCAAGCCAAGGAGACCACGTCCTCCATATATATTTGTGTGACAGTCAGATGCTACGGTGACAAAGATCAAAGCCAGCAGCGAGCTCGACAGGGAGATTCAATAACAGCACAGAGTTAGAGCGATAGGAACAAGGCAAATGGATAGTTCTGATTTTAGTAGATTATTGACTGCACAACAGAGGCAAAAAAAAGGTTTCCCAGCAGCATGGCTTAGAGAGCAGCTCTTCCCAGTACAGCCCAGGCGAACAAAAGGAGTGAAATATGAGAGAGGGAGCACTGGTGGCACAGCTGACAGTGCCATCATCTGTGTGAGGAATGGGCCTCCCTCCTGGATGAACCACTTGGAATATGAATGGGAAAAGGTGAAATCTGCTTTCAGCTGAGCCTAAAGTGAAGTGGGCTCTGCAGAGACTTGGGGCACAATCCCACATACCTCCCATGTTACATCTGGGCACCAGAGGAAGATTTCTGTCTCTTAGAAGAGTTCTGCTGGCATGGGGACAGCACAGAGCTGTGAAGGATGCTGGGTGGTGTTTCTCTCCAGTCGGATTCTAAACACAGGGCATGGCTGATCCTCTGCAGTGGGCATGTCCTCACTGCTCTTTAGCCTGTTTAATGTTGGGAACTGAAAATCTATGGGGTGTGCACATGGCTCCCAGAGGAATCTGGGTCAGGACAAGAAATCGTCTTTGGTTCTGGTTCTTTCCTGCCCTCAGTAAAGATCCCTCAGTGCAGCTAATTCTGCCTTCCCCCACGATCTCATTTGGCACACAGATTATTTCCTTACAGCCCTTCTGGGGGAGAGGGAGAAATTGAGATGCAGAGCTCACCCAGCAAGAGTTCACTGCAAAACATCCTGGAGAGGCTCACAGTGAAAGCTGGGGGCGTAAGGGCTGCAAAGGGAAATCAGGTATGAGCCAAAGGGATGGCAACAAACCCCACAATCCCCACCAGGTCTGGAGAATCGAGAGCCAAGAATATTTTTCTTCTTGTGATGTTCCCCCGAGTTTTTCCAGCCACACAGGCCAGACCAGCAGCTCAGCTCCAGCCACACCTCTGGATGTGTGCAGAACCACCTGCACACATCCAGAAGCACCTGCAGAACCTGCTAAGAACAGCCAGGAAATTACAGGAGAGGCTTCAAATTTCGATTGTGCTTCAGCCCAGGTTTCCTGACAGGGAAATGAACTGGAAACAGCAGAACGATGGGGATTGACCTCCAAAAAAAGTAACCCAGCCCTGAACAGGAGCATCCAGAAGAGAGGAGCAAGGATGAAACCACTTCACCCCAAGACCTGCAAGAAGTGGCAGCATTTGGCAAATATTAAATAAACAAAACCCACAGGGAGCTGCTGAAGCATCTCCGAGAGCCTGGAAACCTGCAGAGGGGGTCAGAAGTGATGTGGAGCCATTTAGAGCACTGAACTGGATTAATTGGAACACCAGCAGGTTGAGAAGTTGGGATGGGGGCATGAATATGGGGTGTGAAGGATATCTCATCTCTCTGCGCTTAATTTCAGCCAATTAGCACCCATCCTGGGAAGGGGGGGGAGCTGTTAAGTGCTGAATAACAAGAGTGTGAGCTCAAGTGTGAAGAGGTACAAGCAGGAACAGAGAGCCCCTTTCAGTAGCATCTCTGTCAATATTCAGAGACTGAAAAACACCGTGAAATTATTTCTCCTGCATTCTGGGAAGGGAAGGAAATCTTACAGTACAAACACACTAATGGGCTACGCAGGGATCTGAAGGAGGATTGGTGAGGTATTAGAGCAGCCTGCATTAGGGGGGAAAAAAAGAGCAAGGAAAGAGACAGGATTTTCAGGGAGATTTCATCCAAATCGATGAAGTGAGAACTGCAAAGGGGCAGTATTCCATGGGGATGGAGCTGGTAATTGGCCCACGCAAGCCCAAACAGAGAAAAGCACTCAAAAGGCAGGCTGGAAGGGGAGCACGTGGCTGCCAGGTTCCCTTCAGGCAGGGACCAGGAGAGACCACGGGGAGAAAAGTTTCTCCTGTGCTAATCCTGTGCACAGATCTGTGAAGCGCCCTCCACATCCCTCCTCAAATATCACTGTGGCTGCAATGCCTGGAAAACTCCTGGCCGCTCCTGCCAGTGCCGAAGCAGGAGCAGGCTTATCCCAGGAAGGAGATCCTGGGGTGGCTGTGTCCCATGCAGGGCCCTGTGTCCCTTGTGTCCCCTTGCCTGTCAGCCCAGAGGGATGGGAACAGTCTTTGTGTTCTAAATGTGCTCCAGGTGGAGGGTTCAGACCCCGAGGGGAGTTGAGAGAAGGCAGCACGCGAGGTCTCAGCAGTTTGAGAGGGGCACTGCCTCAACCAGAATGCAGAATGAAAAGCAGGGACTGGGGTGAGAGCAGGTCCAGGGGGAGCAGACCCCACATGAGGGCTGTGCCAGCATCAGAGAGAGATTGGCACTCAAATCCTGCATGTTTCTGATTTGTTCCCTCAGGGACAGTAAAGAAACCACTTGTTTCTGGGTTTGTGTTTCTCTCTTTTTAGAAAAGAAATGCAAACTCAGACCAAGAGAAAAAAAAACAAAAACAACAACATCTTGAATGACCAAATCCAGTTTTAAAAATGCACGGTTTTAAAAAAACCAAACATGAGAGTTCGGGGGATTCATTAAAAGCAGCTCCTAACTGCTCTCAGATAACCCCAATGGACAAACTTGACACTAAGATGGGGCAGGGATGAGGAAGCTGCTCCTGGAAAATGTTCCTTCTGTCTCTGAGGGTTCACAGGTAACACTGACTTGGCTCACAGCTCAAGAGCTGGACAAGATTAGAATCATAAGGGAAAAAAAAATCTTCTTTCTCACTTGTTTCTTCTCAATATAAAAATGCTCTGGAAAGTGCAAACCAGACTGGGAGTCACCTCCTGCTGTCCTGGTGGAACCAGCAGCAGCTCCATGGGGATCCTGATTCTGCCCTGGTGTAACTTCCTGCTCTCCTGGATGGATCAGGGCTGAATTTTGGCACCTCTGGCTCTAAAATCTCCTAGGGCTGGCTGTGGAAAAAAGCACTATTTTCACATGTACCGTTTTTGGTTGCATTTTCTGTCAAGTGTTCACAAAAATAAGCGATAGAATGTTTAGGAATTATTAATCGGTGTTTTAATGAATGACTAATCAATGCTTACAGATTACTGGAAAGCCCAAACAGTCAATAGGTTGCTCATAATATTCTGTAATACCTTCTCCTGACATGCTTATAATCACCTGCTAAATTATGCTCCTCGTGTCTTTAATGCCTATTAATCATTTATTAATCTTTTATAAGCCACTTGCAAATGAAAGCAGAATATAAACCGTGAGATGCCTTCCGTTCTGCCAGCTGTAAGCACCGTGAGTTTTTGGGGGTTTAGGGTAGGATCCATCAAGCAGAGACATGATTTGAGCCCAATCCTAAGTCTTTGTGGCTTTCTGGGCCATGGGTAATTCGCTACCTTGGGCAGGATTTGAGGGAGAACAGGGATGGCAAGGGCAGCTGAGAGTTTTGTGGTTCAGGTGATGTCAAAATAGTGCTCAGAAAAGATGAAATTGTCACGTCCACAAAAGCTTCATGGAGAAAATCCTTGCAGGGAGAGAGAGGGAGGAATTAACTTCAAGGCTTAAAGCAAAGAAAGGGAAAAAAATCTCCTCTGTGTAAGGACAGAGGATTGAAGCAAATGGACCACAGGTAGGGGAAAATAACTGAAAATTGGTTCGGGTAATCACAGGAAAATCGAAAGATGCTCCAACACAAAGTATGAGAAAAAGAACTGGTAACACAACACGTCTATTCCTCCTCTCAGATAGGACCCATTTTTATAAAAATATCTCCGTATTTGTGAGATCAGACCAGGGTTGCTGGACCAAGGAGAAACTCCATCTGCAGCTCCCAGAGGCTGCCACGGAATTCTCTCCCCAATTCCTGGCAACTGCAATTACTCACAACAACCCCTTTTAACCACTTCCAGGCAGGAGCTCTGCAGGACCATCACAACCATCTCAGGCACTCAGGAGCGCTCTGTGCAATCCCTCTCCCATTCCATGCCCTCGGAGCACACAGAGCCGGTGGCTGCAAGGTCAATCAGGTGATTTCTCCCAACAGCCCAATGCTGAGGATTTAAGCAGTGCTGAGCTGTAAATCTGCCCAGCCCAGCCTCTGTCTGCCCAGACACAGCTTTGCCTTCTGGCTGTTCCTTGTTCTGTCAGCACCCAGCACTGCCAGCCCACCATGTGGGAGCACTCAGGGCAACAGGGAAGGGTGGAGGGGCCTCAGGAAAGGCAGGGACACAGAAAAATTACTTGAGGGGCAGGACAAGCAGTGACCCTGCATTCATGTGGCTCCCCTGTGCAGATTTCCCAGCGTCTAACAATGGGGATTCACTCCAAACACTCATTTTCCTCAACCTTTTCCTTCCTCTTCTGCCCATTTTCACCAAACCTGTGGGAATTTCACGCATCTGAGCTCTTTATCCCTTTTTCAAATTTGCTTGAAAACAAATAGGTTCCAAAAATTTGTGCACATCAGGCAGACCCAGGTGCACACAAAATGGATAGAAATCCCTCCTTTCCTTTGGGAAAAGCCTCCTGCCTGCCCCCAGCCTTGGGGAACTGTCTCACTTTTCACCAATACTCTCAAAACTCTGCAAGGAGCCACCAAATCCTTGTATTTCTTGCTGGGCACAAGAGGAGGTTCATGGGGAGGCCCTGGCACAGGGTGCCCAGAGAAGCTATGGCATCCTGGAAGTGTCCAAGGCCTGGTTGGAGGGGGCTTGGAACAACCTGGGGTAGTGAAAAGTGTCCCTATGATGCCTTAGCATTTAGCATTTATATTTTTCAGATCCTGTACTGCTTTAGTGTATAACTCTAAAATGGTTATTCTCCCATTTTATTCAGATGAAACAATTTCTCTATAGGCCTGAAACTCAAGGACACCTTTCTGTCTCAGACCCTGAAAAATATAAACAACAGTGAATTGGAGGGGTGAAACTTGGAGGAAATAACTTCATTACCTGAAGCTGTAATTGGAGGATTAACCCCTGATATGTAAATGGACTAAATTTATAATTGTGGGAAAAACTGGTCTTGGGTGTAGCCCCTCTCAGAGGCTTTTGACTGTCCAAGGTGCACACTTTAATTTTCTTAGTCTTGTCCAGCCTCTATTTCAGGTAGCCATTCCAAGGCATCAATTTCTGGTGACCACAAAGGGACAAGAGGCTACTGGAAAGGGGATCACCCCCACCATGGAAAAGGGATAGAACGAGATGAGCTTCAAATTCCCTTCCATCCCAGCCCATCCTGTGAATCCATGATTTTGAAATTAAAGAGGTGTCATCCCATGTCACTCCTCCTTGATCCAGCACATCCTTGTGCCCTAATTAATTTGCATTAATTTCACTCCCTCATTTCATGCCCTGCTCCTTCTCTCCTCAGGGCTGCTTTTGGGTGCTGTGCTGTGTCACATTCTGAAGATGTGTGCTTGGAGGAGCAAACGCTGCGAGGAGGAGAAGGAATTGGAGCCTAAATTAAAAAGAAAACATAAAAATAATAAAATACAATCCCCTTGATCAGTATGCCTGTCATTTTAGCGGCACTAAATACATTAAAATGGGATCTGCACACCAACTTAATTAAATGAGCCAATTGGAAGTTGCTGCCAAGTATTAGTTTAAGGTAGAAAATTCACTTATTTTGGAGCTTATGCAGATTGAAATTGTAGGGCCTTGTGGGAAATGCTACGTTTTTGGTTTGGTTTTTTTTGTTTTTTTTTTTTTTGTGGAAGATTCACAGTTTGGAAATTTATTGCAGTGATCTGAATTTTGTTTCATTATGAGTGTCAAGCACAATCACAGCTAGAAGAAGCCTCTTGGCTGCTTCCCAGGATACAACATCCCTTGGAAATTGATCTTTTCTTCCAAAGTGCTGTGGAAACAGACCCGGCTCTGCCTGCCCGAGGGCAGGGGATGTGGTTTTGGCCACCAAATGCGTTTTTGGCCACCAAGGAGGCGTTCCAGGCTCTGGAAACATTAAATGGGAGCTGATATTTGGTGTCCAGCGTCACTGTGGGTGCTGCTGCCAGCTGCAATGTGATTACTGGAATTCATCATGCATTCCTGAGCCCAGCCACGCCGCAATCAGGAATTAGCTGAGGAGCAGAACAATTGATTTGAAGCTATTTCAGTAAATCAAACCGCCCATTTCAGCTCACTGAGGGCCTCACCCAGGGCTGTGTCACCTCACTGGCACGGCACAAGCCAAGGATGCTCCAAGCTGAGGAAAAACAGGTGATTCCAGAAACCTGTGGAGCTGGACTCAGATTTTCCTCCTAATAAAATTAAACTTCTTTGTCTCTGTGTTTTCTGAGACATTTCTTTGACCCAGAATTAAATGAATTATTATTTTTCAGTGATGTATTTCAAGATCTGAGTGTGTTTTTTTAGCAGGCTTTTAAATAAGTTGTTCCAAACTGATGAAAGGAAATGTTTCACTTCTCAAATATCAGAGGCTTTGGGATTTTTTCCCGATGTTTCTTTTCTACCCCACTTTGAAAAGAATAATTTGGGGAATTCAGCGTGTATTCAAAAAGTCTTCATTTTTTCTCAAGTTTCAGTGTTTTGATAACATTACAAAACTGGGAGGCTGCTAGGTCAAAAATCAAGGGGGAAAATCTCTGTGGTGCTTTTTTCCCTCATGTTCTTCATTATGTGGCTGTTTGTAATCTTCACTTGGGGGAAGTTTTAAATGAAAACCTCACTCCGAGCTGCCTGAGACGAGCGAGCAGTGATGCCCCTTTCAGACAGAGAGGAATTAGGGATGGCTCAGCTCCTTGGAGCAGTGCCCAGCCCCATGGGCAGCATGGAGCTGAGCAGTTTCTCACACCGATTTTGGCAGATCTGTGCTGTCTGCAGCAGTAGGAACCAGGGAGGCATCTCAGGAACAGCGTTTCCCCAGAGCTCCTGAGCACCTTGTCAGGCAGAGGAAATCACACTGATGATTCTTGGGGAGGAATAACTCTCACACTTGGGTCCTGCTGTGGCACTGTCGCTCCCAGCACAGCTCAGCTCTGCCCGACTCACATCAGACACCCAGAGGTTACAGAGCTCTGCTGCTCCTAAAGAACCCCGTCCTGAGCTTGTCCCTGCTGCCTTGAAGATGCTCTAACGAGCAGAGCTGGCTCAGGCTGAGCCACAGCTCAGGGCCACAGCAGGGTCCCCATGCCAGGGGGTGACAGGGTGGGCTGAGGGTGCTGCAGACACCAGCCTGGGTAGCACTGGTCACACTGGTCATGATCAGGACTCTCAGGTCCCTGCTGGGGTGGCTCGGAGGGGGCTGTTGGGATGATGTTTCCAGCAGGCTCCAGGTGAATTTTGATGGGACTTGAAAAGTCAAAAGTGAGCTCCAGACACTCCATAGTTGTACAGAACATGGCAGGTGCTGGAGTTTAGCTCATTTTTCCATGAGGCAGCTGATTTACCCCACTGTGGGAAAGCCAGCTCTGAGATTTCTGCTGATCTCTGGCTCAGGCTGATCCTGTTCCTCACCTCACTGACAGGAGCTCAAACCACACTGACCCATCCTCCCCCTATCTGCCAAAAAACCCACAAAACAAGGAAATCTGGCCTCATAGGGATGTTGGGAAGGCCAGCAGCATGGCCAGGGAGACCATCAGCAGCCAGGCCTGCTGTTGGGCTGGATGAGCACCACACACAGAGCTGGCTCTGCCAGGGACAAGCCATCCAGCACAGAGACATGGTGTCCAGCTGCCCTCCCACTGCTCAGCACTGAGCGCTCTCCAGCTCTCTCCCTTTTTGTCTCACAGTGCTCTGTTGCACCATCTATTCTTGCTGCAGGACCCAGTTTATAAAGAAATTGAAGGAATTTCCATCTGTGACATCTTGTCCCTTTGCTCCAATCCATCTCTCCTCCCAGGTGGATGGGAGTTAGCAGGCTAAACACAGACTTTGTGTTTACCCTGCTCAAGTCACCTTGGGAGTCTCAAAAGCACTGCTGGCCCTGCTAGCAGAGACAGGAGAGTGATGTCTCTCCTCTAAAGTGGGCACCAGCAGCTGGGCACATGAATCAAAGTGCCCAGCTTTTTCTCCAGAGCATCCAGGGAGTGTAAGCAGATGGATCTTTCTCCTCTCCTCTGCCAGTCCTCTCTTCCCCTCTTTGCTCCTCTTTTCCCGACTGAGCCCCACTGGACCCACACTCCCAGCACTCAGATGTTGTTATCTTTATTCCATCCCCTGCTGAGCCCTCGAGGAAAAGCCAGCTTCAAACCAGAAGCAGCAGCTTTGAACCCACCTCTGCTGTCTGTGCTTAGTCCAAGCATCTCACAGTATTTGTTTTAACTGCCTCTGCTGATGAATGGTTTCTCTGCTTGCCACGGGTGAGTGAGCACCGCTGCTCACTCCAGGCCCACGGAAAACGTGTGGAGAAGCTGTGAGATTGTGTACTGACCTTTCAGCAAACACGTGTGCCAGGAAATACCAGCCAGACTGCGAATGTTAAACAAGCCAGAGCCAGCCCTCACAGCCAGCCTGCATTTCCTATTATCCCAGAGTCCTTCAGACTGAATCCCACGTCCAGCGCTGTATCTGCAATCATTTCTGGTACTTCTCTTCCATGCTGGCTTCGGGGGCTTGTCCAGCCTGGACACAGTGACTTTCTGAGCTGACTGCTGTCACAACTGCCCCCAGCTCCACCACAGAGGTGACCAGTGCAGAACAGCACAAACTCCCAGGAAAGCCCATCCACACTGTCCAGTGTCACTCACATCCAAGTGTAGTTGTCCATGACCTGCTACAGCCAAGGACTCTGCTCTCTTTCCTGGACAACTTGACCAAAATCTTCCTTGGATTTTCCCATCAGTGCCTCAGAGAATTAGGTTGATGTGGACCCACATGGAGTGCAGAGCATCCCACAGAGGGGAACTGCCCATGAGACGTTTTCCCAACACTTGGAGAGCTGGAGACATTCCCCCCATATGTGGTCATTATGGGATGTACCTCACTGCAGAGTCCCAGTCCATCCCAGAACACATGCAGGTCTCTCCCAAACCTGCCTGTTATCCCAGGTGTCATGTCATACCCATTTCATGCTATATTTCAGTGTCAAGAGTTCTATCCATATGGACTTAATGTAGCCAAGGAATGGCTTGACATGCACAAAAGAAACAAACCCACTCAGAGTAGAGCTGGCAGTGAATGTTGATGCAGCTTTTAAAACATCTAGTCAGTCTTGTTTCCCACTTTTCTACACTTTGAGTGATCAGGTTGGCTGGAAAAAAAATCAGGACCAAAGCTGAGGGTGAGGTTTTGGAGATGGTTCCCTCATTCAACCTCTTTGTGGCGCCTGTTGTTGGTCCCTTTAAGTTGTCACAGGGGGTGTTTTATTGATGGCATCTCCCCCTTGCTGGCCCTCGTTGGGATTCCAGGCACTCCTTGGCCTGGCTGAGATCTCAGTCCCAGCCTCCCTCTCATGGCTGGGCCTGACCTTTTCCATGTGGGATGGAATAACAATCACACAGGGAACGGGAGCTGCTTTCCACAAAGAGTGGATGTGAACTTGGAGAGTTCCCTGCCTCCCCTCTCTGCTCCATCCATCCATGTGTGGCTCCCAGGACATTCCCAGCAAGGATGCAGAGCCAGGCCCAGCTCTGCTGACCACAGAACCTGCAGAACACCCTGGGTCTGGGACACCCAACAACCTCCTGGGAAAACAGAAGCAAACAGCAGCTCCCAGCACAGCTCCCAGCCCTGAATCTCCACTCACCAACTGGGAGATTTGCAGAGGGAAAGGCAGAGAGGAAGTGCCAGCTGCTGCTGGGCACGCAGAGCAGACTCGGTGCGTGTGATTGAAGCACTAATAACTCCCTTCCTGCTGAAGGAGGGAAAAGACTTTCTCTTAATCCCTCCTTGCATCAATAATCAGAGAGAGGAGCAGATGGTGCCAGAAATGCAGGAATATGCCCATTAAAATAACTTCAGAGCTGAGAACTTAGCACCAGGAAACAAAAGCCTTCAGGAGAGCCCTGCTCCAGCAGGGAACTGGGGCTCCTGCTTTGAGGACATGAGAACTGCCTTGCAATGACCCAGCCCCAGGGAATGACCCAGCTCCAAGGAATGACCCAGCCCCAAGTAATGACCCAGCCCCAGGGAATGACCCAGGCCCAGGGAATGACCCAGCTCCAAGGAATGACCCAGCCCCAAGTAATGACCCAGCCCCAGGGAATGACCCAGCCCCAGGAACCAGCTCCAATGACCCAGCTCCAAGGAACCACCTAGCCCCAAGAAATGACCCAACTCCAAGGAATGACCCAGCTCCAAGAATGACCCAGTTCCATCTCCACAGTGAGGCCAAAGCTGTCACCAAGAAACTCCTTGGCCAGCAGACGTGCCCAGCAAGATTTGCCCTCCTCTACCCAAGGTGTAAGTCC
Source organism: Passer montanus (assembly GCF_014805655.1). Classification (NCBI taxonomy): domain Eukaryota; kingdom Metazoa; phylum Chordata; class Aves; order Passeriformes; family Passeridae; genus Passer; species Passer montanus. Next base: position 1,643,273 of record NW_024369262.1, on the reverse strand, counting down.
TGTTCTGCCCCTCACTGTCATCAGAAGCACTGAGTGTCTCCCAGGGGAGCAGTGCCCAGCTCCAGCACTGCTGCTGCCCCTCCAGAGTCCAATCAGCCCTCAAGAGGAACAAGCAGAAGGACAAAAACCATTCCAATGATGGATTTCTCTCCTACAATTCCCATGGTGAGCTCTATACATCAGCAATTTCCCTCTCTTCCAATCAGACACAAGTCATACACTCATTTCTCAGTGGATTTACAAGTTTTTGTCCTACTTCATTTGTCCAGGAATTACATTTCTCTGCACAGGCTGGCTGAGCAGCTTCCTGCAGGTTTTCCATGGCATTCATAATGCAAAACAGGAGAGTCAGCAGTCACCATATTGCCGACCTTGCAACCTTGCATGGCCAACCCATCTGTTTCTGGACACAAAACAATGATGTTTAAATCACACCCCGCTCCTGGCTGCAAAGGACAGAGGAACCAGCAGCTCCTGGGGTGAAAACATTTTTGCTATTCAAGGTCTTAATTTACAGTGGGAGTGCTGCCATCTCCTAAAGCAGTGTTTGAAAAGCAGCATCCTGCAGCCCAGGTAACAGCCTCACATCCTTCTTTCCCTTTCCCTGACCTCATAAATCTTCCAGGCAAAATTTCCATCCAAATAGCTGTGCTCCCACAAACATTTATGCCAAGTCACACTTGTGCCAAGCCGTGTTTCTCCACAGAAAAGAACTGCATCCCAAATATTGCATCAACTCCAGCTCTGGGCCTCCAGAAGGGTGAGCGTTTCTTTATTTTTAATTAACTCTTTATATGACATGACATTTATTTCATTATCTCACTGAATGTCCAATTAGCTCATCCCAAGGAACAGGACCTAATTAATCAAGACAAGTAAAGTGAACTTCCACAACCTCGCTCTCCTGTAAATAAGTTGCTAAGATGTAATTACTCAGCAATAAATACCTCATTAAAGCTTGGATAAATATTCCTTCTCTCTTCCTTGGATTTATTTTTAGAGAAATCTTCAATTAATCTCTTTGGATTTTGCTTGTTCCAAGGTCTCAGAAATATGTAGGGCCAGCATCCACAGGTTGGAAGTGGTTGTACATAACAGCACCTCTCTCTCCACGGGTAACAGGCACTCCTGGAGTGATGGAAGCTTTCCAGTGGCTGAAGAAAAGGAGTTCCAGCCCACATCTGGGGCTGTGGCAGCCTCTGGAGACTCTCACAACTGCCTCCCTTCCCCAAGCAGCTGAACTCCACTTCCAGAGGCACGAACTGCACAGAAAGCAGGAGCTTTCTTTCCACTCCCTTTCTTCTCCCTGAGGGGGTTGAAGTTTGAAAACACCCCTTCTTCCTTCCATTATGATTTTCTCAATTGTTTTAGTTTTGTCAGCAGCAAAGGGATCCCCTTGGAAGCAGAGGAGGAGATGAGCAGAGCTGGATCTCTGTCAGCTGGGCCATCCCTGCTCTGGGATGGAACTCCAGACCACCCTGGCCCGACCTCCCAGACAGCTGCAGAGCACAGAGGGGGCTGAGCGACTCTCCCTGGGCTGATGCTTGCAAACAGCTTCTTTTCCTTGACAGTTTTTGCACAGGTAGCGTGCTCAAAGCGATATTTTACAGTGCCTGATGTGAAACAGAGATGAAGGGCCGTGAGATGAAATGGGAGCATTAATCTCGCCTGTTGACTCAGCATCACAATAAACTCCATCCCTTGATTGCTTTTGCTCGTGGCTGGAGGTCAGCATTTTCAGGGAGGAATTCTCCAAAAGAAGACATTGTACGTGGGAGGGAGGGAAGGAGGGAGCAGCTGGGAGTGCCAGGATTTTTCAGACACCTGGGAGACATTCCATAAATATTCCTCACCCGTGTCCTGAGTAATGGGACTGAGAAGAGATCTTCAAAGGCCTTAAAGATCACCTCTCTCTGTGTATATAGGTCTCAAGGAGGCCAAAACCACGAGATCTACGATTCTCTAAGTGCTCAGGAATTGACTGGATGTGCACTCAGTGCTGTGGTTTAATCCATGTGGTGGTGTTTGGTCAAAGGATGGACTCGATGATCTTGAAGGGCTTTTCCAAACTTAAGAATCCGATGATTTTATGATTCTTAGTGGATGTCAAGAAGAAACAAGAGGAAGATCTGTCTAAAACCCCCTTTGGGGTCATCTCACTCCTCAGGGATGTGCAGCCCCCAGGGTCCAGCACGGCAGGGAGCAGGACCAGCCCCTCTGGGCACAGCTGGAGATCCCTGTTTTCCTGGAGCACGGGAATGTGATCTCAGAGCAGGATCCAGAAGACAGAAAGAAAAGGCCATTCAGATGATGCCCTTACCTAGCAATGACTGAAAACCAAAAGCACTGGATGTGAGCTCAGGCAGAGGCATGATGGGAGGAGCCACCAGCTCCCCTCAAAAATCCATTTCTTTAATATTATTTTGTTATCTATTTTCTCTTGGTGGGAAGTACAGCCACCCTTGGGGATGTAGAGCACGTGCCTGCCTGCTGCTGGGATGGCAGGGTCAGAGTGATCAGATCTCTACATATGTTATTTCCTTGTTCTTCAGCTTAATGGGGCGTTCCACTTTATTATTGTATTTTTTTTTTAATTTTATAAGACATGTTTCATTAAATCTGAATTATGGCAATTCAGGGAAAGAAATTAGCCCATTAAAATTATAATGAAAACATCTTATATAAAAAGGCTGTCAACTGCCATTTCTGCTCTGCTGGGTGAGGAAATAAGGAGGAGAGAGAAATGTGTTGTCTCCAAGCAGGGACAGCACCTGGGAAATTGGGACCTGCTCCGGAGCAGAGTGAGTGTCAGGGAGAGCCAAAAAGCTCCAAGAGGTTTTTCCATCCAAAAAGTTCCATTTCAGGTCCTCAAGAAGGGCTGTGAGAAAGGAGGAGCATTGTCCCATGTTCCTGGTTGGTCCCACTTCCTTCTGACCAGATAGACAGCAAAGCCAAACAGGGAATTTCCACTTGGATTTCAGTCCTGTGAAGCCCCAGGGAGGCTTGAAGTGATGGTGATGGGCACAGGAACTGCAGCTTCCTGGGGTTTTCTGGAAGGGAGAAAGTTTTGTGCTGGAGAACAAACCCAGGCCTTCCAGGCAAGGGAAGAAGGAATCTCCCCAAAGCCTCATTTAGGAAGGTTTTGCACTTTCCTTGGAAACAAATTTCTCTTGCTCTTGTTGACAGCTCACACCACCAGGGCCAGGCTCAGGTGTTCCCATACAGGGCTTGGCTCCTTCTGTGGCAATGACATTCCCAGAGGAGGACAGAGATTTTGTCAGAAATAAAATGGGAAGAAAAATGAACTCCCTTAAGCTGCCTCATTGGTGGTTAGATGGGGGTAGCAAAAGAAAAGCCAGCTCTGTTCTCCATTGCTGGGTGATTCCTGCTGCTGTCCTAAACTCCCCACACCCTTGAGCAAAATTGCGCTGCATTTTTGTTTTCAGCAAGGTTGTGAAGGTATTAGCTGGAGAAAAAAACCCTCTGCCTGCAAGGGGATAAAGGTCAGCACTGCTGAAATGAAATAGAGTTTGAAACTGCATGTCAATTAGACACACACAAAAGAAACTAATAAAATTAATCCACTAAACTGCAAAGCTGAAGTAAAGCAACCCTGTCAGATATATAGAGAGGGAGGTGGGGAGGGGCTGATAAACAGCAAGAGAAGTGAGGAATGGGACAAAAGAAGGTACAGAAAAAGAAATAATGAGTAGAAGAGTGTGGGGAGATAGAATATAAGAAAATAAAGATAGTGCAGAAAGTAATCTCACCCCTAAGGAGTTGCAGCTGGGCCAATTACCAAAGATTAGGAACAGGCCTGACAGTGACCAGTGAGAAGAAGAGTGCTGTGAAAGAGTGGGTTGCCTGGTTGAGAAGGGAACTGGAGTTGGTTGGCTGCTTTGTGAGGAAAAAAGAGTCAGTGATCTGAAGAGCTGCCCATGAGAAAATACCAGGAAGGTATGAAACTTTTGTGATAAGGAGACAACAGTATGGAGCTTTGTGATAATATGACAACAGAAGAGGAGATGGAGATAAATGGGGTATTCCTTCCTAGAAAGTTAAAAGTGAATTAGATGAAATTGGGATGAAAGGCAGAACCCAAATAGTTCAAAATATGCAGCTTGGCTGTGTCAAACATAAGAAGAGGGAAGGTTTCTTCTTGCCAGACAAGGTAGTTGTGTTAAAAGCCCAGGAGAGCAGACCTGAGTGTGTACCAGAGCACAGAGGAGGGGACAGTGCAGAGTGCTTTGCTCTGCTGGAGTCACACCTGAGGGCAGCTTGGATGGATCTCAGCCCAAAATGAGCATGGATCCAGCACAGATCCGATTCCAGAACTTGAAGGAATGACTGAACAGTGTAGGACAAGATTTCAGATGCCACAGAAAAGCTGTTAGGTGACACAGCCCTCACTCTGTATTATCCCAGAGTGAAACCATGGGGCTGCCTCCAAACTGGAGTCAGCCTAATGTGGACCAAACACAGCAGCCTGAGTAAATCCTTGGATCAACTTTAATTTGTTCTACCTGTTTTATCTTTCAAAAAAAGCTGTCTGGCCCTGAAAAGTTCTCCATCATTTCCTTTGGAGGAGTCTGGAGCAGGATTTAAAGAAGCAAACATTTCACCTATGGATTGTCCACTATTTGAAGCTTCCTCCATCCCAAATCCTCCTTTGTTTTGGCAGCACTGCTGGACACGGGCCAGGCTGTCTGCAGGTACCTTTGCCAATGCCTGGAGACCCCTCCTTGTGTTTCCACTTTAATTTTAGAGCTGGAATTGCTGCTGAGCTGCAGGGCATTCCCTGGGTTTAATGAACATCAGGGGCCTTCTGCCTGACGCTTCATTAGTGCTTCCCACAGAGCCAGCCCCACACCCAAGTCATTATGGATTTGTTCCACGCCTCACTGAAGCATTTCCATATGGAGAGGCAGGCAGAGGAGCTGACCCTGAAAGCCTGGAGCCTGACATCAAAAGCAGAACAGAAGATGGATGAGTGAGCAGCAGGGAATTTGGTGCCATCAGAGCATGGTGGCTCTGCTGGCGATGGAGAGGAGGACACGTGGCCCTGAGATTTCAGATCCCTCACTGAGGCTGTTGCATGTTTCTCACAGAATTTACTACCCCTGGCACATCCTCTGTGCTCAGCAAAATCCTTCCTGGGTGCATCGGCCCATCTGGGGTTGAGGGATTCTCTCAGTGAGGTCCCAAATGTGGGGTTCCACAAAGAGACAAACACAGCAAGAGGCAAACACCTCGCTGAGCGGCTCGTTAGGAGAAAAGGAGGTTGATTAAAGCTGGAATCAAAGAGCAGCAATATTAATGCTGTAAATACATGTGCAGGGTGTCCTGTGGCCTCGCTCTCACAGTCTGGTGCCCTGGGTTCCTGCTCTCCCTTGCCTCTTGGAACAGCAGACACAGGAACAGGCTGATTAATAAGGCTGCAGGAAAACAGAGAAGCATCTCCAGAGAAAGACACACATTCACTTTTAACTCATTTCCATATTTTCTTTTCCCCCCAATGAATTTTGACACTGCTCTTTTTCCTCTTTTACTGTTTATAATTTTGGAATAGAAAGCTGCTGCTTTCAAAACAACTTCTCTCCAATTTCCCCCCTTTCCTTCTTATTAATCTCCAAAGAAGGGAGCCAGCAGGTTCTCAGCTCCTCCAGCGAGGGACAGGTTCAGTTCACATTTTCTGATCAAAAGCTGGGAGGTGTTTATCCGATTTCTGTCACACACACTACCCAGGCCAAGGCATGTCTGGGGAAGTGTATTCATGATGTGTATCAATGTGTGTTTATTGCAACGGCGTCTTCAACCTTTTTGAAATTTTGATTATGGAAGGATTTTATTCAGTTTTACGCATGGAACAAGCCCTGGATCAGCCCTAAATTCCATCAGAGGAGGATGGATTTGTAAAAGGAATTGGCTACAGCTGGGTGGGGTGTAGGGAAGCCCTGACAACCCTTTCCCAGGAAACCTGGCTTGTGGTGGGTGCTCTGGCAAGGCAGCATCTCCCAGCATCACAAAATCTGCAGTTTAACCCAAATCCACAGTATTTAACACCCCAAATGCAACATCATGACCCACTACTTACTAGCTTGGGCTGAGTTAATAAAGATAATACATAATTATCCCTCAACTAGTTCAATGCAGAGGTTCCCTCAGCTATAAACATATCACATTTCTCCTCTGTTTGATGGCCTAATTACAAGTATCACCGTCCATCTGAGTTAGAACCTGATTAAGGCTCTGCTTGCATTTAAAGTAGCTGTTAGCATTGCTTAATAGTTAGAGATGACTAATTGGCCATCACACTGGTGATGAATGAAGCTGAGACACAAGGCAGTGCATGAAAATGACCCATGATTATTGCCAAAAATCACACTGAGGGATAAAACCCTGTGTGCACACCTACCCTGCTCTGTCAGACCCAAGGCTGAGCTATAACCACCCCCCAGCACAGGAAACCAGTGGAGATGGGTCCATTCTGCAGCCAAGGCTTGGATTTGTGCTCCTCCCTGCCATTCCCACCTGCTGGGGTCACTGTAGGTGTGACAGGAGCTGCTGGGCACTCTGCAGCTGGTCCCTTCCTCACCAGCAGCACTCAGGGACACGTTTGTCACACACCCCAAGTTAAACAGGGTTCATCCAGCTCCATGTGGGGCCTGTTACTCCTCGCTTCCAACCCTAGGGAATCAGCTGTGTGTGCTTCCAGGTGTTCCCGGGTGCAGCTTTTCTGTAAAAAGAAAAAGAAAAAAAAAAACAAAAACCAAGGCTCTGGCAACATCAGCTCGGTGCTGGGGGTAAAAAAAAAAAAAAAAAAAAAAAAAAAAAAAAAAAAAAAAAAAAAAAAAAAAAAAAAAAAAACACCAAAAAAACAACAACAAAACAAGGCTCTGGCAACATCAGCTGGGTACTGGGGGTGTCCTCAAGTCACCAAGGGCAGAGTTAAATTCTTGCCAGGGGTAGTTGTTTTGGATTGGGGATGAGAGTGGTGTTGATACCACACAGATGATTTAGTTTCTCCTAAACTGGGATTATCCTAAATCAAAGACTTTTTTCAGTACACCAGGAACCTGGGCTGGTGAGTTTCCTTATGTAGGAAAAGGGCCGGCGTTGGTGTCCAGGGCCCTGTGGCCCGGAGTGGCTGGCTGCTGGCTGAAATTCCAAACATCTCAGGATGCCTCCCAGACCCAAGGTGCCATCATCAGAAACTGTGGCTGGTTTGACAGTGCCAGGTGCCTCCTGCAAACTGACACCAGGAACCTGGGCCGGTGGGCCATGGTCAGTGAGTGGAGAGCCGTTGCATCGTTTTTTTTCTTTATTTTTTTTTATTTACCATTTTTACTGCATTTTTGCCTTTTTTTTTTTTTTTTAAGGTGCCTCCTGCAAACTGACACCAGGAACCTGGGCCGGTGGGCCATGGTCAGTGGGTGGAGAGCTGTTGCATGGGTTTTTTTCTATATTATTTTTATTTACCATTTTTACTGCATTTTTGTCTTTTTAAAGTTATTATTAAACTGTTCTTACCTCAACCTACAGTTTTCACTTTGGTTCTCCCCTCCATCCAACTGGGTTTCAGTGGGAGGGGGAGTGCTGCTTAATTTCTCCTGGCCTTAAACCCCAACATGGCTCTAAGAGTACCCGTGAGGCAGGGACTGGTGTGAGGAATCAAGGAACCTCTTCCTTAACCCAGGGTGGAAGTTCATGGGATAGCAGGGAAAAACCAACCTGCTGCTCCTCACAGATGTGGGAATCTCCTTTGGGGAAATCCAGCTATCTGGAGGGGCTTCTGAGGTAGTTTTGTGCAGAAGATCCTTCCCCTCAGTCATCCCTGGTGTTTCTGAGGGTCAGGGCTCAGCCCACAAAGCCATTTCTGTGCTCAGCCCTCGAGGTGGCTGGGGCTGAACTCCCTCCTGGGCAGTTCTGGAGGCTTTTTTACCATGGCATGTTCACAAGTGCAAGGAGAGCTGAGCAAAGGGCTTCAACAAAGCTTCGTTTCTTTCCTGGAGCGCACACCAGGAGTTGGGAACAATAAAACACTTTTCTGTCTGACCTACTTTCTCCCCCCTCCCAAACAAGATTCTTCCTCATCTCTCTTCACTTCCTGATAGAAATCTTTCAGATTAAATTTAAAGAACGTGCTGGTGAGGCTAAGAAAAGACTTTGCTCTACGCTGGCCTCATTTTTAGGATGCTGATGATTGCAGAAATCCCCGATTAAGGTGGGAAATTGGGATTGGCCCACTCCATGTAAAATGTGAGATAAAGTTTGATATCTGTGCAGAACACAAAAACAACAAAATCTTCTCAGGAAATTTCTGAGCTGACTCTTAGTCTGGATGTTTGTCCAGGCAAATCTGGGATGTGTGATAAGGATCCATAGTTTTACCTCCACCAAAAAGCATCACAGGAGGTAAAGTTTGTATGGCAGGGACTTCATTGAGTATGACCAACCAGTGGACACTGATTGATCCCAAACAAGATTATGGAAGCTTAGGAGGCTTTGAAGTTAATTTTTGGGGCGAAATGTCTGTTTTTGCTGAGGGACATCCTCACTGTTGGGTTTTGGTACCTTCTCTCAGCAAAGGCCAGGCTCATAAAGGGATGAGAGGTCAGTTTATCCCTGCTAACACTTCCCAAGGAGAGTTGGGTTAAAGAGGATCCTGAGCCACATCCGAGCCCTCACATCTCTGTGGAGAGCCTTGTGCTGCAGTGTGCCAGTGGGAAAAGAAAATGGGCATGACCCCAGCATCCCTCAGGGCTGCCACAGCCCATGGCAGGTGCCAGCCCACGGGAGATGCTCCTGACAGTCCCCAATTGTCTGAAACTTCATAAATCTCAAAAATTACCCTAATGGCAAATCTAAATTTTAAAAATCTCTGGCTTCTCACAGTCCTGTCATGCATTGCTTGGCAGTCAGCTTGTCCCCAGGATATGAGGAAGCATCTGTGTTTGTAGGGTGGATGTGGGAGGAAACTGGCTTACCCATGAAAATATTGCCCATTTCACCTTTTATTTCACACATTTAGCCACTGAGATGAAACAAAACTGTGTAGAAAAACTAATTTCATCTACTGCATGATACCATTATTACCATAATCTGGTATAAAAGGGGGAACTTCACAGCACTGGTAAATAGATGATGAGAGTCATTTAAGATCCCAGAACACACCAAGAGCCTCACAATTTACAAACAAGGGATTACAAAACTAATGCCTCCTACCTGCTAAACTCAGCCATTCAGCTCAGAGTCACCTGAGGAAAAATGAAACACCTGAGTACTCTGACTTTTTTATTCCCATTTCTATTTTTTAAATATTTCTGTCTCTCCACCCCACCTATAGCCTGGAACTGCTTCTTCAATTCAGCAGCAGAACTGCAGGGGGGAACAGAGAAGACTTTGCCTGCTCTGCCTCTGCCACCAGTTGCCTTTGAGAAAAGCACTTTGCTGTCCCTGCCTGGCTGTGCTCTGTGTTTGTGCAGCCCCCAGAGCAGGCTGCAGCCCAAAGCTGGCACTAATTAGCACCAGCCCTGGGCCCCAGCTCCAGGATCCTCACTTCAGCTGTCAGCTCCACGGCCAGGATCCACTGCCCTGGCCACACAGACCCTCCCAGGAGGAGAAGCAGGGCTACAAAACAGGGGGAGAGTTGTGACAACCAGATGGGGATGTGTAAACACAGAAACACCACTTTATCCAGGGGCTACGCTGTTCCTCATTCCCTCAAATGGAACAGTCCATTTTTAGCAAAGCCTTTCTGCAGACACATTTCTCATTGCCCTTCCACTATCAGGCTTTATTTTCCTGATTGCCTGTGCTGTGGCCAGGGGATATTTTCCTCATGTCCTTCACTCCACACCCCACAGGCTGTGCGTGGCTGGTACCTTGGACCTCACACTGAGCTCGTGCTTTCCCTACAGCTCTCTCCATCTTTTCCCCAGCTCCACAGGGAATTCCTATCAATCATATTTGGTGCAAGGGTCACTTCCTGACCCAGCTGCCCACAGCCACTCACTGTGTGATGAGGCATTAACGTTTCTGTTCAGGGCTGGTGCCCCAAAGGGCTCCTGAGATGAAAGAAAACTCCTGTGCACACCAGGGTAATTCTTGGATTAAAAGGAGAAAGCAAAATAGCCAGATTTGGGCTTGTTTATAGAAACTGCTACCTCCTGCAGGGTGTAATGAAGGCATGACTGCCTGGTGAAGTTAAAACCTTTTGCCTCCAACTCCAAATCCTCCAGGAGGGGCATGACCTCTTCTGGAAAATCCAACCTGGAGGTTGCAGAGCAGCCTGGGTGAGCTCCTGTTCTGAAGCACCTTTGATGCAGAGGGGCAGAGCCCTCCTGGAGACCTCTGCACAGGGAGCCACCAGGTCCCAGCCTTTTGCCTTCCCCGAGTGCTGCTCCCAGTTCATCTGGTGCTGGAGATGAGCTCTGAAGTACCAATCATGCAAAAATCGACTTTATGTTTGAAGGACAAATGCAAAGTCTCTCTTAATGTCCTTTTATAACCCACACTCCATCACACCTGACACAACCACTCCTGTCAAATATTGTAGTTTAAATAGTGCTGTTGGTAAATGATAAATACATTTGGATAACCTTGCACCCTGGAGAGAAGAGGGTGCCATGGATTTATTGCTACGGTGTTTAATATTGCTTTATTTTGACCAAAAAGAAATACTGGAGATGTTCATAAAGCTGAACCCTGTAAATCAATAAAGACATTCTCGGTGAATCTGATTTTTAGCTGGGAAGGATTTTAGCTGCATTGCTAAGAGGTGCAGGGGAGTGGAAACTGTTTAATCCAAAAATTTAAAAAGCAGGGCATGAAGTGCTTCCTGCTCCAGGCACCCAGAGGTGGGAAGGCTGCTGGCCTGGAATATCTCCCACAGGTTGTGAAACCCCCCTGGTGTTCAGAGGCAGCAGGGAAAAGCACCTGAAGCAGGGGAATCCCTCCAGAACACAGCCCCGAGCTGGCCTGAATTCCTGTGTGGGCAGCTCTGGGATTATCCCACCTCGCAGGGCAGGATGGCCTTGGCTGTGCAGTTCAGAGGGTGAAAACAAGATTGTAAATGTGATTGACCCAGAGCTGAGCATGTGATAACCCAGGGAGCAGAGGCTTTGGCTAATCTGTCCCAGAAAGTAGCAGGAAAGTTTCCTGACTGTGTTTCTACAGCTTGTTTATGTCAGACTCTGCTGCTTGCTTCTTTGAACTGCCTCGGTTGTGAAGGTTTTTGATGGGGTTTTTTTGTTGTTTCTCTAATAAGCTGTGTGCTGCAATTTATTCAGTATCACAGAAACGTCTCTGAGAGAAAGACAACTCATGCACAGAATTACTCAGACGTACATCCCATCCTGCAGAGAGGAACAATGATGGTGCCAGCACAGCAGAGCTGTAACCAGGCTGCTGGAAACAACAACAAGGAGGTTGGACGAGCTATAGAAACAAAAGCCAGAGCCTCTGATCAAAGAATCGAATTAGAGACAAGAAAGCAAGAGAGAGCTGGCTGACAATCAAGCAGCCACCCTGTGGGACTCACAGAACACAATTTAATCTGTCTTTGCTTCAGCTGTCCAGCCATAAAATGGTTGTTGGCCACCTTGCCCAAGTCCAAGGGGGGCTGGGGTCAGACAGCCTCTCGTGAGATGTCTGCACTCTTTCCAGCCAGCTGGATCCTGTATTGCTGTGAAGGTAAATAAAGATGAAATTCTTGAACACAGGCACGGTTAAATCAAATTTCTAAACTGTTTTGTATTTCACTCTTCACTGCCTTCACATCTTACTGAAGCTTTTTTAACTCTGGCAAGGTTCTGGACCTTTTCCTCCAGCTGAAGAAGTTGGAACTGGGGCCTTTGAGCCTTAGAAGGTCCCTTTCCTCTTCCTTGCTGCTACTTCTGTGAGATTTGTCTGGACACCATCCTGTTTACGGCCATTACTCATCCACCAAACAGGGCTGGAATTGGCTGAGATGTGCAGAAGTTGGGGTGTCAAAGCACTTGCAGCTGCACAACCCATTTCCAGGGCAAACCCAAAATCAAGCTGGCTGGAGCAAAGCCAAACCAACTGTGTCATCTCAATCAGCAGATCAGTTTATGTCTGAGCAGTCCTGTCTCCTTTCCCTCACAGTTTAAGTCCAAGGGAAATTATATCAAATGAGAGACAATCTGATTTTGATTTTTCATTCTGTCTCTGTCACCTTTGCTGTCTTAATACCCCAAGGGCCCAGTGGCTGCAAGCTGAGACTGAAATATTTAAATGGCATCTGAAACTCAAATATTAACAGAGAGAGGAACTATTCCCTGCAAGAGCTGACCAAAGAGCAGGGCTAATTCTCCATCACTTAGATCCAAACCAGGAGAGCGTGGCAGGAACCACAGCTTGTTAGGCTCAGTGCAGAGGTCAGCCACTGCATTTTTCTGAGCTTGAAAAGTGCAAGAGGCCAGAGCAGAGCAAACCCACAGGTTCTGTCTGGCCAGAGAACCCCCAGGACTGACTCTGGCTCACACAAAGTCTCTGCTGTACCTGGCACCAGCCCTGGAGAGGAACCTGCCCCCTCTTGGGGGTTATTTAAGAAATACACACCAGAAAAGCACGAGAGCCAAGATTAGAATTTCAAGCCAAACCTGCACCATTTACAGCAACACCTCCAGTGTGACCACAGGGGTTTCTAGAGAACCAACCAGAAGACTTTATCATCCCGTGCTCTTAAAAAATTCCCCTGGAAGTGAATCCCTCCTGGCTGCCCAGATTCCCAGGGGCACAGAACCTTGTTCCCCATGGTTTCAGGGTGATGGCTGTCCCTGTGACAGGGGGACATTTGGCCAGGCACAGCTGCCATTGCCGAGCTTTCTAGGGGTGCAGAACCTTGTTCCCCATGATCTTGTGGTGATGGCTCTGCCTGTGACAGGGGACATCTGGCTGCACACAGCTGCCATTGTCCCTCTTTCCAGGGGTGCAAAACCTTGTTCCGCCGTCATTTCAGGGTGATGGCTGTCCCTGTGACAGGGGGATATTTGGCCAGGCACAGCTGCCATTGTCCCACTTTCCAGGGCCACAGAACCTTGCTGCCCTGGCTGTGGACTCATGGTGATGGCTCTGCCTATGACAGGGGGATATTTGGCCAGGCACAGCTTTCCAGGGGTGCAGAACCTTGTTCCCCATGGTCTCAGGGTGATGGCTGTCCCTGTGACACAGTGACATTGGGCCAGGCACAGCTGCCACTCACACCCAGGGGCCTGGCACTCCAAGTGTTAATGCAGATCCTCTGGAGCCCGTTCATCGATGCTGATGGGAGTCCACGAGCTCCTTAACCCCTGTCCAGAGCTGTCAGGCTGAATAGATGGTTTGGCCTCGTGTTTGCAGCTTTCACTGCCTTGTCACAGAATATCTCTGGGGGCAGAGGCCACAGCACAGCTCCCATCAATCCAGCTGCGTGCCCTGCCGGGCTGCATTAGCCCTGTGTGTCCCTGGCAGGCTGGGGGAGGCAGCCAGGGATGTTTACTGATATCCCCCTGAGCCAGCTCGGCCCTGTGACCCCTCTCTGCACAAATCACACTGGTTGAAGGCTGTAATTATGGGTTATAATTGGAAGTGGAGTTTCATTTAATGGAGGCAGCAATGTGGCAGGTGCCCCCAGAGTCCACCAAGCTGTGAGCTATGGTTCCCCCTCACTCCCCTCAGCTGCTGCTGCTGGTCTGCAGCACATCAAGGGCCTGCTGAATTTGAGGGTGACCTAGAGGCTGATCTTGCTTCAGATGTTGTGCCTCCAGCTCAGAAGCTAAACTCCAAACATGAATTTAGCCCATCATTGCACCTACCAGACCCTGGAAGACAACAACAGATCTTACAGGATGATGGATTGGATCCACTGGCTCTCAATGATTCCTACAGGAGGATCCTTCCCTTTTCCTAGCAAACCTGTCCAGCTCCAAAGAATACCCAGTGCAAGCACTTTTATTCCCTTCCCAGATCACAAATTCAAGCAGAAATTAACATGTTGTAGAGAAAAGTCCCAGCTATGTGAAGGGATGAAAGGTGATCCCATCTTTGTTATATTTATTGCCCTGAGAGAGGTATGTTCTACCTCTCAACAACCCTCCAGCAGCAAACAACTCTGGGGAAGATTCAGGGGACTTCTTGATCAACCCAAACCCTTTATGTCCTGGTAAATTCTAAAGCCAACCTTTTCTGGACTGTTAGCACTATGAAAAGAAGGTATTGCCATGGAGCAGGATTAACATCCAAAGCAGAGGAGCACAAAAACACCTGTGAGAAAGAAGCCAAAGCACAGACGTAGTCAGGAGATGTTCCTGCTGCTCTGCACCGCCCAAGTGGCCAGCTCTGTGTCACCAGGGTGCAATGACAGGCCTTGGCAGCCTTTGGGGGCAGGAAATCCTTGGCCTTTCTGCAGACCACGGGAAAAAAACCAGCAGGGTCTTTGTTGTGAGATGACTGCAGGACACGAGGAGTCAAGATCATTTCTCATCAAGTCAAAGAAGTGAAGAGCACATTCCAAATTCAATTGGTGTCAACAGGAATTCAGCTCCTATTCAGGCACTGGAAGCAGTGAAACTGCACCAGAAATTGGCTCTGCAGCCTGGCCAAGGAGCTGCTAAAGGTGACATATTCAGTCTCGAGTGCAGCAACAAGGGGATGAGAATACCACTTCCTACTTGGAAATCTTTGTGGTGTCTCTGGAGAAACACAATGAGAAAAATTCAAAAGAGCACTAACTGCACCTTGGAGTTGCTTTTGCTTTTTGTGCTTGTGAGAAGAAGCCACTAAAGTGAAGAAATAGAGCCACGGCTGCCAGAGTGAGGTTGCCAAGGGCTCTCTCGCAAGGCACTTGAGTGGTGCAACCTGAAAATGAGAAGAAACACACTGGGGAGAACCAAAACAGCAAAGGTGTTTCACAAGAGACCTGTCCTGCTCTGATGAAATCATTCCAGCCATTCTGGCCTGGTCTGGAGTTTTGGAGGCAGCTTCCCAAGCGTTTTGTGTGATAATCTGGCTCTCTTTCCCTCACCCTGACAGAGCAGAGACTGGAGAAAATGATGAGGGTTTTATAGCTCTCTGTGGTAAGCAGTTAATAAGTCTCTGAGGCGATAGATCTGGGCTCCACTGCAGGGCTGGAATAATTCACAATAAAATATGACTTTTCATTTATCACTTTGACACTTAATAAATACTTCCTGGTGAAGCCCAGGGAAGAGGGAGAGAAGGGAGAGGGGGGCCCACACCTGTGGTCACCAGGTGCTTTCAGTGAACATGGCACATGGGGAAGGATGGTGAGAGACTACCCAGCAAACACAGGCTTGGGAGCTGGTGGGGGATTCAGCTTAAAGGGATTTTTCTTGTTCTTGAACATTGTTGCTGTTTTCTCAGCTTGGAAATGAAATTTGAGATAATTTTAGTAAGGAGGTAATATAAAAGTGGATTTTTATTTGAAGGATTTCAGGGGTAGTTATGGAAAGATATCTTCAAAAGCCCATGCCCCAGGGGTGAGTACATTTTTATTTGGTTTAGGAAATTAGCATAATTTATAAAAAGCATTAATTAGGAGGACAAGCAGTGATGCAATTTCTCTCAGGTCAAGGCTTTTTTCTGGAGTTCCTCCCTCTGCACAAGCTGTACTTTGTCCATGAAATTTATCTCGAAGAGTTGTTCTTGGCTTTGGTTTCCTGGAAGAACCAAGGCAGCACTGGGGCCTTGTACCCCACCAAGCTCTGGAACTTGTTTTGTCTTTTTGCCTACGGAAAGGCCATGGAAAATTATTGGGGAAATTAGCCACTTTTACAATAGGCTACAGAGTTACAAATGTACGTGTGAAGAATGCAGAGAACATATAAAAGAAAAAAAAAAAGAAAAATGGCATCACCATCATAAGAGGCCCTTCCTGGGCCTCTGTGGACACTGATGTTTCCTAGCACTGGTAACAGTGGATGAAAGGTGCAAATCTGAGGTCAAATGGTGTGTGGCCCTTTCTCCTCTCTTGTGCTGCCATCACCCCACGGTCCCCACATGGGGAGGGAGGGCTGGAGCACCCCAAAACCTCCCTGCTGCTGTGCTAAGATGGTTCTGCAGCTGCCTTTGCTGGGAATGGAGGTTCCTCATGGATCTACATCCTCCTGTCACTGCAGAGAGGCAGGAAAACATTGTCTGTGTACTTTGGGAAAAGAAATAAACCCGAGGCAGAAACTTGTCAGGAGAGAACCAACATCAGTTTGCCTGGGGCGGTCCTGGCGTTCCGCAGCAGGAGGATGAGCCTGGCCAAGAACAAAGAACACACCTTTGCTTCCCCTGCAAGCAGGAGGGATTCCCACTGAGGCAATCCCACCTGAGAGCTGGGATGGAGCCTCCAAATCCCCCCTGGCCCCAGAGGAAGGGGAGCTCACCCTCAGGAAGGGTAAAATCAGTGAGCAGCTCTGGCAGGAGCTGCTGTTTGCTCCCAGCCCCTCAGAAATCCCTGTGGCTCCCAGGGGAGCAGCAGTGCCCAGGTTTGCTCGGGGCAGGTGCTGCTATGTGGCAGAATCCTGCACCCCTTGGGGTCTCCCTGTGCTTGGGCTGTCAGTGGAGGCTGCAGACACCATGCTCAGTGAGGAAACCCAGCTCCCTAGGGTGTACAGAACCAGGGGGATTGCTGGGAACCAGCTTTGCCCATGGCTCCTTTGCAATGTCTTTTCACTGCCTCCCGTCTTCTTGAACACATTTTATCTCCACAGACACCATCTCCTTCTCAGTCCTTTGCATCCACACTCTCATCACGATCAGTGGAAGAGGCTCTTGGCTTCCCCCACCCTGAACAGCCTTCACACAAACCCCTGATGGACACAGAGCCCTGGAGGTGCTCAGTTCCCATTTCCCTCTGTGGCTATTCCTCTCAGAGTGGGTTTGGCTGGAGGGCTCATCCCTCCAGCAGGGAGGTGACGATGTTGCTGTACTGCTCTGAACAGCCTGGAAGTGTTTTAGCAACACAGGCAAACAACAAACATTATCCTGTGCACAATATCGACTCGCTTAATTGGCAAGTGAGGTGTTGGGCTGGCCTCCTGCTTGGCTTCAATTGTGGATGCACCAGCTCTGTCTCTGCTCATCACGCTGTCAGTGGGAAAGGCTCCACACAGGGTAATCACAGCCTGCTGCACACTCCGTGCTCAGGAAAGCTCCAAATCAAAAGAAAATAGCAGACAACACCGAGGGGAGATGGAAGGAGGGGTGGAGGGGGCCAAACTCGCAGGCTGCAATTGTAGCTGCTCCTTCTGGGGCTGGGGGGGTCCTGAGAAACTTCTTTGGGTTGGTTGGAGGCTCGTGGTTGGTGGTTAGGGGCAGACCCAGGTGAAATGCACAGGAAAGGGAGAGCTGAGAGCTGCAGGAGGGAGTTTCCTTGTTCAGCTAACAGGAGAGGGGACAGCTGGTGCTGGAGAGCAGCAAACTGGAAAAAAAGGGATATTCTACCCCTGCCTTCTCACATAACCTCAGGCAAGTCACAGGTACTCCCTCTGCCACAGCTCCCACATGGCAAATGAGCATCGTGGTCTCTCCTATGCTTCTCCTGCTGTTTCTGCTCAAGGACCAGGTTTTCTGAGGCAATTTTCACCCCTGAGGATGCATGTGTGTGCCCAGAAGTATTTAAAATTGTTCTAAGCAATTATGTGCCCAACTCACTTGGGTCTTGTCCCATTTCAGCGCAGCCTCAGGCATCCAAATGCCTCTGCAATTCTGGCCCTTGGACTCTTTGAAGCAGCAAATTGTCTCTTGCTATGAGTGTCTGTATAATTGTGAGTGTCTGTGGATGCACGTACACACATCTCTGTTTTATGCTGTGGCCCAAGGAACCCAGGAGCTACAAAGGTGCAAAAGTAAAAGCTGTTCCTCAGGAGGTCTCACTTTGCAGGTTCTTATTGCAGGTGCAATATCAGCTCAGCTACAAAACTCTGGGCCTGATTCTCTTCCCACTTTGCACCCAGGCCACGTGAGGCTGTGCCTGGTCCTGCCTCAGGAGCTGGGCAGAGCTGATGGATGGCCCTGGAGGTTGTTGGGCCATCCATCTCAGGGGTTCTCAGAGTCACACACAAGCACGGGGGGAGGCAAATAAACTGGTAACCAGTTCATGATGTTACCATGAACCTGGGGAAACAATAAACTGTAAGAACTGGGGCTGGCAGAGGGGGTTAATGGAGCAGCTCCTCGCTTCCCCTGCAGACAGGCACTGAGCTCACAGCAGCCAGGAAATCCCACACATTTGGAGATGGCATCCTTGGTGGAAGTGGTGCCACACCAGAGGAGCACAGGGCAGTCTGGTCGCTTGGGGACAAAGCTGCTCTCCATCATATCAATTCCATTCAACAGCTCTTGCCCAGCTCCACATGTGCCAGGGATGTGGGGGGCTCAGGGCAGTGCAAACCCACCTCCAGCTCAGCTCTGACAGCTGCCTGGGCTGGGTCTGTCTGCTAGGCAGGCACTTGGACAGGAGTGTCAGCCCTTCTGTTAAAGCCTTGTTCAGAGAGGATGACAAAAGGAGGGAAAGGCACATGGGTGAGAACAAGTGCTGGAGTCAGGCCATGGGACTAGCAGTTGTATTTCATGTACACATCACCTCTGCAAACTGAATTTGTTAGAACAGGGCTCACTCTGCCTCTGTGCACGCTGTGTGGAACCCCAGCTCCCAGGCTCCAAGCAGACATTTCCATTAGCAGTGCTTAAAACCCAGCTCTGTCAGCACTTCCACTGCACCCTGGAGGAGCTAACTCCCATAAAGCACCCTCTCCCAGCTGGAACACAGCACACAAGAGGGGGAAATGGGTCTGCATTAGTCCCATTAGCACTTAGTTCTTATCTCTAGGGCCCCATAGTTGGAAAACACCTCCCCAGCTCAGTGCAGGAACCAGCATCCTTCCCAGATTTATCCTGCAGACATTTGGCTGGGGATTTTACTTAAGGTTTAACTCGATTGGCAGACGTTGTTTTTCTGGGTGGCTTCTGTTCCACCTCTAGGTTTCTGTAAAGCAGCTCTGAGATGCATTGGCAGAGTGTGCTGGGTGTTAATTACCAGCTACAAGCACTGCCTCAAATGCAGAAGGATTTTTTCATTCACAATCTGGCGCAGAATAACAAGAAGAGCAACAGGTTGTGAAGAAGAGAGTTATCTTCTTACCTGCCCCCAAATTTGATGAGAGTTTGGGTGCCAGGTAGGAAAAACAGAATCTGCTTAGTGTCAGGGCAGCAAGCAGAGATGGATTTAGGAGAACACTAAAGTTTAGTCAAACCAAACAGAATTTCCTGTGTGTGATCATCTGCTAGAGGATGAAATGCACACTGCAACACTGTGAAAACCCATCCAGGGAATCGGGGATGCCACAAATCCATGCAGATGTTCCAAGCTCCTGGATCCCTGACAGCCCTGCTGGTGCTCATAGCCCTGTATTTATAGTGCATATATTCCCTAGATCCACCTCCTGCAGGCCAGGAAAATTTGGGAAGGCAGCACCTCAGATGAACTTCTGCCTGAAGGAACAGAGGATCCATCCACACAGGAGCTCAGAGAGGGAGCTGCTCCAATTCCAGGCACAGAGAGGAAAGCCAGCAACAACCACAGCCCTTTATCTACCAAATATTTCTGTGTCTCACATGAAATTGGATTTTCTCAGAGCCTGCATCTCCCTCCCCAGGAGTCAAGGTTGGAAACATTCTTCTGAGAAACACCAATGAAGGCAAAGAGAAACGCAGAGATATTTCAGCATCACGGACCGAGGTTTCAAGGCTGCAGCAGAATTTCTCTCTCCTCTCACTCCTACCCTTATCTCTAAAGCTCTTCATGTTGTGCAGAGACCAGCACCTTGTGAATCCTGGAGCAGAAAATAAACAGGGAGCAGCGCCAGCAACAAGATTCTTATTAGAGATCCCTCATGTCCATGTCTTGGAGCAGGCAGAGACAAACCTGGGAGCCTGCCAGCACACAGGGAAGGCTTTCCTTGAGAGTCCTGGCTGGAGGTTGAACTTCCCCTCCCTTTTCCAGGTTGATTACTGCCTAGGAGCAGAGAACACACTATTTCTGCCTTGTTTTGGGGAGGTCTCTTCCCAAGGGCAGCAGGGGAGAGCGAGAGAGAGAGAGAGAGAGAGAGAGAGAGAGGGGGAGAATTATGTTTTTATGTTGGTTCATGGGAAGCCTCACAAAAGCTTTGTTCAGGCTGTGGGGAATGAGCTTTCCATGGTCCTGCTGCTGAGCACTCAGAGCTGTTTGAAATCTTGGTTCTCAGGGCAGGATTGAGGTGAATGAAACAATGGGCAAACAACGGGAACCCCAGAAGGAAATATGGTTTGTACCTTAGAGCAGTGCCTTATAAATAACCAGGCTGGAGGGATTTTCCAGTGGGTGAGGAGCTGGGACAAGGGACAAGCTCTGCTCCAAGGAGCCTCCAATCCAACCAGCTGAGACAGGGCAGGGGCACAGGCAAAAGGAAACCCCAGAAATGCAGCAGTGCAAGGATTATGGAGAGCCCTGAATGATCCACTCCAACCTGCACACTCCAGCCCAAGCAGGATTCAATCCCAGGCATTACCAGGCAGAAGAACCTTTAAAAAGAAATTTATTGATTACTATTAACTAATTGAATTACCTTCTTTGAGACACAGGTGTTAGAAGATGCAAAGTATCAATTTTTTGAGAAAAAATACACTCAGACCCTGTGTTCAGTGCCTGTTTCTGTGCTGAATTTTTCTCCCTGAAGCTCCAGGTCTGCTGAACTTTGCTGGGGATGCTGCCTATTTTTAACCTGCCTTGGCACTTGTGTTATCGTTCATGTCAGAATGAGGCCAGGTAATAAATATATCTTCCCACCAAAACTTCCCAGATTTTGTTAATTCAGACACTCCAGTGTGAAGCCTAGCACACTCAGGGAATGCTCCAGAAGGAATGTCTCAGTCCTGCTCTAGAGCAGGCTCCTGGCTCCAACCAGGGGGAAGTTTCTGCAGGCACACGGCCACACCACGTGCCATGGCCAGGGAAGCTCCTGCTCCTGAGCAGGACTATTTTTGTCACCTGCACGGCTCTCACTCCAGAACTGTGCTCCAGGAGCCTCAATATTTATGTGTCACCAATTTGTCATCTGCCTGGGAACATCTGCTACAGGTAGGAAATCAATCCATGGCGTCAGCACAGCCCAGCACCACAGCTTTCCATACTAAAACCTCTCTGGATTTCAGGGCTGAGAGAGCTCCCAAGGAAATTCCTGGGGTCTTGTATAACCCTTCCCAGCCTGACAAACTAATTGCCCTATAATTCAAACACAATTGCAATCTGTACTGGAAGGGATTATATGCAGATGGCAGGGATGACTCTCATTTCCTCTCATACTTATTCCGAGCCTTTTTTTCTGGTATCAATTGAAAAGGAAATTATTAACTCACAACCCTCCATTTTATTCAACCTGATTTTAGGAGGTGTGTGCTAAACCCACATCCAGACACAAAGGCTCCCAAAGAATCACTCCTCCTGTTGAAGTTCTCCTCACAAAAGCCTCCCTGGGAATCCCGCCAGCCCCGAGCCTGGGAGCTGGTGTAGTAATAAAGATGTAACATGATGTACTGTAAATTATACACGGGATGGGACAGGGCAGGGAGCTGTCTTTCACCCCTCCCAACAAGCTCCAGCACTGCCTGAAGATTTCTGGCTGTCCAGGACTTGGAGGAGTGTGGCAGGACCGTCCTCCCCTCTCCACCACAGATGGTTGGTGCACGTAGAAGAGATTACCCAGGGCTGAAAGGGCCAAAGGAGTCATCTCTGCAGCCAAAAGGGCTCAGCCTCAGCTAAGGATCAACATCTTCATCTGGAGAGCACATGTAGGAGAGATAAAAGAGATAAAAGAAATAGTCTTGACCGAAAGACACTGTTTAAAAAACTATAAAAGACACACAATTATCAGAGAGGCAGAAGCCTTCTACACACACACCCTGAAAATGTTCAAACCTTGTCCCTGGTTTGAACCTTTTTCCCTTTGTGTTTGAACACAAACCTGTGGTTACTTCCCTGAGGATTGAGGGAAAGGATCTCAGTGTGTGCCCCACCAACTACTGGATGGTAAGAGCCATTGAATCCTAAGTTATATTATTTCTTCACTAGCTGTAACATTAATAGGTACCTTTAACCCTGTGCTGTATATATCTACTAGTAGTTTCTCTTTTTGTCTTTATTCCTGTATATTTACTGGTATTTTATCTTTTTGTCTTTATACTCTAAAGTATATAGATTATTTTGTATAGTAAACTATAATATAGTTTATTTTAAGGCTTATGTCTGTCAGTTTTGCATCTATTAAATGAATAAATCATTCTATAATAGACAGAATCAGCCACTATTAAAGAACTTGTGAATGAGAGTGGGTTTTGGGGTGCTGGCCACCTCAATAAAGCTACAGATCTCTGGGCAAAAGGCAGGGATTTATCCAGAACCCCACATCCACTCCTAACAAGGAGCTGGTTGTGTGTGCTCTGCCGCTGCCAGGCTGAGCCTTCCCCACTGTGAGTGTGCAATCCCAGCAGAGCAGGGGCTGCCTCCTGCCTCCCATGGAATAATTCCCTTGGGAAAAGGGTGGCAGGACCCCCTCCCTGCCCACCCCTGAGCCGGGAGCACACAGCAGACAGCCAGCAGTGCCCAGCACGAAGGAGTTGGGCTCTGAGTTGTTATTTCCCAGAGTCAATCCCTCACAGCTTAATTTGCCTCTTCCATTTGTTGTGCAGGGAAGAGGAGGCTCCAGCACAGTCAGCAGTCCTGCAATGAGGACATTTGCCTGCTCCCAGACAGGCAGGAAAGAAGCTAAGGAGGGGTTTCTGTCCCTTCCCTCTCCTCCACGCCACAGCTTCACTCCCCCAGGCTTCCTCAGGCTGGCTGTCTCGCATTTTTTACAAAAACTGTAACAATATCACACTTACAGCCATATGGAGAGCAAATTTTAAAAATTCTATAAAAATCTCAGCTGTTTTGTGGGATAGAAAAGAGAATTTCCCTCCTCCAGCCTTCCAGACTGCCCCACAGCCCAACTCTCTGTGCCAAACATCCCTTTTTAATTCCCTTCGGACTCCAAGGAGTCTTCCCTAGATTTCTATCCCACATTTCCTTGGCATTCCCCTCCTGTGGGATAACTGGGATCAGTTTGTTGCCAGCACTATCCCCATGTGCCTGGAGGTCCCAGCTGGCACACACCAGCCAGGAGGAACAGGAATGAGATCAGCAGGGAGGAGAGGAGAGATCCTGGTGCCTGGAGATTTGCAACAGGACATGAGCAGCTCATTGCAGCCTGGAATTGTGCGATTTAGGGACCTGGGGACAGCAGGATACACAAATTCCACAAAGCTGAAAGAGCTGAAGGAGCACCAGGTCTCCCTGAGGGATGTGAATGGCCTTTAAGCAGATCCCAGCAAGCAAAAGCCAAAACAAGGTATAATTTTGGAAAAAATACAAGGTTTTGGGGGTATTTTTTCTCTCTCAAATGCATGAAAGTTCTTTTCTTTTTGTTTCAAAAATGCTAAAACTTTTCATTGCCCCAGTTCCTGAGAAAAATTCAGCACTTTATTTCAAGGCTGCTATATTCAGTTTTCCTGAAGAGTCTATGGAAAGGGAAGGGAAGGGAAGGGAAGGGAAGGGAAGGGAAGGATGACTTTTCCCAGGATAAAAGCCATGAAAGCAGCCACACCACCAGATAGGAAATGAGCATCAGCCCTGCCAGTTTGGATGGAGACTTTTCCTCCCAAGCAGGGGTCTGGCAATGCCAGTTAAAGGCAATTCCTCTCTACAGGGGAGGCTTTGGCCCCTGCCCAGGTGTGCCAGCATAGCAGGGCAGCACAGAGGCCCAGGAATTCCTGCAGCAGGCAGGAATCTGCTCCTCCTGCACTCTGAAATGAAAAAGTGCAGCTGCTCAAGGCACAGCCCCAGCACATCCCAGCCCAGGCCAGACGTGAGGAGAGGAACCATCTCCTGCTGCAGCAGCAGTAAAAATCCTTCACAACTGTTAAAGCCACAGGGAAACGAATGTTTTTCTTTTTTTTTACAGCCTCTCATCCTCTCCCCTCCTTCCCTGGCTGGTACAAGGCTGAGGAAAGCCAACTGCAATTAAACATTTCGCTCCTCTACGAGCGGCTGCGTTTGTAAACAACAATAGCCCCACAAAAATCCTGCAGCTCTCAGCAAAAGCGGCCCAAACTCCCTGACAAAATATTCCAGCTCTCCAGCAGGAAATGGCTCCTCTGCACATCATCCTGCAGGGCTCCCTCGCCCCTCCAACCCCTCTTTGCCCCAGATTTAGAGGCTGTCACAGCTAATCTGCAGCAGTGGATGCAGGCATGGTGACACCC
Organism: Passer montanus; assembly: GCF_014805655.1. NCBI lineage: Eukaryota > Metazoa > Chordata > Aves > Passeriformes > Passeridae > Passer > Passer montanus. The sequence goes on along the minus strand of NW_024369262.1, from coordinate 1,618,925 downwards.
TGGCCTGGCAGCCGTTCTGCTGGAAAAGCTCTGCAAAGCTGCTACTTTAGATAAATAAACAGCACATCCCCTGCGAGACATCCTCTGCACAGCACCAGCGTGGGGAGCCTCTGCTGCCATAATTCCCCATGTCCTTAGTGCCCGACAGCCCCCATAAAGAGCTGGCAGCTTTATGTGCCACTTAAACCCAGCCTGTCACCACGGCAAAGTTCCCTCAAAAGGCTCCAAAGCAAAAGGATCAGGGTGTTATAGATACATATTCTAATACTGGCTTTTTGCAGACATCAAAATGGATTTTATATGTGTGATGTTAAAGGAACTTTGTTATATAATAATGTGTATATTATATATAAAATATAATGTATATATTATAAAGATGTAATTTTTATTTCTGTTCTTAATTAAGCTTAGTGAAATAGCTGATGTAAGTGTGCTTGTGTTAAAATGCCTGCTTGGATGTGATTAAACATCCAATGAACACAGGATTGTGACACCTGTACAAATCTGCCAGCTATCAGCACTCACCCTCTGAAGGCAGTGTGAGCTGGGCCAAACCTGAAGGTGACAATAAAAAAGGACTAAAAGCACAACCAAGGATTATACATGCTCTAAAAAGGTGGACCCAAGAAGAAGATATGCTAAATAGTTCCTGGAACATGTAAACTAGTTTGGGGGAAAGTTTACTATGCAGAAGGGTCTATGAATATGCACCAGGCTGATGGAATTAAAAGGTATTTAAGGGGTATCCCCGAAGAGAACGGGGTGCTCTTGGCTGAGTGGTCCGGGTCTCCTATTGTCCTTTATTTAACTTTTTACATTTTCACTGGAGAGTGAACGTGGTTTTCACACCTTTGCTTTATGCTGCTTGTCTCCCATTGTCCTTTATTGAACTTTTTACATTTTCACAGGAGAGTGAAGGTATTTTTCACGGGGTGAGCACCCAGTGCCTCCTCACACCCTGCCCCTGGTGCCACAGCAGGGCCTGCTCCTCTCTGCTGGTTCTGGGGCTCCACATATATGGGAATAAATCACACAGAACTCCATTTCATTCATGGTGGAAAAACCCTTTCTTTATTCACATAACTCCTTTTTATTCAGTTTTACAGACCTCGTGTGGGACTCCAATTGGTCAGTAGTTCTTCCCAATTACTTTATTGGTTAGTAACAAGCTGTTATTTTATATTAATTGGTCACACAAAATCTCAGTGTCTATGTGCAAGGAAACTGTTTGTAAGAGACAGTTTTCATTTTCTATCTAACGGTGCAAAAACAGTCTATGCAGGTGCAAGTTGATTTTTTTTTTTACTCAGGAATAGCTTGTTATGTTAACGAATTGCTCACACCAGGATTGCTTTCACATGGGAACTTGCTGGCTTTGACAAGACCAGCCACTGGTTCCAGGAGAGCAGGCTTGATTTTATGAAGCCTTTCTCAATGATTTTTCTAGCTTAGTGCAACACACATGAACCCCAGCAGTGCTGGGAGAGTGCCAAAGCAGCACAATTCATAAACTCCAGACAGGAAGGATGCTCCCCATGGGCTGAGTGTGAAGGGAAGCTGATCTTCCACAGATACCAGAGCAGTGAGTGAGTCTTGCCTCACTCCAGGGCTTGATTCAGCTCAGGCTGCTGTGCCTGGGGGACATGGAGGATGCAGCCCTAAAGATAAAGGGTTTGACCTGCATTTGGGGTGAAACTGGATGAGCTGCATGCATTTACAGCTTGCAAACACAGGCAGGTCCTGCAACCAGAGGTCTCTGAACAGCAAGTGGGAAAGGTACCTCAAACCTCCCAAACCTTTCCAGCCTCCCTGCACATAAATCTGGGCTTAAACACAACAACTTTTATTTTAGCATACTGAAAAGTGTTTTTTGCCCCCCCAAGATTAAAACACAAGGCCAAGAAAATTGCCCCAAACTGTTGCATGGATTGGAGTTTTTGTGACAAAGGCCTTGTTTTGTTTTCAAAGAGCATATGGTTTGATTTTTAAAAGCTCAGCCACTCAGGAGCAGCCTTCCAGAAAAGCCTGGAACGCAGCAGCTCCTCTGGATTCACATGGAAAGTTCTGGAAGAGCCCAGCACCCAAGCATTTGAAGTCCCTGGGAAAGTTGCTCTTGTTTGGGGGAGAACAGCAGAAAAACACCTCCCTGGTGCTTTGTAATCCATCTACCCCAAAAGCAAGCAGAGCTTTAAACCAGAGGGGGAAAAAAAAAAAAAAAAACAACAAAAACTCAGAAATATAATAAAACAGAGAGGGAGAAGAAAGGCAGGAAAGGGTTGAATAAATTCCACTTTTGGTTTTAGACTTGTAACACCATAAATGCTACTGAATAAATCACCAGCAGACCAGAGAGCTGAAATAATACAGGGGAAAACCTGAGCTGCCATCCATCACCCTCCCCCTGACACATAATAAATGCTTCTCCTCCAGCCAACACGCATTAGCATAGAGAGCACAGCACGCCCAGCACTCTGACATCCCCCTGCCCACGGATTATCCTGCTCCTGCCTCTCCAGAGACTCTGCTCCTGCCACCTGGGGTCCTTGCTGCCACCCAGCACACCAGCCTCTCTCTGCTGTCACCAGAGCGAGTGTGAGCTCCAAATTCTGCTGTGAAAATAAAGGCCATGAGAGCTGCTAATCCCCACGTCTCCCTGAGGGAGGTTGCTGGCAGGTGAGCAGCAGGAGTGGAAATGGCATTTCTGGGTCCCTCTGCAGCCTTTCAGAGCCCAGACAGTGATGTCTCACTTTGCAAGATCCAAGAATCCAAGGATGAGCCTTATATTTGGCACCCAGAGAAGGGAGAAGGTGCAGCCATGGAGCAAGGCCACCCTCACACAACTCCACACCAGCCCCAGACAGCAGCAGTCCTGATGAGGATATCGGTCTCAGGGTAGAAATGGGGGTGTTTATTCTATCCCCAGCTGTCAGATGTGGAGCAGTTCTCTCCTGTTCTTTATCTCTCCTGGGAAATGTCTGCTGTTAATGGGCCATTAATTATTAATTATCTTCTGTTCATAGCCAGTGAGTGTCCCTGCATGGCTGATCCAATTCCAGCATCCCACTGGGAGTTGCTCTGCCCATGGGAGGAGCCAAGCGTTCCTACCTGGATACAATCTGAGATTTGGCACACCAGAGTCAGCCTTTCCCACTGCATTTCCAGAGGAGCAGCTTTCTCCTGCCCTGCATTCCCAGAGGAAGAGCAGGCCCATCCACAGCAGCCCTGGAGCTTCAGAGGAAAACTCCAGCCTTGTGCAGGATCCCTGCTCCAGCAGAAGCACAGTTGGCACTGCAGGAGGGCTGAGCCCCCATGAGATGGGACTGTGCCACCACCCTGACCCACAGGGGGTCAGGAAATGTTCTGATTCTGTCATGGTTGTTTTGTATTACTGCACTGTTTCTTTTTTTTTTTTTTTTTTCTTCCCTAGTAAAGAACTGTTATTCCTGCTCCCATATATTTGCCTGACAATCCCTTAATTTCAAAATTTTAACAATTCAGAGGGAGGGGATTTACATTTTCAAGTTCAGGGGAGGTCCTGCCTTCCTTGGCAGACACCTCGTTTCAAACCAGGCCAACATCCAAGGTCTTGGGACACAGCAGGAGCGTGGGAAGCCAGGTTTATCCCAGGGAACCCAAGCCAGCAGCTGCCATGGGTGTTCTCATGCAAACTCTGGGATGGAAACTGGCCCCAGCCAACACAAACCCACCTGTGGCTGCAGTGGGACACTTGGGACAGACGGGCCAGGATGTGACAGGACATGTCCATCAGCCAGGGCTCCATCCTGACAGTCACAGGTGGTGCAGTGAATTTGCAGGGGTTAGGCCATGGTGTGCACCAGCCAGCCTGCTCTTCAGTTTGTTATCAAAGCCTCAGGAACTCCTCAAGCCTACTAAAACATAAATTGTGCTAAATTAAGAAAGAAGAGGCTGAGAAGCCAAATACCAAGAGCACAAGAACTAGATCACAGAGGACTGTGAAACACCTAAACTGTAACCAATCATACAATCCAAAAAATGCAGGCAGAAAAGGAGTGAGCGAGACGAAAACGCCAATCAAGAAGTGTGCACTTAGGAGTTTAGATAATCTATAAATATGTTTGTAATGTAAGCAATAAACAGCTTCTACTTAATCATATTGGTCAGTTGTTCAGGATTTCCTGGATTTCCTAGATTTCCTGCAATACATGGGGGGGAGGGTGTGCTGGGAAGCATTTTCTGCAGAGCTGGAGCTGGGAATGAGCCCAGCCCACAAGGGACAGGGAGTGACAGCTTAAGGGACACCTTAAATCCAGCTGGAGACAACCTTTAGAGATGTTCTGAAGGTTTGCAACCATCATTGGTGAATTAAATCCATTTCAGGAGGAAATACCTTGCCAGGCCTGAGTGATTGCCCAGAGTAAAGATGGAAAGATGTGAAAATGGGTGATAAATATGAAGAGAGGGAGATGAGAGACATATAATGGAGCGTCTGACACAGCCTTAATTACAGCCTTGTATATACTCTCAGAAAATATATTTAGCTGATAGCAGCACTGGGGGTTTGAGGCTTTCTACAACGAGCTTAGGTTAAAATAAACATTTATTTTAAGCATAAGCAAGTCATTCAACTAGTTAGTTTAAAGCTGAGCTAGGTGAATAGCTACAGTAAATAATCTGCTACATGCATTTATTCAAGTTTCTTTTTAGCCTAAATTTCCTAGGAGAACAAAAAAAAAAAAATTACCTGTTATTGCCCTGCAGTAGTCATCTCCTCCTAAGAACTCTCAAATTTCCTGCCCAATTTTTTTGAGATTTACTCATAAAGGGCTTGGAAGTGCTATGATCCTCCAAATTGCTGATGATCCCTACTCCAGGAACAGCTTCCAGAAAACCCAGACTGAGTGGCTTGGAGTTTCTTAAAGTCACCTTTGCTTGTTTATAACTGTCCTGACTCCTAAGACAAATAACTGCTCCCTCAGACAGCCCAGCACCAAGCTGAGGTGGATTTTGGACATCATTTTTGTGATAGTGTCTCATGGCTCCTTTGCCTTCTTGTCCGTGGCTGTTCAAAGCCAGGAATTTTTGAGAGTGATCCTTCCCAAATACCCAAATACCTCTCCCCTGCTGTTAATTATCCCTGCAGCCAGCTCAACCCCTCACATCCCTGTGGAAAAAAAAAGGGATCTCTGGATCAGGCACTTGCAAACAGCTCCTGGAGCAGCTCCTCGGGAGGAGCCTGTGGAGCAGCTCACATCCCCTCAGAGGAGGTGGGATCACCCTCAACAACAAAAATGGGCTCCACTCTCTGTGCAGACAAATTCCTGAATAATTCATGGCCAGGACAGACCCTGCTGTTTGTCAGGATGAGGAAGGGCCTTGCTGTGCCCACTCCAGCGTGTCCAGCACAGGGAAGGCCTTGTGGACATCCTGTCCCTTCCTCTTGCCCTCAGAGGAGGTGGGATCACCCTCAACAACAAAAATGGGCTCCACTCTCTGTGCAGACAAATTCCTGAATAATTTATGGTCAGGATAGATCCTGATCTGTGTCAGGATGAGGAAGGGCCTTGCTGTGCCCACTCCAGCATGTCCAGCACAGGGAAGGCCTTGTGGACGTCCTGTCCCTTCCTCTTGCTCCAGGGCAGGGATCTGGCCCCTCAGGTGTTTGTCAGAGCTGTGAGATCTGCTCTGGAGCACCTCGGTGACAGAGCTGCCCTGATGTGCCCTCCTCCTGTCCTTCTCCTTGTCTTGCTCCAGGGCAGGGATCTGGCCCCTCAGGTGTTTGTCAGAGCTGTGGGATCTGCTCTGGAGCACCTCAGTGACAGAGCTGCCCTGACGTGCCCTCCTCCTGTCCTTCTCCTTGTCATCTGCTGCCCGAGTCCTGCAGGACTAATGGTGTTTATCCTGGGGAATGACTCAATCCATGATGGGCCTTTCAGTCCTCTGGTGTGGCAGAAAAGGTCACAATCAATCCAGCTGCAAATGCTGCTCCCTCTGGGATCTACTCCAGGCTGGTAGCTCCCACAGCCCATGCACAGCAGGAGCTCAGATTGGGCCCCAAATACCCATTTTTTCCAGAATTTCAAGGCTTTTAGAGACCCTTTTACATCCTCTTCAGACCATCAGAGCAGCAAAGGCAGGGAATTCCCTTCCTGAGGGCTCACCCCCAGCCCCTTGATGAAACAGGAATTACAAGAGGTTCATGCTTTATTGCAGGCTCATTTTTACACCCATTTTTTGCAAGCCAAAGAGCTCAAGAGGATGGGATCCCAGTGGCAGATCCAGTTTCCAAGAGGAGCCCAGAGCCCAAGGAATCAGCTCATGTGCTCAGCCCAGCCTTGGGCAGGGCCGGGGCCAGCCCAGACAGCTCTGGAGCTCCCAGAGATGGATTGTGCTGTCACCTGTGCCTCCCACTGCTGGGTGCCACCCAGCACAGCCCATGTCCTGCTTTGCATAATGCTTGTGCTGGGAATATTATTCACAGCTCCCCTCCTCCAGGGCTGGCCCTGCTCAATCTGCTTCTCTAAACAGAACCAAGGGAATAAGCAGGAGGCAGCTGAGTGTCTCGGGAGGTCAGGGGTTTGTGTGGATGTTTTTCTCCTTTACAAGAGATAAATACATTCCATGTTATGTTATGGATTTTCATCTTGTCGACCTCTCATAAACTAAGCAGGGTCAGGTGTTGGTCAGTGCTTGGGCTGGAGATCTCAAGGGAAACAAAATCCACAGTTAGAGGAGGAAGTGAAATCTTTGTGACTTGGCTGTTTAGGGAGTAATGCTCCTCTCTCTGAGCCAGCCCTGAATCCCCATTGCAGGCAGGGTTAATCAGGAAATCACAGCTGCCGAACTTCCCTGCTCCCTGTGGAATGTGAAACCGGGGTGAGTTGATTCATAGGAATCAAAGGGAGTTAGGAACAAGAATTAAATGGCAGTCAAGCATTTGAGCTCCTTTAAGGAAATACCAGCCTTGATCATAAAATCTGATATCTGTCTCACTCCCAACAGGTATTAGCCGAGGGGCAGCTGTTTAATGCTCCACATAAAAGGCATCCTAGCCTACTTCTTCCCCTAAATTTAGGCAGCAATTTTGTTTGAATCCAGTATGTTTGCTCCCCCTACTGAACCATCCCACGTGCTCAATGTGTGTTTTCCAACAGTTCCCCACACGGTGCTCCTGAGCTGGCTGAATTTCCCCAGTGAGCAAAATGATTTCTATGCTCAGTAGCCTGCAAAGCACCTCGGAATCTTTCAGATGAAAGGCCCTCATCAAAAAGTGTATAATAAGATTCCATTCTTGTATCATTTATTCTCATTATGGCTAATAGCAGTGCTTGTGTAAAATGTTCTCCCCGTGATCAGAACGGACTCTGCGGCAAACAGCCCGGCCCGTGGAAGCTGAGGACAAAGGAGGCATCAGGGAATAGGTGCCCAGAGTTCACTCAGCTCTCCTCAGCTCCCTGCTTTGAAGATTTTAATTAGAACAGCATTCCTGGAGCAGCTCCAGAGGGATAAAGGACGACAGAGCAGCTGGGACCCTCCACTCGTGGTGGGCACGAGGCTTTTCAGAAGGGAAATGAAGAAGGAACTCAAAGGAGGCAGGAGAGGAGGCAGAGTGGAGGTGTGGGCACAAACAGCACAGCCAGCAAGGGAAGGGGGTGGTTGGGATCCCTCAAGCTCTGGGTTTGGGGTTACCCAGCAGCAAACAGGGTAGGGAATACCCAGGGTGTGCTGGGGAGGGAGGCAGCACTGCCATGAGAAATGGGGAGGAGAAAGAGGAGTCTGAATTCAGCAGCAGTAAAATAGGGCAGAGAAAATTGGGCAAAATAGCATGGAAAGGGAATGCCAGAGGAAAAGAAGGGGAAATAGGATGAAAATCACTGCTAACTCCCACTGACCTCTGGGCAGAGCTGCAGAACTAATTGCCCCAAACAAATACAAGAACTAAAGCTGGGGAGATTTATAAGCAGGAGAGCTCCAAGAAGCAGCTGGTGCAGTGGGGTTTGGATGGGTAATGGGAAGTATTTACAGCATTGGCAAAGCAGGCTGACAGGCAGGAGAGGCCTGGGCAACATTTAGGGCCAGAAATAAAAGAAATGACAGCTGGAAGATCTCTCACCACCGAGAGAGCCCCAGAGTGAGGGATTTCTGTGCTGTTCCTGCTCTTCCCTGCTTGTCCCAGATGCTGTAACTCCAGTGATTTGTGCTCCATTCAGACACTTGTGGCCCCACAAATGTCAAACAGTGCAGGGACAAAGAAGAGAACTTCACCCAGGAGCTGGAGAAAACAGATGGGCAGGAAGGCTTTTCTGACCTCTGTCATTCCAGGCTGATGAAGAGCAGGGAAAAGATTCACTCTGTGATTCTGTGAGAGCAATTAGAGCTGGATTTGATGCTGCAGCCTGGGGACTCTTCAGGCAGTAGCAAGGTTTGGAGATAGTCCAGGATGAACAGAAGTCATTTTTCAGATGGAAAGGGATGAAAGATATGGGACAGCTGAGATTTGGCTGCAGATGCAAGGGAATGGAGAAGATACAGAGAACAGAGTGGTTCTGTGGTGCCCTGCACTCAATGAGAACAAGAAAACCAATATCCAGTTTCACTGCTGGAAGTTCATTCTCCTTGAGCATTAAGTGATAGTTGCCTTCTCATTATAGATCGTGGTTTGTCTCCAAATGAAAGGGGGAACCATCAGGTTTATCCTTGGGGGATGCAGGAATTCCTTGCCCATTCCTCTTCACCAGAATCATTCAAGGGTGACCCAGTTTCCAAGGCTTTGCTCCATTTCCAGCAGCCAGCAAAAGGCCCAAATTTTGTGGCATCCCCACTGCCAGGCCAGGTGAGCTCTGGTCTCTGGGGACTGCCAGAGGAGGAGGTTCTGCTCAGCTGACAGGTGTCCTTTTTCCAGGGTGACACATCTGAGCACCTCCATGGAAATTAAAACAATCCTTTCAAGATCTTGTCAGAGCTGCTCAGCAGAGCTGCTCTGATTAACAAGCAGCACTGAACAGCAGCTCCTTTGTCCGTTTGATCACAGCCAGTCCTCAAGTGATGGATAAATTAAATATTTAAGAGCCTGGGTGACAGCTCAGGACAGCTCAGCTGCTCTGTCAAAACACCCCTGGAAGGTCCCACCTACCTTGGAGCAGTCACAGGCACAGGAGGGAGCAGGGGGAGGGTGGGCAGCACCCCTGGCTGCTCTCCAGGCTCTCTGGCTGGAGGACCCATGACATGCCAGCCAAAAGGATGGATCTGAGCAGGGTGGGAGGATTTAACCAGGATTTATGCTTTTCCAGAATGGATGTTATTTCCTGGGCTGCCACCAAACTGACAAAGGGGTGGTTTTTTTGCAACCTACCCAGTATTTATTCCACTCCATATAATCCTGGACCAGGAGAACCAATTCAGAGGCTGCAAAGCACACAGATGAGCTGGGATGGTAATTCCCAACTCCCACGTGGAGAAAAGCAGCATTGCACAAGCAGGAAAACACACTCTGGAAAGGTCTTGCTGAACCCCCTGAATCCCAGCTCCACACGTTGGTTTTGTCTGGGGTGAACTTCAGGCACTGAACATGAGAGAAACCCAAGGAAAGGCCTTGCACAGGTGGAGCTGGGGAGGGCTGGTGGCTGTGCAGATTCCTAAATCCCTGTGGTACCTGCTGCTGTTTGACAGCTGGGATCCTGGATGCGGCCTTCTGGCTCTCCCCAAAAATCAAATGAGCCACAGTGAGTGTGGTTAAAAACAGGAGCATTTAATTGCAACAAGGGCCCCTGCTAATTTAGCAGGAGCCCTTTGAGCTCAGATAACTGCTCTGCTAATGAAAGCAGAGCCATCCCCACTCCTGGCTGCCCATGGTAAAACCTCTGTCCTTTCCAGGGAGTGAATCTCACCACAGCTTCACATGGAAGCTTTAATGGGCTTTAGCAGCCTTCAAGAGAAAGTGCTCAAAGGACAAAATAAATCATCTGTCTTGCTGTGCTGTCATAAAATCCCCCTGCCCCTTAATGTTCTTCTTGCATCACCTTCTGGTTCTGCCACTTCCCCCTTTCAATGCTCAGACTTAAACTTGAAAGAGCAGATCAACTCAAGGGGAATAAAAAAAGACCCCCAAAGTTCCCATTCCTCAGGCCTAGGATTTGGGAGAGCAGAACTGCAACACAGCTCTAAAAAACAAACTCCCCTTTCCTGATGCAATGGGGAAACCACTGGGACACCTCTCCATGGGGAACACTTAGGAAAAACAGCTTTTTCCTCCTCTTTATGCTTTCTGCTGCCTTGGTGGGGCACTGGCAGTTGTTTTTAATTTAAACCAAGGTTTTGGTCTTGTAGGGGTAGCATAACTCTGCTCTGCAGGGGTCATCTCCAGGACAAATCCTTGCGAGGACCTGGCTGGGCTGTTCTTAGACCTCAAGCACTGCCAGGCAAAGGAAAAGCTGTAGATATCCAGAGCAGTCTATGCCAGGCTGTAAAAAAGACAAAAATGAGGCAGCAAAGCCACGTCTGCATCCCAGCTTTTCTTAGAGCAATAACAACACAGCTAAACTGGGTCCCAAGTGTTGGCTCATATTTCCAAACACTTACTAACTATTGCAAGGAACAAGTGCCTCAGGGCTTGGCTGTATTTATGCTTTTGCTTTTCTTTAATAAAAGCTGCATTTATAATGCATGATTAATTGTTTTGCACAAGCCTCCCTTTTATGGGAACCTGTGAAATGTAAGTGATTTTTAATACCACCTCACAGACATCACTCCTTCTTCCCACCCCCATTACCATTAATCCACGCTGGAGAGAGATGTAACATTTGTCACTGCTTTATTATGAAGTGTAATGTTGCAAGTTATTTATGAGCTTGCTATTTATTGAAGTATTTGCTGGTAGTTTTAGCACTCCAACTTAGGGTGAGAATCAGCCACATTTTCCCCACTGCCTGCCAGAACCTTCTGCTGTTTAACCACTTCACTCCCTGTCTCTGGCTGTGCCCCCACAGCAGGCACCCAGGGAGGAGTTTTAGGGCAGATTCTCCTCCCTGGCACCTCCAAGGGACAGGACAAGGGAGTTCATTCCCCTCTTGTTCTCTTTTGGAGGAAAGTGATGTTTGGAAAGGACCCAGAGGCAACGAGCAGGAAAAATACTGTTGGTGAGAGGAATAGCAGATTTGTCTTTACAAGCAATGGATTAATTTTCCTGACACTGGGATAAGAGCAAAGAGAGAACAGGAGGCAGTGCTGCAGCTGTCCAGGGAGGAACAAAAATCACCTCCACTGAAAGGTGTGGAATGATGGGATCCTCTGAAGGGTTGGACATGCAAGATGTGGAGATGAACAATCTGTCACCCTGCTTCAGCCAAGCCACATAAACTACACATAGTAAGTATGGCTTAAACTCACATTATTCCATGATGAACAGAAGAAATTCATCAGACTTCAGGCTGATGAGAGACCCCAAGCCTAGGACTGAGCTCAAAGAGGGCTCTTAACTCAGAGCCACAACTCCCAGCAGCTCCTGAGCTGCAGCCACCCCTCCCTCAGTGGGCAGCCAGAGGGATCCGAGCCCAAAACTCCACAGAAAGCACAATCTCACCATGGCTGAGCTCAGCTGCTTTTCCATTTGCTTTTTATCAACTGCAGCCACCTAAGCAGTCAGTTTTCAGCTCCTGAAATGTCGTGCTGCAAAGTGTTTACAGCACTTAGCACTTTGTGCTGTGATCCCTTGCTGAAATGAAAGCACATATTTTATTGAGAGGAGCAGACACTTTGCAGGCACAGTTTCACTCCAGTCTGACACAGCTCCCTGGCACAGGCAGCATGCAGGGGTGATGCTCTCTTGCTCTGCCCTTTGCTGCAGGTACAGGTTTTGAAGGGTGTCAATTAGAAGGACACAAATTCTGTTCAAAAGTTTTAATAGCCCCGGGCAGAAATATTTGAATGTGTTTCCTCTCTTTCTATACATTTTTGTTCTAATCCTGCTGTGCCCATGAGTTCTGTTATATTTCCTGCAACACCTTTGCTGACAGAAAATACTATTCCTTCTAAACAAGACAACTTGATTTTCATGAAAATTCCATGTTTTAAGAGAAGCCTGCTGATTGGAGGCATTTTGTAAAAAATCAAAACAAATCTGGGAACTTTGAGGTTTGGCTTCAAACTACTTTTTGGTGTGAATAATTCAGGAGGGGAGGACCCACACTCCCACTGCATTTGTCAGAGCAAAGCAGAGTCACCTGTAATTTCTGAGCACTAAACACTCTGAAATGCTGTTAATAGAGCATTTGGATATTTCCAGGGATTGTTCCAAAGAGAAAGCAAGACAGAAAACCACTCAAAGTCTTTTAACTGCCTTTTAGCAGACTGATCCAGCTGACTCCTGGACCCCCTCCAGAGGGTAAAATGATATAAATCCTCCACTCAGCAGCATTTTATCCTGCACCTCATACTAGGCTGGTGGGAAGTTGAAATCATTTCAAAATTCTTAGAACTGGTACAGATCTACTGAGGCCTGAGTGAAGAAAGGGGGTGTTTGATTGAGCCTCAGTGGCTGCCTGGCCTCCAGCTGCAGCTCAGGAAAGGGAGAACTCCACCATGAAAGCAAGGAGCAGCTTCTGTGCATGGCAGTGGGTGTCAGCCCTGCTCTGCTCTGCCAAAACAGCAGCTTTTCCTTCACTCTGTGCCTGGGTTTCCCTCTCTGCAAACCCTCCTGGGGAAGCATCACCAGTGTGATGCCACCCCCAGGTGTGGCTGAGCTCTGGAGTGGAAGCAGAAGCTGCAGGGGCTCTCTCCCCATCCCTCCTGAGAGCCCCGGAGGAGAGGCAGGGCAGGTGCTGCACCTTGGAACTTCTCCCCATGTCCTTGTGGAGATGCTCACACCAAACAGAAGAACACCATGGATTTGAGAAGGCTTCTCTTTTCTTTTTAATTTTAGCAGCATGCTGTCTTTTTATACCCTCTCACAAAGTTTATGACTATTAATTGGCCACAATAAATCAACATAATGTTCATTGGTGCAAGGTGGTCTCCACCACTGCTTTCCACCACAATTCAACTGCAGAGCCCTCTTTTATCTTCTCTTCTCCTCGGTTTTTATGTCCACAGCCTTGGTAGAACTCCTTTCAGAGGCAAAGCTGACTCTTACCAGCTTCTCTTCTCCAACTCACTCTTTCTGACTCCCAGACCAGCAGTGAGCCCCTCCACGTCTCCACGGCAGACCGGGCTGGCAGCAGCTGTGGAGCAGAGATGGCGAGCAGCTTTGCTAAGAACAAACAGGATAATAAGCCCACCTTAATGACTACAGAGGAACCCAATCTGACCTCATTTATATGCAAATTTTGGTGCCTTCCTCCTCCTCTTTGGGGGCAGGTGAGCTGAGTACAAAGTGTGGATAACAGCAACGCATTTGCATTCCACCAGAGCTGCTAGGAACTTTGTTCAGGGACTTAGGCTGTGTTTAAAACACAGAATCCCTCCTGAACAGAAAGCAGCTCCGTGTGGCTGCCACCTGGTATGGAACCACCAGAGCCTCGGGAAATTTTCAGCCAGCAGCTCCCACATCTTTTGTCAGCAGAGTTTGACTCCTTGTTCTCTGTCAGCAGGCTCGATTGGCATGGAAACCAGGCTCTGGTGCTGAGGAATCCATCTGTTCCTGCTGTTCCCTCCTCACCTGAAGCCAGGCAGTCCTGCTTTCAGTGGTTTGGGTGCCTGGGAGTTGAAAGGACTCTAAGAAGTTAAGAGACTGGGAGAAAAAAAAGATAAAATAAAAATGAACAGCAGATGTTCTTCCATCTCAGGATGGTTTTGCCTGCAAAAGCAGACCTCAGGTATCCCTCAAGTTGGGTGCCAGGCTATTTTTCTTTCCAAAATTAGAGGTGAAATAACTCTAATTCAGCATGTTTAGCTGGACCTGCCCACACAAATAACTGTGTTCTCCAAGGTTCTGCAGATCTGTGTTCCTATAGGTATTTTCTCACCAACTGCAGCAAAACCCACACCCTCCATAAATCTACACAGCATCCTTGTCCATCATCTTTTGGCAGCTACTCCAACTCCTTCAGAGGACCGATTACCTTGTCTCAAATTCCCCCAGCTTGCTCCTATCTCAACCACTCTGCAGCTGGAGGAAGTTTGGATGAACTTCTGAATTTGAGGCATTCTGCTGCTCCACAGTCTGGCATTAATCTTGCACGGTGACCCCCAGCTTTCAGGGGAAGAGAGTTAGGAGGAAGTGAGTTGTGTTTTTAAAGGAAAAAAAATGAACATCATGTTTTTATGCAAATGGCTTTCAACTCTGAGTAGGGGCAAGAGAGAAAATGGGGGAAGAAATCCATTTTTAAAAAAAAAAATCTTTCTGCTTCTATTATTTCCTCCTTTATGTTTTCACTGTGGCTTTAGTGGCTCTTTAAAGATGTACTACAAAGCTTTTAATAAAAGCCAGAATGAAAGGCAGAATCCACTTTAAGATCCTAAATCAGTCTTGCAATACGTGTCTAGACTCACACTCCCCTAATACATTAACTTTTTAGAAGTGAGATATTGTAACACCCCCTAATCCCTTCAGCTCTGCTAAACTCCCTGTCAAGGAGGGCTCTGTGTTCCTGTTTAGATGGGAAGCAGCAACATTAACAATGACCCCTTCCAGAGAACATTTAATGGGCAAGTAGATCACTGCAAGTACTTTTTCTTTGTGCCTCTCACTCATCTGGAGTCCTTTCCACCACTCCATGGGCACTGAAGGAAGGATTGCTTTGAAATCAGTGAGCAAAACCTGCAGGAGTTTGGTCCTAGTGCTGATGTTGGGGTTGATGGCACCAAATTCAGGTTACAGCAAGAGCCATTCCATCCTCAGTGAGCAGCAGCAATTTCCTCTGGTCACAGTTTCTCTTCCCCAGGAATTCAATTTTCAGTGCTGCTGGCTTTCCAAACTGAGAGTCCTTGGCAGCTTTTATCAGCCCCAGGAACGTGTTCTGCTGTAATTTGAAGTTTGGAGACTTAGCAAGGTTTCTAGTTTGCTTCCAGGCCTAAGTGTAGCATCCACAAATTGTCTCTTGAGAAAAAGTAACAAGCAGTGTCTAAAGGAAGTGTGGATTTTATTTTTTTCCTTTAAAAGACTCAACATTCTCAGTCCCAAGCAGGAGCTGTACTGACTTGTTTCCAGTGGAGATGCCAACCTGCTGACTCTTCTGCTGGGGAATGCCAAGGGCAAAACAACAGGTCACTGAGAAATCACGGGGTTTGTCTGGAGCTGCAGAGAGAAACCGGTTGTGAACTCGGATCCCCCGAGACCCCAGCTCCATTCCTGGCCTCCCCACTTCCCACACAACCACAGGCAAATCACTTCATCTCACAGAATTCAGTTACCCAGCTGTGAAGGGAGGATAAGAAGAGCTTTGTTCCTCCAGGCCCTTGTTTGATGTCGCTGTGCAGACTGCAGCCCCTGTGAGGCACAAACCCTTGCTCTTCCCTTGTATCTACAACTGGTTTTTGGGGTTTTTTTTTTTAAACAACTACCAAACAAATCCATGATCCCAAAGACTCAGGAGAGGTACCTGGAAGTACAGCAGAGTGTGTTGCTCTCCTGCATTGCCTGCAGCCTTTGGATGCAGGCTCAGCTTTCGAGCAACTGCCCCAGCAGCCACAAACCTCAGGAGCCCCAGGCAGCCTGCACTAAATTTAGATCCTCTCTTCTGTGCTTCAGCTGGGATTTCCACTGATTGATTTCTCTCCCCAGGCTGCTCAGAGGGATCCCTGGTTAGTTATTACCCTCCTGCAGGGAGAAAGGGCCCTGTTTGTACTGCCAACACCAGCCAAGCTGCTCTGAGCAGAGCAGAGAGTGCCAAGCCCTCCATCAAAGCATCAAGGCCAGAACCTCTCCTGTGTGTGCCAGGAACCACAGGAAACCATCCCTGGAGCTGCTAAACCTCTGTGCAGAGCCAGGGGAAGGCCAGGAAGAGCAGAATTCCTCACCCAGCTCCTCTGGGGTGCTTGGTGCCAAGGCCAGCCTGGCACAAGGCCATGGGCAGCTCTCTCAGGTGTGTGACCCCATCCCCTGCAGCATCACCTTCTGGAGGACTCAGATTACCAAAACCCAAGACCTGGCTCTTGCCAGATCAAAAAAAAAAAGCTCAATGAAACTGAAACATCTTTGCCCTGGGGCCACTTGATGCTTGCTTAACTGCATCACTCCGTTAAGGATGATGCAGTTTAAGGCTGAATGTCTAGTTTGCATGAAGATTGATGGCAGCTGGTTAGCCATATTCCTTGGATATTAACAGCACAGCTTTATCCTGGTGATTTCTCATTGCTCCAAACAAGATGAAGGACTTCAGACCCAGCCAGCAGGAAACCAAGTTTGGCTATTACCAGCAATTAAAGAGTCAAAGAGAAGCAAAGATAACTCTGCAGCAGCAGCCAGACTCTCATTAGATGCAGTGATTTCCAGGATCCCATGCACACTTTACCCAGGTTCCAAAGTGAGCTGTGAAACAACATTTCAAAGACAATTAAAACACCATAAGCAATCATGTGTGAATATTCCTGAATGCAGCTACTAAATAAGAAACAATGACAGATCAGCAAAGGAAGGAATCATAGTTTAATCTAATCTTTAATGGGTGTTTATTAATGATTATCCCAATTTAGAATGAGCCACTTGTTACAGACTGAGCTGTCATACTGGATCCAAGGCTCAGCACTCAACAGGTTCATGTGCACTGAAAATGAGATTTGTGTACAGAATGAACATGCCTGATCCTGCTGGAACATTCTGTGTGGACTGAATTATCTGCGCAGAGGCCACTGGCACAGATTGGGAAATGGGGCAGCAAACCAAGGAGTCACAATTAAAAACGGGGGTAATAGAAGAGCACAGAAGTGAGAAAACAACAAAAAAAAATCACCCAGCCCCATGATTGCTGCAGAACAGACAGAAATATTTACAAAAGCATTCCCTGGAGGGAGAGGAATGGTTGTGTCTCAGAGAATACCAAGGGAACCAAGGTCTGGTGGGTTGCTAGTGGGAGGTTTGAGTTGCTCAGGCTGAGAAGGCAGAGTGGGGCAGGAACTTGTGGGTGGAATTTGGGCATGTTCACTGTGAGAAATGGTGGGAAATGTTCCCTGCAGCCATTAAACCAAGGCTGAACAGCCTGGGGAAAGAGAGACCAGCTCAGCAGCCCCCCAGGGGGACACAACATCAGGGAAGCTCCTCCTGCCTACCAAATTCCCAGCTGGAAGAGCTGCAAGCCCACAGTAAACAGCAGTCAAACACCTCTGACCACATTTTTACAGCCCATGAGACAACCAGATCGGTCTGTATCCTCAGTACTACAGCCCAAGCTCCTGCTCAGTGATTCAGCTGCTCAGCTTCAGTTTATCTGCAAAAAGCCCCAGCAGAGGAGCTCAGGGGCTGGGGCAGGGCTGTGAGCTCCGGGTCCTGCTCTCAAATCCTGGCAGAGGATAGATGGCAGTGCTTAACTTTGCATTAGAGAGGGTAAGTGCTGAATAGAAAAAGGGTCTGATCTTACATCCAAAGCCTGCAGGGATAGGGCAGGAATTTAACTGAAGAGAAAGAGCAGTGTTCACCCACCTTTCATCCTCCTCTAATATGCTCTGTCTTTCCAGACAACTAATTCTGTTCTCTCAGGGATAAGCCAACATCTTGCTGGGCTATTTTTAATCCTCCTCAGCTACCCAGGTGGACAACTGTATTTGTGGAGAGCTCCCCAGGCGGGCTCAAACACTCTCAATTACTGAGTCCTCAGGTCCTGGGCTCCAGCTCTGCTTCTCCTGAGGTAAATGTGTCACTGCCTCCTCGGGGCCTCTGGCCTGACACACATTCCTCCTTCCTGGAGCTCACTTCATTAACCACCAGTGCCTGCCTCTCACTTTATTGCTTCTTTGGCTTTAAGGGTGTCTGAGTTAAGGGTTTATCAAAGCAGATCATCCACAGCTGGCTCAGTGCTGCAGCAAAACGCTCACTAATGGCCCAGCTGGAATTCAGCTTTTGCCCTCACACCTGCCCAGGTGCCTCTGCACTGAGCCAGTGCCTTTGTGTCATTGCATTGACATTGGCCCCAGGTCTGAGCTGGGGGCTCAGTTCTGTCCTCTGTGGATGGAACAAAAGTACTCATTTGCATGAGTAACCACCCACCATGCCAGGCCAAATATTGTCCTTGTTTTCATCAGAAGATTAATTAGTGCTTGGAAAGAAAAGATTAAAGTGAGTTGTCTTCACTGCCCAGATGGAGCAGGAAGAAAATTGCTTTTGCTGTGTCTTCAGCAGTGGCTTCACCCCCTCCACAGCCAGTGCTGTACCAGTAACTCATGGAGCTTGGACACAAACAGGACACCCTGGGATAACAAACAGTCCCAGATGGTTTGTGTCTGCAGTATAGCTCATGTCACACCTCGATGGATTGTCTTCCACTCAGATTTATCTCCCCAAAGCAAAATGGCTAAAAGGTAATATTCTGGGGGATTTTTTTCATTATTAAAAAAATAGAGGGTGATTTATATTAGGGAGAAAAGCCTGGAAGGGCACGAGTTTCTTTTTGCAGTTGTACATCCAAAGGCCTGATCAAGAGCTGGTGTTGCTTAAGGCATTGTGGTGTCTCATCCAGCACTACAAAAATTGTTAAGCCACTACATCTTCTCCTAGTGGGGAAAAGAAAACAGGTGATCTGTGCATTTATTTTAAGTCAAAGATATTTTTTGGTAGGTATGACTGCTGAGATCCAAGAGACACTCCCACCACCGGCCAAGGCAGAAAGGTTTGCATTAATCTTTTGCTCATGGGGGAGTTCATCATAAATCCCAACTTCTGGCATGAGCTACAAGAAGTTTCACCCCAAGGGCAGTGCTGTGTGTGATACTGTGACCCTTGGCTTTAATGTGCATATTAACACATCCCACATGTCTTTGGAAAAGGCTGCTGAGCAGCAGAGGACATTTGGAGCTGCTGTACAGCAAGACTCAGACATTTGCTGCTGTGACTTGCAGTGCATTCTAATAATCACACAATCAGAGCTGCAACCCGCCCACCCTGCCCAAATGAAGAGGTGAAATTACTGGAGAATTCTCTCTGATGATCCTCACAGAGCCCAGGAGGTGACTCCACAAAAGGCAGCAGAGGAGTGGGGGGTACCCGGGCATGGTTGTTTCTGTTTGCTAAAAAACAAGGGAGCAGCCCAAGCACAGGACAGGTATCCAGGGATGGGACCTCTCCAGTGGCCCTCTGCTGCCAGGGAGTGACACCCTGAGCTGAGTCCTCAGCCCAGACACCCCCTAGGAGAAGAGAAAGAAAATAAGAGCTTTATGTGAGCTTCCAGGAAATAGATTTGTTGCCAGTAGCTTTTGTGAGTGTTCTGTTTTCCTTCTTGCTGCAGTCCCAATGTGGCAGAGAGGAACAGAACCCTTTTCTTCAGCTGTCCTTTCCCCAGAGAGCACAGCAAGCACAGGGAACTGCAGATTCCAAACAAACCTGCTGGGCAGCCCCAGCCCCAGGCAAGGTTGGACCCCTCCTGCAGCTGTTGGCTGCCAAACACAGATTTGGGGCTTCCAGTGGGAAATTTGACTTTGGTCAGCCTTTCCCAGGCTTGGTTGGGATTGATGCTACAGATCCCAGATCCCACTCCACCCCATGCTGAGGAGCACCCAGCACAAAGGCCCTGCCAGCCACAGGGCACGAGTATTATAAATTCATGGCAAGCCCTGGGGCAGGGAAGAAGGATGCATCTGACTCCATGTCCTCAGAAGGCTCATTTATTACTTTATAATACTATATTATATTAAAGGATACTGCCCAGGAGAAAAATCCCAGGTGAAGGGATTTTTCAGGGAATGTGAATGCCACACTATCCCTCTCCCATGCGACACACAGGCAAAGGGAACTCAGCAAACCCTCGAGCCACAGGTGGCTGCAAAGTGCTCTGCAAATTCCCAGCTGCTGGGGCAGGGTGTTCCCTGTAAATGTCTCTTCAAAAATTGGTTTAATGAGGGAAAGCGCACTCAGCATTCACAAACTCCGGCGGTTTTGTGTTACTGGTTCCTATTTCATCTATTATTTATGGGAAAAAATCTATTTGGGGAAAAAAAGAAGAGTTCTCTTCTGAACTCTTTCCAGGACTGACTCAGCAACTTAATTTTTATGCTGGCTACTTTCTTGCCTCTCTTCTCTTTCTTGGTAATATTTTTTTTAATTTTCCAGTTAAAATCCTTATTTGCATGATAGGTCTGTCCAGCCTTGAGGAGATTTTTCTTGTCTTTCCCTTTTATCTCATTTTCTCTTCATTTTTTTTTTTTTAATTAAAAACCAGCTTTGAATTAGTTCACTGAAGCATTCCCTTCCCCATCTTCCTCTTGCCCAGAGAGCTCCTCCCACTCTGCTCCTGCTGGATCCTTCTGCCATCTCAGCACTTTGGCACCACAGCAGAAAACCTCCAGCTGGGAAAGTAAAGATTCAACCCTGGAAGTCAAGTGCTGATAAATTCCCAAGCACATCCCAGCACAGGTGCCCTCAAAAAGCCCAGCTTTGGCTCTGGATCTGGCCCAGGGCTGGTAGGGGAATTGTGCAGCTCAGTAAATCCCTCCAGGATGCAATGAACCAAAAACCCCCAATCTTAAATCAGCCTGAATGCAACCCTAAACCTAACCCCAAGACTAAACCCAAGCCCAACCCTAATTCCAAACCTAACCCTAAAAAAAAGCCTTACAGTTCAGTATGAAACAAACACTAAAACCTAAAAAAAAACAAAACCCAACCCTAACATAACCCAGCCTAAACACAACTCCAACCCTAATCCCAAGGCTAGACCTAACCCCAACCCTAATACTAATGAAACCCAACTCTAAACCAAACCACAACCCCAAACTTAAGTACTGAAACCAAAAATATAAATTTATAGTTTTAAACAAAAACACATTCAACTAAATTTTAAAAAGTTTAAAGTTTTAAAGTTTAAAGTACAAAAAAATAAGTAGTTGCCAAAAATATTTACATACTGTACTGTAAGTTTATGTACCATAACATAATTAACTAAAGAAACTTACACTATAACATAAGGTCATAAAATAAAAAATTAAGTCAAAAAACATAAATATCCTTATTAACAGTGTTTTATTAATCAATAACTCATTAAAAATCTTATTACTAAAGGTCTAATGACCTTTAAATCCATACTATAACAATGTAAACCAAACTCACCCTTCCTACTTACATAAAAAAAAATTTTAAAAATAAACTACATCATCAAAAATCAGCTCAAAAATTCCATCTCAAATTCCTTCCAAAATTCCTCACAAATAAATTATCAGAGGCACCGATCTGGGTGATGCTGCTGATCTCGAGTGAGGGGCTCCCTGCTCACATTAGAGTGAGGCAGATCCCAATATGATTCTAAATTTGCCAGGGAGTCACCAAAAAATACAGAGAGCTGATTGCTCTCTTTGCTAATTGTGGAATGTTGGAGAGACCTGCCAGGCCCTGGGGAAGGAGGGAACGAAGGGTTACATGGCTCATGTGCCAGCTGAAGCATCAGTGGTGTTCCTTCCCTCGTTCCCACTCTGGAAATAGCTGCTGCTGAGCAGAAATACAGATATTTTTCAGCTCCATTTAGTGCTAGCAGGATCATGCCTGCATTGAGGTCACCCAAATGACTGCAGTGTTTTGGAGAGGGAGATCTGTGTTGGCTCTCATTGTCTGCCAGGAGTGCCTGGATCATCCCAGCTGCCTCAGCAGGGAAAGCCACACGGGCTAAAATTCAGCTGGTTTTTCCAAAAGAGCTCTGGAATCCCTCTGCTGCCCCAGAGAGTGCTACCACCAGAACACAGCACCAGGAAAACACACAAGGATAAGGAGCAGCCCAAACATCTGGGTAGCTCTCCCTGACAGCAGCCAAAAAGAGATATCTGGGAACAGCACGAGAATTAATAGCAAACATACCATTTTCCCCCAAACAGCCTCTCAGATTCCAGCTCCTGTGTCTCATTCAGAGTCAGGCAGTGCTTTCATGTCTTTAGTATCTCTAAGCAGATTTCTCTGCCATTAATCAGTGTGACATTGCCTGATATTGTATAAACCATCCTGCAGCGAGGAGTTCCTCAGCTGAGCTATCAGTGCCAGCACCAACCTTCTTTCATTTCTTTTGATGCTGTCACCTCCAAGGGGAAGTTTCCCCTGGTGCTTTCTAGTTCTTGTGCTGGAAGTGCATATCCAGTGCCTGCCCACCCTCCACAGGCTTCTCCTGACTCCACAGCCCTTCCTGACACACCCCTGCTATCAGAACTGCTCACATGCAGCAGGCAGAGCTACCTGCCCACCCTTGCACAGGGGATGTCACAGAATTCTGAATTTCTCACGGTTATCTTGGATCCTTTTGGACTGGGAAGCCCAGGGCAGGCAGTCTGGCAGAATGAACTGACCTGGCAGCAGCTCCCACATCCCTGCTCCTCGCTGGGATCCCTCCTGACACAGCTTTGCTGGGAAGAGAAGGGATGCAAGTGGGAGATGGAGCTGAGCTCTGCCAGTTGCTGCCATTCAGAAAAAGAAGCTGGACAAGATCTTCCTAAACAGAGGCTAAAAAATCAGTGTCCCAGACACAAAACAAGTCCCCACAATCCTGGGCCCAGCCCCAGCCTCCATTATTTTGGGGCAGGAGAGGAGGAGAGAGACAGAAAAGGATTAGCTACGCTCGGCTGAAAAACTGGCATGATCCAATTAGAGGCCTGTTCTAGGAACATGGACACAGCTAAGGGGAGGTGAAGCCAACTAAATCCTGTCCCTGCCCTTCTTTCACCATGGATGCCAAGCCTGGACTCCTCAGCACAGCTGCCCATCACTCAGCTCCCCACCAGGCACAACCAGGCGTGGAATCCTGGCTGGCAGAACAGGCAGCACAGTCACCCACCACGGACCACCAGCAGCAAGAAGCAGATGGAGAAGGCAAACGTGCCCCCCAGCCCCTTTTCCACAGAAAGCAGTGGCACACAGGCAGCCTGGCAGTGCCAGCGTGGAGCTGGCACTTCATTCCCCATCTCCTGCCCAGCCCTTTGCTCCATTCCCTGCTCCTGCCATGCCTCTGCCTGGAAGCTGCAGCTTGGCCAAGCACAAGAGGCTCTCTGAAGAGGATCAGCCACTATCAGCTGGCATCTGCAGCCTTATCTGGTGTCTTTGGGAAGCTCCTCAGCTCAGGCAAGCCTCCACCTTTTTCATTTCTAAAAGGCTGATGCTAAGTAATTGTTTAATATCTCCCCAGCATTTGCTCCCCTTTATCTCGGGATCCCTGCTGCAATTCATTGAAGGAGCTGTCTTTTCTCTTTCTCTATTCCACCGTGGATGTATTAGAAAAAGCTTTCATTGTAGGCAGAGATACTTGCTGCTAATTGATGCTTATTATTCCTTTTAAGCCTGTAATTGCTTTCTCTTGTCTAAATTTTCTCCTTTCTCCTCCCCCCCACCCGACTCTTCCTCAAATTGCTTTGGTTTTCTCTTCTAATCAGCTCAAATCCTGGTGTTCCAAAGATTATCTGAACGGGTGCCAAAGGTTTTGCTGTTGCTTTGACACGTTGGCTTTTCACATCTGTGGAGTTTACCTCAGCTCCTCGAATATTTACAGGCAAATTGGGTGGCCTGCAACTGGTAATCTCTCAACTGCCTTAATGAGGGCAGATTTTAGGTGTCAGCTTCCATGCAGACTTTTGATTAAAAGGCTACAAAGGGTCCTCAGAATTATCTCTTACACAACACAGGATTTCTGAGTCAATTCTCTCAGCGGATAATGAAACAAATAGAACAAGTCGAAGGAAATGCAATTTTGTTTGGAACTGAGAGAAAACCTGTTTTTTTCTGATAAGCTCTGTTATTTTTTTCCCCAGACTTTTACTGGACTGACCCAAAGGAGTTTCCAGCCCATCACTCCCTGGAAGACCAGACTGCCCCTCACTGAAGCCTTCCCAGCCATACTTATCCCGATTTACTTCTTTAAAGTTTTCCAAAGCCTGTGGAGGTCTCTAACTCTGTTCCTTATCTTCATTTTCATGCTGTGTCCACCTGATCCTTAGGGCTCAGCTCAGCAGCTGCTCAGAGCCACACAAGTCCTTCCCAGGCTGTTCCGTTCCAGCAGCCAGCACAGGAGCTGTCCAGGCTGCCTGGCAGGACACAAGGCAGAGCTTTCCCTGCAGAGTCTCTGCTCCTCAGCCAGGGTCATCTCCAGAAACTGAAATGAGGGGAGGGGATGCAGAAGGAACAGTGAGCATGATGAGCACAGGAAATCTTCCCACTGGGTGGACAGGAATGAGTGTGTGATAGATGAGTAATGTGATGGTTGACTCTCACAATTAAAAGGTAAATATCATGCATATATGTTAAGAGTTTTATAGATTTATAGTTATGTTTTACTTCCTTTGTGTTGTTATCAGGGGGTGGCCTGGGTTTGGGACATTTGGGAGGGTCACTCATTACTATGGCAGCACCTGCGCTCCAATCAAGATTTAATGAAGTGATCTCCACCCCTGGGCAGCACAGAAGGAGTTGATGGTCAGAACTTTGGGAGGGGCTAAAGGGTTAAAAGGTGAAACCTCCATTGTGTGGGAGAGCACATGGTGGGAAAAAAATCCTCTGCTCCTGGCACTATAATATTTTCTCTATCCAGTCTTCTGTTGTATTTTTTATAAGGTTTTAATAAACCTTTAAAATTCTTGGAAGTGAGTATCATTTCTCACAAGAGAGCCCCAGACACCCCTCATTGGGAGGTGGGGACATGGCTGAGCTCAGACCCATCCAGCAGCACTCCCAGCTGCACCAGGTTTGCTCCCAGAATGGCTTCTGGGAGTGCTTTAAATTCCCCCATCCTCACCCACCATCCACCTCCACTGCACTCCGAGGGCCAGGGCAGCACAGCCCTGCATGGGGGGACAACCCACAGGCTCCCGAAGTGCCTGGTGAGCAGCTGAGCCTGAGCCACGAGCAGACACCACATAAATATGCCCTGCATCCCAAAGCACCACGCTGGAACACGGAGGAACAAGAACAATTACTATCGCACAGCAACATTTACTGTTGGGAGTTTGCTGCATTTCATTTTAAACAAGTTGCTTTTACAGCTCTAGTGACCTGAGGAGCCAGAAATATGAACAGTAACAAAGGAAACAAATAAATAACGTATTCCAATTACAGCTTTAATAAGATGCAATGTGCTAGAAGTCCATGTGGATGCAACAGTAATTTCTAATTAAAAGCACGCAATTAATTATTAACCTAAAAAAAGTTCTAGTATTATTCCAGCATGCTCAAATCAGAGTGTGCTCTCTGAGTGAATTCAGGATTATGATTGTTAATGCTGGGGGTGTTCTTCTGTTGGCTTGTTTCTCATCTTATCAAGGGAAAAGGTAATTTTCAGCCAACAGAACTGCACAGCTGATTGGAGGCCATTAGGAGCTGCTCAGCTCCATCCCCTTTCCCCTTTAAAGGACAACACCTCTGTTTCCTTCCTTAATCCCACTCAGGCACCTTTGGGAGCTGCTCAACAGATCCAAATTGTGCTGCTGGAGGGAGCCCCTTCAGTCTGGAGCATCCGCTGAGCATTTCAGGACACAAAGTGCTGCTCGAGCTCTTCCATGCAGCAAAATGGAACTGGAGAGATTATCCAGCCTGCAACTCCACAAAACTGGGAGTCCATGAGCAGGGAGACTCCCCAGGGCACCAGGGATCTGCTGTGCATCTCCACAAGGTTATTTTCTTCAGGAATTAGTAAGGAAATTTCTGTGCATTCACCACTGGGCCCTTGCCCAGTGTGGTTGATGCCAAGTGAGAACTTGCCTTTCCACGGAACAGAACGATGCCAACAAATTTAAACCAACCCCAACCCCGTAAGATACAAACAGTTCAGATAAGGAAGATGATTTGGCATGTAATTGGCAAATAAATCAGTGATTTAGGCACTTCCATGAAGCCTTTTCCTTCCATGGAGCCCAAAAATAATTAGGATGTTTGCCCTTGAAGCATGAAGCTGATAGCAGAGTGGATTCCTCTGACTGGTGATAAATGTGTGCAAAAAATTACAAACCAGTGGCTCTGGGCTGCTGGAATAGAGGCACCCTCGGGAGAGGCCTGAGGCAGTGAAAGTTTGGAGTCAGACATCAATAGCCTCACTTTTTAGAGCAGGGGGCAGATTCAGCCCTGGTGGAAGTGAGCAATTTCAAACTACCAGGCAGCACAGCCTGATGGATCAAAGATTGGATTGAGGCTTAGGAAACCAAAGCTGATTTTTCAGCTCTCCCAAGTAATCTGGCTTCTCTCTGTGCCTTTGCTTCAAGCTCCGTGGAACAATGGAGTCCCTGCCTGAGCACAGAGCAGAGCACCTGGCAGCGTGGTCCTGCCACAGCACAGAGATGCTGATTGAGGAGCTGCACTTCTGGATTTAGTTCCCTGTTTTGGATGGAGATGAAAACGAGCTGAACTGTGGATCCAGCTAACAATGGCCAAAAGCTGCCTGGCTGGAACAGAGTGATGACAATCCTCAGAATGCCTGGAGAGATCTCCTGCCAGCTGAGCTGCTTTTCTGCAAGACAAAGGACAGCTTCAGGGGGAAAAGGGGAGCCTGAACAGGAAGGGTGGATGTAAAAAAGCTGGAGAAACATTGAGGGGCTCTGTCTTCCCCTGTGGAAGCTGCTAAAGGCAAACACACAGCCATTCAACAGCCACACACAAACCTGCTGCAACCCTGGCTGCTGAGAATTTCAGACTTTCTGTGCTGCCAGGCACTGACCCCCAAGAGAACACTGCATTTCACCTGAGGCTGTGGAGAAAGCTTCCATAATTAAATGATAGAACTGGGATTATAAGTGTGTAGCTTGAATAAATGTGTAATATCACATGGTAGAAAACTTGAAGTTTTAAAATATAGTAACATATATAAAACAAGATAAAAGTTTTAGAGCAGAAGCTCTTTGCTTTGGAATGGAAAATTTTTATTGGTTTGGGATAGAAAGTTGGTTTTGGGTTTAGGAAGGTGAGTTAGAGTCCTGCTACCAACAATGGCTCTTGTACACCTGCCCACTTGGGAACTTCCCTGAGTCCCCCTGTGCAGGACACAAGAGATTCTTTCCACACTCAATGGAAATAGACCCATTTCCAGAGGTAAAGTTACACAAGAAAGTTGCTTTTTTGAGTTTTTAAGAGTGTGCAGAAACTTGCCACTTTCCACAACACAACACCCAGCAGAGCAGCACAAAACTTTGCAGCATCTCTAAAGCATTCTCCCTCTCCACCCAGTGCTTTCCATTATGACCCATTTTCTGGCTTTTTTTTCCCCCTTCTCTTATTTCAAGCCGAAGCATTTTGACACCCTGCCCTTTGTGAACATCGTGTGTCAGAAGATCTGCAGGGATGGCAAATCTTGTTTGCTTCTGTCTAATCTGTGCAGGCAGCTGGGCCACTTCCATCTATAATTGGGTGCCTCTGGGGCAGTGTCACTGTCACAGCTGCAGTGGTGGGCACCCCTGGACTGCAGCAAAGCCAGCCCAAAGGGTAGGCTAAGGCAGAGCAGCTGACCTGGACCTCAGTGTTCTTGCACCTAAAAATTGGAAAAGATCAACCTGCACTTGAATTTAGGAGGAGGAGAGTGAAAAAAAGTCACTTTTTTTGGAAGGCAGTAAGTAAAACTCAGGCTGTGTCACAAAGCCAGGCTTACTCCAGGAGACAGCTGGTGACAGTGTGTGCACCACAGTAATCTGTGTTTACAGCAGGGCCACCTTTGGCTTGGAAATGGCACTTAAATAGCAACTGGTTTGTTCTCCTTGTTTGCTTTAAACCTGTGTGTAATCACCTCCACGGCTGCTGCCTGCCATTCTCATCTGGTAAATGAGACAAATCCAGATGTCTCAGCTTGTAAAAAAAGGGAACATGTAAAGCAAACCACGCGCCAGCTTCAGTAAATACCTCCCTTAGATGTTTCAGATTTACTCATTTTTTGGGTCTGTGTTTTTTCTTCTTCAAAAAACACGGTTCCTCCTCCCTATTTTCTCAAAAACATGAGGGGAAAGGAGGCAGCTTTGTTTAACAGAAAACAAACAAGCATTTGCATTTGGCAGCTCCCTTTGTAGGAAGCGGGGCCTGTGTGGGATTTCAGAGGGAAGGGGGATTTGTCAGGTAGGCAGGAGCTCAAAGCAGCACTAACGTGTTCTGACACCCTCGCTTCTGTTCCCCATACAGCAGCCTTGTTGTACACTGATTTTGGAATCCAGCAGGCCCTGCCTGCACGAAGGGACAGGAGGATCCGTGGCTGCAGGGCTTTTCAGGGAGACCCCAGCTCCTGTGGGGAGGCAGCTCAGCACAGCCAGGACATTTGGGATCGCC
This sequence comes from Passer montanus, assembly GCF_014805655.1. NCBI lineage: Eukaryota > Metazoa > Chordata > Aves > Passeriformes > Passeridae > Passer > Passer montanus. Next base: position 1,590,613 of record NW_024369262.1, on the reverse strand, counting down.
CTCCTCAGCCCAGGAGCCCAGGTGGGGTCAGAGGGGTGCACACCAGGAGAGGGGGCCCAAGGAGAAAAGGGTGGGAAGAAAGGCAGGAAGGGCAGATTTCCACTTTGCTTTAGCCCCCAGCATCTGCTCGTTCTCCTTGGATTTGTTCCTAAGGCTGGACACCTTTGAAGGAAGAAGAAAGTGACCAAGCCCAGAGGCATTAGAGTGAGAGGAGCTCCCAAGTCCAGGATAACTTCTTTATAATAACCCATCTCACACCCCAGAGTTCCTTATTACAAGCGCTACAAATACATGAAATAAAACCTTTCTTCATACCTGCAGGCTTTCCCCTGCCAACAATCCCTCTTTTTCTGAGCACAGTGTTCTTAAGACACTTTAAACCCTTGTTATTTGTTATGCACCATTATAATCCTCTGCTATCTCTGCGTTATTGGCAGGGATTTGGAGTCTGAACACGCAGCACAGACTTTGATGCCTTGCTGAGACATCTTGTTACTCACTGTGTAAAGAGGGAGGAGCAGCCCTGGCTGTGAGGAGAGGCAGGACAGGACATGGGAGAGCTGGGATCACACCTGGATCACCAAACAGCTCCAGGTAGATGGAGCCACCTTGGAAGACAGTGTGGGCCCACCTCTTAAAAAAAAAAAATCCTGTTTAGTTGTATCTAAAGATGATAAATATTCTCTGAGGAAAGAAGGAAAAGTCTCAGGAAGAAAGCTGTTATTCTTTGCCAAAAAAACCAAATAAAATAACAACAACTTAGCTAAACCCAAGAAAAATGTAGCAGTAAAAAGAAAAAGAAGTGCAGCTTGTGAAATCCTAAAAATGCAGAGACAGATGTGAAAGGACAGAAATTCTTTCAACAAGGATATTTTCCAGAAATCTGTGAGGCTCCTAAACACGAGAGCCTGTTTCTTTTCAGTCACCCAAAAACCACTAAAGGGCAAAAACCCCACTGAAGGGCCAAAGAGGGCAAATTTCTCATTGCAGTGAGGAATGCAGGGAAGGAGAAGGAAGGGAGGGACCTGAACTGTGCTCAGCAGGCCACAGCTCTGATAATTTGAAACACCTGAGATGGCCACTAAAAAAAAAAAAAACAAAAAAAAAAAAATTTCAGCCCTGCTTCAGCCACTTCCAGCTGCTGGGCAAATGTAATTTGAAACACCTGAGATGGCCACTAAACAAAAACAAAAACAAAAATAAATAAACAAAAAAAAACCACCAAAAAAAAAAAAAAAAAAAGGTGAAAGCTCTCAGAGGAAAGAAATTGCAGCCCTGCTTCAGCCACTTCCAGCTGGGCAAATCTGGGGTAAAAGTGGGGCTCATTCCATGGGGAATCCTGCTGCAGCCCAGGAAGGGAGGCAGGAATGAGCCCTAAAGCTGCCAAGGAGCCTGGCTGGGCAGTGCTGAGCCCTGGACTCTGCTCCAGCCAGGGCTGCTGCCCAGGGCTCTCAGCTGCTGGGATTTGTTCTGCTGAGAAAGGAGCAAGTGTTGAGGAAAGCTTTTTAAAGGCCAAATGCTTGGAGTCCAAGCTCTTTCCCTGCCCACAAAACTGTTCATTTTTTTGCATTTCTTGAAGAAGGCAGGCAGAGCCCCAGCTGTGGTCCATGCCCAGGGGAGCTGTGCAGTCCTGCAGAGCTGGGGCCACCCCACACTTCTGAGAGAAATGCCCCACAGCAGCCTCAGGGGACAAGAGAGGGGCTGGAAGCACCTCCAAGGGGCTTTCTGGAGCTTCCCTCCAGATGATCTTGGGCAAGATCCTTCTTTGGCCAATGAATTGTAGAGATGATCAGAGTGGGGAGTGTGGGAGAAAGGGCTGCAGGTTCCCTGTCCCCTGTCACTGCAGCATTGCTTGTGTCTTCAGGGGGGTCTGAACTGTCAAAATTAAGCAGCAAAGGGTCAGTCAGCTCCCCTGAGCCAGCAGCTGCACCAGGCTTGGCTGCCAGCATTTAGAAACACTCAGGTTCCTGGGGGTCTCAGCAGGGAAAAGACACTGGTGGTGGATGGGCAGTGAGGTCACCCATTCATCCCATCCCATCCCATCCCATCCCATCCCATCCCATCCCATCCCATCCCATCGAAATCCACCACAAATCCACAGCAGCACCCCAGTGGGTGTTTTAGCCTGAAGATGGGCTCCAAACTACCAAGCTCAGGGCAAGGTGCAGATCCCAACAAGGAATTCCTACCCTGCAAAAGGCATCTCTGTGGGTTCCTGCCCATCCTGATTTGATTTGGAAACTCATCAAAGCCATTAAGGGACAAAGAGCAGCCCTGAGCCTAGCTGTGCAGTCAGATAGCACCTAAACAACGTGTCGCTTCATTTAATTGCCTTCTTTTATTCTTTTAATGGAAGCAAATTGTGAGCACACACGAGGCAGTTCCCTCTGCAAACAGCTGAGCTGCTGGGCTCTGTGAGCCCTCAGAACTCCTGTGTACAGTGAGACTCACACGTTGACAAAGATGCTGGAGAAGAAGTTTCCCCAAGAAGCTGGGTTTGATTTTGCATGCATGAGCTGTTCTCAGATTGTCTCCATGCTTTGTTAGGAGGAAGGAATTTGACCAACATGGCACTGATCTCTCCTCGTTACCCCAGCCCTGTGATGTGAATGGATCTGACTTTGTAATCTCAGCACTGTTAATACTGATTAAAACCAAATTATTGCATATTTGTATCAACCCTGGCAGCAGAGTCTCCCTTGTCCTTCAGCATTAGCAAGTGGAGCTCTGAAGCAGCTGATGCCCAGGAGAGCAGATGATGTCCCTGGAGAAGGGGAAGGGAAGCAGCCCCCTGAGAAGGGAGGTGACAACAGCTCCTCAGCCCGTGCTGCTCCAGGGTGGCAGTGCCAGCCCTTGAGCAGAGCTTTTCTGTGCCTGTTGCTTGCTCCTCTCTGGATGTTCTCCCCGTTTGGATGCAGGATCCAGCACACACAGAATCACAAAGTTGGAGAGACCTTCAAGATCATTGAGTCCAACCCAGTCCCAACACCTCAACTAAACCCTGGCACCCAGTGCCACATCCAGGCTTTGTTAAACACACCCAGGGATGGGGGCTCCACCACCTCCCCGGGCAGCCATTCCAGTACTTCCTCACCTTTCTGTAAAAAACTTGTTCCTAATATCCAACCTGTATTTCCCTTGACACAGCCCTGAGTCTGTGTCCTCTCATTCTGTCAGTGCTGCTTGGAGAAAGAGCCCAGCCCCACCTGAGCACAGCCACCTTTCAGGGAGCTGTAGAGTGATAAGGTCATCCCTGAGTCTCCTTTTCTCCAGGCTGAGCACCCCCAGCTCCCTCAGTGGCTCCTCTCAGGGTTTGTGTTCCCAGCCCCTCTCCAGCCTCGCTGCCTGCTCTGGACACACTCCAGGTTCCCAACGTCCTTCCCAAAGTGAGGGGCCAGAGCCAGGCACAGCACTCGAGGTGTGCCCTCAGCAGTGCCAAGGGGAAGGGTGACCTCCCTGCTCCTGCTGGCCACGCCATTCCTGCTCCAGGCCACGAGCCATTGGCCTTCTTGGCCAGCAGGGCACAGTGCTGGCTCACGTTCAGTCGCTGTTGACCAGCACCCCCAGGTCCCTTTGTGCCTGGGCACTGTGCAGCCACACCATCCCCAGCCCAGAGCACTGCAGGGGGTTATTGTGGCCAAAATCCAGGACTAGGCATTTGGATTTGTTAAACTTCATCTTACTAGACTCTGCCTATCCATCCAACCATTCCAGGTCTCTCTGCAGAGCCCTCCTACCTTCCAACAGATGGACACAGCTCCCAGCTCAGTGTCTGTGGCATTCACATTCTCTGAACATGATTCCTTCCCAGGGTTTTTCTCTTGGGAAGCTGAAAGGCAGCGAGAGACCTCAGAGAAAAGGAAAACAATTCTTGTCTCATTTGCTTCTCCTGTGTTGTGCTCATGTGGAATGTGTTTGGAGATTGTTTACCCAAGGTGATTGTTTCATTGTATTCTGGTTTGAGTTGTTTTGACTCTTTGGCCAATTGGGGCCAAGCTGTGTTGGGACTCTGGAAAGAGTCACGAGTTTTCATTATTATCTTTTTAGCCTTCAGTAAGTATCTTTTCTGTATTCTATAGTATAGTATAGTATTCTTTAATATAATAAAGTAATAAATTAGCTTTCTGACAACATGGAGTCAGATTCATCATTCCTTCCTTCGTCAGGGGTGCCGTGATTTACAGTAAGTGTCACCTGCAGGTTTGCTAATGAAATGCACAGAGCAGTGCAGCAGTGAAACCCTGGCACACTCCTGGCTGGGCAGCTGGCAATGCCCAGGGAGGCCCACGGGCAGCTCAGTGTGCAGTGATTGCTGTCTGCAGAACCCACTCCACCAGCTAAAGGTGTTCCATAGGCTGGGGATTATCTCCTGCCACCCAAACCCAGCACAATTTGTTCAAATCCCTACACCTTCTCTTCTTAGAAGATCCTGGGCTGTTTACATTATATTTAGGAAAAGAAAATGTTCCAGGGGAAGCCAAATAAAATCCAGACTCTGCTGTAATTCCAGACTAGGTTAAATAAGGAGTTTTGCAGTGGTGTCAGAGTGCCCTGGCCTTGATCACAGCCCTGTTGGTGCTGTGAAGATGTGGAGTGAGGCACTCCTTGCCTCAGTGACACAGATGCCTCTCAGGCCTTCTAATCCCCCTTTGATGAGACACCACACATCTCAACAGGAATTCCTGCAAAGTATTTTATTTCTGAGGGAACACTGCTAAATTGTTTTGCTGAACTGATGTAAGATATTTCAAGTTTACAAAAGAAACCCAATTTTCAAAGGGTAAAACTGTTAGGAAGAGATTTAATTGTTATTTTTCCAACACAAAGGAGTCCAGGAAGACCTCCAGTGAAATGGATTCCTACAGTAAAGGGTCATTTTTGATGAACTGTCATTTTCCTCCATTGTGAAATTCAACATTGCTTGAGAATCACTATCTCCATTCTTCATGATTGAAATAAGAAGACTCAGAGTTAACTGAAAATTAAGAATGGTGTTTTCAAGAGTTCCCCTTTCTTGCACTGAAATTTTCGATTTTAAAAGATTTCACACATATCAGAGGTGGGAACAGCTCTAATAACTTTTCCCCTACTCTGTTTTTTAAGTAGATAAATCTTCAGGCCAGTGACTCTTATAGTCTCTGTATGGACTTCAACTCAACAGAATCCCAATCTCCAGCAGTGAATTAATGTTCTGGGAGTAATTAGAAAAAGCCTTGTTTTTTTAAATCCCTGATTTAAGACTGGATGGTGCTAGAGATGTTTGAACTCCATCCACTAAGAAGAAACTCTGTGTATTATTCCTAAAAAAAAAAAAAATAACAACACCAAAATTCCACTTTTTTCCCAGCAGGCAGCACTCAGAGCCAGTCACAGCCTCAGAAGCCAGAAGAAAGTGGAGTTTAAAGCAAGGGAAAGGACAGGGAAATGGAGTAGAAATGAAGAGGTCTGAGGAGGGGCACCACTATTAACTCCCCTTGCTCCCTCTGCAGACAGAGCAGCCTTTGCCATCTGATCTTTGGGCACCTGGCTGGGCTCAGCTGACAAATGAGTCTCTCTGATTCTTGGAAGGGAAGAAAAACAACAACCCCCCCTCCATCCCCTGTGGGTCATGCTACCCCATCCAACTTGGAGAAATCATTTATCATTGATCTGATGGCTTAAGCACATCTGCATAATAAGTGGCACACACCCAGAGAAGCTCTCCGTATTTCACAAATCCTTAGCAGTGCATTTTTTAATAGAAAACATCAATCCCGAGTAGCCTGAAGGAATGAACCCTCTTTAATCATCCACCACGCTGAGGACTAATTTCAGACAAAGGCTCAATGCTCCCAGTCACCTAGAGCATGGAATAACTCAGATGATTCCTAAATTCACAGGGAAAGGCTCAGTCTCCTTTTCAAAGCTGGATTGCAGATCCTGTGTTAATTACTACGGGAAATTACATCTCCAGTAATACTCAGCAAGGCTTTACAATAAATGCTGTCTGATCTATTCCTGCTCAGCCTTGAACTCTTTGTGGAATATTTGTAAATGTAATGGGTGCTTCATTTCCACCACTGCTCCTGAATAATTCATACAGTGGAAGATCCTTGCATGGTTCCTTGAATTGAGAGACTTGGGGTATTTTGTTCTCTACAGTTAATGGATTAAAACAGGTATTTTTCAGCTATGAAACCAGGTAATTTATCACCACAAACCTGAGTGTGGTTCATACATCATTGGCTCAACTGAGAAACACATCTGTGAGTCTGGATATCAGAACAGAGCAACCAACAATTTTAAATCATCCAGTGTTGTCCGAAAAGCCAACAGAGTTGCAAAATAAAATGCTGAGAAACTGCCTTGGATCAGTCAAGATATTTTATTTCCTTTTTTTTTCAGGCCTTCAATTCAACCATTTTGTTCCCCCACAAAACAATACATTTTGAAACATCACTTTGAAAAGAGAAAAAGAAATAAATCAAAACTCCTTTCCATTCAGAAAATGTCATAACTGGGAGCTCCAGCACTTTCAAGATATTCCTCCCCAGTTCCCTTCCAAGCAGAATCGTCAAAATTGGTAAGATTTCTTCAGCAATTTCTGTTTCATCAAAATGACATTTTTCCAGACAAAACTGTTGTGACAAAAGAAAATAAAAAAGAAAAGTCAAAACCAAAACTCAACAAAACTGAACATCTCTGATCCAATTGTCTTTGACAAAAAGAGAATGTCTCAAAGATGCAAAACCTCTCCCTGGGTGAGTCCCAGAACATCGATCTGACACATCCAGGTTGAACATGCAAGTTCCTCTTAGGTAACAACAAAAGAAAAATGAATTAACCCGAACTTCAGGGGCCAGAGGTACCTTCAGATATGTTCAGAGCCAAGTGGAGACTTCCTGAGCTGCAATTCTTACAGCACCTTCAGCGTTTTAAAGAGGAAACCCCACGTTCCAGCCTTAAAATGTGAGGAGCAGAACGGGGGTGCTCAGTCAGCACTGACCTCTGGGCTCTGCACCGGGGCAGGATTTGGTGTTGGAGCCCCTTCCAGGGGTTTTGGTGCAGTTTGCACCTCAATCTGTGTCCTCCTGTCTGTCCCCACCAGGCACCAGCTCTCACTCCCAGCTGATCTCTTCAGCTGCAGGTGAGGTGTGCCCGGCCAGCAGCTGCCTTGTCTCTATCAAAGTCAGTTCATCACAGGAAAATTCCAGCTGTCACACACTGCTGCAGCTCCCAAAAGCTGTTTACAAAGCTCTGCTGTGGGGCACCACCTCCATTTTCTCACTGTCAGCAACAAATCTGCTCAATTCACCTGTCAAAATGACTCCTCCAGCCCCTCTGCCAGGAGAAAATGCCCAGGAACGAGCTCGGGGAGAACAAATCATTTTGGCTTTGGCTCAGTCATCATCAGCAGCTGTAATAAGATTCCCAGGACCTCATGCTGCTCATGTCAGACATATCCACAACCCCTTTCCTGCGGAAGGATTGCACAGCTGGAGCTGGAGGCACAGACAGAAGGTGGAGCAGAGGGAAGTTCATCATTCCATTGCTTTTCCAGGCACAGAGGGTGGAATTGCTCTCCAGAGCTGAGCTGGTCCTGCAGAGTGGTGGTGAAAACACTGAAAATCACCTCTGGTTTTTCTCCTCCAGCAGAGCAAGCATAACTCAGGTGGTCACTGTTTGCTGTTAGGGGAGAAAGGGTCACTCCACAGAGTCACCCTGCTGACCTTCAGCTCTGCAGTGTGTGGGGCAGGGTTTGGGGTTAAAGCTCTGCAGGGTTTGGGGTTTAAAGCTCTGCAGTGTGTGGGGCAGGGTTTGGGGTTAAAGCTCTGCAGGGTTTGGGGTTAAAGCTCTGCAGTGTGTGGGGGTTAAAACTCTGCAGTGTGTGGAGCAGGGTTTGGGGTTAAAGCTCTGTAGTGTGTGGGGCAGGGTTTGGGGTTAAAACTCTGCAGGGTTTGGGGTTAAAGCTCTGCAGTGTGTGGGGCAGGGTTTGGGGTTAAAGCTCTGCAGGGTTTGGGGTTAAAGCTCTGCAGGGTTTGGGGCAGGTTTGGGGTTTAAAGCTCTGCAGTGTGTGGGGGTTAAAACTCTGCAGTGTGTGGGGTTTAAAGCTCTGCAGTGTGTGGGGCAGGGTTTGGGGTTAAAGCTCTGCAGTGTGTGGGGCAGGGTTTGGGGTTAAAGCTCTGCAGGAGGGGCTGGGCACTGAGCCCATGCAGGGATGGAGATGTGGAAAGGCAGAGCACAGCTCAGGGCTGTCCAGCCAAAAGGAGCAGTGGATTTTCCAAGGACAGCAATTTTTCCATGTGGAGCAGAAGAGGTGACTGGGACCACAGGGGCCTGGGATGGAGCAGGACAGATGCCTCTCTCCTGAATTCACAGGGTTGGGATTTCCCTTCTAGCCAAATTCCAAGCCCGTATCTTGGCCAGAAAAAAAATATCCTACACAGATTTTCAGAATTCAGGGGCAGAGAGGGCCGAATGTAGTGTCAAACCTCATTTCTTTCCATCACAAGCACCACATTTTTCTTCCTAAGCCCTGCTAAAACCCTCCCTGGATGGATGCAGCACATCCTCAGCCCACAGCAGCCAGCCTGAGCAACCTCGGTGTGAGCAGCTCTCTGCCTACCCAAGGAAAATTTCCCTGCAAATCACAAAGCCTGAGGAAGAGTCACCAAATTTTGCCAGTGATTATTAAGATAATGCCTGCCCAGCAGAAGTAAGGAACTTGCTGAGATGGATAGCTCAACAAAGTGGAGTGTTCTGCTCCAATTTAATTAAAAAGGTATTTGGGAAAATGACAAATGCACCACGGAGCTCAGCGCTGTCTGGGATGGACCTGGAGCTCTGCATGTTTTAAAAAAGCAATTAAGGCAAGACAAGAATCACCATTAGCCTCGGGGAAAGAAAACCCACCAGGCATTTTTAGCCCAAGGCAAGGAAAACAGAGGGGAAATGCTCCCTCCAACCCAGAGCAGCCCAGGCTGAGCACAGGAACAAGGTTTGACTCTGCCTGACCCAGCTCACTTCAGGGTGAGACAGGACCATGATTTATTCACACAGTTTTGAAATTCTGGGGCCTCAAATGACTCAATGCAGAGAACAGGTTGCAAAAAACAAGTAAGCAAGCAGCAGGGCAGCCTTCCTCTGCCAGCCTCATTGGATGGCTCCAGTTCCTGATTCTTCTACCTGAAGATGTGTTCTGGCCTGGCCCTGTTGGTAGTTCTGGCTGAACATCCACATCTGCTTCCATAATCAACAAGAAACTGAAAACATCTGAATAGGAATGCCAAGAATTCGCTTTGGAAGCATGTGGTTGGTTCCTCATTTCTGATAATTATCCAAAAAAAAAGGAAAGATCTAAATAAAAATATGGGAAATGTGTTGTTTCCTTATTGCAAGATAAAGTAAAAATTATAAATGTCTCACTCAAATCAAAATGAAAGCATTTGTTTTGACACATTCCAGTTTAAAATGATGCTGGAAGAGACATGTTTCCATTCAATGTTTTGATTTTGACAAAAAATGTTTCCAAAAAAAAAAAAGTAAAAAAAAAAAAAGTTTTGCTGCAGTTTTTTCTGCCAGCTCCCCGAGGGATCAGTCAAAGCTTGCTGAAGCTCAGAGTCATTAGCAAGCTGTCACAGAACTGAGACCCTAAAATGCGTTTGACACATCAGATCACAGTTCCATCAGACCTGGAAAGCGTGCCAGTGCTGGAATTTCACATCTAACTCTTGGATCTGGCTCCTCCAGGATTCACTCTCTTCTCTGATAGAGCAAGAGGAAAGAAATCAGCCTTGGGAGTGAACCCCCCTGTTCAAACCCCCAGGTTCAGCTGCTGTTGCTGCAGAAGGAGGAGCTTTTGGGTGAGCTGGGGACATTCCACTGCCCAAGGAGCAGAGCCACAGGCAGACATTCACCTCTTCCAGGGAGGGGAGGGCAGCAGCACCGGCACTTCAAGAAAATCTCAAGCTGCACCAAGGGAAATACAGGCTGGATATTAGGAAGAAGTTTTTTAGAGAAAGGGTGATAAAGTCCTGGAATGGCCTGGGGAGGTGGTGGAGTCCCCATCCCTGGGTGTGTTTAACAAAGCCTGGATGTGGCACTGGGTGCTACAGTAAAGCAGGGGAGAAAAGGGGAGAAGATGATGCATCTAACTCCACAGATATCAGAAAGCTAATTAATTACTTTATTATACTGTATTATTCTATACTATATTACACTACATCTAAACTGAATCTGCACAAGTGCCCAACTCAACTGCCCAGAATCTCGTGACTGTCAGCTGACAGTCCTGACACACACACTCAATTTGGATTCAGTTGGTTAATGAATCAAAACACTCACACCAGAATCCAATTACCAATTCCCTTCAGGTAAACAATCTTCCACAATGCATTCCACTTGTGGACAACACAGGAGCAGTAAATGAGACAAGAATTGTTTTTTCTTTCTCTGAGGTTCAGAGAATGTGAATCCCAGAAATATTCTGGGGAAGTTGTGCCTTGCTTTTCTCTGTGAAAAGAAATGTGGCTACAGGGTGCCAGGGTTTAGTTGAGGTGCTGGGGCTGGGTTGGACTCGATGGTCTTGAAGGTCTCTTCCAACTTGGTGATTCTGTGAAAAGAGCAGCAGAAAGCACATCCTGTGCAACTCTCAGCAGGAGGCTCCTGAGCAGACAGACCCTGGGGATGGGCACACACCTCAAGGGGCTCTGCCACAGCCTGGAGATCCCCTGGAAAAGCTGCAAAGTGCAAAACGTGCTGGTCTTGGCAGAGAAAAGGCTGGAGCTGCCCCATCTGGCAGCTGAGCTGGCCTCTCCTGCAGAGCTGAGCTCTTGTGGCTGCTCCGAGCACTGAGCTCTCCGGCTGCTCCCTCTCTCTGAGCACGGAGATAATGACTTCCCGGGAAGGAGATTGTTCCTGCTCCACTGAGCACACCCAGGGCCTCCACAACACGACCCCACACTCGGGTTCCCTGTTGCAGTTGGAGCAAACATATGTTCCAGCAGCCCTGACTGCAGTCCCTGCCCAGGTGGCCGCGCAGAGCTGTTGGTGCGGGCAGATGTCCCCACTCAAAGTGGCAGTTCCAGGGCACAGCTCCTTCCCCTGTTCCAGGCAGCCAATCCCACCACAGCTTTGTGGGATTTCTGGCAGGCTCCTGTGGCACATTTCCATGCTCAGCAGCACTGGGAGTGCAGAATCCCAGGTGAAATCTTGTATTGTCACCACTGTGTTCCTCCCAGAGAAGAGCTCAGGTTCTCCTCGGACAGGAGGGACACAGTGTCCTGTACCTGGGACATCAGACTGAGGGATCAGAGCTCCAGCTGGCCCTGCCCTCGGGGAACTGCAGAAATCTTAGGGTTTAGGGTGTGGATTTCTGCATCTTCTTGGCAATGTCCCACCTTCTTGCATCCCACACTCAACTGACATGTTATATTGATAAATTAAATTATCTCACCCCAGCTAAAGCTCTCTTTTTTCATGCAAGGACATTGACTGCTTCCTTTTCCCCAGCAGAAACTTGTCCTCTGAGGAAGGAGAAGATGGAGTAAAACAGAAATGAGGAATTGACATTCACCAGCTTGTGCAGCAATGCTAAACCATCCCCTTGGATCACCCAGACCCTCGGGATGATCATTAGCTCTCAGGGTGTTTCAGTCAAGTTTGCAAGATGCTTTATATCAGTCAGGAGAGACTTTCTAATCAACTGACACAGTTTAAAGCATTTTGGATGGGGAGGCACGTACGTAAGAACGTGAGCCTGAGCACAGATGTATAAAATTGTAGGTGATCAAAGGTAGTGCATCCAAGGCAGGATTAAAAGACGTTTAATACAGCTTTTTCCAATAAGCCTGAGAGATGAAAGAACTGCCACAAGGCCTTGCTGGAGGCTTAGAAATTGCTCTGTGAAATCAGCTGCAATTGGTAATTAAATGGAAACCTTGGGGGTGTTCTGAAGACTTTTTTTCATGGCCTGGCATAAGGGAACTCATCTTTAAATTACGTAGAGTTTTACCTTTCACAGAGGTGAAGGTAAAACACCATCCTGCTGCTCCTGCATGTCCTGCCTCGGAGCAGCTGGGACGTGGTTCCTCAGCCTCTGTGTGCAGGATCAGGGCACACAGTCCTGAGTGTGAGCCCCTCAGAAGGTTCCTGTTTTCCCCGTGCCTGCCCTCAGCTGTAAACCAGGGAACCCAGCAGGGAATTGTGCCCCTGCCTCGTGCAACACAAATCCAGCCGTGCTCTGAAGTGTCCCAGCAGCTCCCAGAGCTTCTTCTCCTTCTTGGAAGTGCACACAGCTCCTCCAAACTGCTTCCAGCCTCAGCCTCTGATCTGCTCCAGACACAGCCCGAGGCAGGCAGGAGATCTCTTGGTTGAGTGGGAAGTGGGGGAAAAAAGGGGAAATGCTGGTCCTGATAAAAGACAGGAGAGTGACAGTGGGTTTTTTAACTGGTTGAGATGGACTGGAAATTCTGAGTGTGCACTTTTGGAAGAGAAACCTGAGCAGAGCAGAAAGCTCAGCCTTGTGGGTAGAGCATCCAAAGGGAGATTTTGGTTGGACTCTCAGCTCTGCTGCCACTTTGCTGGGTGCAGCTGAGGCTGAGCCCTTCTCATGGCCCATTTCCCTTCTCTTTGCAATAAAAGGGGTCGGTCCTTTTTTATTTACTTGCAGGAATGGGTTACTCATTGTTTGCTTGAAGAGTTCCTGGGGTAACAAGGGCTATAAACAAAGCAGACCTGCTACCCTGGACTGCAGTTCAACAGCGTTTAGAATCCTGTTTGATGCAAAGTGCTTTGGTTCCTGTTGTAGCCTTTCATTTCTAGGTGGCACAACACTCTCACTCGGAGGCAAAGTACTCCTTCAGACAAAGCTGAATCTGCTGAAAGTAGCACTGGAAATCCTTTTTTTCAGCAGAACAACAGCAGGTGAGGGCAGCTCAGCTGCAGACAGCTCACCAGCTGCTGAAAAACAAACTGTGACAAAAAAAAAAAGTTTGAAAAGGAATTAAAAGCGGGTTCAGTAAAAGAAATAAAAATAAGAAAAGGTGCTAAATCTCCCCTGAATACAATGCAGGTAGCCAGAAATAGCTGCCAGAGAGAGAGAGATCGACAGCTGATATAAATAGTAGTGACTCATGGTGTAATGGGGATCCAGTTCAGGGGAACAAATCCCCATCAGTGGCTCAGACAAAGCCTCCCACAGCAAACACCTCCAAGGAGCAGGCCTAAATACCTCCAGGGATTTGGAAACACAGAGCTTGGGATAACTCCTCTCAGGCAGGAAGCCCTTTGTGCCAGTCCCCTGCCCAGGAGCATCCCGTGCTGTGGATGGCTCTGCTTTGTGGCCCAGGAGAGGTGGATTTATGCAGAGCATAAGGAGACTCTCTCAGACAGATGTCAGAAAAAATCTCCATGCATCAACTGTGCTGCTGCTGCTGCTGCAACCTGTCTGCCAAGAGTTCCTCCTCGAGGGCCTGGGAAACAAAAAAATGTGCTTCAATTTCCTGAGGACTCTGCTTTCCTAGCAGAGCCCTGGGCCTTTCCACCCTTGGTTGCAGAAGGAGCCTGTCCTACACCTGCTGGCAATGGCACACAACCAGCTCACCTCTGGCACGCAGCCTCCAAGGATTTTTGCCAGTTCCATTTGGCTCTGCAATCCCATACAAAGTTCTCCAAACCCATACAAAGCTCTCCAGCACGTCCTACAGAGCCACCAGTGCCCAAACCAAACATTCCCAGAGGACACAGCTCCTCAGGCTCGTGAGAGGCAGAGCCCCTGGGAAAGCCACGGAACCAGGGTGAGATTTTGGAGAGATGGAGTTGCTCCCCCTGAGCAGAAGCCTGTTCACACTCCTGGGATGCAATGGTGACTCTCCTTCACCTCCTTTTCCCTCAGGGCCCCTGGAGCTGTCACTGGAGGAGATGCTCTCTGCATCCAGCATTTCCAGCCTCTGAAATTGCTTCCTGCCCTGTGCTGATGAGGAAGTCAATCCCAGAGGCAGAGCAAGCCTGGGAAATAAAGAAGTCTGACCCAGAACAGGCAGGTCAGCAGCTGAATATTGCACAGGAATGGCAGTCACTCCAACACAGGGATGCTTTTCTTTCAACTGCTTCTAATTTTTTTTGCCCCTCCATATAATTCTCTAATAATCACCCTATTAACAATGTTCCATTTGCCACACAACTTGGGATATTAATCCTATTAGTTGGTTCTAATCCTCTGCAAAACAAAATGGAAATATTCACTCTGTCATTTTCTCAGAGTAAAAAAAAAAAGAGAGAGAGAGAAGGAGGTGGGGAGAAGAGAAGACAAAGATGCTTTCAGAGGTTTGCTGTTTTGTGAGTTAATTGAATGGAACTGGGTCTCCTGTGGTCTCCATACAGAATTCCATTATCATGGAATGGGGAGTCACACCCAGCCTGTTGATAAGAGACAGCCTGTCAGATTAAGCATTAACTATCATATTTGGAAATCATGCAGTTCTCTACCCATTGGGGCACCCAAACACAATATCCCATTTCTCTTTCCTTCCCCCAACACCTTCTCCTTTACTGCACACTAATTAAAGAACAAGGGGAGGGGAGACTGGTCCGTGCTGCTGAGCCCGAGATAAACTTTGCTGAGTAGGGAGGAAGAAATGAAGTGAGCATCCCAGAGAGCACAGCTCTTTCCTATAGGCTTTCATTTCTCCACCCACCCCCTCTTGCTGTATTTTTTCATATTTCTGTGAAGAATTACTGGCAGTTTCCATCCTCCCCTGCTCCACAAGGTGAGACTGGCACCTACTGGAATGATCCTGGAAAGGCTGAGACTGAGAAGAAAAAATTAAACCTTTTCTCGGCTTAGTTTCATCTCCAGCTTCACATTATTTTTCCCCTTCATCAGGCAAACAAACAGCTCTGCAGACACAGCGACAGCACACGCTGGATTTGACACAGCTCCATTTTTAAGCTGTTCTGTGGTAATTGGGGGAACTAGCACGAGTCACTTCATTTCTGTCAGCTCGTGTGGAGGGAAGCACAGGCACAGGTCCTGACAGAGCCCCCAAGGTTCCCCTGGGCCTGTGAGGCTGCTCCCTCTTCCCTCATGGCTCAGCACCCAAGGGAAGCAGGAGCAGACATCCCTGCAGGTGCAACATCCATCTCCAGCAGTTTCATCCCCCTTCCCTCAGGTGCTTTTCCTAAGGAGGATTTCCTTACAGGATCTGCCCACCCTCTGGGATTTGGATTTAGACCCCCAAATGCTGTTCTCCCATTATTATCCCCTTGTCCTAAACTTATTCTTTGATGTCTGATGTCCCCCTCCAAACCCAACCAAGCAGCAACTTGGCTTCCCCCTGCCTCCCTCCCTGCCCCATCTGTCCTTGCTGGGCCCCCTCTCCAGCCTTGTTCCCACTGCAGAGCTCCAAGCTGGCTCATGCACACCTCCAGCAAAGCCTCCACCACTGCTGCTCTCCTGGGAGCCCTGGAGAACACATCTGAATCCTTCACTGATCACCCACGAGAGCTGCTCTTTCTCAGTGGTTCCCCTGTTTTACTCTGTGTATTTTATCATTAACTTCCCTACTTGGAGCAAAGAGCCTTCCAGCTCACACCAAAAGTCCCAAAATAGGCACCACCGGTTAAGCACAGGCACATAAAACAGGGGAGTGAAATGTCTGCATGGCACAGCGTGATTTGGAGAGAACAAGGGAGAGAATCAGAGGAGAAAACAGAGGAGGACAGGGCAAATCCTGCAGACCTGTGGCTGAACAAAGTGCGGCTGGAGGCTGGGAGCATCTCATGGGCTGGAGCTGCCTCCGTGAGAGGGATGAAGCCTTATTGGGAGTGAGTCCTGTCTGTCTGTCCTGCCTGCCCCACGGCTGCTGACCCGAGCACTCAGCCACCCCAGCACGGGCAGCAGACCCCTCCTGATCAGCAAGTCTAATCCTCCCTCTCCAAACCTCTCCGTCAGGGAGCTCTGGGCTTGAGAAGCAGCAGCTCTGAGCAGGGCTGCCCCAGCTCTGGCTGGGGAGGATTCCTGCAGGGCTCTGTCCTGGGGAGCTGCCTGACAAACACAGGGTTCAGCACGTCATAATTACTCCAGGCTGCACAAACAAACAAACAGCCCTCTGTTTGCACAACAGCTCTCGGGAGAGGCCTCGCAGAGAGCTGGGCTGGGGTGTTCCTCTCAGCTCTCAGGCTGCTGGGCTCCCAGCTGGAGGGACAAGGGGAGCGAGGTGTGGAGATGCTCGGCAGGCTGCCCGCGGCGCGCGCGGCTGGGGCTGCCTGAAGGACATCACATCCCTCCTTCCAGCAGAGCTCCAAGATGCCCTGCTGCTCTCAGGAACCTTCTGGATAATGACCTGGAGTGGCAGAGAAAAAGGAGCTCCTGAGGCGAGCTCGGAAGGGTTGTTAGAGCGAAATTCCTCTGGATTTACACGGGGGTGAAACAGTCGATTCTGCACTCAGCTGGAGTGACTGACAGCTCTGATGGGAACTGGGACAATGACAGGGATCGGGTCCAGGGGAGGATGTAAGGGTTCAGCCACCAGCCAGCTCATTGCCTGGCAGCAATTCACAGCCTGGTTCCGAAATCAATGCAGGCTGGGAGCACTCAGCAGCCAGGCTAAGCCAGGTCTGTCATTTACTGTAATTCTGAGCTGCTAGATTACTTTCTCTGGGTTTTCCAACAGGAACAGTTAGTCACAGTGGTGAGTTACTCCCCTCTGCAGGCTATGTTTTCTGTTTTTCCCCTTCCTAATTGTCACCCCAACTTCCTTTCCCCTTCTGGAGAGCAAAGAATGCTGTTCCAGCCTCCCATCAGAGCCTAAGTGCTGTCAGTCTGTGAGAAGAGAGAAGATTTTGCTGGGTTTTAGGGTATAACTTCCTCTCCAGCTTCATAGACCTCCTTCCTTAGCCCCTTTCTGAAGAGGAGCCAGCTCTGCTGATGCTCCCAGGAGCAGCTCTATCCCAACCACCACCAGGCTTTTTGCAAGACCCACAGCCCATGGATCCAGCCAAAGAGGATCAAATGCTTTGAGCATTCTGTGTCTTGGGTTATCTCCTCCCTGTGTTGGGCAGCACACACAGGAGACACCTGTGGGCACCAAGAGCTGCTCTGGACAGGCCTGAGATAGACTGGATGGGACAGTGACACTTCTTTTGTGGGGCAGTGACATTCCCTATCATGGGACAGTGACACTCCCTTTCATGGGACAGTGACATCCCCTATCATGGGACAGTGACACTCCCTATCATGGGACAGTGACATTCCCTGCCATGGGACAGTGACACTCCCTTTCATGGGACAGTGACACTCCCTTTCATGGTCCACATCAGGGATTTATGGCTCCAAATGCCAACACAAGGCAGAAGATGATGTTTTATTCTCCTCAGAACAGAAGAGCTTTCAGCCAACTCCTGGTGCTGAGTTGTGGCTCTCGTTGCTCTGAAGTCACCACTTTGTGAAGCTGGTTCTTTCAGGAGGGAGAATCACCCTGCCAGAAAACTCTCACTGGGTTTCTCACTGCCAGAAGTGGCTTGGGAATGAAAAATGTTGACCTCTTTCATCCTGCCTGGGTCAAGGGAGCCGTGGCTCTGGTGATGGATGGTTGACTGTAATTCCTGCCTGCTCATTTAATCAGTGAGAACAGACACGAGCATGCTCAGAGAGAGAGCAGGGCTGGAAATCCCTGCAGAGCAGGGAGCTGTGAAGGGGACAGGGTGCTGAATTCCCATCCCAGACAAGGAACCTGGGCCTTTTCCTTGGCTGAAAAGCCAAAATGCATCGTGCAGGCTGTGCCATTCCAGAGGCTGCAGCCCCCATGGAGCACAGCACGTGCTGCATCCTGCCTGCTGCAAATGGAGAGGGGCACTCAGGCATGCAGGGGGAGGGAGGGGTCCAGCCCTGCCCAGAGCTGCTTTTGCAGCCTCACAACATGAAAGCCAAATAAATCTGCTCTTAAGGGAGCCTCCCATCCATCAACAGCTACACCCAGGCAGAGCTCAAGGCCAGAACAGAGCACAGGGTCTGATCTCCTGCCTAAAAGAGTGTGGCCAGGAAAATGTCTCTGTTTCCTCACCCCAACAGCAAGCCCTAAGAACAAGAGCACCCAAACTCTTCCCCTCAGCTCAGCCATGGGAGCATTTCCAAATCTAAACGTTGTGGTGTCTGGAGGGTCTCCACAGCATCCCTGGAGCTGGCACCAACCTCAGCTCCCCAGCTGGGCTCAAATTCCCCAAATTACACATTACAGGGGTTGGGTAGCCACGGGGGTGAAAACAAGAGAGGCCCTCCAGCATGTCTGGGGCCCTGCACAGCCAAAGCCAAGGGAGATGTGAGGCTGCTGGAGCAGGGAGCAGCAGCACCCTGGGCTGTGCTGGCAGCGAGCAGAGAGGGGAAGGACGCATTGCGAACCCGGTGCAGCCCGGCGTGGCCCGGGTTGGTGTAGCAGGAGTACCCTCTAGTGGGAGAACAGCCTGGAGAAAGCCTCCCGAACCATCACACACACACACAAACGCAGGGCTTTTAGAGCTGAAGAAAAACTGCGTTGAGAGTAACCATAAAAATGGGCTTGAAAACAGAGGGGAACGGGATATCTTGGGGAAATAAAGCCATAAAGTCTGATTATCACTCGCAGTGCTATTTTTTACTTTTCCAAGAAAGCCATTTAAGACCTGCTTTTTCAAATATATCCGTGCAGGGGCTGGGAAGCAGACAGGAGTCTGCTCATATTCATGAGCCAGGCCAAGACTGTTTAAATACCCAAAGGTCACAGCAAAGCCTAGGGCTGCGTGTCTTAATCCTGCTCAGTGCCTGAAAGCTCCTGGCTGTGGAAGGAGTCTCTGTACTCGTGGCAGAGGCCCAGCACATTTCCCCAGGACATCAGAGCTGGTGAAGTCGTTTTGCTTTGGCTCATGGATGAAAGATTTTGCTGTTAGAGGAGGGGGGGGAGGCTGGGCAAGGACTGCTGTGCTGGACATAAAGGATGCAGAGGATGCTGTGCTCTGTATCCAGATGGGATCAATATTCTCTCCCCAGTGCCCTGCTCTGAGATCACACTGACACTGCCTTGACAGGTGCAGCATTAGAACCTCAATAGAGTGGAATTATGTGGTTCCTTCGGGGCTCTTCCCATGCAGAAGCCTATCTAACCTGAATGTTATATATATATATATATATATATCC
The DNA here is from genome assembly GCF_014805655.1 of Passer montanus. Taxonomy (NCBI): domain Eukaryota; kingdom Metazoa; phylum Chordata; class Aves; order Passeriformes; family Passeridae; genus Passer; species Passer montanus. Next base: position 1,571,466 of record NW_024369262.1, on the reverse strand, counting down.
CTTCATCCACTATTGAAATGCACCTACCCCTAGGGAGACCTTTGAGGTGTCTAAGGCTCCAACCCTTCTCATTTGGGCAGAGATAAATACAGTAGGAGAGGCTGAGCCCTTTCTTTTTATTTTTCCTTTTTTTTCAGATTAAAGATCTGAGCATTGTTTCCTGCAAAGCAGCAGTTGTAAAGGAGTGAGTGGATTTAAAGAAACACAGTCCACTTTTACAGCCAGGGATAGGAAGGGAAGTAAAAACATCCCTGCCAGGGTCCAGGTGGTTGTTCCTGCAGAGGTGATCCAAATTCAGCATCTCACAGGAATCTGTGCTGGTGTTCACACTGTGAGAGTGAACCAGAAGCAAGACCTGGCATGGGAACGTGTCACAGATCAGGCTGGAAATGGTGGGAGGGGTGACAGGCACAGGGAAGGGGTGGGTTCAGCCCAGCACCCCTCCTGGGAGATGGCACAGCCATCCCTCTGATCATGTGTCATGTACAACCCACAGGTTGCCTCCTTTCTTCAAGCTCCAGTTCCTGCCAGCAGATTTGGCTGGGGACTGACTCCTGATTTCTGCCTCTAAGTGACCAAATTCCCTTTGATCCCACCTTCCCCTCACAGGGACTCCACACAGAGGGAGGGCAGAGCTCAGCATCACCTTCCCGGGCACACTCAGCACCCCCTGGGCTGCTCCAGCCTGCCCAGCAAGGCACAGCACAAAAAGCAGAGAGCACAGAAAGATTCCAGTCCCTGATCCCACCCTGGATCCTGCTCGTTTCACTGGGAAGCCTCCTGGAAAAGATATTTATTCACCCAGAGAAGGGAGGAGCCTGGCCCAAGGTGACTGGGCTGCAGGGCTGGAGCAGAGCCCAGAGCTGTCCCAGAGGTTTCCTGAGAGGCAGAGGGAGGAGGGAGGGCTTGGCTCTTTGGAGGGTTGCTCTGCCTTCCAGAGCAGAAGGCTGTGAATTCCCATTCCACACTGCATGCTCAGTTAAAGTGACAGATGACTGCATGTGTGCCCCAGCCTCCATCACTGCAGAAAGGGTAGAGCAGATGATTTCTTGGAAAGGAAGGATTAAAAAAAAAGAGAGAGTAATTTGGAATAAATGAGGAGAAAAAGGGGAAGAGATTCTCTAGATACAGAACGTGCCACTGCAGAACCAGGAACATGCCTAGGGAAATTTTTTAAAAGTTTTTAGAAAAAAGCAAAGCTAAAAAAGAAAAAGTATCCTATTAAGATTAATGCTTTCTGGCATTCAATCTCCCTCCAGCATGGCTCTTCCATTTCCATAAACCCATTATCCTCACTGCTGTTTCACTTAATTGGAAAATGTCTATTGCAACCTAGCATGTTCCAAGACAAACCTTGGATGTATATATAACAGGCACTTAAAAGCTTTCAAATATTTCAAATTTGCTCAACACAATTACGTGAACAAAAACCCTGTGGGACTTTTTTCTTTCTAGAAAACAAAAACCACCAAAAAAAACCCCAAACCCCACAATAGTCATAAAGCATGTGTTCACAGGGCTAGAAACACCATTACATTTATCCTGATTAGCATTCCCTAAGCTTTTATGTGCACACAGTTATTGCCAGCATAGGGAAGAGGGAGAGTAGGAAATGCCAGTCAATGATTTGGCTGCTGAAGGTCAGGCAACCAAAACAAGATTTGTTTCACTACAGTGGCAGCCATCAAACAGGGACAGTGTGTGCCAGGTGCCCTTGGAGCTGCATCCTCCTGGGAAACCCCTGGGAGGGAACAGGGCACTGAGCAGTGCTCCCCGTGGGGCTGCCTGGGAGGAATTGGGATTTCCTGGTGGTTTCTGGCCCTTCACACAATTCACAGAATCACCAGGTTGGAAGAGACCTTCAGGATCATCAAGTCCAACCCAGCCCAAACACCTCAACTAAACCCTGGTGTCACAGTCACATTTTCTGGAAAAATTCCTTCGCCAGGATTTCTCTCCTGGGAAGCTGAGAGGCCTCAGAGAAAAAAGAAAACAATATTATCTAATTTGCTTCTCCTGCGTTTTGCTGCTTTGGAATGTGGTTTGGAGATTGTTTACCCACAGGTGACTGTTTCATTGGTTGCATGTGAATTGTTTTTATTTATTGGCCAATTATGGCCAAGCTGTGTCGGACTCTGGAGAGAGAGCCACAAGTTTTTGAGTATCCTTTCTGTAGTATAGTGTAGTATAGCATTCTTTAATATAACATAGATCATAAAATAATGAATTAGCCTTCTGAGAACATGGAGTCAGATTCCTTCCTTTCCTGCCAACGTCCCAGCAAATACAAGACCCTGGCACCCAGTGCCACATCCAGGGATGGGCACTCCACCACCTCCCCAGGCAGGCCATTCCAGAACTTTGTCACTCTTTCCATTCTACAGCTGTTAAGGAGAGGTAACTTCCTTCCTTCCTTCCTTCCTTCCTTCCTTCCTTCCTTCCTTCCTTCCTTCCTCTCCTCCTGCTGTCCTTTCCCTGCCCCACTGACCTCTCCCAGAGCATGCTGTGGATTCAGATGTGGGAGCTGGCACACCAGGACCTGGCATTTATCCCCAGCTGGCCACAGCACAGCAGGGCAGGAATAAAAGAAAGGTTTCTCCCCTAATGAGTGGTGGTTCTGCTGATTTTTAGCTGGGAAGGATCTGAGCCTTTGTGTGAACCTGAGCATGTAACAAGTTTGCAGGCTCCTTTAGAAAAGAATGGCTGATTTTTTCATTTTCACATATCCCAGCTCTTCTCTTGGCTGGATTAACTTGACAATGAATAAACTTGAACCCTGCAGTACTCAAGGTAAGTGCCAGCCCTGGCCCTGAGAGGCTGTGTTAGAGAACAACTCTCTCAAATATTTGCTCTGCTCTCCTTTCCAGCACATCTCAGCTGCTGTCCACACACATTATTGTCCCTCTGACCTGCCCATTGTGCAATGACATCACACCACTCCAAAACAGGAGATTTCCTCTGGCTGGCTGTGCAGCTGGCTCTGCCCAGCCATGCCTGTGAAGGGAGTGCCAGAAATGTGGTTCATCTGCAAGAAATGCAGGAAATCCCTCCATGGTGCCTCTGAATGCATCAAGAGAGCTGCCAGGGGTACTCCTGGCCCTGCACCTTCATCCTGCCTGTCATGGAAAGAGCTGAATGTGCCAGGATTTCATCAAGCCCAGCTTTCTCCTTCCTCATCCTCATCACCAGCAGCTTTCCTTGGAGCTGCCTTTGCCTTTCTGGGGCAGTCCTGTGAGCCCAGGATCCCCAGCACGGGCTGGAGGCAGAGCTGAACCTTCACCACGGCAGGAACTGAGCTGTGCCCTGCTGGGCTGGGCTCTGTGTCCCCACAGGGACACTCCCTGGGGTGGGTGGCTGAGGCTGCTCCTCTTCCAGCACTGATTCTGCCTGGAGAATTAATCCTGAAAAGTGCCCAGAATGGGCTTTGAGATCCATGAGGAAGCTGCACTGGTGGAAGTGGAGGTGCTGGTGGATTGCACAGAAGCCTCCAAACAGCTCCTGACCTTGGGAGGGGGCTGCTCTTGGGTTTGGGAGTGGAACAGCCACACACCTCAGGCTGGTGGCATTGCACTGTGTGACAGCTCTGAGCTGGCACCCACACCAGGCTGACCTGAGAATCACCCTGCTGCAAGGGAGCCAGAATGGCAGGGCTCCCTGGGGTAACCCTTGGACACAGCAGCAGCTAAAGTCCAGCTCTGTGTGGCACTTCTGGCTGTTAGAGCTTTAAAAAACCTGTGCTCAAGTCCAGGTGGGAGGGGATGTGCAGCCCTGAAGCAGCTGTGGAGCATTAGCAAGGGCTGAGCACCAAAGGGAGAAAGTGAAATAAAGATTCCTGCCAGCCAGGCAAGGGAGAGCCAGCTCAGAGAGCTCCTCATAAACCAGGGAATGATGACACAGTGGGAGAGAAATTCAGCCTGTTTTCCTGACAAGCACAATTTGACTCCATGGCTCCTCACCAGTTCTGTCTCTGTGGCCTCCTCCACAAAGACATTAAATCAACTGGAGAAGCTGCTTTTGGAACTACCAATATCAGTCCATTGTCCATGCTGCTGAGTGCCTGAGATGCAAGTGGTGCTGATAATTTATCTGTAAAGGGAAAAAGGCTCCTGAAAGACACTCACTTCTGCTGTGGAATAAGAACAGAAGACAATAAAGACACAGGAAAAAGTCCCTTTTATTTTATTGGTAATTCATGAAAGGAAGAAGAGGCCAAGTTGTCTCAATGATTATCCAAAAGAGCAGCGAATCAGGAGAAAACAGAAATATCTTCTCACAATTTGCTATTTCCTTCCCCCTACACTAAAGTTCTGCTTGACCAAGAGACAGATTTATTGTCCAGACAGTGCAATTTGTGTTTCAAGACAGAGGCCAGGGATAAAAAGTCACAGTGCCAAACAAAAGGGCATGGTCTGGTCATGCTGGGAACATGAGCAGTGAGCAGGAAGAAACTGCAATTTTGGAACACAAGCACAGAAAACAGCAATTTAACTGACATCTGATTTTGCAGTGCATTTTGCAGGGCAACTAATCTCCTCATTTAGCTCTCTCTTAGTCATATCTTCACTTCTGCTAGTTTCAAAAATCACTGTTGGCCCATCCAAGTGGGTTTCAAATATCTGCTGTTCCAGACCCAAACATAAGGGGGTTTATTCAAGGCCAGCACTACATTTCTCTGAGGAAGAGGCCATGCCATGTCCCCAGAGCAGCTGGGAGCTCTGTCCAGGCAGAGGACACTGATTTGGGGCGCGTGTGTGACCAAAGGCAGTGGTGTTCTCTCAGTGGTTCTGCTCTGAACCTGCTGGCCCATCACCCTGACAGAACACCCCAGGGCTGCTGCTCCCTTCCCAAACCTTTCTCTGAACCCAAACACAGTTTCCCAACGCGATTTCCTCCTTCCCATCTTCACAGGAAGGAGAAAAGGCTCTGGTTTCTCCCGTGCTGGAGGCTGGCCCTGGTGGAGCAGCAGTGCTGTTATGGGAATGGCTGCTCACAGCAGCTGGGCACTTCCCAGTAATGAGGGCAGGGAGAGGGCAGAGGGAGCTAATCAAAACCCACGCACCAGATGGGCCATTCCAGAGGCATTTTTCTCCCCAAGCACCTGTGAAGGACATTGGCTTTCAGCAGGAACAGTTTTTGTAATGAAGTTAAACCCACAGAGCACGGTGGGACAATTTGTTCCTGCTCCCAGGCAGGAGGAGAGAGGGAAAGGTGGTGTCCCCACAGGAGTTTCCTGGCACTGAAGGAATTCTGGAGGGGAGGCCCATTTCTCTACCTATTCCCATCACAAGCAGAGGTTGATCCAGTCTCCCCAGGCTTGTCCATCCTTTCTCAGCTACAGACTAACAACAAAAGGGAGAGAAAACAGAGGGAAAAGCTGGAGGCAGCTGCAGTGCCAGAGTCACAGAGGAGCCAGAAGCTGTGCCCAGCCCTCACACGGTGACATTCACTGCTGCACTCGCTCAAACCTCACCTCTTTCTGGGCAAAATAAGCCCAAAAAAGGACCCGTGTTAACAGAGGATTAACCCTTAAAAGCAACAACCTGTTGGATAGTCATACATCTCATACATGATGCATAAATTCCATTCAAACAAAGGATTCTGTCTGCTCAGTGTCAACTTCTTCTTCTGAATCCTGACAGCATCTTCAGGGCTGAGCGAGGCAGGAAGAACTCGACAAAAGAGCAATAAATTCTTTTCCTCTGAGAGATTTAGGTGTCCTGTGGCTGCTATCCCAGTGGGAGTCCTCTCTTTTAAAAAGTATCTTACATAGCATAGTTTCTATTTTAACATTATGTTATTACCTAAAACTTTATTTAACACACTACTTAAGAAAATTAATACAGCATAACTTTCTAACATAACAAATATAATATTCATTTTAATATTTGCAAAAAGCCAATCATATAATACACATTTTTCACACTGGGTAACCCAGAGCTCAGCCAGAGCCACCCTGGGCTCCACTGAAATCAGGTGTCTCCATCCCAGTGCTGTCTGCCTGCTGCAGAGATGAGATTTGTGGGTAGCTTGAGCACAGCTGGCAGGACTAAGGCAAGAAAAACCCTGCAACTCAGAATTTTCCCCAGCCAGCTACCACATTCTTACACCCCAGCTTTGCTTTACTTGTTGGACTGAGTGTATCCTCAGCCCTGGAAGCAGCTCAGCTTTCAGCTCCTGCTGCTGAGAGCAAGGATAATCAGCTCTAATCCTGCCTGAGGAGTGTGATCTGTGTTCACCTGCAGCCACCACGGGCTGGGACGGGCACAGCTCAGCAGTGCCAAGAAGTGCCAAGATGCTCCCTTGTCCCTGGAGCTGGCACAGCCAGGAGGGAGTTCCAATATTTGTGCTGCAAACTCTCCCCTCACCCCAATCAGTCTGAAAACCGTCTCACAGGAAATAGGTGCTCTAAAAAAAAAACAAAAAACAAACAAAAAAAAAACCCCAAAAAAAAACCTTTAATATTTGCAAAAAAACAAAACAAAAAAAACCAAAACAAAACAAAAAAAAAAAAAACCCAGGAAATCCCAGCTACCCCTGCAGGGCAGCAGAAATTCATGGGGAAAACCAGAAATCCCACCCAGCTGTGGTTGCGCTGAGAGGAGAAAGACCCGTGGCCACAGGAGTGTCAGCAACACACCTGAGCACCTGAGGATTGTTTCTGAGGATGTCAGCAACACACCTGAGCACCAGAGCTCAGCTTGTTCTGCATCTCTGCAGTGATAAAGTAGCAGGAGTTCCTCGAGCAGGAAATGCTGGAATCAGCTTTACCTTTATTTAAAAGGGAATTTAAGGTGAGACTTGGGGAAAGGTTGGGGCTTGCTCTATTTATTTGTATCCCCTTTCTGGTCCTGTTTGCTTTCTAGTCAAGAGCTCTGCTCGTTCAGCGTGCATTCAATATTAAATTGCCTCTTAATGTACTAACAGCCAGGCTTCTCTTGAAGAATATCCTCCAGCATACAGAATCTGCAGCATTTGTCAAGGAGAAAAGGATTAAGTGAATAGGGACTCCAGCCAAGCTTCCTTGATTTTTTTTTTCTTCCAGGTACTGGTAGATTTAAAAAAATTACAAAATTTCCTGGATCACTTATTTATTTATTTTTCCTATGCCTATGCAATCACTTTTTGTTGACAAAAACATTTTAAACTCACATCTCAGCCACCTCCATTATGATCAGGATTTATCCAAGGCCACAGAGCCACTGGCAGAGTAGGGAATCAGCCTCCATCTCCCAGATTTTATTTATTTTTGAAATCTGGCACCAGGAATATTCCAAACTCACTCCCTCAGAGCTGATTTGGAAAAAGACTGAAACACCACCTTGATGTTCAGAAAGGGCTTTGACCCTGGAATTTGGCTACCAGAACATTCCCCAAGGAAAGCTTCTTCCCAAGGAGGCTGGAACATGATGCTGAGTGCAAAGACATTTCTCAGCATGGAGGAAAAGATCCTCCTCAGAATTTTGGGAACAGAAATATCCTCTCCATCCACAGGGAAGTGATAAAAGTTACCTGCAGGGCTGGAGCCCTCCAAGAAGATGCAGAAATCTGCAGAGGGAGGAGGACTGGTATTATAAAGACAGAATTCCTGTTTAAAGCCTCTCTGAACTTGGTACCTGGTTTTTTTCGAGGGACTGCTGCCCTCTCTGAGGGGAGAGAAGTCAGTTTGGAAATCCTAAAGCTGCCAACAGAGAAAAGTATAACTGGAAAAGTCCAGATCTATTTATCCTTCCATGAGGCTGGCCTGAGCAGGATAGCAGCTAATCCTGGGCATGGAAACCCCTTCCCACTGATCAAAGAGTGTGGCAAAAGCCCTCCCATTCCTATTCTCGAGTATGAAAAGCTCTAATCCTGTTTAAAAAGCCTTCAAGGCAGCCTGGCTTCCCACCCAGCTTTTCCAGCAGCCAGGCAAATCCCAAGTGCCTTTAACTCCATTGCACTGTAAACATGTGAGCACCGAGCAGTGCTCAGAAGCACATTTCTGAGTGAGCCTTAGGGAACCTGGGCAAAGTAAATAATGTGGCAGAAAGCCTTTCCAGAGGTTTCATAGCCTCTAATTTCCTCACCCAAGGGTCACAAGTACAGCAGCTGTCACTTAAGGCTCTCAGCAATTCACACATTCCAGCCCAGCTCTTGCTGTTCAGTGTTTGAGAAACACTCAAAGCCATCTCCTCCAATTGTCCCCAGAGTAAATAAAGTTCAAGGCAATAGGACAAGAAAATTAGAGGCTGTGAAGTCGTGAGAAGCAGCTGTAAGGTAAACTGCCTTGCCCAGAGCAAGGTGCATTAACTTTGTGCACACAACCTGGAGTTGTTGCTCAGGAGAGATCTGGGATAGTACAGAAGTCACCCAGCTGCACATGGATGGGCATACTGCGACCCTGACAGGTGGGGACACAAAGGACACAGCACTCAAGTGCCCTTTAGCAGGATTTCTGCAGCCCAGAGAGAAGGAAAGCAGAGGTGGTTCAAAGAGGAGTGCTGGAATGAAGGTCTGGAGCTGTGGAAGCTCCAGGAAGGAGCTGGAATGAAGGTCTGGAGCTCCTCTGGATGGAGGATTGTTCCTCCAGGAGGGACTCAGGGGAGTGGAGGAGCAATGCAAAAGCAGAAATGGAAGTAGAGCATCAGCACAGAGACCACTTCTTGTTATGCAGAGGGAGTGAAATGGGAAGAGGACTAGAAAACCTAAAAGGTTCTAGGAAGGATAAAGAAAAAACTTAGCAGAGGGCAAAGAGAGTGAAACTGTGAATGAAATGAGCAGCAGAGCCTGAGAAAGGCCAGTGGTGCATTTAGGCAGGATCTTAGACCTACCACATGCTCTCATGACAGAGAAAGGGCTGGCACAAGAACATGAACAAACCCAGGACAGATGTGACCTCAGTGTGAGAAAAGTTCTGTTGATCCATCAGATCTGATGACAGAAAGGAAATGCAGCAGCTTCAGGAGCAAAAGCAGGCCAAGGTGGAGTATGAGAGGATGGCTGGTGAAGAGGGCAGACGAGGGGAGGATGGAGCAGGAGGCTTTTGTTTGACTCAGTTATCTTGGGGAGAGAGTTAGCAAAGTTCTCTGGGTGGTAGGAGGCTGCTGCTCAATTTGAATCCCAGCGGAGAAACTAAAAGATATTCCTGGGTAAGAGCACCAGATTTCTGTGATTGTGGGCTTGGGGCAGGGAGTGAAATTTGCTTTTCAGGAGATCTAAGCACCTGCTCAGTGAACAGCTTTAACCGATTTGCAGTTGTTCCCCCAGGACAGAGCCCCAGCTCCTCTGCTCTCCTCCTTCAGCCTGGCTGAACACACCTCCCCAGCAAATGGCCAAGAGGTCCAGCCTGCTGTGACCTTGGCTAAAGAGATCTGCCTTTAATCATGACAGTGGATGAGCTTCTGGGCTCTTTCCCTAATGCAGAGACACAGCAGAAAAAAAAAAATTGCAGCCTAAAAGTTGTGCTTTTAGAGAAAAAGCTTTCTGTGCTACATACATCATTACCCAACAATACAGAGTAGCTACTTAGAGTATCTCTACGTTCATTTAAAGACCTGATTTTAGAAGCCAGCAGCTTTATCCATGGTATAATGTGTCAAGTGCAAGCTGAATTGACACTTATGCAAGTCAAAGCAAATGTTTTTAAGATGTGACAGCAGAGCCATTACCAGCTTCATATATTTCATTCTACTTTTGTGCACACAACCAAGCATATTATTGGCTTTTTATTTCCCTCCTTGTTTGCTTCAGGATTCTGATTAAAGCAAGGAAATATTTCATGAGCTGCCAGGTTATGCTTAGACCATTAGGCCCATCTATGAGAAATATTTATTGGTTTAGGAAATGGGAGAAAAGGAAAGCTGGAGCACTGGTGATACATCTCATCCGCTCTGAAAACAGAGCAAAAGCCTCTCAGATTCTTGTTAGCCAAAGAGATAGGATGGAGTTGGCTCAGTATCAAAAGCTGTAATGGCCAGATGATCCAGAGCCCTGATCTGGTCTAAAGCTCCTGGGTCTGATCAGCTTTGCACTGAGAACGTTAATGATGATAAAAGACTTTCTGCTTGGTTAATGTCTTGTAATAAAATCCCCCAGGTCTCTGGCACAGTCCTTTCTTCACCCTTCCCTCTCCTGGTGCTGCCTGAGGTCACTGTAGGTGCCTAACAGCCCCCTCAGCCTTAAGACTGAAGCTCTGAGTGCCCTTTGTCAGAAGCCAGGGGTGTTTTACTGCCAGCAAATGCTTGCTGTGCCTGCCCTGGGATGACAGGAGGACAAGCACAGCCCAGGAGTCACCAGCAGGGCAGCCAGGCCTGGGGAAGCTGTGAAATTCCAGCCTGGAAGAGCCACCCTGCAGACAGCCCAGCTGAGTGGGGCTCATGCACATTCTGTCATTAGCAGAGAGGAAACAAGGCACAGAAGGAGGCACTTGGCTTCCAGACTTGCTAGGGAGAACAGGACACTCAAAGGATGATCAGGATACTTTTCCAGCTTCCAGACTTGCTAGGGAGAACAGGACACTCAAAGGATGATCAGGATACTTTTCCAGCTTCCAGACTTGCTAGGGAGAACAGGACACTCAAGGGATTATCAGGATACTTTTCCAGCCATTCTGGAATGAGGAGCTGCACAGTTTCCCTGCATCTGAGAGCTGGATGCGGTCTGAAACCTGAGCAGCCACAAGTAGCATGAGGGCAGAACAACCCAAACCTCCACTATGGGAGCACGTTGTCTCCCCTTTTCATTCTGCAGGAATGCTCTGCAGTGGAGCTGGGAGGCAGCAGCTCCTGCAGATTCTGCTGCTCAGGCTTGCCAGAGGTGAGGGGAGGGTGACAGCAGAGGTTACAGCACCCAGAGCCCCCTCTGCACCTCCAGGCAGGGACAGGGCTGAGTGAGGGATGGGCAGGGGTCAGAAGAAGAGGTGATTTATTTAAGAGGCTTCTAAATCAGTTCCCCGAGGTGGCTGACCTGCTGACAGTGACTTAATCAGCACAAAACATTTCCTTGATTTGTCACCAGGGAATGGCAAAATATTCTCGGAAGAGCTTCATCTTTTATCTTAAGAACTATTTACATCAAGGAGGTTAAGACACAGCTTTAACCACACAGACAGCACAAACCTTTGGATTTGCTGTTCTTAAACACTACCTGGGAACAGGGTCCTTCTTGTCTTGACTTGCATCTCCCTACCCACAAAAGAAAGCTCTGTGCTGCATCATTTTTATTCATGAAGATAAAGCCGTTGTGTATTTTTCTAATGATCTCTTAAGTCTGCAATTTGTACCACTTTATAGCAGTGAAAGTTAGAGATGCAGTAAGCCATGTATTTCAGGCTGGTAACTTAATGGCAAAGGCATTAACTACCATTTCAGATTTTTAGTTCTGTTCCCCTCCCCATCCTTGGTAATTATCTTCTTACTTACCAGCAGCATCAGCAATTTTATTGATGTGCTTTTAGCACAGGCCACTACCAGAGGACAAGAGTGCTGGAGCATGTTACAGACTCCAGAGTAAACTTTATCTCCTGCTCTTTTTAAAAAAGGATCAGAACATTACCCACCTTTCCTCCACCCTTCAAAATCTGCAAGCATCAGCAAGGCCTGCTTCCTGGGAAGTTGTAGGCTTTTAACAGATGAGAAATCACTTCAGGCCCCCAAGTCACAACTCATGTTATCCCAAGAGATGATATCCTCTGATAAGCTTGGCTTTTTTATTTCTCTTGTAGCCTTTTGTGGGAAGGGGATGGGGGGGGATCTCTGCAACCCCATTATGATCAAGGCTAATTCATGATGGAAATGAAGAGGCAAAGAGAAATAAAGAAATGGCAACCAGAAATCTCATTGTGATCCTGCAGTTATTTCTGATGAGGGAGGTGCTGGCCTGGGAGCCTTTCAGTGCCTCCTGTCCCTCATTCCTGCTCCCCTGGCTCTGTGGTATCCCCCCAAGGCCAGGCCTGTTCCCAAGGAGACCCCATGGCCACAGGAGCCAGCTGGCATTGCCCTCTGCCAGCACTCCTGCCTTGCTAATCTGCCTTCTCAGCCTCCTGAGGCCACCTATAAACCAAAGAATTCCACATTTGGCAGTGTTCAACAAGCATCTGAATTACTGCACGTTCTGTACATCCCCACAGCTCCTGGGGAGAGAGAACAAGCACTGTCCTGGATCAGCTTTTTTGTGACTGGCAGTGGATTTGGGGAGTTGTATCTACCTCACCATTGTGCACATTGGCCTGCACACATGCAGCAGGAGAAGACAAAAGGTCTAGCACAGAGCTTATCAGCACATGGCAGGCATTTTAAGCCATCTTGCAAAGGAAAAAAAGAAAAAAAAACCATGTTATGCATGTAAGAGAAGGAAATCCCTAATTGGAAACACAATTGTCTCGTAAGAAGGGCTCCAAAATCAACAGCCACTCCAATTTATATGGTGTTTTATCAAGCCAAATAGCCCCCAAGGGCTTTGCAAGACGAGCCTCTAATAAGGTTTATAAAACCAGCCCTCTGTTATAGAGGCTGGGCAGGGAGGGGAGTAAAAGGCCTTTTAGCATGTGAATTGTGACAGCAATGTCAGCCTGTCAAAGCTCCAGCTAATACAGGCTCCAGAAGCTCCCGGGGGAGCTGCAGGAGTTTCCAGTGCAGAGGGGGATGGAGAGCAGGTGGGGCAGCTGGGACCCAGCCCCCAGAGTGGGCAGCCAGGGTGGGGTGTGGTGTGGGGACAGGGGGCACCCTCAGCCCTGACATGGCACTCTCTGGGCTCAGCCACACGTGCAGGACACTCTCAGCCCACAGCCCTGTGGATCAGCTCAGAAGATGCCCCCAGGTGAAGTGGGAAGCTCTCCTGTCACACCAACCCCACCCCTCCCCATGGTTTCACAAGAAGCTGTGCCTTGATCCTGCCCATCGAGGCATTGCACAGAAGAATGCAATTTTAAAATCATTTTATTTTGTCTTTTCCCCTTCACTGACAGGAGAGGAGAGAGCCTGAAGGAAAAGCAGGGGGTACATTTTTATTCCAGCCTTTATGGCGTGTCTGGAAGGCAGTACTGCAGCAATGAGTGTGTGACAAGAAACATGAACAGGACAGGGAGTGTGGCTGTAAAACGTGCCTTAACATCCCCTGCAGGAGCACATCCTCTGAGCACCAGCCCTCCATCATCACTGTCCTGCCCAAGTGATGATACACGAGGCAGGGAAAGCAAAACCAGCCAGCACAGGTCACACTTCACTGCACAGTTTTGCAAACCACGCTAAGAAACCCTCCGAGGAAAGAACCAACTAGTTTCAAGTCTATTTCGAGTTGCACAGTGGGGTTGTAAATACCTTGTTTCTGGCAGTTCCACAGTGGTTAAAAAATATATCAAGTAGTCATAGAAAACCCAAGACATAAATTTGTTGCAGAAAGAAAGGTCTCTTTTTCCTCTGCAACAAAGACAACAAGTGCTTTAATTTGGTTTCCATTTTCTGGCTGATGCTGTTTTGTGAGCAAGTCTGTGATGGCAGAGATGATTCCAGAAGGATGTGCCCTGCCCTGCTGGGAAGGTGCAAGGCTGCACATAACCTGGCTTTAACCAGCACACACACCTACCAGTCAGCTGGCAGATTAAGGCTCTCACTAGTTTCAATGCCTTTAGGATTATTTTGCTGAAATCTGGGGGAAAAGATCAGTTTTCCCATTTTCTTAGACTTATAAATAACTGATATGTGAAAACCACAGCGATTCCAAGACTCCAAAGCCTGCCCATCCATAGGGAAATGTGTCATTTAGCAGCCACACATCAGGGCCTTGAGTGCATCAAAGGCCTTGCAATGTTCCCCACACAGGAACCTTTAGGATTCCTCCACAAATTTCTGTCACCATGATATTTTCTGAAAAATCCCCTTGCCCAGGATTTTCTCCTGGGAAGCTGCGAAGCCTCAGAGAAAAGGAGAACTATTCTTATCTCATTTGCTTCTCCTGTGTTGTGCTCATGTGCAATGTGTTTGGAGATTGCTTACCCAAGGTGATTGCCTCATTGGACTCTGGTGTGAGTTGTTTTGACTCAACTGTGAGTTGTTTGACTTGGCCAATTGTGGCCAAGCTGTGCTGGGACTCTGGAAAGAGTCACGAGTTTTCATTATTATCTTTTTAGCATAAAGTAAGTATATTTTCTGTATTCTTTAGTATAGTATTCTTTAACATAATACAGTATTATAAAATAATAAATAAGCCTTCTGATAAGATGAAGTCAGATGCTTCACTCCTGCCTTCATTGGGGCATACCCAGCAAACACAATAGAGGAGAGCAGTTCCCTCTGGAAAACACAGCTCAGGTGTGACTGATGTGCCAGAAAGCTCATGGCTCAAGTAATCCCCTGCTCAAGACTTTATCAATAATGCACAATTGGATTGTGGAATACAAAACCCCTGGAACTTAATAAAAGGACTGGCTTAAGCACTGAGCTGACATCATTGGGATTGATGAGTGAGGACAGTTTCAAACAAATTACACCTTGCAGCCAGATAAGACCTATCTTCAGGAGACCAGATGAAAGACCAGCAGCTCAGCATAGCTGTTCACCTGCCCAAAGTGAAGAGGTCCTGAGTGGAAAACAATGGCTTTAGGAATTAAACAGATTTCCCAGCCAGACTCTTCAGGGATGAACGCTCATAAATTGAAGGGGAGGTTTGTTTAATGCTATTTTAAACATTCCAGTACTTGGTAAAAATTTGTTCAAACATGGGATCTGAGGCCAACAAATGTGACTTATACCCAACCCAGTTTTCCCGGACATGTGAGGATGCCTGTGCTAAAGCCTTTGTGCCCAAAAGTCCCAGGATGTCCCAGGACAAGGGTGTGCTCAGTGTTGTCCTGGAGCAGCAGTAGGGTCAGCCCCAGCCCGTTACTCTGATCCCAAACAGATGTAGCTTGGCCCTGGAACAGGAGAAATCTCTACAGGAAAACAGATTCTACGGGAAATGGGACAAAATCAGCACAGAAGGGAAACCTCAGAGGCAGCAGACACATGGGCTGAGAGAACAGGGAACACACACTGGGTGTGGGACAAAGTGGAGCCAGGGCTTCTGGAGGGAATGGATCAAACTGCAGAATGTGCAGAAAGAGGGGAAGAAAAGTTAGAGGCAAGCCTATGAAAAGGGGAGGTTCTTCAAGGAGCACACACAATTAATTTGTGAGCTGCAGTGGTAAAGCATGCACACTGCTCCCCAAGACCTGCCAACCAAAATCCCAGCTTCTCAGGTTTATAGGTGGAGCCTGATCCATCCATATCCCAGACCCTGACTGGATTAAGGCTGTTCTGAATTCGCTGCCTCCATGTCTGTGAGGTATCTCCAGTGAATTCCCCCTCCCTGGCTGGCTGAAGACCAGGGCTGGGCTTTGGGTTGCATGTCCCTTTAGCATCCACCCTTTCCACTCACAGAGGCTCTCTGGGGGTTGTACAAACTCTCTGTGGTGTCCTCAGAAGCCAGAGCAGGATCAGCACGTCACTGACACCAGCCTGGTGCCCTGCACTCAGCACCCCCAGCCCACACACAGCACATCCAGCAGAGAGCAAGAGCCTGTCAGGAGGGATTAGTCCCACACGCCTCCCTCAGCATCAGCACAAACTGACAGGGCAGCATGGGAAGCCCAGCAATTCCCAGGAACACTTCATTTATTGCAATCCAGGCTAAGAACAGCTCATCTGGAGCCAGGCTCCAGCCCAACTCTGATTGCCAGCTATGGGGAGATAGCTGAAATTACAGTAATGCAATTTCAATATCCTCACGGAGGTAAATGCACTCAGTTGCCTCAAGGCCTCTGTAAACATTAATTATTAACTTAATGTCTGGCTTCCCTGAGGTATCCATTATCCTGTGTATTAATGGCCCTTCCAAGAAGGCAGGGAGCAAACAGCTTGCAGATTACCTGATAGAATTAGTGAAAGTTTGCAAATTGATTTGGTTGGATTGGAAAGTGCTTGGCAGTTAACTGATCACAGAATTTGGAGAAAGAGCAGAGCACAATAAAAGATGTTTTCTTTCCTCATAGCTTTATCTGCTCAGAAAAGAAGAGGAGCCAAGCATGGCAGTGCTGGCTGTTCTTTTGGATGCTTCTTTCCTGTCTCCCATCCAAAGTGTAATGAAGGAAAGCCTCAGGCAGGGAATTCAGTAGTAGCAAGAGGTAACATTAATGCTGTTCTAAATGCCTCTTCACAAAAGTTAAGTCAATCTTATTCCTAACACCCAGCTCTTCACTGTCAGGGGATTTTCACATCCTTATGGGATAGGCCTGAGGGGTCAGATTGACAAAAGGATTTCAGGGAAGAACCTCCAGTCCAGTCCAGTCCATCACTGGGATCCTCAGAGCTGCCTAATCCTTTAAATACCCCCAGATCCACACACACAGTGAGGTAAGGGTGACAGGCTGAGCATGCAGGCATGTACCATTGGCACTTCCTTCTTGCACAAAGCACTGCTCAGCTCATTTTCTCCTCCCAGAAATCTGCTTTTACAACCCTATGAAACAGCTCATTTAACTGCAGAAGTATTTGTTCATTAGCACTCCTTGCAGCAGGAAGCACATGTCAGCGTGGGAGTTCAATCCCCCAGGATGTGACAGGAGAATTCATTCCACAGCCCAGGGATTCTGCAGACACTCCTGTTCTGGGGCTGCAGCTCAGCTCTCATCCCAGTTCCACCCTGCTCAAAGCACCACAGGCAGGGCAAACACCCTGCTCACATCACAGGTACTCCACAAGCAGGGCAAACACCCTGCTCACATCACAGGCAGGGCAAACACCCTGCTCAAAGCATCACAGGCAGGGCAAACACCCTGCTCAAAGCATCACAGTCAGAACAAACACCCTGCTCACATCACAGGCACTCCACAAGCAGGACAAACACCTTGCTCAAAGCATCACAGGCAAGCCACAAGCAGGGCAAACACATCCATGGGCTGCTCCAGATAAGACCAACCAATATTAAAAGCCAGCATCTTCCCCTTGGAAAGATAAGGCAAACCTGGCAGATTCTCATTTTGATTTTTCATCCAGAATGCCACATTCTTTGAGCAGCCACACGCAAAACAAGCAGCAGTCACGTTTCCAATCTGTCGTGTGCTTGTGCTTGGAGAAAAATCTGTATTCTCTGATTCTATCTGGATGTCAGGGAGTGATTTAAATGGAGGCCAAGTAACAGTCCTTGATAGATTTTTGGTTATGTTGCAGTTTGTTGTGTAGTCAGGTAACTTGTGTTCTTCAAGCAGAAACACGATATTGCTCTTTCATGTAAATTTATGGAAGAAGTTATGATTTTATCCTGTATCCTAATAAGGATTCAGCCTTAGCTTTTAAAAGGAGAACCTTGTTTGTGCTGGAGTTTTGTGCCTGTTATTTATCATAATTTAAAATCAAACTAGTCAGACACTAAATTATTTCCTGCTGAGAAATGTGCAAAAGCTCCCTTTATTCCTATATCCTCTTTACCGCTGGCATCTTGTATTTATAGAGTGTAGATGGAGAACTTAACATCCATGTTTTCTCCTTTAAAGTCTCTCCTTTGATCTAGTTATCCATCCAGGAGATTGCTTTGATCCTTGCAGTTTTGCTAATTCCAAATACTCAATTATGCTTATCTAGTCCTGGAGGATCCAAATGTTTCAAGCTGTCCCTCATCCACTGCTGGTTTACCAACACAGCCCAGCTTTAATCAAAAGGAACTTCTTCTTACCCAGAGCACTGCAGGCTACAAACTCATCTGCCAGCCTCAAAAACTCAGGAGAGCCTGTTTTTCCTTCCTGGCCACATCCCAGGGAAGCAGGAGAGAGAAGAGGCTGTGGGAGAAGGGCATTTCATGTGCTGAGCAGTGAGGTCAGGGAGAAAGTGTCCAGGAGGACAGGAGCAAGTGTCCAGGACCTGGAGCAAGAAGTCCAGGAAGGAATGGTCACAGAGAGCAGAGCTCAGGGCTCTCACACAGCTTTTGGGGCTGGGAGCCTGTCAGGTCACCCAGTCATGCTGCTCTTGTCTCTCTTCCTCCACCTTTCAGTCACTCAGAAGCCAGGAACCAAGGGGATGGGAGAAACTGGACCTCACAGGCCTTGAGGGAGCTGAACTGAGTAGGGAAAGCAGCAGAAATGGGGAGCAGTTCTCCAAAAACAGAACCATCCTCCCCATCCATCAACGCAAGGAGAGTGAGCTGAGCCTGATCCCAGGCCTGTCTGCTGCTTGTTTTAAAAATCTTCTCCCTTACAATATCATTATGCCATGTGAATGGAGGTTATCTAAATCCTGCATGATCTCTCCCCCAGGGAGCAGGGAGGGAGGCAGAAGAGGGAAATGCCATCATTTCATGATGGGATCTGAAGTAGTAGGGGATTTCCTTTCAGCTTCCAGAGGATTGAAACAAATTGAGATACATCCTCCTAATGCTTCACTGCTCAGTATTTTGACACCACATTACTGCTCAGCACCTGAAACTCATCTGATGAAAGATGTGACCACAGCTCTGTTTTCCTCTCTGCTGCCAACTCCTTCTGTGCCATTCCTCAATCTCAGACTAACAAAGAAATTAAAATCTTCTCTAACATATTAAATAGCAATAGGGGAAAAAATACAAAAGGAAGAAGATAAAATCTGAAGAGGCAGCAAGTGGCCACAACTGAAGTACAGCACTGAGATAATTATCTTGTTGTAAGAGCCCAGGCAAGGCTGCTGAAGGGGCAAATTTCTCCAATCAGAAGGTGAGCGCAGGTTCCCTTTCCTCCTCATATAAAAGTTTTTATATACCTTATATAAAGGTATTTATGTTCTTGCAAATTGAAAGCTCAAGTGGCAGATTCTTGCAAAAGCTTCTCCTACCACCAGCACAAGGAAGAAATAATGGCTGAGAATAATGGTTTAGCACCACTCTGGCACTTCCAGCAGCTTTCCAAGAGGCAGGTTACACATGGAAGGCAGGAGACAAGCTGCTGAATTGTCCTTTTCTATCCTGCAGCCCCCTCAGCAGCAAAGCAAAGAACAATTTTTCATGTTTTGCTTCAAACAAGATTGACAACACCAGGGCAGCCCCAACAACACGATGTCTATAAGGTAGCTGAGAGATGAAAGAGGATTTTATTTTGTCAATCTGCCCTAAGGAGAACTTTGCAGGAGCTCTCAGTAGTTCAGACAAGTGGGTGACTGAGGTTCAGTGTCTGCCCTCGCAGGGTGAGCCAGGATGCCAAAAAGGGGTGCAAAAAAAGCCCTGCAGTGGGAAAAGAGCCCTGGTAGTGCTGCTGTGTGCACAACCCTGTTACACTGCTCCCCTGGAAACCCTCCCAGGAAAGCTGGAGCAGTGGAAAAGGAGAGTAGGTGGCAAGTGGAGGAGCTTTTCTGAAGTTGGCTTTCTCTGCCACACTGCAAAGCTCTCGTGCAGGCAGAGTTTGCTCCCTGCAGAACTTCAGTGGCCACCAGTAGCTGAAGTTTGAGGCAGGGTCACTGAAATCTGCCAGCAGAGCTGTGTTTGGCACACTGACTCTGCTTCAGAGCTGCAGCCTTCTGAACCAGCTTTTCCAAGCTGAATTACTCACCTGACATTTGATAAATCTCCATGAACTCGTTTTTGTTGCAAGGGAGAACCTGTGAAATTCATTCTTCTTTGTATTACAGAAAATCCCACTGAGCCCTCCTCTGGAAAAGCTGAGCACTGTGTTTATGCTGCAAGAGGGCAGCACAAACAGGGCACCTTCCTGCCCTGACAGATTTTAGACCATCAGTCCTAAATCTGAGATCTGCCTGTGGCATGTTTCTCAGCTTTACCTAGCAGTGCTTTGCCTGAAAGAGATTAATCAAAAGATTGTTCCTAAACTCAGCATGGTGTGAGCTTAAGCTCCCAAAATCATTAAGCACTTAGAAAAGGGGGTTTTATAACATTTTAAGTAACAGGCCTGATATCAAAGTTACACTTTTTGTGACTGACTCGCAGTGAACAATTCCCACTATTGTCTCAGCACTTCAGTTTCCAAAATCTCAATGTTACTGTAACACCTGGCCCCGCTAGGTGAGCCAGATACATTCCAGATTGTTCACTAAAATCCCATTTTAATCTGAAGAAAGACATCTCAGTAAGTGATTCGCCAGACATTGCACTGAATTCCATTTAAAATTGTGAATTACAGTACATCACTTTTTTGTCCTTGAAACATTTGTCTGCACAGGTGGTGCACCTTTGGTGGAAGGGAGTGAAAACAGAGGGAAAATGGGAGCATACAGAGGTCATGCATCTTGGAAAGAAAAGAGGGAGGAAAAGAAGGACTTGGGAGGAGGTACCCTGGAAATACAAATGGTTCAAATCTCATTTCTTTGCATAGAATATAAGAATCAGACAAGTAACATATGTGGTCTGAACCAAATGCAAACACCCAAGACGCTCCATCTGCACAAGCAAACAATCCAAGCATATTTGGGATGATAGATGCAGGACTGGCAGGTATTTATCACAGAACTGTCTGGAGATTTGACTAGCAGCTAAACAGGAGCACTGCTAAAAAGCACCTGCCTCAGAGCATGGAAATCTAGAAGCTCATACTCAGGAAGCTGCCCAGATTCAAAAGCTGCTGCATTTGATTTTCACGCCTGTTTTACCATTATTTAAAAGACAGCCAGTTCCAAGCCACTTGACATTTGCTCTGAGAAGCCTGAGCAAACAGCCAAGGCTGGATCAGGGCATCTCTGCGGGGTGAGCTAACAAAGAAATGGACAAACATGTCAAGCCAAAAGCCAGAAGCTCTGGGAAGTGCACTGGAAGAGGCTGCAGCTGCTAATAGACGGAGGGAGAGAGGCTGTGAGAGTTTCACGTGGAGCACAGCCCTGGCACAGGGCTCCTTGTCGTGGCAGGCAGCTTGGGCTGTCGTTCAAGGCACCTCCCATGTGGGAGGGATGGCTCTGCAGGAAAAGGACGTGGTAACAGGGGAAAGTTGGAAATTTGGCTGTCTATTGGTTTCTCTGGGTCTGGATTGAAGGCCCTTGAGATGGTGGTTCTTGTTCAGACTCAGGTGTTTATTGTTTCTTATCAGTAAAACAGCCTCACTACTGTGAGTTTGGCAGCTTTTCATTAGAAGGCACAAAGTGGCCAACAATTTCTTGTTACGACGTCTTTTAAGACTAAACTGTCCAATTAAGAACTGACACCTAGATTATTTTCCCTTTTAACTCAATAACTGATTCCAAAGAGCTGCAATGTGGACTTTTCTACCCAGTAACAAAACATCACACAAACCCATGAAGAAGAAGGAAGAAGAAGGATGAAGAGGAAACCCAGGACAACACCCTGTGCCCTCCATCTTGCTTCCATCCACAACATACTAAAAATCCCAAACCCTAAATTTCTCACCAAGTGATACACCTACACTACTCTCTATAATCTATTTCACACTTTTGTGGATTCCAGTCTATCTTGAAGTCTAGGAAACTTTCTCTGTGAATGAGGGTGAAAGTCAGTGCACCCCTGGGGGTCAGGACACCCCAGAGCAGACAGAGAAATATTCCCAGTGCTCTGGGTTTCCACAGCTGTCCAAAGCATGTACCACTCCTGTGAACATGTGATGTGCACAGCTGCCACGTGCACATCCTCCCAAAGCTGCAGCTTGCAGCTGGATTAGGCTGTGGAGATGGAGAGCGTGGGGTTTGTATTACAGAGACTCCTCACAGCTCTGTCAGAAATGCAGCCTGACCTCTGTTCTAAAGCACTTTAGGGAATCTTTGTCCCAGAGCTTGAGGAAAAGGTAGAGCTATAAATTAAAATTGCATTAGTAGTTTCTTTGGTGGTCTGCAGAGCAGGCAGGAGAGGGAACTGGGAAATTTTCTTTGCATTTATAGGAGTTGTATCTCCAAATTATATACAATGCTTTAGCACGGAAACACAGATCCACTGAAAAAATTTAAAATAATGTTTAAACACTGTATTTCTCAACAGAGAAGAAATGGAATAACTGAAAAATCTGGTGCATTAATTGCTCTTTCTAGCACTCTTGGAATCCTCTGTGTCTTTGATATCTACATAAAAGCATAAACCCCTCCTTCTTTCTGAAATAATTCTTTCAATGCCATTTCAGACACGTGAAATGTACAAAATTTGGGCACTTTTCCTTGTAGCTGCACTATTTCCAGGTGATTTCTTGTTCATGCTTAGAGAGCTTTGATCTACTTTTAGTTTAAAATCGAGTTATATTCCAGACATTGGTTTTATACTGAGAGGGTAGTCAGAAATTAATCCATAGACACACTATTTTACTGCTTTTGCACTGTATTTCCAGTTTTAATGCTAGATTGTTTTGATGGAAGGTAGCAATCATTTAAACATTAAGAACAGTCATCTTGGGGACACAGTTGTCAGATTTAAGGATCAGAAATTATATAGGCAGCTGTAAAAGGAGAGGAAGTGAATAGATCAATATTACGAGGTCCAGTAATTCTTTGAAGTATTAAAGTGAAATGGGGGAACAGTTTGCAAGAACAACTCGATGATTTCAGTTATGCAGCAGCTCCAGGGACAGGTGAGAAGCAGGTAGCAACCTCTGTAGGGTCCTAAAAGGGTAAAGGACACCTTGATCAAACAGGGTTTTGCCCTGAAGCAAGGACAGGCTGAGGAGGACTTGCAGAAGGATCCCCGTTGGGGCTGGAAAACAGAACAGCCCTGGCAGCCACTCCATCTGCATGAGAGTCCCAGCATTTGTAGGGAAAGATCCCTGAAATTACCTTTGGAGGGTCCTGGCAGCACCCTCCACATCTCTATTTCCATGCAGGGAGTGAGCAATCCATCAGAGAATGAATCCTCCATTCCCAGCACACAGTTCAGCATGTTTATGAGCAAAGCCCTGAGCACACAGTGACATTCTGCTCCACACCAGTCCTGAGAGAGCCTGGCACTGTTTGGAAGCATTTGGTCCGTGCTTTTCAGGGCTCACTCTGCATGCAGAGGGAAAGGGAGCTGCCCAACACAGTAACTGCAACATGGGAGAGAGAGAAATGGAGCTGGAAACAAGTTTAAAGGATGGCCTTGCAAATCAGACTGGATACTTTGGAGAAATAGAACTGTGAAAGATGCATTGTAGTAGGACCCACGAGGGGTAATTTTAGGTGATTGGCTTTAAGGCATTTACAGCATGGTGTGGCTAAAGCTGATAGGCCAAGAAATGCTTATCATGTATTGTGATTTAAAATAGTTAGCTTTTGATTGTGATAGTGTGAATTATAACATCTGTAATGTCTCACCCTTCACATGAGACTGAAAATAGAATAAAATTTTTTAAAACACCTCTCAGTTGCCGCATCTCTGGGTCAGAAAATTACTTAATCCAACATATGGATATCTGAAAGCAAGCCCAAGAAGCCACAACTCCACCAGCTTGGAGATCTACTGGGAATTCAAATTAATTCAGAAGGAAGAAAGCTCATAGAGAAATGCAGAGAGTCAGAGCAGACCAAAGCTCAGCTAAAAAAGTTTCCTTTTTTCCTTTTCCAAAGTTTCCTATTCCACTTTGAATTCCAAGCACAGACATGAGAGTGTCACTTGTTGTGTGGGAAGAGTGATCCAATCATTTCATTATTCATCCCAGCCAACTCTAAGCTCACAGTACAGGTGAGTTAAATTCTTAATCTAAGCTGACTTTATGCATTTCACTGAGATTTCAAAATCCAGCCTGTAGACCTCAGCATTCCAAATGGGTCCAAAAAGAAGTTACTTGGTTTAGTGATTTTTCTAGGACACAGACACTTAAATATGCAGCATAAAAGTTCAGAATCTTGAATCATTTTTTGGTTCTTGGAACACGACAAAGCAGCTCCCCCTCACTGTGGAAGTCCAAACCAACAATCCAGATTTCTCTCCCAGTCCCACTTGAGGATAAACTTGGCTAGGCACACTTTTTTTCTGCCTTTGGAAAGGAACTTCTTATCAGAAAAAAAAAAAAAGTAAGATTATTTAATGAATTAATAGAACAACTGCTTTTTGTTGATTTTCTTGGTTCTGTTATTTCCCAACCAAGTCTTTGTTGGCAGCCCATAGCAGGGTCTGCTAAAACCCCGGATCCTGAATCCAAAGAAAGTTTCAGTTCAGAGCACTCCTAAAAGAGGTGGGAGTTGCCAAAGCTGGTTCAATTATACCAGGTAATGAGAGTACACTGGGAGGTGGAGATGACTTTAGGAACACACTCCTAGGGAAACAGCCATGCTGGCTGTCCCAGAGAAGTACAAAGGCAGGCTCATTCACCTCACTGATGCACTGCCTTCTGGTGCTCCAGAGCTTTGGGCACATCTGAAATTCAAATGGAAGCCTCTGATTTGAAAGGTTTGTCAAAGCCTTGGTGTGGCTCTCAGCAGTGCCTTAGGCCCAACCAGATTTAAGGCAGCATTTGTAATTCAAAGCATCTCAAGGCAACGACATAATCCTTACAGGGAGTGGAAACCTTCCTTTCCTGCATTTCCTAGCAGAAAATGGTATCCTAAATTAGCAAAACCAAGGCAAAGTGTGGAAGGTCCCCGTGGCAGAGAGGTCACCCCACTTGTTTCAGATTTCAGCTGAGAGGTTCCAGCACCAGGTAACCTCAGCTCTTGTACTTTCTGTGGAGTGAGCACAGCTGCTTCCAGCGATGATAACTCTGCTCACTTTGCATAATGAGGTCCCATCTATAGCCCCAGAAGTTGTTTAACCCCCAACAGTGACTTATTCCAGGCTATCAGCCAAGTGAATGCTTAAGTGGAATATATGTACAGTGATCATCACTGGCTGGCATTCATCTCGTCTCAGAAATTGTTTAGGGCAGAGAGGTTAAGAAGAATAGAGTGCAGGCTTAGAAAAGATTTGTTTCTCAGAGACATTTCACTGGATTCATCCAATTTAGTGAAGAAACTAAGGTTAGGGGAGTGCCTTTTAGGAACTATTGTCTCTCTGTAATTTAACACATAGGTTTTCAAAAGAGGACAGCAGTTAAGCAAAGTTGCAGTTCAGTCAGACAAGAAACTCTCATTAGTATGGAACAGATCTAAGCAGTGGAGATGTCAGCCCTTCACAAGGCAGATCCCATCCCCCCTCCCTCGAGGGTCTCCAAGCCAAGAGCTTTTCTGGGCTCCTGGCACAGCACTGACTTACCAACTAGTCTAAAAATACCCCTGGCAGTGAGGAGGGAAAGATCCTGCTCTAGATAAGACAATTAGAGCTGGCTTAGAGAAAACTCACTGATCAGACAGGCGTGGTTCCACAACAGCACTACTCAGCATTCCCATCCTAAGGGGTAAATGTCTTCAGGAACAGAACTCCCAGTCCTGACCCTAAGCACAACCACACCCCTCTCTCCAGGCAAAGAACCAGCAAAACTGCTTTTGTGGTGTTTAGAAAAGCGTGAGGCCCTTAATTGGGTTAATTGGGTTTCACCTGCAGCAGGTGAGTCAGACAGGAAATGTGACCCTGTGTGTGGAGGGAAGGGTGCACACGGAGTGGTTTCCCCAAAACACCAACAGCAGATGCCAAGCAAGGCACAAAAGCTCTTTAAAAAGGTGTTTTAAATGTATTTGTTTCACTGTGCTGCTGTTTTCATTCATGTGCATTGCAATGAGAATAGGGAAGGGAAGGGAAGGGAAGGGAAGGCAAGGCTGGGTTTTGCCAAGGGGCCTCAGTTCTCTGGAGAAAGGGGCCAGCAGGAACCTCCTGAGTTCAGCAAAGCCCCTCTACTTGGAACAGCTGCACCTCATGGACAGGGACAGGCTGGGCCCTGATTTTTCCCCCTGCAGGGAAGGACCTGGTGCTCCTGACAGCAACAGAGTGAATGTGGAGTTACTTGGCTGGAGACACAGAGAAGCCAAGTGGCAGCTCCTCAGTTCATCCCCAAAATCCCTCAGAAAGAAAAAGGAGCTCCATTTCACTGAAAGGACAGGGATAAGATAACCCAGGCAGCAATAAATCGGCCTCCCCCAACGTGCTCTGAGGAATTACAGAAACAAATAGCCCCAGAAGAAACATTTGCAGATAGGTCAGAGGGTCTGCATTCACTTTGGCTTTGTTTATATCCCATTTCCAATGCTCCAGGGCGACACGGGTGAGGCAGAGGCGATGTGACAAGCCCTGCACCCTCCAGAGGGGGAAAGGCAGCACTTTGCCATCATTAGGACTGGCTCCTGGAGGAACCCAAAGCCCTGGTTCCAGCACTGGCATGTCTTTGAGCAGAAGCAACAGCAAATAGCCCATCCCAGGGGAGCTATTCCCTGCATAAATAGCTGCATAAACAGCTCTGCAGTGGCACTCACAGGCGGGCTCTGGAGACTTTTATGTCTCCAGTTTCTAATGAGGACCGGTTTAATTTTTTTTTAACATCCCGTCTCCCCAATAAAAGTCATCTCCAATGTGGAATTGGCTCAGAGGATTGCAGTTCCTTGATCATAAGTGCTTTCAAGTGATGTGGCAGGGTGATCAACGTGAAGGTTGGATTAAGGTTTAGTCTGCAGCTTTTGGGAGTCATACAAGTCACTAATTACACATCCAGCCCTCAGCGCAGTAATGGGGAACATCACAGAACTACTTCAGGGAAGATTCAAAGAGAAATAACACAGTTTAGCACTAAAGTAAGAAAGGTCCTGTGACATTGAAAAGCAGAATTTCCCTCCAAGCAGAGTTTTGTGTGTGCCTCCTGAGCTCTGTTAAAACGCAGAGATGACAACTCCTGAATGTGCTGAAGAGCCCAGGCCAAGAGCTGGGGTCTGCAGAAGTCACCTTGTAACTGCATTTCCATTTGCCTTCCAAAACATGGTCTTGGGCTGTGGGAAGCCCAAGAAGTGCTAATATTTAATTTAGTTAATATTTCATTCAGCTAGAAAGATGCCTCAGCTTCCCTGGGCAGGAGCAAATGGAGCAGTGTCATTATTGCTCCTCAGGTATCAGGGTGAGATTAGATCTGCAATCAGGCTCAGCTCAGCCCCACACCGCGGGCAGCAGGGCACGGCGATATTGGATTTGTTGAGGAGTTTCTTTCATTTCACTTTGGATGTGTGACACCAGGCCAGAGCAGCTGTGCAGTGCAGATAGGACAGATGTGGCTTGAAAGAACCTGGGGAAAGTGCACAGCAGCCTGGGACTGCTTTGGACTGAAGAACAGAGATTCTCTGGGACACAAAAAGAAGTTGAAGCTGCTCGGCCCTGTCTGCTCTCCAGTCATACCCAGATGCCACTTAGAACAAGGAACAAACAGAGAAGAGAAATTGGGAATTTGAAGCCTGCAAGGTTCCTGGCTGTTAAGAGAATCAACCCCACAAGCAAGCCCAGATCCGAGGGGACAATGCAAGGTAGGCACCAGTTAATTGCATCATTTTCTTCCTAGTCACAAGTGTTCCTTTGCAGGACTGAAAGTGTTTTAATAAAATGCTGTTTGCATTCAAAAGTAGACTTTTAAGAGCCTCCTCGAAGACTTTCAAAAAAAAAATAAATAAACAAAAACCCTTTTATAGTCTGTCTTGAAAACATCGATGATTTTCTGAAATTATTTTGGATGTCTCAACGAATGGTATCACAATGATCTCTGGTTTTAGCAATAGTCATTGCCTGACAAGGTCACTTTAAAAAAAATAACTGTGGTTTCAATTTCATTCTAAAGTATTCACAGCTAAAATTTTCAATTAAAATTTTGAAAAAAGTCCTCTCCCGGCAAGCAGAAATGACAAATTAATTTGGGAAATGCTCTGAAACAAACTCCCCCAAAAAATATCTGCCAAGCTTTTATTTTAAATTTCCTTTGTTTCCCAAAATTAGGTGTCATCTTTCAATCAGCACCACCCCAGAGGATGAGATTTGTGTTCACTACCCTGGCATGTGTAATGATGCCAGGATAATTCGCAGCAGATGTACATTTGGGGAGAAATTATTTTCCTGAGAATCTATTTGTGTGGGAGGATGAAGTATGGTTATAATGAAGGTGCTGTGGGAGCTGAATGACTTTGCATCTCAAGTACAGGTGCACTTGGGTGTAACTTAAACATAGTTTGCAATCTCTCTAAATGGAGCATTTATAGCCAATTACACTTGTCATTCACCTTGCAAATACCTCTATCTAATTTAACAGCATATGCAGCAAGCAGAAGAATAAAGGATATTCTATTAGGTGCCAGCAGAATAGAGGTGGAGGCACCAGCTCTGTGTCTAACACACGTTTGGCAGATTTCTGAACTGAAATAGAATGGATTCAGAGCGTGGCCTCCAGTGCCCTCCTTCTCCCTGCATCAGAAGCCTCCTGTCAAATGTAATTTCCTCCAGGAAGACATGTATCTAGCTGAGATTTTCCAAAACCTGTCCAAGTGATTTGGACACTCATTTCTCATTAGTATTAATAGCAAATGAGCATGAGCATCTCCTCAGTGCCTCTGGAAAGATCTGACACATTTTTATTTTGGTGGCTGTTAAATGACTCTTTGGGCAATCTGCACTAGAAATGACAAATTTCCCATTTGTTTTTCTGCACTCTGATATTCCTAATGTCCATGTACCAAATGTCAAAATGTTCCCCCAAAAAGACAGCTGAGATGTGGTGAGAGGGAGGGCAGAGACAGACTTTTGCTATGTTTGGATTAAAGGACAAAGTTCACATTCCAAAACTGTCTCCTCCACAGAGGGCTGCACAGACCGATTTTAGGATAACACCGCATTCATTGTCATCTTTTTGTCACTGCCCTAGGCAGGGATGTCACTGCAATGGGAGCAGGGATGCAGAGGAGCTCCATGGCTCTGTGTCACAGGCCCTGGAGAACAGAGCAGGAGGGAAGGAAAGGTGAATCTCTTTGGGAACACCTGGTCCATGCCCTGCAGCAGGGAACAGCTGTTCCTCTGAGATTTCCTCAAATTTTCACTGTTACACCTTAGATCACATCCAGTCCCTCTTACTGTTCCCAGAGCTGGGACCTGAAGAACAGCAAATTATTTTTTAAACTCACAGCAGGTTATATTGTCCCCCTTCCCCAGCAAAGTGAGGGAGCAGAAAGGCTTGTAAGAGATTTCACTCCTGTCATACCCAGCTTCCACTTTTCACCCCCACACAAGGCAGAAGGAAGCCTTGCAAGCCACCTCTCCAAGGAGAACAGTGCAAATCCCTTCAGACTGGACCGGGGAGCTTTCCTTTCCAAGCCCTTCTTAAAGTCAGACTTACCAATGAACATAAATGCAAATAAGTGACTAATACTGAGCTCTACAAATCCATTTTACATGGCTTCTTGATCTGTTATTTAACTGACATGCCTTCCCTTTTTGCCAAATGTATTTGGTGTCTATATGTCTGTTTCCTATAATCTTTTCCATTTCTCTTATCACTTGTATTTTAATAAAACCACATGTACAGATTCAGTATCTTCTTTAGCAGCCACAGAGGGAGATATATTTGTTCATTGGGGTTATTAAAATTCTAAATATCTCCCTCCTTTTATTTGATTTTAGTGAGATTCCAGACATTTTCTCAATACCAAGAAGATTGGATTCATTGGAATATAACTCTGACAGAAGTCTTGCAAGGAAACTTTAATTTTAGTTCAAACTCCATTAATTTAAGATATCCCTAGAAGATGTGGACAAGGTGAACCTTTTTTTATGAACTATTTTCAACCCTAGTTTAAGATGAAGCTACATTTGGTTTTTTGCTTCTTAACACTGAGGAAAAACCCTAAAAGCAAAACTTGAGACCATTATTTTGCTTTCATATATATCTTAATTCCTGACAGAACTCCTGATGGCCACTTGGCTTAAGCAAAGACAAACATTTAAATCTGACTTTTTGGGCATTATCTTCTTTGTATTAGTGGAATAAACTACTTTAAACAGAGTTCTGCTTTCTGGGGGCCTCTGCTGCTCTGTCACTGCTGCTTTTTTACATAGAGAGCACATTATGGTAAGAGGCTCAGCTCAGCAATTCCAGTATTTGCTACCAAGGGAGACTCCAGCCCTGATTTCTCCCTGATTCTTTGCTAAGCAGCAGGGATTTGTCTCCTGGTTTTCCCTCAGTGAACTCAGTGTCCTGTGGTTTTGTGGATATATTCACTGGATTTATTGTTCTGCTCACAGCTGTTTGAAGGTACATCTGGCCAAAGGGGGAGCTGGAGGAGTTTATTTCAGCAAGACTCTAAAACCCAAAGTTTAATTATTCCCCTTGCAAACCTTCCCACCCACAATAAGAAGAGTGGATTCACATTGCAATTTCAGGGGAAGAAAATGCTTGCAGGGAACATTTAAGAGCAGTGACCAAAATCAGGGCCTGATAGGCCACTTGAAACTTTCTTAGCACTTTTTAATGCCATCTCAGAGCTGTTAGCCACAAAAAAGACTACAAGATCAAACTGAAAGAGGGTAGATTTACAGCAGATATTGGGAAGAATTTGCTCCCTGTGAGGGTGGGGAGGCCCTGGCACAGGGTGCCCACAGGAGCTGTCCCTGGAAGCATTCCAGGCTGGGTTGGACAGGGCTTGGAGCAGCCTGGGACAGTGGAAGGGGGTAGAACTGGATGAGCTTTAAGGTCCTCTCCAACCCAAACCATTCTGTGATTCTATGAAGAAGCAAGTTTCAACTTTCCACCAATTCCTTTGGAGCCACAGTAGAAAATCAGCAGAATTAATGCTCCGGGCTGCAGAGTCTTCATCTCCTGCTCAAGAGGAGGAGAGCTGGCATTAAGAGAGCACCAGCTCTGCTGCTGTTGTTCCCAGGCCTCTCCAAAGCAACCAAACAGCAGCCGTGTGTGTTTCTCAGAGAGGAAATTTATCTAAAACTCCCAGTTTCTCGTGGCAGCCTTCTGCCACCTGCCTGTGCTCGCTGCATCTCTCACTGCCAGGCCATCAATCTGCAGTCCCTGCAGAGGGGCAGCCTCCGACTCCCCTCCTGTCCCTGCTGCCATCCAAACCCTGCAGGCTGAAAAGAGCCAGGAGCAATTCATCTCACCCTCTCTGAGGCCTCTGAAATGTTTCTCTGCTTTCTGAAGAAGGCCTTTAGTCTGAAGGCTCTGCCTTTAGTCATCTGCTAAAATGAGTTTAGCTCATTTAGCCGACTTTTAGACAGTTAGGGCAGCAGATCCCACCACTGCCAGGTTGCTCAGCTGCCTTATTTATTATATATTATAATTTATTATGTATTATTTAAACCTGATCATGATGTGCTGCAGTGTCAGCCTTTGCCTTTCCATCCCTTTTAGCAGGCTCACAGTGAATGGGAGATCTCACCATGGTGCCATGAACTCTGTGCTCCCAACAAGCTCTCTCAGAACACTGCACATCACAGCATCTGAACCCTCATCCCTACCTGGGTTTTGTTCTCTTCCCCTCTAAAATCACAGTGTTCACACAAACTCTTGCACCCAGCCACTGCTGGTTCTGTAAATCATTTCTCAAAGCAATCTGAACTACTAAAAATCAAATCACATTAAACTCACACGTTAAAATTTTAATCTGAGTTGGCCAAATGCATGGTCTTGGAGCTCAATGCACTCAGCCAAAAATCTGGAGCGTGGTGGTGGTCTGGGTGCTTTCCACATACAGTCCACAGCAGGAAGACCTCTCTGAATCCTTCTGCAATTCCTCTTCTGTGACTCAAAGCTCCCAGTTGGATTTGGCTGGGGAAACTTGTTTCTCTCTTTGGTTTTGGAGTTTCCTTCACTCCTGGGCCAGGAGGGACAGGAAGGTGCATTTCCATCCTGAGGTCATGGATTGAATTAATGCACTGTCTGTGAGTAAATATTGCAATGTAAAATATTGCAAACAAATGCAGACTCTGTGTTCACAGCCAGATCACAGTGATCAGAAATGCCTGAGTCACATTTCATCCCAGTTTGTGACCAGGGACAATTGTTACACTCACTCCCAGCTCCAAACAGTGTGGTTTGTTTGATGTGCTGGGAAGAAGAGAAGACTGCCTGTAGCTTGCTTTGCAACCAGCTGGAGGCCAACAAAAAGACAGATATGTGGCTGGGGAAGCAAATTCTGTACCTTATTTCTCATACTCAGAGATACAGCAAAGCAGGTCAGAGACTTGGCCATGTCAACCCACACAGCATCCTTTCCATGGCTGAAGGCAGCAATCCAGTGGAGCTGTGTTCTGCATCCATCCAGCCTCCTGGCACAGCACAACAGCACTTCCATCAGAGGAACGGGGGTGGCTGCCACCAGCAGAGAGCCAACAGCTGGACTGCAGGCGTGTGTTACCTGCACTGGGATGAAGGGCTGTCCTCAGGAGCCTGGGGTGGTACAGCAGCACCTCAAAGCCACACAAACGCAGTGCAAAGGACAATTTCGGCAGGTTATAGGGCAGCACTTCAGGCCTGTGCAGGTACAGAGGGCACAGGTGACATGGCAGCACCCAAACCTGCACCAACACAGCACAGCACTCCTGAAGGGGCAGCTTCATGAGGCTGGGGAAAAGACAGTGCACAAACACTGTTAGAACTCTTGGAGGGACCATTTCTGTGGCCAGGTGATCCAACAACACCTCAAAGCTCTGTTAACGCAGCACAGCACTCTGGGTGAGCCAGTGTGGTTCAGCCAGGAGCAGGGCAGCCCTCACAGCTGCCTCAGCTGGGTGCAGTGCTCGGGAAAAGGCAGCTTTGGGAGGTCGGGAATACACCATCCCCTCAGGGCAGGGCACACTGCGGCAGCGGAGCCACCCCTGCAGAGGGACCAACCATGGCCTCAGGGCACAGCCCGGGGACTGCCTGAGGGGAGAGACCTGCATGGCCTCAGGGAGCAGAACCCCATCGCCCCACGGCACAGACCAGGGGCCACCACAGGGCACAGACCCTCCATCGCTTCAGGAGCTGTCCCGCTGCCAGCTCAGGGCACAGACCCTCCATCGGCTCATGGAGGGGGAACTATCCATTGTCCCAGGGCGAGGACCCGGCACCACCTCTGCTCCCGGTCCCAATCCCGCCGCAGGGCACGGACCCGGCGCTGCCTCAGGGCACGGACACGGTGCCAACCTTCCCTAGCCCCAGGCGCTGTCCCAGTGCCGCCCTAGGGCACGGGTCCACTGCCGCCTCAGGGCACGGACAGTCCCTGCCCCGGGCGCGCTCCCGGTGCCGCCTCAGGGCACGGACCCTCCATGGCCCTGAGCGCGCTCCCGGTGCCGCCCCAGCCGGCCCGAGGCGGGAAAACGCTCCCGGCGCGTGCTGGGGGCGGGGCTAGGGAGCCTGAGGGGGCGTGGCCTGCGCGCGTCCGCCCCCTCTGCCGCTCTCCGGGCAGGAAGGGGCGGGGCCCGCTGCGGCGCGCGCGCGCGCGCGTGGCTCTACGGAAGCCGGGCCGGCGCGCTCGTGTCCCCGCGGCGGCTGAGGCGGCGGCCCCGGCCTGAGGGGCTGGGGGGGTCCCGGCGGTCCGGGCGGAGCGGGGAGCGGGATGGCGGCACCGTGAGGAGCTCGGTGAGCGGCGGAGGGGCGGCCCGGGGCCTGCGGCGGCGGCGGGAGGCGGCGGTTGGGCCGGGGCGGGCAGCGCGGGAAAGCGGCCTGGGGGCGAGGAGGGGCCGTGAGGGCGCGGGGCGGTGAGGCGGCGCGGGTGCCGGGCCGGGGGCTGAGGGCTGCGGGCTGCGGGCTGGGTGCCGGCGGGCAGAGGGTGCTCAGTGTCCCCCGTGTCGCTCGCAGCACGCTCCGCACGGCCTGGATGCCCGCGGGCGGCAGGACGCTGTCACACGCCGCCCGCGCTCTCGGCAGCGGCGCGGCTCTGCGCTGCCCTCACGCCCCGCTCCCCTCGCCCAGGCCGCTCTCCCGCCCCGCCGCGGCCCGCCCCGCGTGCTGCTGGCAGCTGCCGGTCCGTGCGGCGTCCCCGCAGCAGCGCGGGGCTGCCGCGTTCGCCGTGTCGCTGCTGCTGGGCAGCTGGCTGCGCTCGGCCGCGGGCATGGCGGAGCAGCGGTACTGCGTGGACTACGCCAAGCGCGGCACCGCGGGGTGCAAGAAGTGCAAGGAGAAGATCGTGAAGGGCATGGTGCGCATCGGGAAGATTGTTCCCAATCCTTTCACCGAGTCCGGCGGGGACATGAAGGAGTGGTACCATGTCAAGTGCATCTTTGAGAAGCTGGACAAGGCCCGGGCCACCACCAAGAAAATCGAGGACATCACAGATTTGGAGGGGTGGGAAGAGCTGCAGGATGAGGAGAAAGAAACAATCAACAAGTACATCTCAGGTGAGGCACAAGGCAGTGCCAGGGTCGCTTTTCTCCTTATTTTCAAGTTATGCTGGAGGTTGTCACCCAGCTTTGCCTTTGCCATGAAATCCTCATGGATTTATTTGTGTGGCTTAGGGATAAAGCGTGTGGTGCTGCTCCAATCCCTGTCTCAGCCCTGTTGGAAAGGGCAGAAATGGTCACTTCTACAGTGACACTCCTTGATTAATTTGTCACAACTGATTGTGGACAAGGCCCAGATGATTAAATTCATGGGAAAATAAAACCCATGAGGAAGCATCCGTTATTTTCCATTTCCACCTTTTTCTGTGATCTTTAATAAATTACATATTCTTCTAACTTTTGTTACCTGAAAAAAAATCTGGGTTTTTTTTCTCCTCCAATTCCCACTTCTTTTAAGGCTTTTTGCTTTGTAAACTATATAATATGGTGAGGGATGTATGAGGTTATTCCTGACTGCCTCTTGAACCTTTCTGCTTTCCAGAAGCCAATTCCAAGACTGGAGGTACCCCGAAGAAAAAGGTGATAGTGCAGGCAAAACTGACTCCCACAGGACAGCTGACCACAAAAGATCCACCAAAGAAATTCTCTGGATTCTCTGGTAAGAATTAAGAAACTAGTTCTGGGAAATCAGTTTGTTTTAATCTCTGCATCAAGAGGTGTTTTAGCTTGGCCAGATCGGTTGGTTTTTGTCTGTAGATGATTTAGGGGTTTTTAGTTCTGGTTTGTCAGAAGCTGTCAGTGCTTTCTTAGGCTGGCAGTCTCAAAAGAAGACCTTGAAAAATGTTTGGATTTCCAGTTTTCCCAAGGAAACAAAGGTTCTGCCATGACCCACGTTGTCAGGCTGACTCCATCCCTACATCCACTGGCTCGCATTCCAGCCAAACTGAAGGTGTAGCCTAAAGTTATCCCATGTGGAGCTCAAAATCTGGAAAAAACTGCTGAGGGATTCTCAGTTATCTTCATGGAGAGGAAAACTTGTCCTGAGGAGCAGCTGCCAGCAGGGCAGTCCATCTGTGAGCTCTGACTGCTCTGACACCCACCTGGAGCTCCAGGCTGCCCAGAGCCACAGCACAGCCAAAGACATCAGCTCCTGTAGGGGATTGGTGTCAGGAGACAAAGGGGATGGGGCTGTATTCCCCCATTTTAGAAATTACCTTAGGGAAATGTCTTGCTTTCAAGGGCAAAAGCCTGTAAAGTAGAAAAAAAATTGATAAAGCAGAGGCATCTGGAAGGAGAAATTATTTTTCACCATGGTTTAGTCATATTTTTCTGGTAGAATTAAGATCTAGGAAATTCTGGTGTAATGTAAAGGGTAAAAATAGTTGGAAGGTTTTTATGAAAGTGCTAAATTTTAGCTTTGCCAGCACGCTGGGATTGTTCCCACCTTGCCAGGCAGAGGTAACTTCAACATTTGCTCCGTGTGGTTACAAAACCAACTTGTGGTGTTCTTTGGCAGCCAAGCCCAGGACTGCCGAGGAGGCCCCTGCAGGTGCCCCGCGGCCCAGCCTGTCTGCAGCCAGGTGTGACCCCGGGCACAAGGACTGCCTGCTGCGCGAGTTCCGCAAGCTCTGCGCCATGGTGGCCGACAAGCCCAGCTACAACGTGAAAACTCAGATCATCCAGGACTTCCTCAGGAAGGGCTCTGCAGGAGGTATGGCTCCAGCTGGGAGTGCTCAGCTCCCTCAGGGTCAGCTTCAGAGGAAAGGGGAAATTCAGTCTGATTGTTGTGTGGTCCCAGCCTTGTGCTCTGGTGATTTCTGAGCTTCGCTTTTGGAAAGTGAACTCTACAAATACCAAATTCAGACAAAAATGTCTCACTCGGGTGTTGTCGATGCCCAACTTAGAGGCAAATTTTGGCTATTTTCCCTACGAATTCCAAGCCCCAACTGTGGGTTTTATCCCCAGGATTATGCAAATGAACACGACCAACCAGAGCCTGCACACGAAAATAAATCCTCACTGTTATAATGTCCTTTTTTTTTTCCAGATGGTTTTCATGGTGATGTATATCTGACCATTAAGTTGCTGTTACCAGGTGTCATTAAAATAGTTTACAACTTGAATGATAAGCAGATTGTAAAGCTGTTCAGCAGGATTTTTAACTGCAACCAGGAAGAAATGGTCCGGGACCTGGAGCAGGTGAGTGCAGACAGCAGCTCTCTCAATTTCTGCTGATCAGCTCTTTGTTTATGGAAATTCTGTAATGGTTTAGGTTTGCTTCTCCTTAGCTTGACTGTTAGAATGGGAGCTGGTGATTTATTTTGGTTTTCCTTAGCTTTAGCAGTTTTCATAGCATTTTCTGCCATCTGGAACCTGTAGAAAATCATGCTTGAATGGAAAGCAGGATAAGAATTCACCTGGCAAAGCTCTAGAAAGCAAGACTAAAATTATCTAGGCAAGGTGGGCTGCATCTGTTTGTCTAAACTCCTTTGCCTTGCACGTTCCTCCAGAACTGAGTTCTGTTACTCTTTTTGTACCATCACATATCAAAACCTGGGATTCAATTAACAGACCTGTCACTGGCAGCTGCAGTTGGTTAATACAATTAAGCTGCTACAATTGAAGGTGCTCAGTTGTGCATTGAGTCCCTGTGCACAGGAGCTGGTGATTGACTGTGCACCCTGTGATTCACTGCAAGGTGCACGAAAGGGCTGAATTAGATAATAAAGGTAATTTTTTCGTCTCTGTTCATTGCCTTGCTGTGTACTGCCTTCTAGTGACATCACTAGTCTGTCCCACATCCTTGGATTTACAAGTGGATTCATCCTGAGGAAATAAAGGGTCTGTGCTGCTGCAGCAGTGAAAAATAGAGCCATGAGATTATGCTGGTACTCTTAATTACCTTTCTGGGCAAATTAAACAGCTGAGCAGCTTTATGTGTCGTGGCAGCTTCCTTAAGTGTTTGATTCCAATTTCTTTGTGCAATCCCAGCATCACTCCTATCCTTTATCCTCACTGGAACCATGCAGAATCCCCAGTGGCACCCCCATTCTCTGGCCATGCCTCTCATCCACACCCTGGTTTTGTTTTTGGAGACAGGGAGATGTTTCTGAGACCATCCGGATCTTCTTCGAGCAGAGCAAGACCTGTCCTCCAGCACCCAAGAGCCTGCTGACCATCCAGGAGGTCGATGAGTTCCTCATCCAGCTGTCCAAGCTCACCAAGGAGGATGACCAGCAGAGTGTCCTGCAGCAGATCAGCCGCAGGTGAGGGAAGGAATCAGCCTCTGGAGGTTTGCCCAAACACTGGGGTGGTTCTCTACAAGCTGGAATGGGTGAAAAATGAATCATGAGCCCCGAGACTGAACTTAATTAGCATCTGTAAGCTGCTGTTAGTGATGTGACTGAGACACCTTGACAGCAGTGGAGAGCATTTGTGGCTCTTGTTCATGCGAGAGAACTTGTCCCTGCCTGTCAGGACACTTCAATCAAACAAGTGATTTGCAGTGACACCCTAATGGTGCTTAGCTGTTAATTAAGTTGCTGTTCTTAAGCATGTTGGGTAAAGGCTTCAAGTAATTTAGACAAAGATTTTTGGTCTGGCTCAGTTTGTGTTGATCTGAGGCTGAGGATTTTCCGATCAGTTACTCTTGATGCGTTAGTTAAGTAAATTTTAGAAGATGCATCAACACTGAGGCAGAGTTAATGTTGGCATAAAGATGCTGGAAAGCTTTTTGGGTATTCCCTTGTGTCTCTGAGGTGTCACTATTAACATGATTGGTTAAACCCTCTGCAAAGGGGGAGCCTTTTTTTAAAGAGTCCTGGATGATTTTCTTTTCAGCTGGAAAGTTCAGTTCACACCTTTGCTGAATCTTCTCTTCTTCAGGTGTACGGGCAACGACCTGAAGTGCATCATCAGGCTGATTAAGCATGACTTGAAAATGAATGCTGGAGCCAAGCATGTGTAAGTGACAGGAACCCAGAAATGCTCATTTCCTGAGGCAGCAGCAGCCCTGAGGCTGATCCATGTTCCCCCCTCTCCATGCCTTGCAGGTTGGATGCTCTGGATCCCAACGCCTACGAGGCGTTCAAGGCCTCGCGGAACCTGCAGGACGTGGTGGAGCGCGTGCTGCAGAACCAGCAGGAGGCTGAGAAGGTGCCAGGGCTCAAGAGGACCCTGAGTGTGCAGGCCTCGCTTATGACCCCCGTGCAGCCCATGCTGGTAGGTTGGGCCCTCCTGACAGCCAGGCATGGACAGAGACTCCCAGCTGGGAGGGTCAGGAGCCAGGGCAGTGCAGTGTGGGCTGGCTCTGCAGGGCTCAGGGTTGTTTGTCCCCCAGCTGGGAGGGTCAGGAGCCAGGGCAGTGGTGTGCAGTGTGGGCTGGCTCTGCAGGGCTCAGAGTGTTTAAAGCATCTCCTACCACCAGGCCAAGTATTTGATATACTCAGTACCTGCACCTTTAGTGCCACTGCGAGGCTAAAACCTTGCCTTGCTCTCAGTCTTTTGTATTTGTTTGCTGTCATTGCAGAAGTTGATCCTTCCTCTGGAAAGAGTGTAAGCTTTCCAGTGGATTAGAGATTCAAATAAGTCTGGCTTTTTGTGTGAACAAAGCAGAGTTAAATATTTACTTCTGGGCTGAGCACACTCCTACAGAAGGCACAGTGCACATTTTAAAGCACTTGGAGGGGATGAGCACTGAAAAGCTGTAATTATCTGGCCATATGCAGATATTACTAAGTGAATAGTTAAGACAAACTTGAACTCGCTAACAGAGGTTCTGGACAAAAAGCTCTACAAGGGGATTCATTGCAGCTCATTCATGAGCTTAGGTAAGAGTAGCTTTATGTTCCACGTGTCACCTGGCTCTGGCCCCTGTCCCCAGGCTGAGGCCTGCAAGTCCATCGAGTACGCCATGAAGAAGTGTCCCAACGGCATGTACGCCGAGATCAAGTACGACGGCGAGCGCGTGCAGGTGCACAAGAACGGCGACCACTTCAGCTACTTCAGCAGGAGCCTCAAGCCTGTGCTGCCCCACAAAGTAAGCACTGCCTCACCCCCGTGTGTCCTCTCCATTCCCAGTAGTTTCCTTCTGTAGGCAAGGAGGATTCATTCTCATTCCTAATTTATGTAGGTGTGTAGAATGTGGAAAAGCAGCACTTGAAACTAATAATTTAATTCTGGTGTGCATTAAGAGCTTGGAATTAAATGTCATCTGTCTGCTGTAGAATCCTCTCTTTGCACTGCATTTTGGGAGCCTTGCTGCCAGTTGGGTGACTTGGTTCTGTTTATTAAAGCCTCATTTTTTCTGTTTGTAGATTGCTGTGGGTACCATAGAAGTGCAGATATGCCTCATATACTTGTGGAAAAACACCTGCATTGGACTGAATCCCTCAATCCTCTTCAGCTAGTTATTTTTCTTTTTTTTTTTTCTTTTCTTTTCCCAAGGTAGCCCATTTTAAGGATTTCATCCCCCAGGCTTTCCCTGGTGGGCAAAGTATGATTCTGGATTCAGAAGTTCTCCTGATTGACAATAAAACTGGCAAGCCACTTCCTTTTGGGACTCTTGGTGTGCACAAGGTAAAAAAAAAATAAAAATGGTTTTTGTGTTTGGAGGCTGTTACACTGCTGACTTAAACACAATCTGTTATCATAGGATAATTTCAGAGCTCTGGTGCTTGTTAGAGCATCTGGGGAAAAAAAAATAAGATTATTGAGAAGGCTGATATTGAAAAGCTACTGCTCTAATACAGTAGATTTGATATTAACAAATGGTTTTTGTGTTTGGAGGCTGTTACACTGCTGACTTAAACACAATCTGTTATCATAGGATAATTTCAGAGCTCTGGTGCTTGTTAGAGCATCTGGGGAAAAAAAATAAGATTATTGAGAAGGCTGATATTGAAAAGCTACTGCTCTAATACAGTAGATTTGATATTAACCTGATCCCTGGCAGAACATTAACAGAACTTAATTTCAGTAATACTAAAAAAAATATTTGGACAACCTTACAATTGTGTCATTGTTTCCCATGGCTTGAGCAATGTGTGGCAGCCTGGGGGACCACAGGGATGCAGTGATTATTCCATGCAAATGTTATGTAGTGCTTGTGTCTAGACTGAATGGGGGTGAGGAAGAGGACAGGAAAATGAAAATTAAACTATAAGTGCTTAAGTTAAAAGTAGCCATTAATCTGCTGTGTGTAGAAATGTGGTGGGTTTTTTTGCAGCAGTAGTGACAGATGTTGCATTGCCCAAAACCATTAATATTTTTAGCATTATTTTCCATTCCTAGGAAACGAACATTTTTTATGTTCTCAGCTCGTGCTTGGACACATTCAGTGTAAATCTGAATTCTCAGAATGATTCTTTTAGAAGAGGCATGAGCTTATGATACCTTAAATATTACAGAGATAAAAATCCATGCTTTTATTGCTTTGCTAAAACTGTTTGCTGTGACTGCAGAATCCTGTTAATTGTATTTCAGAAAGCTGCTTTCCAGGATGCCAACGTTTGCCTCTTTGTGTTTGACTGCATCTACTTCAATGACATCAGCCTGATGGACAGGTGTGGCTGCCAGGGGAGAGTGGCTGGGCTGGTTTCCTGGGATGAGCTGCAAAACCTGGCCTGGGAAACCCCACTAATGCAGGCAGACCAGTTCACCTGGGCTGTCAGACTGGCCACTCACTGGGAAATCAGGGCAGTGTTGGCGGGACCTTGCTGTGCCAAGGAGTTTTCTGTGGAGCTCCTCTTGCTCTCCAAAACGCTGGGATTAGCTGCATCTCAGCTGCTGCTCTCACATCCTCTAAACACACTGTTAACATTGGAATTTCCACCCTGTCACTTCCTGGAGGAAAGTAAGAGCTAGTTGTCCTCTGTGGAGCTCTCTAGGATGAGTGTTAATGCCTTTAACAGCTTTTCTCAGAGTTCCTGTTGGTTTTGCTGCTTGTCCCTCACTGTCCATGCCCTGCTCTAGGCCCCTGTGTGAACGGCGCAAGTTCCTCCACGACAACATGGTGGAGATCCCCAACAGGATCCTGTTCTCAGAGATGAAACATGTCACAGTGAGTGCAGTGTGCTCCTACAACCCTAACCCTGCTCCTCCAGCACTTGGCTTTTTTATATGATTAACTCTGCACATTCACCCTGGCAAAATGGTTCTCCTTCTGCTCTGTGTGCAAGGCTTCTTGAGCCAGCATTGTATTCCCATCTTCTCCTGGCCCCAACCCCTTCAGTATAATCTTGACTTGAATACCTCAGGTTTTCTGGCTTGTTAATGATTTTGTAGCCATTGTCACTCCGACCCTGTTAGGAGGAGTTAAATTCTGCTGTCACTCAGTGTGTGCTGTGCAGTGCAGAGCTGTGACTGCAGCCTGATTGAAGGGAGCCAGACTGCCTCTTCCCAAACTGGCAGCTTCAAGTGCCACACAGCCTTGAGACATCTTGGCTGCTAAAATCTGCATTTAGGCAGCAGCATGCTGGGATTTTCCTTTGATTATGCACAAGCCTGATGTCCCATTATTTTTCCCCATTGCTGCTGATTTCTGTGGTACCTTGGCTTTGGTGGAGAATGCTTGGATATTTTGGGCAGAAGGTGGTTCTTAGGTCCCAAGGCAGTTGGGTGGAGAAGGAAGCAGGCACTGCTGGCTGAGCAAGTCTGACCTGGGACATACTGGGGCACAGCCAGTGGGGCAGCCATGTCTCTGAGGGGCATTTATAACCTTCTCTTCTGGGAACATGTTCCCAGCTTAGTCACTGGGTGTGCAGCAAAGAGAGCATGTACAGGATCCTCTTTGGAAAACTGTTGTGAAAGTACCTCTTCCTCTCTCTGCAGCTGCTTTGGGTTTAGTGCTCCAAAGACAAAGCCTGAAGAGCTCAGCCCTTTTTCCAGTCCTGAGCTAACCATGATCCCTCTCCTTTGCAGAAAGCTTCAGATCTGGCAGACATGATCACCCGGGTCATCCGCGAGGGGCTGGAAGGGCTGGTGCTGAAGGATATCAAGGCAAGCTCCCTTTCACTCTGTACTGGTGTCAGCTGGGAATTTGGGAATGACAGCAGAGTCAGCTCTGAGACAGAATCACACATTGAGCATTCCAGAAACATATCTGGGTTCCTCTCAGTGCTGACACGCACTCCAAGCTGCTCCTCCTGCTGTGCTCAGGAGCTGCTGAGCTGGATAAGGGCCAGGGCTGTCTGAGGAGCTGTGCCCAGCAGGGGATCTCTCTGAGGGGGCTCTGCCTTCTTTGCACAGGGTAATTATGAGCCAGGGAAACGCCACTGGCTGAAGGTGAAGAAGGATTATCTCAACGAGGGGGCAATGGCTGACACTGCTGACCTGGTGGTGCTGGGGGCTTTCTATGGACAAGGCAGTAAAGGTAGGTCTGGAGTCGGGTCTGTACAGAAGGAACTCCCAAGGTTTTCCCATTCCAGGCCTCCAGAAGGAGGGTGGCTGGAGCAGTGGTTACCTGCTGCAGCCCATCATGTCCTTGCTGTGGCTTTGCTGTGGGCTGGTTGGCTCAGCAGAGCTGCAGGTGTTGGGCTGGGCTGTTGCACAGTGCAGAGGCTCTGTTCAGCTTTCTGAGTGGCCCTGCAACCATCACAAGCCCAGGCCCCTTTGTCTCCCAAAGACACAAAAGGGTTTTGGCTCAGAAGAGCTGTGCCTTGTCCTGTGCAAGGTGTGAGCCCTGCTGTCCCTGTGCAGGTGGGATGATGTCCATCTTCCTCATGGGCTGCTACGACCCCAAGACTGAGAAGTGGTGCACAGTGACCAAGTGCTCTGGTGGCCACGATGACGCCACTCTGGCACGTCTGCAGACAGAGCTGGACATGGTGAAGATCAGCAAGGTGAGAGGGGAGCCAAGGGATGCTCAGCCAAGGGCTCAGCTGCCCTTGAGGTGCTGCTGCACTGCAGGGTGGAAATGCCCTGCCAGGAATGGATCAGAGTTAAAGCTCATCAACCACTTGACACAAGGGAGGTGTCAGAGCAGCCAGCTCCTGGAGCAGGCACTGCCTGGGATCTGTACCCAGACACTGAGTGGGAAGCCAGGCACCATCTGTTTCCTGTTAGGAGGAGGTTTTGTTGGGAAGATCCCAATTTTTTATCTGGATTTTTGGGCACGTTGTGATTGGCAAAGGCAGTCACTAGATGGGGCTGTGGGAGGGAAGTGCTTGGTCAGGCTCTGGTCCCATGGCTCCATAACCTGGGGTTGGAGTTAAGATTTCTGCCAGTGATTTATCTTGCTTTTCAAGACTGGACAAATAAACAGATAAATTTTAATATTGCCTTGATATCCTGAAGGCCATTTGCATCAAGGTTGTAGAATCTTAAAGAAAAGGAGTGGTTTTCCATTAATCACAATTGGAGCAACTGTTCTTGTTTCACACACAGAATGACAGGAGCTGAGGGCTGTGTTTCAGGCAATATTTGTGATTTTCCAGATCAGGCTGCAGATCAGTGCAAGTTCCATCCATGCCAGGGCATTGTTATACCTCTGATCTACTTCTAGGCTAGCTTGTGTTTCAGCAGTTTCTGTTGCATAATTAGGTTTATATATAATGATATGTGTGAATGATTTGAATTTTGTGCTTTTAATTAATAGGATCCTAGTAAAATTCCAAGGTGGCTAAAAATTAACAAAATCTACTACCCAGACTTCATTGTCCCAGATCCAAAGGTAAGTGCTCTCATAATCACTTCACATTTAACATTTCCCAGCCCTTACTCTGCAGTCTTCTATAAATCCTTTAGAAGGACAACTTAGAAGTTGTCTCTGTTACAAAATAAATCTTCATACTTGGAATGGGAAATTAAGCACAAGTTTTTATCTCTCAATCTTGCAGGTGCATTTGAGGCTAAGAGCTTCATGAAGAAATCACACCTGCAGCAGTTTTGGGAAATATTCTTGTGCATTAAATCCCTTCCAGAAGTGAGCTTGCTTTAAATTTGAGATATGAGAAATCTGACTTTAAAGGGTTGAAACACAACTGCAACCCAGAAGTTGCTGTTGTTGTAGGGAATGTCAGTATGCTCTGTATGCCTGAA
Source organism: Passer montanus (assembly GCF_014805655.1). Classification (NCBI taxonomy): domain Eukaryota; kingdom Metazoa; phylum Chordata; class Aves; order Passeriformes; family Passeridae; genus Passer; species Passer montanus. The sequence goes on along the minus strand of NW_024369262.1, from coordinate 1,527,387 downwards.
GGACAAGGTGTTACTTAGAAATTGGCATTTTGTGTTAGTGAAGTATTGTAAATCAAAGGCGACTCTGACATTGGTGAGGGAGAGAGAATGGTGCATCTGACTCCAACTTATCAGAAGGCTAATTAATTATTTTATTATACTGTACTATATACATTTCATCTAAACTGAATCTGCCATGCACTCACTCTGCACAGAGCTGCACTCAGCTCTGATTCTCTTGTGGCTGTCTTGTGACAGTCCTGACACACACACATACACACACACACCCAGCCCTGATAGGCCAAGGAAACAACACATCCTCACTCTGGATAAACAGTCTCCATATTGCATTCTGCTTTGGCACAACACAGGCACAGCAAGTGATAAGAATTGTGTTTTCCCTTTCTCTGAGATTCAGAGAATGTGGAACCCAGAAATATTCTTGGGAAGAATTGTGCCTTGCTTTTCTCTATGAAGAAAATGTGGCAACAGTGAAGGGTCTCCGGCTTAGAGAGAAAGCCGGGTTTAACAACGAGGGTGACAGCACGGTCACTGTGTGTATGGAGCTGTGCTGGGGTGGAGGGTGATTGGGGTGGGACACTGAGCTGGCTCTTGGGGGAGCCCAGGGGTGTGACGTGGCTTCCCTGCTGTGTTCAGAAAGCCCCGGTGTGGGAGATCACGGGGGCCGAGTTCTCCAAGGCCGAGGCGCACACCGCGGACGGGATCTCCATCCGCTTCCCGCGCTGCACGCGCATCCGCGACGACAAGGACTGGCAGACAGCCACCAACCTGCAGCAGCTCAAGGTGGGTCAGCACGGGCCTGCAGCTTCTGGCACCAGGCTGTGCTTCAGGCTCATCACAGCCTGCACGGGAGGCACCCGCTGCCTGTCGTGGCACCCGCTGCCTGTCGTGGCACCCGCTGCCTGTCGTGGCACCTCCCATTTTCCCTTCGTGCCAGGCCCAGGCTGGGCTGTTGTGCTGGAGGCCTCTCAGTCCCTGGAGCTGTTGTGTTGCTGTGCCCTGTCAGAGAAGTCTCTGTGGGCAGTTGGTTCCATCAGCTCTTGTGGCAGAGTGAGGAACTGCTTTCCTCAGAGGTGATCACAGAGTGAACTCTGTTGGAAAAGATGGCACCCGCTGCCTGTCGTGGCACCCGCTGCCTGTCGTGGCACCTTCCGTTTTCCCTTCGTGCCAGGCCCGGGCTGGGCTGTTGTGCTGGAGGCCTCTCAGTCCCTGGAGCTGTTGTGTTGCTGTGGCCTGTCAGAGAAGTCTCTGTGGGCAGTTGGTTCCATCAGCTCTTGTGGCAGAGTGAGGAACTGCTTTCCTCAGAGGTGATCACAGAGTGAACTCTGTTGGAAAAGACCTTATGAGATCATCAAGCCCAACCTATGACCTAACACCACCTCAGCAACTGAACCATGGCACTGCCACATCCAGGCTTTTTTTAAACACGTCCAAGGACTCCACCACCTCCTTGGGCAGACCTTTGCTCTCTCCATGCTCATTCAGTTTCCCATCACTTGCTGAGACTGGGAGAGGCATTTGGGAAGTGCCTGTGGGTATCCTGGGGCACAGGGGCCGAGTGGCACTGGCCAGAACCCCCAGGCTGCAGCCACCCCAGTGCCAGCCTTGGGGAGCTCTGTGCTCAGGGGAGCTGCTGCAGTTTGGGGCTGGCAGCAGCTGCCAGGGCTGCTGTGCCATGGAAAGCAGGAGTGATGCAGCCCCAGGGCCTGCCAGGATCCCTGTGGGGAGGAGAGGGGAACAAATCCCTCTGCAGATGGGCCCTTCCCACAGTGAGCACTGGGCACTGCTCGTCCTGCAGGCTCTGCTCTGGAGCAGATGGTGTGGATGTGGCTTTTGCTCCTCTCTGTGGCTTCCCTTGATGGAGGAGGGGGGTGGAATGCAGGGAGCTGGGACAGAGGTGCAGAGGGGTGCAGGAAGAAAAGGCTTTTGAGCAAACACTGCAGTGTCAGACATGATGAGTGCTGTTTCTCTGGGCAGGAGCTGTACCAGCTCTCCAAGGAGAAGGCTGATTTCAGTGTTACAGCTGGGGAGGAAGATGAGTCCACAGCTGGCAGCAGTGGAGAGAACGATGGGAATTCCAGGTCTTCCACACCTCACAGCAGTATTAAGAGTCCCCCAAGCAAGTCACCTGCAAAAGCCCAGAAGGCAGAAGGTAAGCTGATGCTGCTTTCAGGAGGGAGCCTGGGGCTGTGTCCTCTGTGCTTGGGACAAGCTGGCTCTGGGCCCTTGGCTTCTGTGAGAGGCTTGATGATCCCACCTTTCAGATGGATCTCAAGGATAATGGGCCAAGCTGTTCAGATCCTTGGTTTGGCCCTGTATGAATTGAGTAGCCACAGCTCTGAGATGTCCTGGGAAAAGAGGGATGGAACAGCTCTGATGGTGCTGTTCAGGTTGGTGTTCACTGCTCCCGTTCCTGCAGGTCACAGCCCTTTGGTGTGAGGTTGTTGGCCATGAGCCAGTGTTTAATTTGATTTGGATGGAATTCACGTGTATAAAGGGACACGTGGCTGGAGGTGGTTCCCAGGTGAATTGAGCTGGAACATGAAGCAGGTTGCTGAGCAGCTTCACAGAGGACAGAGTGGTGACAGCATGGAGGGCAGGGGGCAGCAGCAGCCTGGAAATGGGGCAGGAGGCTGCCCCACACCATTTCCAATAGAAAAATGTGTCTCACTAGTGAGAGTAGTTCATGGATTTTCCAGAAAGAGGGGAGGAAACTTTTCACTTCTGCTCTTTACTCTTTCCCCCACCATAATACACAGGCAGTATCTGGACAGAGCACATGCATGAGTCAAATTCTTGTTTTTAGACAGCAAAGGAGTCACTGGATCCCCTGAAAAATCCGAGGAGAAACGAGGGGAGAAGAGAAAAGCATCTGAGATGGAGGACAACGGGAAGAAGGTACAGCCAGGGGGGCAGGACAGGGGCCACAGCAGGGTGGGGAGGCTGGGGCAGCTGTTGCCCGTTCCCCTCCATTCCCAGGAGTGCCCGTTCCCCTCCATTCCAAGGAGTGCCCGTTCCCCTCCATTCCCAGGAGTGCCCGCTCCCCTCTATTCCAAGGAATGCTTTGCCCAAGCTGTTTCTCCTTCCCCCCAGCTGCCACTGCTGGACATTTTCACGGGGGTGAGGCTCTACCTGGCTCCCTCTGTGAAGGACTTTGAGCGGATCCGCCGCTACTTCATCGCCTTCGACGGGGACCTGGTGGCAGAGCTGGACACGGCCTCGGCCACCCACGTGCTTGGGGACACTGCTGAGCACCCCGGGGCGCAGCGGGTGACCCCCAGGTGGATCTGGGAGTGCATCCGGAAGCGCAGGCTGGTGGCACCGTGCTAGCACAGGGGCAGTGCTGGCACACAGCAGCTGGGGACAGGGAGGTGGCGGAAGGGAGATGCCATGCAGGGGTGGGTAGGCTGGAAGTGCCCTCAGAAGTAGTTACAGAGATCCAGAGCAGCCCTGTGGAGTGAATTTAAAAAGTTCTCTGATGAAATGTCACTGCTGAATCCCATTTTCCTGCCCACACCGTAGACCACCATCCTTATCCAGGTGCTGGATTAGTCTCCTTGGGTTTTTAAAGTTTGGGTATTTTTATAGATAAATAAAACTGAAGCAGCTTCTCCTTTGCTGTCAGGACTTAATTTCCAAAGGTTCTTCTCTTCCTGTTCAGGAGAGCAGAGCAGCAGCTCCATGGGACTCTTGGCTGTGGTGCCAAGGTCATTTGTGTCGTCAGGTAATTTTTTTCCACCTCCACCTCTTCTGTACCCCTCCCACCAAGAGCATTCCACCAGCTGGGATCCCAATTTCTGGCTGAGGGTCAGCAGTAGCTGTAGGATCTCTGCTTGTAACAGATTCAGAAACAAAGTTAACTAAATCACAATTCAACTTTATTATAAAATTATAAACCAAACTTCTGTACCAAAACTAGTAAGTTGAACTGTCGTAGTACCAGAGGATTTAATAGTGAATAACATGCCCTTTCAAGTAGAATATTAAGTTTTAAAATCTTTAAACAATGTACAGTGTACATAAAGCACATAAATATTTCCATTTACTTTATTAGTTCAGAACATTATATTCCTTTGGATCATTAATCAGTTTCCTCCAGGTTTTGATTTTCCTTTAAAAATAACTCACTCATATCCATAAGTAGAGAATCCATTTTTACAAGGGAAACAAGAAGAGTCCTCCCTTCACAAAGCACATTTTGGAATTCAGGGTGGTTGGATCTTCTCATCCCTAAAATTTCAGGCATTACCTGCAGCTTGATTTAACTGCTGTAGAAAATAAGCCTACCCTCTACAAGGAAAGCACATCTGTCCATAGGGGAATCATCTTCCTGCTACATTCCCCCAGCCCTGAGTTTACTGAAAAATACGACATGAATTTTCACAGTGGATTTCCTCAAAGAGGCTGTTCAGCACATGGTGTATTCCTGCAGCTCCTCCAGGTCCCAGTGCTCTCTCCAGAGCAAACAGAGTCACTTCTTACCTGCCCTTTCTCTGTCAGGATGCACTGACTTGTTCACTTTGTTCTCCTGCTGGATCTGTTCAACCTTCAGATTAAAGAACAGCCTGACCTGGGACAGAGGTAGGACTCAGAATGCTGAGTTCAGTCAGCAGCAGCTGCTGCAGTTTTGTGGAATTCTGAGATCAGCTCAGTGAGAGATTCCTGGCTCCCTCCTGCTGCCTCCTGAGCCATGGATTTCTCATCCCAGGTGCTCTTTTGGCTGCAGCTCCCAGAGCAAAGACCCTGCAGCTGAGCTGCTGCTGCTGGAACTGCCCCTGTGCAGAGCACAGCAGGTCCGTGTGCTGCTGCCACTGCACAGGAGCTCTGCTGCTGGAACTGCCCCTGTGCAGAGCACAGCAGGTCCGTGTGCTGCTGCCAGCACTGCCACTGCCCAGGAGCTCTGCTGCTGTCCCTCAGCTGCACTTCAGTGCCCCAGGAGCTGAGGGTGTCACTGCAGAGCCCCTCTGCCTTTGTGCCGGTCCCTGCTGGCAGCCAGGCTGGAGCACAGAGCCAGCCCTGGCCCAGAGCAGCCAGGACAGCCTCAGCTGCCCTGCAGGGAGGGCACAGTGCCCTGCTGATGGACCCTGAGGGGAAAATACACCAGTTAGTCACCTCCAGCAGGAACTGCCAGACTACTCCTCTAGCAAGTCTCCTCCAGCTGAGCACAGTGCCAGGAGAGCTGTCAGGGATCAGGCCACAGCCTCTCCCCACCCTCACCAGCAGAAAGGACAAAACTGCTTTTGGTAAGCAGTGCAAGGTAACAGAACTGTGAAACAGCCCTGGGGAGGATGGGGGAAGCTGATCTGCAGTGGAGATTGCTCATGGAGCCAAGGGAGACAAAGGCTTTCTTCCATTAGTCCCTTCTAAAAAAAGAAAAAGTCACCTGTACTTAAATATGATTGTGTAGCAATGCAGTCCTCACTATGCAGCTCTGTGGTTCCTCACTAAAGCCTGGGCAAGACTCAAGCCGTGGATTTACAGCTCCATGGTCAAGTGGGGGCAGTTCAGTCTGAGCCCCACCCCTGGCACGTGCTGTGAAGTCAAAGTCGACAAAAACAAACCAGAAACCTCCCTCTGGCACAGAAACAAAAACCCAGCAGACAGGGCAAGGCTGAGCCTTCCCAGCCTCCCTCCCCGACAGTTTTCAATAATACAAAGACAACCTTGATACAAAATTACACATTTTTCCACAATTGCACTAGGCTGGAATTAGGGAAAGCAGGGAGGGTCTGCCTGTCCTGCAAGCACAACAATTTTACATTAAATTTAAAAAAAAGTTAAATTAACAAGCACAGTGAGATTTTAATCTTCGAAAATCAAGTTGTTGCTGGGCAGAGCCTGAGCAGCAAAACAAAGGACACTTTTTGAGACCCCAGTTCACTTTATTATTCAGAGGGAAATACAAAGCCTCTGGAGCTGATCTTCCTGGTGGAAAGCTGGGCATCCATCTGTCCTCAAACGATCCTAGGATGGAGGTGGTTAATGATTGCTGGCAATGAGCTCCAAGGAGTCCAGGCACTGTGGTGTAAAGCACGATGCTGCGATGAGCAGAGCCGGGCACGGCTTGAGCAGAGCACTTTCCCCAGGCTTCCTCTTTCCCTCTTGCAGCAGGGTCCACACTAATCAAGGTAGCTGTTGGCAGGGATGTTGGCCCTTTCCCCAAGAGCACGAGGCTGTAAGGCACAGCAGCCCTGAGGCCAGAGGCAGCTCTATGTCCTGAAGACGTGCACGGCCCTGATGACGTACTGGCGGCAGATGGGGCACTCGCTCATGCGCTTGCCGCACTTGGTGCACGTCACCATGTGCCCGCACTCCAGCAGCACGCAGTCGATGGCAGCGTCCATGCAGATCCTGCACAGGTTGTCCTCGCTGCTGGGGGGCCCAGCAGCACCTGAGGGGACAGCAGAGCACGGAGGGGTCAGACAAAGGGAAGGGTGGCGGGTTTGTGCGATCCCAGGTGGCTCTGCTGAAGGGATTCCCTGAGGGACAAGGTGGGCAAAGGAATTGCGCTTGTGGCTGCTCCATCAGCTGGCAAGGAGCAGAAGTTTTAGCTTTTACACAGTGATTTCTGTGAGATGGAAACAAATACCACTGAGATCAGGCAAATGAAGCAACAGGGGTCTCTCTTCCCAGATAACAACACAAGAGGAAATTACCTGAAGTTGTGACAGGGAGGTTTAGACAGAAATTTTTCCTGATATCCATTTTCAAAGGGGTTGTCAAGCTCTGTAACAGGCTGCTCAGGGCAGTGGTGGCATAAACAACCCTGGGGGGAGGCAAAAGCCATGCAGATGTGGCATTTGGGGACATGGTTTAGAGGGGGCCTTGGCAGTGCTGGTTGGACTGGATCTTGGAAGGTTTTTCCCAATAAACAACTCCATGATTGAGGATCTCACTCACCAGTTTGATCGTCAGTGTCCAAAACTGCAACAGAAGAAGAGAGAGATTTGGTGAGAATGTGAAAAGCTGGGAGAGAAGTGTTACCAGAGAGGGGCTGAAAACCTGAGGGAGTTGCTAAACCAAAACTGCTTTGTGCTGATCACCATGGGAGGTTCAGGCTGGGCTCTGAGCAGGACAGGTTCAACAACTGACAAGAACTTTCTCTGATACTGAGCTTACAGAACAGTTAAAGCTTCCCAGAGATAAGGGATCCAAAGGGATGTCTCAATTTTTAAGACAGCCTTGGAATGTGTGCAGAGTTTGGCTTCCCAGTGCTGCGCCTGCAGCAGCCCCTTGTGCCAGTTCCTCTGCTGTTACACAATCACCAAGTGACTGAACAGACACAGAGAGAGTGAAAGAAAAGGATACACTGCATCAAAAGCACAAGGTAATGAAAGAATATAACCCCAAAACTGCTGTCTTAAATCTTGGAACATCCGTAGAAGACAAAGCCTAGAGAGACGAGTTTAAGAAAACAACACTACCTTGGACAGCACTGAGAAACCAATGTATGAAATCAAAGTGTTAAAGTAAGTTTCTCTTGTATGTAATTTACAAATATGTGGTTATTTTAAGAAATACCCTCAAAGTGCAAACTGGCACCTGGAAAACCAAGCCAGACATATTCTCTACACACCTGTGTCCCCTCACAGCCACCTGAGCAGGCCCAGGAACACTCTGGTGGTAGAGAGTGAAACCCCAACTGTGCACAGCTGGGCAGCCCTGGGAGCCACTGCTGTGAGCACAAGCCTTGAATCTCCCAGCTGTTCTTTGGCAGTTTCCTGCCCGGGCAGGGCATTTCCCTGCTGCCTTTGCCAGGTACCACAAGCCAAGAGATAAGAGCTCAGCACATGCACTCATGTACAGCCACCCACCAGCTGCTGTGAGGGTGAGGCAGTGCCAGTTGGATCTGCTGGGGGCATGCACAACACCAAGTGTGAAGGATGCACAGCCCTCGTGCTGCTGCTGCAGGGCTCCCACAACTCTCCTCAAACAAGGAGTGGTGAGCACAGCTCAGTTCCTTTCACTCTGCACAAACACTCCCCCCTTCCTCCTCGCTCTGCTGCAGCAGAAACATCAGCAAAGTTCTGTTTCCTTGTCAGCTGTCTGCAAAAAGGCTAAACCCAGGAACAGGCCCACGTTTGCCAAGTCTCTCACCTAGATGCTGAAGGTCCTTCTCTCTGTAGAGGCGCGTGACCCTCTCGAGCAGCTCCCACTTCTCACAGCAGCCTTTGTAGTTGACGAAGTTGCGGGCGAGGATCTCCTTGAGCTGCCGCACGGAGAGCGCGTTGATGTCCCCGACGCTCGTCAGGTCAGACAGGGAGGCCTTCCTGCCCAGCACCAGGTTATCCTCGGAGTCACTGGACTGGGGGAGCACACAGGGAGTCAGTCATGCCCTCAGCACCCTGCACTATGATACCAATCAACTCCAGCACGTGTGTGAGCAGGAACTCAGGCTGGATGTAGAGAAGTGGCTACTCTGAATTCATCTACCAGAAACACAAATCTTGAGATAGAACTTAATCATTTCTGCCATGGTGCCCAAGTGACACCAGTTCTTTCTGTATGTGGAGGACAAGATGATGCCACAGAAGGGGTTGATTTGGTTTGGTCATTCTCAGTTACTGATCATGTCTGGTAGCAAATCCAGCCCAGGAAACCTGGTATTCCCTTCCATCTTCCCTGCCATCCACCTCCAGGACACACAAACCTGTATCTCATCCTCTGCTGCTGCTTCTTCTGCTGCATTCTCAGCTGCTGTTCCACAGGCTGGGCTCGGAGGCACATGACCATTGGCCTGGAAGAGGAAATGAAGCTTTCACCAGTTGTGTGTTTCTGGAGGAAAATCAACTCCAGGACAGTGTCACTGCAGCCCCTGACCTCTGGAAGGACACAGGCAGGACAAGGCACAAGCCAGGCACACTCAGAGTTTTTGCCTGTGCAGCACTCACACAAAGTAACACTTGCTGAAGCTGAAGCTTTAAAGCCCCAGTACAGAACTCCAGGCTGGATCAGGAGGAGACCAAACTTATACACCAAATTTGCAATGCCTGTGTGCAGTCCTTCCCTGAGGGTCACACTGTGCTGTGTGTGATGTCAGAGCTCCCGGTGCAAGGCTCTGCAGAACCCTCCTCTAACAGCTCAGATCTTCACAGTAACCAGGCAAACACCTGCTCAGGTGTCTGGAGAGGGCAAACAGGAGACACCCAGTGAGGGAGCAGCAGTGACAGGAGGAGAAAAGCTGGGCAGGTGCTTTGAACACTTGATCAAATGAGCAGTGTAAGTTCAGCTGACTCACCCCAGCAGCCACTGCTCCCTCTGCTTTCCTACTGACAAAGGGACTGTAATGTTACCATCCCATTTACCCAAGTGGGGACTTGTTAATATTTACAGAGCCCAAGAGTAACAATCAGGATCAAAGAGCCTGAACTGCAGCACCACATCATGCAAGTCAAGACAAGAAGCTGAAATGTATCATGGAGTAGTGCAGAGCTGGTAAAAACTGGAATGGCAATATCCAGAAAACCAGGGAATGAAAATGCCTTTTGATGATTTGTAAAAAACATTCTCCCAGGAGAACTCCCTCCTATTTTGAACTAGATAAACCTGCTGAGGAAGCAGAAGGTACACACATTTTCACAGCTCTGGCCCACAGGGAACTGAATACACCCATTAACTTTGTAACAGGACAAGGAGCAGATGTCAAACACTGAGTAAACTTTCCTTAGCAGAGAGCAGAAAGACAAACAAAGCAAGGTCAATAAAAAATAATTAAACTCAAATGCCCCTGCTGAGGTTCATCAGGACTGCAGGTTCATCATAAACCAAGACTTGGCAACAGACTCAGGGTTTGTCTTCTATTGATCTGAGTGCAGGAGACACCAAAAACCTCACCCAGCCCCCATCACCTCTGATCAGCTCCAGCTCCAAAGCTGCTTTAGACACTGTCCTTGTTATCTGGCACAGGAATTCAAGAACAGTATCAACTATTTAATTACACCCACTAACACGAGCCAGAAGCCATCAGCAAGTACCAAAGGGAGCAGTCACAGGAGCATCTTGTGGCAATGGAAGTGTGGACCAGAGCACCAGAGAAAACACATCCCAGAGCATTGATGATGTTCTGAGAGTGAATGCTCGAGATATTCAGCACTGCCCAGCAAATTCAATTCCATAATGAACAGCACATCACAGTTAGTGATGGCAAGTCACAACTTTACACAGCAAAACCACATGCAACATCCTGGTAGTTAATCCAAAAACAGAGATGAATGAGTTTGCAAAAGATGGTTCTGGCCAGAGATTGTACCTGTTGGTGTTCCTGAGCTTCTGAACTTGAGATGGGATCTGCAGACACTGAGGACTCATCGTGTGAGGTAGGAGAGGCCAGGTTGGTTGGGGGGTGACTCACAAAGTCCTGCTGTTCACGAGCACTGCTATTAAATGTGTTTGTTCTTATCTGATCTTCCTGGGTAATTGCAGGCTGCTGGCCAAGGATCAGGAATACCAGGTCCTCCTTTTCACGACAGAACTCTGTGGAAATCTCATGGAGGGCCAAGTAATCTCGCAGATCCTTCACCTTCATCTTGATCAGCTCCTCCCGCTGGAAGGCCGTGGCTCGGAAGCGCTGGCAGAGGTGGCAGAGCAGGGGCCCACCCTCGGGCTGGTTTGAGCAGGATGTGCAGAAGTTCTTCTTGCAGTCCAAGCAGATGTGCTGGGAGAGAGAGGGGAAGGAGTCAGAGGCAGCCCGTGCCCTGTGCCAGCAGCACACGGCAGCGCAGCCGAAGGAAGCAGCAGCTGCTCCTGAAGCACAACCAAAACCCTGCAACCCATGAAAAAGTGCCAAGTGGTTACTCATGCTCCTAGAGGAGGAAAAGGATTGATCCCTGAGCAACCACCGAGTCCTAGAGAAGCCCCATTCCCACTCCATTTACCCAGAATGAAACGTGAGATCCTGACAAGATTCCCTCACACGACAGGAATTTTCTGCACCTGCTCATGCAGTTTAAGCCAGAGGGAATCAGGAGATTGAGGCAGCAGACTTGTGAGTGAACTCCAGCTAGCTGTGCACACTGTGAACTCCAGCTAGCTGTGCACACTGTGAGCTCCAGCTAGCTGTGCACACTGTGAACTCCAGCTAGCTGTGCACATTGCTCTGAGCATTAAGAAGCTCCAACACTGAAGGAACTACTTAAAAACATTTCTCTTTCATAAGCACCTGCTATGAATGATGTTCCTCCCTCCATTTTGCTGCAATCACAGAATGAATCTTTCACCAGAAGAGGGACAGGGAACAGCAAGGTCTCACAGACATCAAAGAATCTGACATTTATTTACACAAAAATAGCTTATTTTGAAAACAATACACACACTTTATACCAGTTAGTGCTAGACAGAAAGTGTTGGAAGTTTTGGAAATATTATGCCCCAGACAGTTAAAAACTTTACAGATTGAATTCTGTTTTGATACTGGTTCTGATCTTGTCACTCAGGGCTTGATTTTCACAAGTTCCAAGCACTCACAGTCCATGCTGACTTCTGCAGAAACTTGACTGCTCAACCCTTTGGAAAGGCAAATTCTGCATTTTCCAAGAGGAATAGCAGCAGAACAGCCATATATGTGCCTGTTAAAATCCTGAGGGAAGAAAGAAGTGGTTTCACTGCTGTTAAAAATGCCAATTCACAGTCTCAGAGGAGCCAAGCACCTCTGTGAAATCCTGACATCCTGATCCTTCAGAGCTGTGCAAGGAAAAACACACAGGTGAGTTGGAGAAGTAATAAATACAAACTCAAAGACAAAAAACTGGTTTATGAACTGCTCTAGTGATTGAAGAACATCTCTGTCTTCCCAGCTGAAAGAAAGCAGATGTTTTACAGGGTGTAAATACACTGCTTGCTTACAAAAGCTCTTTCTGATGCCCTTTTCAGCCTGAAACCCTCCCTGCTCCCCAGTTAGCACCTCCAGGCCTCTCATTTAGAGCCTGCACCACACTCCCAGTGACACTTACTGGAAAGAATCCCAACTTCCTGCTCAAGCATTTTAAGACATTAACATTTCTACCACAGAGAGAAACCTTATCTCAAAGCTGCTGTTTGGGGGCCTGCCAAGGAAAAGCAACTTTCACCAATCACAAAGCAAGGCAGGAAGGGCAATTTCCACAGAACATCCAGTTTGGAGGAGTTTTCCTTAACTTCATCAGCATAAAAAAATTAATATGTAATTGACTTTTTGTGACCCTATGATTGCAAGAGCAATCCTGTTCCTTGGGGAATTTTCAGGGTAGAGACAGGAACTGATGGCTGTGTGTGCCTAGAGCAGGGGAACAAAACAAATGCACAAAGGCAGAGAAGTGGAAAATAACCCTGTTGGTAACACTTGTCCTCTGAATCCCCCACCTCTGACATGGGAGAAATCAGATGAAATGAGATTTAAAAACCCCAACAACACAAAAACTGCACAAAACAACCCAAAACCCCAAAGCAGCCCCATTTTCTCTGGCAGGGGAAGCCTCCCCATGGCCTGCAGGTTCCCAAACTGGCTCCAAAGGGACCCCCTGGACTGCCAAGGACCTTCCACCAGCCCCAAAACCCCGACTTGAGCACTCCCACTGTGAGGTATCACAAAGCAAACAGCACAAGGGCTGTTCCATCAAACATGTTCTTGCAATTAACAGCAATCCTACCTCTGTTATCAAAGGATACATTTGGGAAGTGAAATAAAGCCAGGCATGTCTCTGATTTAGCAGCTCAGCACCAGGATTTATCTTCAGAGAGAAAAACAACCTCCCCAGCCTGTATCTGAGCAGCAAGTGTTTAAACATGGACATTTTGGCTACATCTCAGCATCAAGCAGCTCTCACAGCTTCACTGAACTCTGACTGAAAGGGCATTAATTCAAGGCAGTTCTTCAGAAGGATTGGTTTCAAATGTTGTTGCACATTAAAACTTTCCTGAAAGGTCAGGCCACATCTGTGTGCTGCTCACTGACAGCACAGTCAGCATGGTCAGACAGCCCTGAAAGGCTTTATGTGGGGGGGTTTGTTGGTTTGTTGGGTTTGGGCTTTTTTAAAGCAATCTAGGCTATCCTTATGGTCACCAGCACAGAAGGAATTAATTTTAATCCCCTGTATTTTAGAATAAACATTAACTGGACACTGGAGTTCAAAGGTGCTCCTCTCCCAGGAGAGAATGCAGTTTTCCATGCTGGCCTTGCAGCACTGTGAGATTTCCTACACTGCTCCCTCCATAGCAACAGCACTGAGGGATTGCCATGGCTCACAAACACAGCAGTGTGTTCTAAGGGGTGTTTTCACTCCCTCAGAGCTGATGGGTGAGCTCTGCAGCCCCTCCTGCAGCTGCTCCAGCATTCCCACCTGCAGCACGGGGCTGCAGTCACCCCCAGAGATCACTGCTCAGGAGCTGGGCAGCAGCAAGGTGGAATACAGAATATAAACTCCAATTGGAAGGTGGAATACAGAATATAAACTTCAATTTCCCTGACAGCCTGGAGCAGGAGCAGCTGGACACGAGCACAGGTAGAGAACACAAAAGCTCAAATTATATGGAACAGATCCCACAGGAAAAGGGGGAAGCTGCTGAGGGCAGGAATGTTTTCAACAGCTTCAGCAGCTCCTCTACAATTTGTGCACCTGAGCATTCCCTCTCCTGTGTGAGTCAGCTCAGCTGGAGCCACTGCTGGCTCTGTACAAGACACTGCTCTAAGGGCAGCCTGAACAGAACAGGTATTTAGGAGATGCTGGGGCACAGCTGCCTGAAATGGTTTCATTTCAGAATTCTCTCCATCCACTATTTGCAACCATGCCCAACAGCAAGTGCTGGGTCCAGGGTAACTCCCTGCACAAGTATTTGTGGCTCAGTGAGGAGCATGTCAGACATTACAGAGTCAGGAGCAGAGAGGGCCCCACTGCAGCTGAGCCAGCAGCACACTCACACACCCCACAGAACATCACCAGAGTTTGGTTCCTGAAGCAACTGCACTTCTCAGTGCAGAAATGCACATCCCTGCTGCCCTGGGACTGGAAAGCAGCAGCTCTGCCAAGACTCACCATTCCTCTGATGTGCGTCCTCATGCATAAATAAAAAGTGCAAGGAAAACCAATTTATGAACTTTCCCATATAATGTAAAAGGGCTGTGGCCAGAATTCACCATTATTTTTAATTTCTCACATACTTAAGTTCAGTAGCTATAGATCAGACACTTCTTAAGCCACAGAGTGTGGCCACAGAACAATTTTCCTCACTGGATCATTTTCAAGCAGCATTAAAGGACCCACCAAGTCCAAATAATGCCCCAGGCAGGGTTGCTGTCGAATTAAGTCTTGTGGTACCAATTATTTTGGCATTTATACACCCACAAATCAAGTTTACAAGTAACATAAAATTGATCTGGGTTTCTTATGGGGCTATTTTTGCTCAAGAGTTCTATACACACCCTCAAAAAACTTCACTGGCTTATACTTTGAGCAACAATTGTTTGGCAAACAGGCAGGAAGATTTCCCTTTACTGAAAGCACAAACATTATTAAACTTCTTGCCACAATATTTATTTTTAAAGGACATTAGTGCTTTTAAATAAGAAATTTAATAACTTATGCTCAAGTTAATGCTTCTTTAAGTGATTATCAGCAATTTGGCCTTCTCATTGGGGAACTCTGCTGAAGGATTTCCAGTCACATTAATTGAGGCAGAATGACTGAAGATGCAGAGCCAAGGTGAGCTGTCCTCTGCCATGTGGGATGTGCAGATCTGAGGACATGTGTATAAAATGTGTGTCTGTGACTAACTGAAGGCAGCTGGCCCTGGCAGGGCAGGCTCACACTCACCTTGCTGGAGGAGCTGTCGAAGTGCCTCCCACAGGCTTTGCAGCTGTGCTCAGAGGCCGTGGGAGAGGGGAAGGAGCTGTAGCCAGGGTTGGAGTAGGCCTGGGCTGCCGGCGGCGGCTGCATCTCCTCGGGGGAGCCGTCCACACAGAACCAGTTACAGCAGCTCGCCCACATAGTGCCTGCCAGGGAAAACACTGTCAGAGGGCAGGGACACAGCTCAGTGCCCACCCGAGGGGTGCCAGGGAAAACACTGTCAGAGGGCAGGGACACTGCCAGCCCAGGGACACAGAGCAGTGCCCACCCGTGGGGTGCCAGGGAAAACACTGTCAGAGGGCAGGGACACTGCCAGCCCAGGGACACAGAGCAGGGATGCAGCTCAGTGCCCATCCACGGGGCATCTCTAACAGCACGTTTGTCAGTTTGGATCCTTCCTCTGACACAAAGCCCACATGCCCAGTCCAGCAGGATGCAGCTTTGGTGAGAAGGGACAAACAGAGATCAAGAGAACTTTATTACTGATATTTCATGGAGTTAAGAGACTACAATGAAGATAAGATACTTGGCTGTATCAGATTCTGAGTTTGCTTTAACAGGCTGTTTCTATTTCACATGAGCTGTAATACTTATCAGGATGTAATAATGCATCAGGAAAAGAACACAAAAGCTCAAATTATATGGAACAGAACAGTTAAATAAAATCAGCAGCAGGATCGTAGATGGCCATTTGTCAGCTTTATCCTAAATCCCTCTACAGATTTACAGCTACAAATCCAAAAAGATAAAATAAAAGCAAGGACAGCCGAGCCACTGATTTCACACACTGCAGTTCCCAGCTGAATTTACAGCATTACAAGGCTGAATCATCTCACAGCAGGTCAATGTCAGTAATGTAAGTAAATCAAATACTGGCTTTGGTAACTTGCTTAGGAAAACAACTGCAGCTGAGACACAAAATCACTTGTTTATTTTTTCAAGTCAAATTTTATATGTATGCACACATACACACACTTACCAAAAATCCTAACACAGTCCAGTGCAAAATTCCAAAGTCTTCTCAGACCACCTCTGCTGCAATATTCCAGAAATACACTGCTATAAACTTGCTTTTGGGAGTTTACAAAGAAATCTGAATTCATCTGGGCATTCAGTTTCTGGAGCACACACCATGTGTCATCACTTACGGGTAAACTGAATACAAATTGCCTCCTCTGCATTTCTGCTCTCACATGGGAGTTCCTGAGCTGTTTCTTTTATGTCTTAAAAATCAGCTCTCTCACTGATAGTGTTCAGCAACTGCTTGATTTTATAAACTTCTGGAAATAAAACATCCCTCAGCTGTACAGCCAATTCATTGCTTGTTACTCAGTAACTGCAGATTCCCAAGGGAACCGGGCTGGGAAGGGAATCCTAAAGGTTATTGAGTATAATATGTTCTTTTTTTTAAGCTGTGCTGAAACTTTGGGGCTGATGTACTTGAATTGGGGAGCTTTTGCTCTCTGGGGCTGTTCCAGTATCTGCTGCTTCAGTGGCATCTTTGATCCTTTCAGAACCTGGCTGAATTTGGCTGGTCAGTCCCTGCTGTCCTGGGCCTTTCAAAGCCCCCAGTGGGAGCTCAGCCAGGAGCCCTCCCTGCAGGCTCAGCACATTGCAGAGTTTAAATACAAACCTACACACTGGCACCATGGATTCCTGGTGGGGCTGATGTGCTCACTGCTGCAGTGGGAATGACACCAGATCTCAATAAATAGTGTGGATTGCACTTAGGCTGGCAATGAGATCCCAATAAATACAGGGAGGAAAGCACTGCATGAACAGAAATAATCTATCATCCATCTCTATTAGCTTTGCCCTGCAATCAAACACGCACTTCAGATGGCACAGATAAAAGGAACAATTACCCTTTTTCTCTCTGCATGTTCATTTCCAAGCTCTCTGTCCCACTCAGAAGTTAACAGAGCTTTTCTTTTGCAAAAATACAGAATTTCTACTTGAAATCACGTTCTTTGGGAGGTTTAATTTGTTCCTAGGAATCACAAATCTAAACAACACAAAGCTGCACAGTCCAAGAAGCATTCACAGCCTCCACAGCAGTGGAAAACTGCATCCAGAGTTCCAGCTCCCTTCCTGTTTCAAGGACCCCTGCAAGCTGAAGGCCACCCACGATAACAGAATACACAAATGCTACTGCCTGCCCCCAAAAACTTTGTTTTCCTAGAAAAAGACAGCCTACTAATTCACTCTGGAACATTGCAACATGTCAAACACTGGGAAGAAAAACACAAGGCAGTGCACAAACTGGGATAAAATAAGACAAGAGCTCAGCATTCAGCTGGGGTTGTAGCTCTGTGATTGCCAGGAATTAAAAGGCCAACAAAAAGCTCAGATGTTGCTTTAGAAGAGCCTTAATCCTGCTCAACTACAAAAGCATAGAATAAACAAACAACAACCAGGACTGTCCTCTGATCCATAACATTTTTTCAAAGGTATAGAAAGGAGCACACCTGTAAAACACCTCTGTAGCTGCCTACAGCTGCACTGAGACAGCAGCAAGAAATCCAGGTAATATTCAGCAGCTGCTTCAAGAGGGATTTTCCATTGTTCTGGACAGGATCAGCTTTAGAGCCAAGGAAATGAGCACTGCCACTGACAGAGGACTCCAAGTTACAAGCAGAATGCCTCAGTGGAATTTCAGGATGACAATTTCCTTGATCACTCTACAATGTTTGCTACAGCAAAATTATTCCCTTATTTATTCTCTTACCCATCTGGAGGTACGTGGTCAGCTCAGTCCAGGAACTGCTCATCTCCTGGATGGATGGATGGATGGATGGATGGATGGATGGATGGATGGAACAGATGTGGCAGTCTGAAGGTCAGAACCAGAGAGTCCTGCTCTATACAGATCCTGTCAGTTCCCTGCAAAGGAGCTGCTGTTCTGCACCCAAGGAGCTCCACAGCTACACCAAAGTGACAAATGAATGCCCAGATAAAAGAACACCCAGTGGAAAGAGCTACTTCTGTGTTGTGCTCCAGGGTTGGGAAAATACTTACTTGGCTAATAACAGTGTGACAGCTTAGAAAACTTAATGACAGCATGGATTTCAGGAACATCTTGAATAAAAGATGTGGACTTACTGGCACAGCTGACACTACAGGCACTACTGATAGCAGCATTATCCTTGGACAAGGTGCCTCTACAGCCTCATGGAGCCACAACTGCTTGAGCCACACACAAACCCAGCTGAGCTGGGCTGGGCAAACTGGAAGCTCCATGGCAGGCACCCAACAGTGTCTGCTGGCAGCCAAAAACCACCTGCCCTAAATCCTAAGTGCATGTTGTGCTTGGAGCATCTGCCAGGGCAAAGGGAGAGGGAGTTTCATCAAGGGTGGAGACACAAGATCAAACAGTCTATCCTGGACCTGCAAACACATCCACCCACATGGCAATCAGCACCCTGGGAAGGGGCTGTTTCATCTTCTTTCCTCAGCTGCTTTAAGGAAAGCCAGAAGAAATCCAATAAATGGCAGGGAGAATGCTTGCCATGGACAAAGTGGTGCCAGCACTGCACCATGCTCTGCTGGACTGCTTTTATTGATTTGATTATTTATTTTTTCAGTATGAAGCTGTGCATGCCATTTGACTGGATTTAAACAGGAGAGTGAAATTAATTTCATCACCAGTTCATTAACACGTTCTACACAGCACCACAAGGTCTGTATTACTTTAATTCTGAAGGAAATACCAGTGATACCAAAGTTTTCCTACCATACATAGTTGAAGGCTTAGGTTCTTCTACTTTCCATCTTCATTTAAAAAAGTGTTTGAACTCAGGTTCTGACTCCATATGCAGTATCACTGCCATAACCTTGCTAGCTGGAGTACCAGGGATCACAGCCTCCACACAGGATTTATTACACTTGCTGTTTGGATTTCATCAAAGGCTAGGCTGTGGCTGCAGAGGGAAACTGTGGTTTATGTTTGAATATAAAATCTGCCTTGATTTTCCTAAGGGTACAAACAACAAGAGACTAGAGCAAGCAAAGGAACATCTCAGAATCAATGAGCTTCCAGCTCTGTATAATAAAGCTCTCGAGGACTGGGTCTGGCTCCTTTTCATGACTGCTCAGGAATTCAGCAGCTGGAATGCAGCAGCACCAAGGAGACACTTGAATCGAGGGATCAAAAGGAAATGAGCTCCCAGAAGCAGCTGATTCTACTCCCACACGAGAAGAAACCACAGCAGCAAGTAGTTCTGCTCCTGAGAGGCCTTTAACCACTGGAGCAGCAGGGCTGATGACCCTCGGGGCTGCTGCAGATGGAGCTGGGTGCCAAAAAGGGAGGGAGATGCAAGAGAGCAGCTCTGCCAGGGCCAGCTTCCCTGCAGTGCTGCTTGCCCACCAGCCCAAGAGCTGCCTCACACCTCCTGTGCTCACCACAGTGAGCTGCTTCCCCATCAGCTCCCTGAACCAGCCAGCTCCTCTCTGCCCCCCATCCATGAGACACCCTCCTTCCTTCCCATTCAGAACCTCCCTCAGCCTTCAGGACCTCAGTGAGCAGCTACAGATGCTCTACACCAACACTGACAACTCCCAACACAGCACACCAACCTGGGATAACACTGAGCACAAAATCATTAGTTCCTGTCACTTCCAGTAGCTTGAAGACCAAGGCAATTGTTCAGGAGGCCAGAAAAAGGCAGTGTGGCTTTAAAATACTCATGTATTGATAGGTCTTTTTAAAAATTACTATTTTTGTTATTAATCCCTGCTGTAGTCCCTGCAAAATGGATCAGATCTCACTTTGATGAATGCTGTTTGAAATGGCTGGAGCATTTAATGAGTTAATCACCATGGTGCTCCATTAATAGTGTTGCACAATTGCTCATTGTTACAATTTACTACTTTTTTATTTATTTCAACAAACCTGAACTGATAAGAAATGCCTTGCTAAAATTAGTTTCACTAATGACCTACCACTTCCAAACCGAATTCATAGCAAGGTCAAAAAAACAGTATTTGCTTGATAACAGAGCTATAGAATAATCTGCTCAAATGCCACTTATGCACAAAGTATTATTTTTATCAGCCTTTGTTCCAGGCACAGACCTGAATTATGATAAATGGGAGCAGCCATATGTTGGGACAGCTGGAAAAGTCAGCAAATGAGCCACTTCCAGAAGGGACAAGGGAAGGAAGCAGGCTGCCAGTCTGAACATGACATTTACAGACATGGTGTCTCAACCACGACAGAGCAGGAGAAAAGGAAGAGATGGGACACAAACCTGTCACAAGGAATGTACATCTAATTTACTGGATAAAATAACTGGACTGAAACTGTCAGATTTTTATATAGGGATAGGAAAAAATATGTTTATGAGTAAAGGTACTACTTCACCTGCCCAAGGTGACAGCATGCACACCTTGAAACAAATGAGTAAATAAATACCAGCACTGGATCACAGCTAGAAACAGAAGTGTCCAGGTGGGCGCGGCACAAGAAATTGTGTTATGGAAGGAGGAAAGAAACACTTTTCCATTTTCTTCTGTGCCTTCCAAAAGCCTGGAGACATTTCCCATCTCTAATCATCTAACATCATGCAACAAAGACAAATAATTTCTCACCAGTCTGATCAGCAATTCTGATGTCAGTTTAAAAATCTTCAGGTGAAGCCCTGGTCAGCTACAAAGGCAGAGAGCTCAGGTCAGTCCACACAGAGCAGGGTGTCCAGGACTTCTGTGTCCCTTTGGTTGTGATCCTGTGCATCCAGGAGTGCCTGTACTGCGGGCACATCAGGGGATGCCCTTGAACAGCAGCCACATCCTCATGTCCAGAGGCTGGCCAGAGCAGGCTGGCACTGGCACCCCATTCCAGACGCTGCCTACACCTTCCCCACGGGACGGACACAGTCCCTGGCTGGAAGGGACTGAGCCCACCAGCAACAATCCATCTTCAGCCCCTCTTCAACACAGCTGCACCTGTGCTTCTCCACCCTGGAGATGCCTCCAAAAGCCTCCTGTGTGTGTGGGCTCAGCAGATCCCAGTGATGCAGGCAGGAGCAGATCCTGGAGTGTGGCACACAGCTGGATTCAGCAGCGCCGCTGCTGCGAGCGTGCGAGCCCAAAGGAAGGGAACCTGGCCACGCACCAGCATTTTAATGAAGGAAGTGACATCCATTTACCACAGAGCAGAGAGTAAACAGGGCAGCCCGCTGGGGCAGGGTGCAAGGCAGAGCAGGAAAAGGCTGGAATGGGGCCACAGGCGTTCAGCACAGCCACACACGGCTCTGCTGAAACGCCAGCGCCTTCAGCTGCTGCTGAGCCCAGAGAAGCACCAAAAATCACTTCCCACTCCGTGGTACAGAGGAAACCATCGTGCAGACAAAGCCCCTTTTATGCTGCTATAGCCTGGTTTATACTGAGCAGACCATTTGCCAGGTAAGCCCTTGGAAAATTGGCTTAGCTGAGAGGAAAATTACGAGTTCTTATATACATGACAAAAATCCAGCAAGTATTCCAAGAGCATTTTGCAGCTGTACCAGTGTTTATCAGTACTGCCAGCAACTCTTGATGATGTTCAGGAGGTTTACAGACAGATCTCCACCTGAAATCCCACCAGCACTGTTACAAGCACAAAGGATCTCAGCTTCAAGCACCTCTTTGAAACTAGAGAGCTGCAATTCCCATTTGAAATGGAGAAAACAGTTTTAGAAAGCTGTGGGATTTATGGAGCATTGAGAGAAAGCTAATTCCAAAACAGACACCTTCTCACCTGACTCCTAGCTTTGCACCTGGAATTGCAAACTCAACTCACACACTCTCCCTCTCCTCTGTAGCACAAGTAACACCAAATTCCCCCCACTTTAACATGAGAAGCTTGGAAATCCTGTTTTGTAAGGAACTGGATACCTGGAGTGAGTATTATTTTAATATAAACTGTTTATTTTGACCCAAAGTAGAATTTTATATATTGAAAAACATTTAGATAAAAAGTTCTTTTTGCTATTAACTGTAATTAGGGCTCGAGACATCTGCCAAGATGGAAAGTCAACTGTCTTTTTCTTTTGCAAGTCAGTGACATTCTCCCAGCAAGTTAACAAAAACCAAAACAAAGTGATTAATGAAATCATGTGATTTTAGAAAATTATTTTTCTTACCCAGTCCATCTCAACTCCTTAGTCCCATACCTGTTCCCAAGGGACACACTGTGACCTCGGGCTTATCTCCCTTCCGCTCTCCTGTTACACTGAAAAACAATTCAAAAAGCTGCTGTGCTCTTTCACACTGCTTTGATATTCATCAGCAAGGCTGAATTAAGCCAGTAATTATAGCATGAACCAAGACAGGAGGAGAAGAAAGGACACTCTGGAGAAGCAAGACTCCAGAGTACTGTTTTGTTACCATTCCCAGAATCCTGCATGGCTGGATGTGTCTCTATCCTTAGTCTCACACCCAAAAGTGTCACTGAAAGTGGAATCTCTTCACCAAAATGTCAGCAGGAATCCTGGACTATCTCATCCCAGCTCAACCAGTCCTTTTCATTATGGAGAAGAAGCTCCATGATGGATTTTTCTCTCCATTCATTCCTTTCCTCACAGGTTTTCTTGGATTCAGCTGCACAGGTCAAGGCTAAAACTGTAATTCCAACAGACAGCAATAAATTCCCAATGAAAACCTGAACATTTAAATAACTGTGCAGCTTCCCTAATGAGCCCTACTCCAGGAAAGGTCCACCCTATCCAGATTTCTTCTCAAAACCCACCTCAACCACTCTTCCATGAAAGCCACGTGGCAACAGCTGGGGGAGGTTTCCTGGATCTGTGCCCACCTGGAAGTCAGGAAGAGGCTCCAAAGGCACAGCAGGAGCTTTTCAGGGAGTTCTCCTCCTCCTCCTCTCCACACTACAAATACCTCCCTCTCTCAGCACATTTTACAATGCCCAGAATAGAACCTTGCTGAAAATAAGTTTCTGCTGTGCTGCAAAACACTGCTGTGGACCCAGTGACTTCAGTGTTTGGGTATTGCAAACAAACAGGAGCAGATCCACAGTTTCACCAGGGAACAGCCAGGAATCCCCTCTCTGGGAGGTGATTTCACCATGGGAGAAGGTAACCACTGTCAGATGGTGTAATGATACCCTTCTCCTAAATGGGGGAATTCAGGGAGCTGAAGAAAAAAGGGGAGGAGAAAGGATATAAATGTGTATTTTCATCACATCTCCCTACTTCAGGTAAAAAGAGATCAAGCTATTTCCACTGGAATCCCTGGCACAATTAGACATCTTGTTTCATTATGACAACTGCATAAATTACATATTCACAACAGTTTAGCTTTGGAATGAAGTACAAGCATATGGGGGCAGTTGAAAGGAGAGGAGAGAGGTGCATTATCCCAGAGACAGCTCCTCAAATTTGGGATTGGACAAGACTAGCCAGAATTACATTAAGTTTCCCTGAAACTAGAATTACAATTGGCCCTAAAGCTCCACAGACTCTGGGCTATCACTGTGTCTCAGGCATCCAGAACTGAGAGTGATTGCTGATAAATTACAACACCAGTTGGAAATCCTGGAAATTATTTGTCATGCCAAGCTATGGGTTTATTTTTAACCAGCAAACTTCTAAATTTCAGCCCTCAAAAATCAAAAGATAGTCTCAAAATTCCTCACATGCCAAACCCACTTTTCTCCCAACCTTATTCCAGGAGCTGCTGGTAGAAAATGAACCTAAATTCCATGGAATTTCTACAAGTGGAAAAGTGTACGTGCAGCAGGACTGGATGCACCACAGCTCTGTGCAGACTGGCAGGCAACCTCTAACCTATTTAGCTGGAGCCTGAAAAAAGATAATTTTTATTTGGCTGGACTGAAACAGATCTGGATGTATATAACTGAGGCACATCATAACAAGTACAAACACTGCAGACTCATTTCATAGCTATGCCTATTCCAAATTAATCTGAATTCAAATCCAAACTAGGTGCTGAAATAGAAGAAAATGCAGCTGCAGATCTTCTCCTTCGGCACACACGTACAAAGATCAGCTCACACGTCACATCTGACACAATGTGGGAAGTTCTGCCCTCCCAGGCTGCAGAAATACTTAGAAATTAGTCAGCAGTTAAAAAAAGGTCCAGGATGTTGAATACAAACCTGAGGACTGGTTTGTTCCTGAGATAACAAAAGATAGCACAATAAAAAAGTGAGTTTGTTTATGGTTTAGTCACCTTATCTGTGGACAAGGGAAAATACCCCACTCTCATCGAAGGAAGTTAATACAGGTGGAACTTTGAGAGGGACTTTGAAGTTGTTCTCTTAAAGCATTTCCATAAATATTATCCTTGTGCCAATCTCCATTTAGGACGGAAGCATTTGAAATTCAGAATTGCTTACACGCAGCCCTGGAGAAGAGCTTGGAAACTGAGGGAAAGTTCAAGCCTTAGCACCCAGTGTGTGCCAGCAGGACAAGCATGAACTCTCTACAGCATTCATGGGACACATGTTGTGGAAAAGTCCATTTCCAACCACCTGCAGTGTTTGTTTCTAGAGCTGGAAGGTTCTCCATGGGTTCCTTCACCACCATCCTTGTTTCACTGCTGTGCCTCTCTCCCTCCAGCCTCAATTTCTGCAGAACATTAAGGACTCAGAAATCCAAAACAAAGCAGCCTGAAATCTGGCCTTTATACAAACACAAACATGAACAAACACAACAGCCATCTGGCCCCGTGGTTTTGGTTGCTGAGTTGAGGGGCACATCCTGAGGAGATTCTGCAAGAGCTCACACAGGGGCTCACAATCCATTCAAGTAAACATTGGTCTCTGGGAACTAAATCACTGATGATCCATGATGCAAAAAAAAGATAATTCTTCCTTATTGCCACATCAATTATGGCAGAACATTTAAGTTCTTTGCCTTTAATCACCTGTGTGCAGCACCACCAGAGGCACCATGAGCATCCTTTGATAGCAGAGCTCACTTAACCCACCCAATTCATGGGATCAAAGTGCTGAACGTGGAGCCCCAGTGGGATCCAACCCAGAGAATGCATTTTCACAAAGACTGAGAGGACAGCAGGTAAGGAAAGCTTCAGCCAGGGACATCTCCTGGATTCCCACCTTTGTCACACAGGGAAATTTCCCATATATGGCCCAAGCCAGCAGGGTCACATTTCAGTGCAGGATTCTGGCAAGCCCAGACATTCAGACGTGGTGAGTCAGTGCTCCAGAAACCACTGGAGTTTAGAAACCACTAAATCTACTTAATTTTGGTTGGGTTTTTAAGTTCACCTTCTATTGGGGTTTTTTCTTCAACCTTTGCAGTACTCAGGCACCATCACACTTTCATTTTGCTTCTCTGTAACTGGCAGGAGCATTTCTTTCCATTCTGGGGGGTTTTTGCTTTGTAAAATGACAGACTCTTCTCTGTAACTGGCAGGAGCATTTCTTTCCATGTTTTTGCTTTGTAAAATGACAGACAAGATTTTCATATCAGACTAAATCCTGATGTTGGGGCATGAAGAATAAAACCAGACCAACTATCATGGAGGTTGGGAACTTACTAAGTAGTCTTGTACTTTCACACAGCCCTCTAGCAACAAAGAATACTTATTTTTTAAATAAAACCTCAAAACATCGTCACTTCTGTCCTCAGATCCCAAACAAACAACAACTTATTTGACATTTCAGCACAACCAGACAGGACTGCTGCCAGTAAGAAGCTCCCTATGACACAATCTTTTCCACCACTGACCTGATAACATCAGCATGACCTTTCTTCTCTTTTAAACTCTACTTTTCTCAGTTCAATAGTTCAGCAGAAACTGACCCATTTTTGATTACACACACAAAATCAGATACCACATATTCCTATTAAAAAAATTCAACTCCAAATTTCAAAAAATATCATTGGGTAGTTATTTTCAGATTGGTAATGGAATAAATAATGTGGGTCAAGTCAGTGTGAGGATTTTTTGTTTCAGTTTCCAGCTCTGTGAGTCTGGGCCACTTCAGTTCTCTGTGCTTGAGTTTTCCATAAGCAAAATACAGATAATGCCCCATCAGGGAATGGAATCAATATTTCATTTCTTTAAAGCAGTGCTGTATTCATAATGGAATAAATACTTTCAGAGAACTACAGAGCTCACAGAAGTGAAGCACTTAAGGGAAGAAATGTGAGTGAACAACCTCCTTGCAATTCTGCAGAGCATCCTAACAGTTTTACAACACAATATAAAAGAAAAACAGGACAAAACAAGATGAT
Organism: Passer montanus; assembly: GCF_014805655.1. Classification (NCBI taxonomy): domain Eukaryota; kingdom Metazoa; phylum Chordata; class Aves; order Passeriformes; family Passeridae; genus Passer; species Passer montanus. The sequence goes on along the minus strand of NW_024369262.1, from coordinate 1,501,349 downwards.
TTTGAGGCCAAATTCATGTTTGACACAAGTGCAAAAGACAATGCAAGTCCTGTTCATTTTTTGTGGCCTTTTTGTTTGTTTGAACTCTTTCCCAGTTCACAATGAAAATTATGGCCAACGTGCAGAATAAAGATGCTTGTTTTTACTTAAAGGGGCATTTCAACTTAAAAATGAAAGTTTTACTTACAAATGTGGCCTTTCAAAAAAAAAAACCTGCAAAACAAAAAAGACAAACATTCTTGGGACTTAAGGTGTGAAGGAGGCAGCATGCTGTCAAACTGCAGGCTACAAAAACATCAAGGATTTTAGATCTCAAATCTTTTGTACATGTTGTAAAGAAATCCTTTTCCTTAGAAGTTTAGAAGGTTTTGCCAACACATTTAGATTGTTTCATCCATTACAAGGATTAAGGCTGATCAGTCAAGCACACAGTGGGCAGTAACAGTTTTCTTCACATTTTCTTTCATTAGGGGAATTTTTAGGAACTACTACCATGTATTAGATTTAATGTCAAGCCTGCATCTCTTACTCCTGCCAGAGCACTGAAAGCTTTAGTTCATGTTATGAAGAGCCACATCCAGAAGTAAAAAAGCAAGCTCAGGCCTCCAGAACAATGTGTTACCAAGTGAGTTTGGCTTTGGGCAGAGCAGCGCTGAGGGAGACAGGCCTCACTCCAAGAACGATCATCTTACTTCCCTCAGACAAAGTAAAGCCTTTCACGACCCAGGCTGGGCTCTGGCCTACATTCTGTTGGATGAAAAGGCTTCATTATATGCAGTTGAACACATTGTTTGAAAACCTGACAGGAATGGCCTTTACCACAGCAAGAGCTGAACAAACTGAAGTCATGCAATGTTGAGGGTTCCAAGGGACCAAAATAGCAAACCTGTATTAAATGTGTTGTGTTTGTGTGTTCTCTCTAAAACACACACAACTGAAACTCTGAAATAGGTTTTCACCCACAGCAGAGTTCAGAGATGGTATCAGGATGATCAGATAAGGTTATTTGCAGATTTAAGGTGCCTCTGAAGGCAGATAAAAAGAAATGCTGCAAGTGTTTTGCTCCTAAGTGTGTTATTTTGCCATAGACAAGCAGTCATTTACAGGTGCTTTGAATTCCAGCTGCACTCTCCCTGCACACCTTGTAGGCATTCCAAGTTACTCCTGAAGCCTGGCAGTGAGCTGAACAACATATTTCAGCTCTTTCCAGGAATTCCTTCATTCAGAACAAAGAATGAATTCCTTAGGTATTTCCATTGCAAAAACCTGTCTGTGATTTGTATTCAGCTCAAAGGGAAAAGTAACAAATAGTATAAATAACAGCAGGAATAGAAAAGTAGTTTGCCAAAAAGGACACTGATGGTTTGGGCTTTATTTCTATTAAATTCATGTTTCAACTCCCTCCTGTTTCTCTGCTGCATAAGAGACAAAATCTTGCTCCTCCTACCCCAGAGCCCTCTGCACAAGAAGATGCACAGTGACAGCTCAGGTCCGACTGAGCTGACAGGGAATTCCATGATCCCCTCCAACAACAGATCAGCCTTTCCATCTGAGAGACATAAGGCATGGATCATGCAATATCAGCCTGTCTGACTGGCAGGAACCTGGGCCCTGAGCTCCAAGAGCATGAAACAGCCCCTACATAAAAACCAGCTGAGATTTCTACTCTTTGGATTATACAGTCAAAGGGGACTTGGAAATCTACATTTTACTTGGAATCTGAAAAATAAACTGTTTCCAAACTCTCCTGCAATGCTTGTGCAAGGGCCTCAGGACAGGCAGGGATCTGGCCAGCTGTGCCACCAGCCACAGAAGCTGCATTTTAGAACTCGCCCTTCTGTGGAACAATTGGAACTTTCTCCAGGCTGAGGTCTGCACACAGAGCTCAGTGTTTCCCTGCGAGCACACAACAGCTCCATTATTGTTTAACTACCAAAAACCAGCTTCAACAATCTATCAGGCTTGACATTCTATCCATCTCTGCTGCTAGCCCAGACTGCTGGGCAGACATATAGGAAAAGGTTCATGGATTCAGTAAGAAAAAAGTTATTTTGCTAATCTAAACAGAGATTTCCCCTTTTTTAACCACTAATTTGTCATTTTAAAAACCATTCAGGAACAGAGGCTTGTCTTTCCTCAGATTATCAAACTCAAGTGTCTATAAAGAAATCTATTCCAGCAGATGAATAAAAGCTCCTTTTGAAGACACATACAAAACAAATTCAAAGGCAATCCCACAGAGCAGGAGTTGCTCACTGCCTCAGAGCTGCAGCACCAGTTGTGCTCCCAGCCTGGCAATGATTCTTTTAACACCAGCAGAGCACAAAGCTGCTGCTTCTCACCCCCCACGCCCAGGGACAGCACTGCTGGGCAGCTTTCCAAGCAACCATGGCCCAGGCAAAGTCCTGGGAAGCACCAAGACTTCCATGGAAGCAAAATTATTAATGCATGATGCAACCCCTTGGAGGGTGACCTCAAACACAGGAATTGCTCATCTGAGTGATGCCAGCAAGCCAAGTCTCTGGGGAAGGACACCTGGCAGCCATCCTCTGGTGCCAGCAGTCATTTTGCTCTGAGCAAGGTATTTTGACATCAACAAAAAGTAGCATCACATCAGTTTCAGTCTGGAATTCTGTGGGATGCAGTTCCTGACTCATCTGGGCAAAAGCCAAAGCAATAAAAGCTCAAGTGGTGTGGATTCAGTGATGCCACTTGTGACACTGCACTTTGAAATCATCCACGTGTATATATAGAATAAATAATGCCCAAAGGAACCATCCTTCTTGCAGCAGAGGTTACCACGCAACAAGCTACTCCCAAAAGAGAGTATTTTAAATTTAAATTACACTTAATTAATTTCAAATCTCACTTAACATCAGCCTAAACTAAAAGATTCAAAGCATATGCTCCTTAAGTATATTCTTATAAGCACATCCCACAACCTTCTGAATATAAATAAAAAGGTGGCAGCATTAAAAAAAGCTGATGTTTAATTAATATTTTAGTCTCCACCGAAATAAAATGTGGAAATTCCTATTCCAAGACTATTTGGCAGAGGAGCCAGAGGGCATTAGAGAAAGAAGCCTGGTTAATATTTTTGAGTAAACTGAAAACCTCAAGAGCAATTCAAATGAAGAAGTTGTAGATTTTACAGACACTGAGAAGAATTAACAGCATCTCAGAACAACAATTCTTTCTAAAGAAAGTCCCTTATGGGAGCATAAATTGAACAAGCCAAAAAGGCCTTTCAGAGGTTAGAATGAGCCATCTCAGTTCTGAGAAAACAGCTGAGAAAGAAGCAAAAACCTAATACAAAATCTGAATTCTTGATTTGACAGTCATACTCTTGGTTTCTTAAAGAAAAGGGTAATTTTTCAACCTTGTAATGTTGCTTGAACACTAAATAATCAACTTTAGAGGCACCTACCAGCAGGGGGTTTGAAACCTTTGCATGCAGGTGAGTCCTGGTCCTGACATCAGCCCAGCAGTGACACGATTGGATTGTCCCCACCTGTGAAACAGAGATTCCACTCACTCACTCACCCCTGCAAAGCCTTCCCTGCTCCCTCAATGCCAGCTCAGGGGAGCTCACACTCCCAGCCCTGGCTTTTGCAAGGGCAGTCCCTGGGAAGGGGAGGCAAACAGGCTTGGGAAACCCCAGAGAGGGACTGTCAGGGATAACGACTGGAATCACTCTGGGGAGCAGGAGCCAGGCTGGGGGTTCACAGTGGGCAGTCAGGGGAGGGCTGGGGGAACATCCAGGTAAATCCATGGAAGGGCAGAGCACAGGGCACAGCAGCACCAGGGAGCTCAGCAGGGCTCTGGCTGCACCACCTCCAGAGCTGAATCCAGACTCCAGCACCCAGGTAAAGCTGGGCTGTGTCTGTAGCCAGAGCTGGGAATAGAGAGAAGAACCAATTTCTCTTAACTGCCAGGTACCCAGAAATTCTCTCTCCCTGTCCAGCAGCAGGTCACACACAGCTGTGTCCCAAAAAAGGGCCACACACCTTTCTGCAGCTCTCATTATCCTGCTGCCCACAGTGTGTTTCATCAAGCACAAGTACTTGGTTCAATGTGTTTTGATTTCTTATCTTCAGATCAGGACTGGTCAGAAGGTTTAGAGAAGAGATGGAGCCAGGGGATCTTTAATTAGGTGATCTTTAAGAGCCTTCCAACCCAATCCACTCTGTGATTCCATATCCTATGGAAACCCACTGGAAGGGACAGGAAAGTAGCCTAACCTTAATTAAACACCATTTTCCTACAGTGAAACCAGCACAGCCTAGGTGAGGAGAGCACTTTCCCCAGCCAGAGCTGAGGACACAAACTGCAGTGCTGGGTCACACACAGCCTGCCCAGCTCCAGGGCCCCTCTGAGCTGGCAAAGGAGGGGCACACAGAGCAGACACACCATGGAAATCTGCTTCCACCCCTCCAGGCAAAAACTGGTTCAAAGTCCAAACTGCAGGTTTAATAACAGCACTGGAGCTCAGCTCATGCTCCAGCCTAATTGAAGAGTTTACAATCTCAGTTGTTACTAACAACAAACCGTGGTGCAAAGTTGCACAAGAAGTGAAAATTACACCATTTAACAAACAAACAAAACAACACAAACCCACACTAAAGTCAACAACAGTAAACAGAAAACTGAAGATGTGAAGAAGACAGATTTCAGTCCTAAACTCAACTAGTGACCACTAACCTCCCAAAAACTCACATTTTGATTCCTTTGTGCTCTCAGTGCAGAGCAGTGCGTTCAGCTCTGATTTTGGGAGCCAAATCACATGGCACCTGCCACTGGGAAAGACTGAGCCTCACTGGAAGCCATCCTACTTTTTCTACCCTACAATTAAACACAACACTCATGTGATGACTTCAAAACTATCCCAATTCAGCAAAAACTCGAGCAATTAAGCATTAACCCATGAGCTCCACTGTCAAGGCACTCAGCCTTTAATTAGAGGCTCAGGTGCTCCAGCTGAATGGATGTGCAGTCACAGAGTGCTGCAGCTCCAGGATTCCCAGCCCCCAATGGGAAACACAACAGCCAAAGGTGATTGTTTTGGTTCATGAGAGCCAACTGTGCCACCAAAACCAATTGTGATTACAGAGAACAACTACAAGATCCCTCTCCATCACTGTGGGCACTAAGGAGTTAAGGAGATTCAGTATTTGATAGGTGGAGGTAGATAAACCAAGGATCTGGAATTGTAGGAAACATGTAAAGCTCATCACAGCTTTCTGCTTCACTCCTCAGGTCTGGAAAAAATGAGGGAACAGTGGGAAAACAAAGCATTAAAACTCTTTTTGTTGATACAATCATGTACATGCCTTAATGATCATCTGTCTTAAAATCTGAGCTTCGAAGTGTTGAAATACAACCCATCAGAGTGTAAACACAATAAATTACCAATTTAAAATGTACCAACCATCTCCCATCCTAATGATATGGAGAGCTAAAAAAGCTCCTTGTAGATCTGCTAAGCTCTTCACCAACTCCCCAGTGAGGTTGGAAAGGACAGAGAAGTGCCACAGGTCCCTGCACTGCTGTGGAGCAGCTCTCCCCACCCAACATCTGAGCTGACATCCTGTGCTCCCCACAGAGGACATGCTGTGTCACAGAGGAGGAAGTGAGCTCAAACAAACACACAAACAAACCCCTTCTGTCTCAGCCAATTAAACATTACCCTGAGCACAGCTCAATCCAAGAAGCATAAAATTAAACCCTTCCTATCTCCCTTTAGTGCTGCGCTTGGCTAAGCACGCCCAGCTGGCCTTGCAGTGCTGGGAAACACCTGAGCTTTTTCTGGAGGGTACCTGCTCCTCAAACACTGAGCCTGTCCATCCTCAGCCTTCTCACCCGAGGAGACCCAGGCAGGACTCTGCTGACATTTATTAACCTGCAGACACCAAAACACTGCTAAGAAACCTGAGAATGAGTCAATGCTTTCCCCACAGGAAACACCTTGACCTGCTTACAGGAACAAACTGCTCGGAAGGACACTCCAGCACTTTTATTTTCTCAACAACTTTTGCCTTCTGCAGCAAAGGAAGGACTTGCTCAGCTTTCACTTTGCACTACGCCCCCAGCTTTGAGCAGAGAAGGAAATTTTTTAGGTCCTTAACACCAAATTACACTTTGGACATGCTAAATGCAAAGAGACAATAATTTAAGCAGAGAGCTCTACAGAAGGCTGGTGCTTATCCAGAATCCTCAGCTCTCATAGCAATTTGAGCAGAACAACCTACTGAACCACAGAGGCCCTCTGGGAGCAGAACCCAGAAAGGGAAGAGTTACTCATCACCCTCTTAACATGAAAAACGAGGCTGCACCAGAGTCCCACTCCCCCTCATTAGGGAAACCCTGTGAGGGAGCCCCTTGACCCCATCAGCCCAAACCAAAACCCAGGTGCTGCAGCTGCCCCAAGCCCACAGCCCCATTCCCCCTGCCCTGTGCCCCCCAAATCCTGGCAGCCCCCGTGCCCCCCAAATCCCGGCAGCCCCCGTGCCCTCAGTGCCCCTACCCTTGCCAACACCCCAATCCAGAGCCACCAGAGCTCCTGCTCACCCTCAGTGCCAGCTCCACGGCCTCACGGACCCCACATTCACTGCCCCCCTCCCCTGCCCCATCCACCCTTCTCTACCCTGGCAGCCCCCAGTGCCCCACACCCCCAAAACCGGCAGCCTCCTCACCGCCCCACACCCCCAAACCCTCAAACGCTCCCCCAAAGCCCCCCACACGTCCCCGAACCCGCCAGCCCCCTCAGGGCTCCACGCTCCCGAACCTGCCGGCTCCCCTCAGCGCTCCACCCCTGTCAGCCTCCCCAGACGCTCCCAGCCCCTCACACCTGGCAGCCCCCCGACCCCAGCCGGGCCGCAGGGGCCTCACCTTCCCCCTGAGGAGCCGCGTCCCGGGTGGCGGCGGGGCCGGCGGGCCTGGGGCGGGCGCTCCCGTCCCGGTGCCTGCGCTCGGCGGCGGCGGCGCTATGGCAACTGCCCGCGGGGCCCGGAGCGGCCCCAGCGCAGCCGGGCGGGGCAGCACCGCCCCCTGGCGGCCGGGAGGACTCCGCGGGGGCGCCGAGATCCGCGGGTTCGAGACCCGCCGCGGGCAGGTGGGAGGAGGAGGAGGAGGAGGAGGAAGAGAAGGAGGGGATACTACGGGGTTCCTGTGCGCTGGGGGAGTCCCTGGGTGCGCACGGCATTGCACGGGAAGGGAGCATACACCGAGAGATCACAGAATCAATCGGCATGGAATACATCTCATCGGCCAGCCATCCAGTCTCTCCCTGAGCACCCCAGGGATGGTGACTCCACCATTCCCGAGTTTAATCACCCTTCCTTCCTCCTCACGTCCAGCCTGAACCTGCCCTGGCACAGCGTGAGACTCCTGTCCTCTGACACTGAGATACAGACTCACAGAGGCATGGACACACATATGTGTACAGCCCGTACATGCACACACATATGTGCACACAATTCCTGTAAACACACATTTATATGTGTATTTTATATGTATAAAAGATATATACAAATAAATATACAAGTATATATATATGGTTTGGTTTTTTTTTTTTAAATATATATGTATGTTTTTATATATTTTAAAAAATGTACAAAAGGACCAATAAGCCCCTAGTGTCAAAAGGCATCCCTGCTGCTTAGAGTGAGAGGTGCCCTGCCTGCCCTGGGATGGGATTCACTGCCCTGCTCCAAGCCTTTCCAGAGGTTTTCCAGCTGTTTGGGGCATTGGGAAGAGGCAGGGGAAAAGAACATCCTGAGCTCTGCATTACAGAGCTGCAGGAGTGCCTGTCTGAGCATGGAGGGGAAAGGCTGAATGAGGATATTTAGGTCAGAACCTCCTTTAAGCCTGATTTTACTATGCAAATTTAGGGCAAATCAGCTTGAGGAGGAAGTCAGGTTTTTCCAGATGGGGTAAGAGATTCCCTGAACTCCCCTGCTGTCCCCACACTGAAACAGCCAGCAGCCACAGTGACACCTTCCCTGCAGCAACACAGCCAGGAATTCAGCACAGCAAGGCTGGAATTTCTCCTGTCCTTTCTCAGGGATCACACATGGTTGGTCTCATGCTGACTCTAACGAGGGTTCAGAGCATTTTGTTCCTCTTCTCATCCTGCTGCTTAGGGGAAGGAAACATCTGGAAAGCTCTCTTAGCTCAAACATAACCCCAGAGGTTTCTGTTTGGCTCTTCCCTGCTCCACACTCCCCCACAAGAGCTTTACTTCCCCTGCAGAACCTGAGGCAGAGAGATAAATGAGTAATTAAATTGTGTGTGCACCACCCCTTTATCCACAGCTCCAAGAGAGGAGCTAGCGAGGAACTGACTAAGAAGAAATTAGCTAATAAGGTAAATTTCTGCTTGTAAATTCCAGCCACGTCAGCACAGGTCTCCAGCGGACAGGAAAACCATCCTCTTCCTCCTCACCCCAACAACCAGGCTGCAATCCCAGGAGCCAAACCTCCCCTCCTGAGCCTGGAGAGCCCAGAAATGCAAACAAATACACAACTGCAGAAAGTTTTCAGTAAAAAATATGTATTTAATGTGTCAAGCACAGCCTTAGAGGGCTCCAGCAGCTGTGGTGCTGTGCTGTTAGTTTAATGAGCATGCCCTAATTAGTCCCAGCCCCCAAATTCTCCATCAGCTGCCTTGAAGTGCAAGCCATGGCTCAGCTCACCTGGCGAGGAGGTCTCCTAAACTGAGGGCATCTGAGACATCTGGGATCAAGAGGAAACTCCACATCCAAGGCTCCCTCTCCTCAGAAGGTTGCCAAGAGCACACAAGAGCAGCAGGAAAGCACTGGAGCAGGGCAAGATCATTTTTTAAACATCACCACATGCAATTGAATAGGTCCTTGAGCATCCAGCAGGGCCAGCTGGTGCCAGCCAGGACCCATCTGACCCAGATCAGAACGTCCATCAGTTGGCAGCAAGGCTTTACACAGCCCAGCTGTGCCCCAAAACCACCAGCAGGTCCCCACAGGGCCTGGGGCTCCTCTGGGGAGAGGGGAAGATCAAGGATCTCATTATGTCCCTGCTCATCAGCAGCCTGTCCCACCCCAGGCCTGCTCAACATTTTAATTAACTTCAGAGCAGCTGTCATTAACTGAATTCCAGCTCTCAACAACCACAGCAATGTGCAACAGCTTTTTTTTTTTGTTTTATTTCTGAACCAAGGCCACTGAGGGCCCAAGGATGATCAGAACTGCAGAGGGCAGGGAGCCACGGGGCAACAGAACCAGCACAGGGGATTTGTGGGGTTGTGCTGATCCCAAACACAGGGATGTTTTTGGGATCCCTCTGGGGGTGAGGACAAGGAGGACAGGACCTGGCTGACCTCACAGCCCAGGCACAGAGGTCTCCAGGAAACCCACATTTGGTTTTTCCACTAGAGATTTTTCTTGTTGGTCCTTCCCGGGGCTGCAGGACTCTCAGTCAGTTTGTAAAACCTTCAGTGCTTGCCTGTTTTTGTGCAGCTCTCTTGGGCCTTGTGACATCTGCTTTTCCAGCCCATCAGAGTCCCTGTGTGGCTGTCACCAGGCTGGGCTCCAACACGTCACCATTTCCAAGGTCCAGCTCCACCTGGATCCCTGTTGGCTGCAAGGAGGGACAGAGCAAAGCTTATCCTCACTCTGCTGGGCTCTACATCACTCCATCTCCTGTCTCAGAGCCAAAATCCCAGTTAATCCCCCTCAGGAATTCCTGCTGCTGGTGCCCCTGTTTTAACTGGGCCTGCTGAATGCAGAGATACAAATAGACAACACAATTTAGCAAAGAAAGAACATCTTGCTCTGAGACATCTCCAGACACACCATCATTTAGCACATCCAGGATGTATTTCACTGCCTAGCACACCAGCAGACCCAAATCTGTTTGGATCAAGCAGCAGAGCAGGCTCAGAGCCAGAAGGCTCAGGCAGGGCTGAATGGGGAATTCAGTAGGAATGTGCCCTCTGTTGACTGAGTGACCAAACTGTCCTTTGACTCCTTAAAAAAGAAAAAATGCCCAGAAGTTTCTCTTCTCAATTAGGTAAAAAGACACCTCATAGGGCCTTGGGGACTTCACCTCAAACTTAAGGATAGCTAATTGGACAGAAGCCAAAAAGTCCTGCCTGAGCAATTCACTAGAAAAAGAAGAGAACAAAGGAAAATATTGCTTTTGTGAGGTGTTTTACCAGGAGCAAGAGCCTCTTGCCCCTGGCTTGGGTTTTCTCTGTAAAGAGCTTTGTTATTTTGCCTTTTATTAAAACTTCTCTGTTTCCAACACTACCATAGAAGCCATCCTGCTGATTTTATGCCATCTGAGGTGGCTGAGCTATCTCGGGTGTGATGTAGATCTCCAAGAGCTTCTGAGACCTTGCTCGAGGAGACCCCTCTATCATGCTGCCCGTGCACAGGCAGGCTGCCAGCTGAAGTCACCTTTGGAGGTGTCAGAGCCATTTCCACAGGACCCTCACTGCCCACACACCATCAGGAGGGTGAAACCAACACCAGGAACACAGTGACCTGGATTGGAAGCGGTACCATGTGGCATTCACATTCTCTGAAAAAATTCCTTCACCCAGGATTTTTTGCCTGAGAAGCCTCAGAGAAAAGGAAAATAATTCTTATCTCATTTGCTTCTCCTGTGTTTTGCTCCTTTGGAATGTGTTTGGAGATTGTTTACCCACAGGTGAGTGTCTGATTGGATTCTGCTGTGAGTTGTTTTCACTCTTTGGCCAACTGGGGCCAAGCTGTGTCAGACTCTGGAGAGAGTCACGAGTTTTCCTTATTATCTTTTAGCATTCAGTAAGTATCCTTTCTGTATTCTTTAGTATAGTATTCTTTAATATAGTATAGTAAATGAGCTTTCTGAGAACATGGAGGCAAATTCATCATTCCTGCCTTCGTTAGGACATTCCCTGTAAATAAAATAGTACCACTCATTTATCCTGCCTAAAAACTTCAGCCCAGGCTGCTGGGAACAGATGATCTGCTCCTCTTCTCTGCAGCACCCAGCCAGGCTGCACAAGCTGCTCTCCCACTGCCAGGCTGGGGAGGGATGGAGGGATGGATGGATGGATGGATGGATGATGGATGCATGGATGGATGGATGCATGGATGGATGGATGACAGATGGACACATGGATGGATGCTCACTCACCTGCCGGGGTGACTTGGCCAGGGAAGCTGCACGTTGTGTGCTGGGTCTCTCCCAGGGGCCCTCTCTGCTCTCCAGCAGCACCCGGGTGCTGGGCACGAAACTCCAGGAGCGGCCGAGGGCTGGCTTCAGTGGGCCACTGCTGCTGTCCCTTGTCACCTGGTTGGTCACCTGCAGCACAAACAGATTTATCAGTGCCTGGGATAAGCAGTGCCACTCAGTATAGTGACACACTGGAGGTCACCAGGAATTCCTGGCTGTGCTACTGCTCCTAGGAAGGTTTTCCCTTCTCCTTCATCCCCTCTGCCATCCCCTCCGAGCACAGCCCAGTAATTGCCCAGAGCAGTGTCAGGGAGTTCACTGATTTCTGCAAGCTGCATCTCTGCTGGTGCTGAAATCAAAACAAAGTTTAACTTGGGGCCTCCAAGTGTCCTTCCAGACACACTGTCCTTGTCACTGTACCAGAAGGAAAGGCAGGACTGTCTCGACACCCTCCAGTGCCAGGCTCAGCAGACCACCATCCTCTGGTGTGACATTCCCTGCTCAGACACATTAAGTGTGGTCCCACCCTGCCTGGTGCACTGGCCAAGAGCTGGGCAAGGCTAGAGCAGGGCCCTTTGCAGCTCCTGTGGGATGATGCAATGTCCTGCAGCTCCTGCAAGGTGACCAAGAGGTTATCCAGCAAGCTGGCCAGCCCCTTAAATGAACGGTGTTGTATCAAAAATAAACACAACCAGCCTTTCAACCTGCCTGGACTTAACTCTGCCTTGCTCAACCCATGAATGGCTGAGGACAGCAAGAGCAGGAGGCAGCACATCAGCCCAGGTCTTGTCCCATGCTTGGAACAAGACCTCTGCAGGCTGCAGAGATGTCAGAGCAGGGCACTGGGGGGTTCAGGCCTCTGGCTCCCTGTCCCACAGGCTCCAGAGCCTCCCCGTGGCTCCTTGCCCCGCACCAGCACACGAAGGACAAAGCACAGCAACACTCACCACAACAGCAAGGCTGAACTCCCTGGCCAGGGTCTTCAGCTCCTTGGAGAGCTGCATCATGAGGGCCAGACCTGGAGCAGGACAAAGCATTTGGCTGTCTGGGATCAGCCCCCAAAGTGCACCCTGGAAGCAGCTGACATCTGGATTTGCATGAGCATTGGATTCAGGGCCAGGACTCACATTCATGGACACCTTCACTGGACCACTCTCCATCCTTTCCTATCTTAGAAGGCCCAAAAAATCCTACAAAAGCATCAGGAGCTCCAGACAAAGCTGGCCAGGTTGATTTAGCAGGCACAGGACCCATCCCTCCAGGTCACAGCTGCATTTCCTACAGCCCACAGCTGTGAGGGGACCTCCTGTGACAGCACTGGCTGCCACCCAGCTGTGCAAGACCCTCTGGAAGGTACTTGAGGGCTCCTTGGCATCCTCACTTCTGATTTATGGTCCTTTCTGGCAGAAAGGGCCTCAGAGGAGCTCTGCAAACTGTGCCATGATGTGTTTCTGACACAGTAAGAGAAGTTTTACTTTATGGGCAAAGAGTCCAGTGCCTCCCCTGGATGGGTTTCAGACCACTGCCAGGAGTGAGCACAGCCAGCTGGAGTGTTTGCTGCTAACACTGCAAACACTCTCCTTTTATCCAGTCCCAAGGGAAAAGCTGGCAGCACTCACATGCAGATCTGTCCTGCCCCAGCCCCATTCCAAGCACAGCACACCCAGTGGCCCAGCTCACCCTCTGCCTGCCTGCCCCCCAGCAGAGGGTAAATCACAGCCGACACCGAGTCCAGCACCACCACCTTGAGAGGTCCCACGGAGCTCACAACCTGCAAGGAGGCACCAGGTGCAACGTGGAGTCACAGATCCAGCAGTTCTGGAGGCTGTGAGCTGCACAGAGGCTCCAGCATGCCCAGCATGAGGTAATCTGGAGTCACCTGTCAGGCACACGAGCCCTGCTGGCCTCCCTGCAGCTCTGGGGAGGGGAGAGGGGCCCCAAGGCTCACTCCTACCTGCTGGGAGAGGCGATCCCGCAGCTCCTGCAAGGCACCCAGCACCTCGTAGATGTTGAACACACGTTCCACCTGCACCCGCTGCAGAGCCTCCAGCTGCAGCACAGAACCTGCCTCAGTCTCCCCAGGATTTCTCCTATTCCTCCTGCCCCAGGGTTTGTCCTATTCCTCCTCATCCAGGACTTGTCCTATTCCTCCTGCCCCAGGGTTTGTCCTATTCCTCCTGCCCCAGGATTTCTCCTATTCCTCCTGCCCCAGGATTTCTCCTACTCCTCCTGCCCCAGGATTTCTCCTATTCCTCCTGCCCCAGGGTTTGTCCTATTCCTCCTGCCCCAGGATTTCTCCTACTCCTCCTGCCCCAGGGTTTGTCCTATTCCTCCTGTCCCAGGATTTCTCCTATTTCTCCTACCCCAGGGTTTGTCCTATTCCTCTTGCCCCAGGATTTCTCCTATTTCTCCTACCCAGGTGCCACCAGCTCTCTGCACTCACACCATGCCACACACCCTTATTCTTCCACATTTGCCTCCACCACATTAACACCACTGCTCCTGTGGCACTGATGGAAAAGCAACATAGATTGAGCTCAGGGAACAAAGTCCTGCAAATCCGGTAAGTCCCTCCCTTCTCCCAAGAAAAACAACAAAGAACAGAGTCTGTCCTGAGCATGGCACCCACTGGGCCAGGGAAGGAAAGGTTTGGACTCAAAAAAGCCCATGAGGGCAAAGGCAGAGCTGGAAAGACAAACCACCTCTGGGGTTTCTTGCAGGCAAATGAGCAAAATGAGCTTCAGAGCAAGCAGAGGGACCAGCTCCAGGGGAACTTGCCTGCTCTTCCTCATCCTCTGTCTGGGCTTGGAGCATCTGGCAGAGACGGGAGGCAGTGAAACCCCCCGTGGAGTCCAGAAACAGGACGTGCTGCTTGAGCCCCAGGGACACGCTGGCTGCAATGCCCAGGCACACCTGGGGGACAGGGACAGGGGTCAGCCAGCCCTCACGTGTCCCTCTGTGGGACATCTTCGCCCTACCTGTCCTCTCCCCTGTCCTCCACCCCACTCACCTGAGTCTTCCCAGTGCCTGGTGCTCCCATGAGCTCTGTCACTTCCCCCGTGTACAGCCCTGAGTCCAGCAGCTGGTCCAGGCTGTGGGATGGGCACAAGGGGGGATTATCAACACCCCTTCAGCCAGAATGGCAGGGGCACCAGGAGGCAGCAGTCCCAAGGTATTTGTCCTCAGAGCCCCCTTCCCAAATGCACACAAGTGCATGAGGATGGTCTGGAGAATGAAATTCACAGGTTGTGCTGGCAACCACAGCCTTGTGCAGCAAACCCAGCCCCAGGCAGAGCTGGTGGGGGGGTGAGGTCCCCACCTTGGGCTGCCAGTGGGCAGGATGGCCGTGGAGCTCTTGAGCTCCTCGTAGAGGTCAGCTCCATTGGCAGGGAAGGCAGAGAACTGGGCCAGGAGCACACGTCTGACTGCAACCAGCGCCTGGGGGCAGAGGCACGCCTGGAAATGGGACTGATAACAGCCAGCAGCTGCTGCAGAAGGGCCCCCAGACAAGCCCATCCTTGTCCATGAGCCAAACATGGGCTCTGAGCTCCCTGGTTAATGTACCAGGAGTTAGGAGTAGAACGTTCTACCTTGTAAGACAGGGAACACTTTTGGGCAACATCCTCCAGGTCTGAAGACACAAAGTCCACCACTGTAAATAACACAAGGGACAAGAGGTTGGAAGCCAAACATGGTCAGACCACAAACACCAGAAGACAACCAGCTTAGTCAAAACCTGCACCAACAAGCAAAGTGGCTGTGCCCTCTGTCAGCACTGTGAGTGGAGGAGTTTGTCCTCTGAGATGGCCCCATCACTCATCACAGAACAAACTGTTTCTTGAAAAACAGAGTAGGGAGAAAAGCTGGTAAAAAATTTTCCCTGTTTTGCTCAAGAGCTGCCCAGCACCTTTTCCTTCCCCTCCAAGGCAGGAGGTGCCCAGGGTGCAGCATTCCAAGAAGCTGGGCATTTTTCAGAGGGAAAACTGTACAACCCTCCTGAAATACCATAAAAAGCCAGAATTGATGAATCCTCCATGAGCCTCTGCAGGGATCTCTTACCACATCCTCACACTCTCCTGCTCCTTTGGAGAAGTCCTTACTCACAGTACCCACCCAGGAGGACCCAGAAGAAATCCAGCAAGGAGGACACAGAAGGCTATTGCACCACCACCACCCTCCCAGGATGTGGGATGACACAAACCACCAAACACACAGGGGATGATGTTCCCCAAGCCCAGACCCTGATGCCACCCTGTTACCCGTCCTGATGGCATTGGCCCTGAGGAGCTGGATCATGTCTTCAGTGAGACCAGGGCAGAGCCCAGCCCGCAGGAGCACCATCTGCACAGCGGGGGAGAAGAGCAGAGACCTGCAGAGGAGACGGGAGAGTGGGATTCATAGAATCATTAAATTTGGAAAAGACATCCAAGATCATCAATTCCAATCCTCAACCCTGCACTGCCAGGTCCAACACTGAGCCACGGATGGCGCCTGCCCCCGAAGCCGGGGAGAAGCCACCCAAGCTGTGCTTGGGATGGGTGGGTAAATAAATCTTTGGGGACAAACAGCCCAAAATCCTGCACGGTGGCATCGCTGGGGTGGGGGAGCACAGAGGGCGAGGGGATCCCTCCGGGGCAAGGGGACCCTCCATCCCGATCACCTCCATCCCGATCACCTCCATCCATCAGCCCCACGATGCTCACCCACCGCCCGGGCTCCCCGCAGCCCTGCCCGCTCCCTTCCTGCTTCCTGCCGCCGGCGGAAGGGCCGGGGCCGCTCCTCTTCCCCGGCCCGCCTGTCCCGTCCCGCTGGGGTTTCCCTTTCCCCGTCCCGGCTGTCCCATCCCGCTGGGTTCCCCATCCCCGGCCCGCCTGTCCCATCCCGCTGGGGTTTCTCTTCCCCATCCCGGCTGTCCCATCCCGCTGGTGTCCCCATCCCCGTCCCGCCTTTGGAGAAGTCCTTACTCACAGTACCCACCCAGGAGGACCCAGAAGAAATCCAGCAAGGAGGACACAGAAGGCTATTGCACCACCACCACCCTCCCAGGATGTGGGATGACACAAACCACCAAACACACAGGGGATGATGTTCCCCAAGCCCAGACCCTGATGCCACCCTGTTACCCGTCCTGATGGCATTGGCCCTGAGGAGCTGGATCATGTCTTCAGTGAGACCAGGGCAGAGCCCAGCCCGCAGGAGCACCATCTGCACAGCGGGGGAGAAGAGCAGAGACCTGCAGAGGAGACGGGAGAGTGGGATTCATAGAATCATTAAATTTGGAAAAGACATCCAAGATCATCAATTCCAATCCTCAACCCTGCACTGCCTGGTCCAACACTGAGCCACGGATGGCGCCTGCCCCCGAAGCCGGGGAGAAGCCACCCAAGCTGTGCTTGGGATGGGTGGGTAAATAAATCTTTGGGGACAAACAGCCCAAAATCCTGCACGGTGGCATCGCTGGGGTGGGGGAGCACAGAGGGCGAGGGGATCCCTCCGGGGGCAAGGGGACTCTCCATCCCGAGCCACCTCCACCCCGATCACCTCCATCCCGATCACCTCCATCCATCAGCCCCACGATGCTCACCCACCGCCCGGGATCCCCGCAGCCCTGCCCGCTCCCTTCCTGCTTCCTGCCGCCGGCGGAAGGGCCGGGGCCGCTCCTCTTCCCCGGCCCGCCTGTCCCGTCCCGCTGGGGTTTCCCTTTCCCCGTCCCGGCTGTCCCACCCCGCTGGGTTCCCCATCCCCGGCCCGCCTGTCCCATCCCGCTGGGGTTTCTCTTCCCCATCTCGGTTATCCCATCCCGCTGGTGTTCCCTTTCCCCGTCCTGGCTGTCCCATCCCCCTGGGGCTCCCCGTCCCCATCCCGGCTGTCCCATCCCGCTGGTGTTCCCTTTCCCCGTCCCGGCTGTCCCATCCCGCTGGTGTCCCCATCCCCGTCCCGGCTGTCCCATCCCGGTGGTGTTCCCTTTCCCCGGCCGCTCGCCGGGATCAGCAGAGCACTAATGTCCCTTCCCACCCAGACCACGCCGATCTGCGACACTCCCCTGGCTTTGTCCCGGCTCATCAGCCCCTGCTGCCCGCTGGGAAGTGAAGGCGCACGAAGGGCTGGGGAGCTTTGCTGCCCTGCAGGTGTTGGGAGATATGTGTCCCTTCTTATCTGCCTTGGAGGCTTCTCCTGGGAAAGCTATTTTTGGGGGGTATTTGTTATTATTATGTTATTATTATTATGTTTTTCTTTCCAGCCGAGGCCTGAAGAGGGCTCTCGGCACTCGCTGCTGAGCCTGCCCTGCCCTGCCCTCAGCTCTCAGCAGCAGCTCCCAACACCTTTGGCTTTTGTAACTCAGTTACTGCAGTGCTGCGCTTGTGACAATGGAGCGGTACTCTGGCTGATGTGAGAAACGCAGTGCTGTACCCCACGATACTGATATTTCAGCCAGCTGAGCCTTGCCCAGTACCTAAAGCCATGTTGGAAGGAGTTTCTGGTGTGTTAATCCAAATGAATGCTGGAAAAGCCACTGCACTGAGTCTGTCCAAGGCAGGGACAGCATCTAGCACTTTCCACAGCTCTGGTGTCCCCATCCCCGTCCCGGCTGTCCCATCCCGCTGGTGTCCCCATCCCCGTCCCGGCTGTCCCATCCCGCTGGTGTCCCCATCCCCGGCCCGCCTGTCCCATCCCGCTGGGGTTTCTCTTCCCCATCTCGGTTATCCCATCCCGCTGGTGTCCCCATCCCCGGCCCGCCTGTCCCATCCCGCTGGGGTTTCTCTTCCCCATCTCGGTTATCCCATCCCGCTGGTGTCCCCATCCCCGTCCCGGCTGTCCCATCCCGCTGGTGTCCCCATCCCCGTCCCGGCTGTCCCATCCCGCTGGTGTCCCCATCCCCGGCCCGCCTGTCCCATCCCGCTGGGGTTTCTCTTCCCCATCTCGGTTATCCCATCCCGCTGGTGTCCCCATCCCCGGCCCGCCTGTCCCATCCCGCTGGGGTTTCTCTTCCCCATCTCGGTTATCCCATCCCGCTGGTGTCCCCATCCCCGTCCCGGCTGTCCCATCCCGCTGGTGTCCCCATCCCCGTCCCGGCTGTCCCATCCCGCTGGTGTCCCCATCCCCGGCCCGCCTGTCCCATCCCGCTGGGGTTTCTCTTCCCCATCTCGGTTATCCCATCCCGCTGGTGTCCCCATCCCCGGCCCGCCTGTCCCATCCCGCTGGGGTTTCTCTTCCCCATCTCGGTTATCCCATCCCGCTGGTGTCCCCATCCCCGTCCCGGCTGTCCCATCCCGCTGGTGTCCCCATCCCCGTCCCGGCTGTCCCATCCCGCTGGTGTCCCCATCCCCGGCCCGCCTGTCCCATCCCGCTGGGGTTTCTCTTCCCCATCTCGGTTATCCCATCCCGCTGGTGTCCCCATCCCCGGCCCGCCTGTCCCATCCCGCTGGGGTTTCTCTTCCCCATCTCGGTTATCCCATCCCGCTGGTGTCCCCATCCCCGTCCCGGCTGTCCCATCCCGCTGGTGTCCCCATCCCCGTCCCGGCTGTCCCATCCCGCTGGTGTCCCCATCCCCGGCCCGCCTGTCCCATCCCGCTGGGGTTTCTCTTCCCCATCTCGGTTATCCCATCCCGCTGGTGTCCCCATCCCCGGCCCGCCTGTCCCATCCCGCTGGGGTTTCTCTTCCCCATCTCGGTTATCCCATCCCGCTGGTGTCCCCATCCCCGTCCCGGCTGTCCCATCCCGCTGGTGTCCCCATCCCCGTCCCGGCTGTCCCATCCCGCTGGTGTCCCCATCCCCGGCCCGCCTGTCCCATCCCGCTGGGGTTTCTCTTCCCCATCTCGGTTATCCCATCCCGCTGGTGTCCCCATCCCCGGCCCGCCTGTCCCATCCCGCTGGGGTTTCTCTTCCCCATCTCGGTTATCCCATCCCGCTGGTGTCCCCATCCCCGTCCCGGCTGTCCCATCCCGCTGGTGTCCCCATCCCCGTCCCGGCTGTCCCATCCCGCTGGTGTCCCCATCCCCGGCCCGCCTGTCCCATCCCGCTGGGGTTTCTCTTCCCCATCTCGGTTATCCCATCCCGCTGGTGTCCCCATCCCCGGCCCGCCTGTCCCATCCCGCTGGGGTTTCTCTTCCCCATCTCGGTTATCCCATCCCGCTGGTGTCCCCATCCCCGTCCCGGCTGTCCCATCCCGCTGGTGTCCCCATCCCCGTCCCGGCTGTCCCATCCCGCTGGTGTCCCCATCCCCGGCCCGCCTGTCCCATCCCGCTGGGGTTTCTCTTCCCCATCTCGGTTATCCCATCCCGCTGGTGTCCCCATCCCCGGCCCGCCTGTCCCATCCCGCTGGGGTTTCTCTTCCCCATCTCGGTTATCCCATCCCGCTGGTGTCCCCATCCCCGTCCCGGCTGTCCCATCCCGCTGGTGTCCCCATCCCCGTCCCGGCTGTCCCATCCCGCTGGTGTCCCCATCCCCGGCCCGCCTGTCCCATCCCGCTGGGGTTTCTCTTCCCCATCTCGGTTATCCCATCCCGCTGGTGTCCCCATCCCCGGCCCGCCTGTCCCATCCCGCTGGGGTTTCTCTTCCCCATCTCGGTTATCCCATCCCGCTGGTGTCCCCATCCCCGTCCCGGCTGTCCCATCCCGCTGGTGTCCCCATCCCCGTCCCGGCTGTCCCATCCCGCTGGTGTCCCCATCCCCGTCCCGGCTGTCCCATCCCGCTGGGTTCCCCATCCCCGGCCCGCCTGTCCCATCCCGCTGGGGTTTCTCTTCCCCATCTCGGTTATCCCATCCCGCTGGTGTTCCCTTTCCCCGTCCTGGCTGTCCCATCCCCCTGGGGCTCCCCGTCCCCATCCCGGCTGTCCCATCCCGCTGGTGTTCCCTTTCCCCGTCCCGGCTGTCCCATCCCGCTGGTGTCCCCATCCCCGTCCCGGCTGTCCCATCCCGCTGGTGTTCCCTTTCCCCGGCCGCTCGCCGGGATCAGCAGAGCACTAATGTCCCTTCCCACCCAGACCACGCCGATCTGTGACACTCCCCTGGCTTTGTCCCGGCTCATCAGCCCCTGCTGCCCGCTGGGAAGTGAAGGCGCACGAAGGGCTGGGGAGCTTTGCTGCCCTGCAGGTGTTGGGAGATATGTGTCCCTTCTTATCTGCCTTGGAGGCTTCTCCTGGGAAAGCTATTTTTGGGGGGTATTTGTTATTATTATGTTATTATTATTATGTTTTTCTTTCCAGCCGAGGCCTGAAGAGGGCTCTCGGCACTCGCTGCTGAGCCTGCCCTGCCCTGCCCTCAGCTCTCAGCAGCAGCTCCCAACACCTTTGGCTTTTGTAACTCAGTTACTGCAGTGCTGCGCTTGTGACAATGGAGCGGTACTCTGGCTGATGTGAGAAACGCAGTGCTGTACCCCACGATACTGATATTTCAGCCAGCTGAGCCTTGCCCAGTACCTAAAGCCATGTTGGAAGGAGTTTCTGGTGTGTTAATCCAAATGAATGCTGGAAAAGCCACTGCACTGAGTCTGTCCAAGGCAGGGACAGCATCTAGCACTTTCCACAGCTGTTGTCCTGCTGCCTTGGACCTATTCCCCAACAGATGTGGGAGCTGCTCTTGATGGAGCTGCCTGCAGCTGTGGTGTTGATTTGCTGTGAAGAGATTTACAAATTGACTTGGAATCGCCTCCTGCCCAGATACCAGGGACCAGGTAGTGCTGCTGGTGGTGGGTGGATACAACAGGAGCCCTGGACAGGGACGTTCTGTTGCTCATTCTTACTGCATAAGAGCCACAAGCCACAACACAGATCACACAATTAAAGACAATGATATTTTTGCTCCTGGCAATGTCTTGGTCAGCCCCAGTAACTTCCCCATCCTGCCAGTCCCTGCTTTGCTTTACAGCTGGGATGCTGGTAGGTTCACTGGGGAAGGCAAGGGCTGTGTTTGGGGGAGATAAAAAGCAGAATTCCTGATTGTGACTGCTAGGGAACAGAGTGGGTTGAAAGGCTCGGTTCTCTTGGAGCTCAGTGCTGCTCTGTCTCCCAGTGCCACTCAAACTGAGCCACTCAACACAGCACTTCCAGTACATTCCAGCCCAGATCTCTGTTTTAGCCTAGGTCAGAGTTGCTGAATGACCCTGGTGTGTTAATCCAAATGAATGCTGGAAAAGCCACTGCACTGAGTCTGTCCAAGGCAGGGACAGCATCTAGCACTTTCCACAGCTGTTGTCCTGCTGCCTTGGACCTATTCCCCAACAGATGTGGGAGCTGCTCTTGATGGAGCTGCCTGCAGCTGTGGTGTTGATTTGCTGTGAAGAGATTTACAAATTGACTTGGAATCGCCTCCTGCCCAGATACCAGGGACCAGGTAGTGCTGCTGGTGGTGGGTGGATACAACAGGAGCCCTGGACAGGGACGTTCTGTTGCTCATTCTTACTGCATAAGAGCCACAAGCCACAACACAGATCACACAATTAAAGACAATGATATTTTTGCTCCTGGCAATGTCTTGGTCAGCCCCAGTAACTTCCCCATCCTGCCAGTCCCTGCTTTGCTTTACAGCTGGGATGCTGGTAGGTTCACTGGGGAAGGCAAGGGCTGTGTTTGGGGGAGATAAAAAGCAGAATTCCTGATTGTGACTGCTAGGGAACAGAGTGGGTTGAAAGGCTCGGTTCTCTTGGAGCTCAGTGCTGCTCTGTCTCCCAGTGCCACTCAAACTGAGCCACTCAACACAGCACTTCCAGTACATTCCAGCCCAGATCTCTGTTTTAGCCTAGGTCAGAGTTGCCCCAACGTGTGGGGCGGGTGGCAGCACCAGACTGGGGTGGGATTTCAGTGGGATGGGCTCCCAAACACCCTGCAAGGAGGAGGAGGCAGAACTGGGTGTCAGTCAGCTTTCCATCCCAGGGAATTCTGGAAGGTGCTGGGCACTGCTGCAGCTGCTGGCCTGGGGCCACTTGTCCCCGAGGCTCAGCTGTCTCATGCTTCCCTAAATAGAAAGGGAAAAGGGTCTGAGCACTGTGACAGGGGTCAGCCATCCCAGCCGTGGGCTTTTTTGGCATGAACCTCCCCCTTCCTGCTCCCCACACCCTCTGCAGCTCTGCAGGCAGAGGGGAGCTGGGATTTGCCCTGGCAGGGGGGAGAGGATTCCCTCTTGCTGCAGAGGGGGGCTGCTACCTGCAGCCAGGTGCCCCCCGAGCTGGCCCTGGCTCCTGGCCCTCCCCAGGCGTATAAAACAGGAGGGGACAAGGAGGGGACAGGCTGTGGTGACAGGTGACGCTGACAGGCAGCAGGAGCTGCCAGGTCCTGCCCAAACTTGGAGTGGGAAGTGAGCTCTTTCCTGAGCCACACGGAAAGTAGTGGCTCCGTAGTGCTGGCAGATTTCTTTAATTCCTTTTTTTTGTTGTTTTTCTTTTTTCCTTTTTTTTTTTTTTTTTACTGACTCCTAAGGGTCTACATTGGTGGGAAAAGCTTCTGAGAAGTCATAGCCTTGAAGAGCAATTTAGGTCTTCATTTTCAAAACTCTCTGGCCGGGTAAGCTGCTTTTATTAATGTGTGTTAATCATATGTCAGTCTCATGGTGGAACTCAGCTTGGGGGAGTAGGCAGGCGACCCAGGCAGTTGAAAATGGGACACAAATTGATGTTTTTCCTTCAAGCTCTCCAGATGGAGGATCCCATTCAGCTGAAAGAGGAGGGCAATAAATATTTTCAGGCCAGTGACTACGAGAAAGCCCTTCAAAGCTACACTCAAGCCATAAAGCTCAACAAGGACAAGGCGCTGCAGGCGGTGCTGTACAGGAACAGGGCAGCCTGTTTCCTCAAAAAGGTGAGAACAGCTCCACTCACCTGGGCAGTGCTCAAGGGGAGAAGAGCAGGAGGACAGCCAAGGGCAGTCACTGCCTGTGGACTGGGTGGTTTGTCCATTTATTGAATAGGGTGTTTCTAGCTGGTCTGAAATGAAATGTTCTGGGCTTGTGCTGGAGCTTCACTGGGGCGTCCCCCTGGGAAATGGGAACAGAGAGGTCCCCATGTCCATCAGCAATGGGGACATGCCCTGCTATTCCATGGTAACAAATCTCTCCTTTCTGGTTTAACAGGAGGAATATGCCAAGGCAGCCTCGGATGCATCTAGAGGTAAGGAGGTGGATACACTTGCTCAGCCTGCTCTCACATCTGCTTTTGGGACACTCTGGCCTTAATCCATGATGTCCACTAACAGCCAAGTGCTGAGGCCACAAGGGAATTCCTGAATGTTCAAGTGATGTTCCAATTTGTTGTGCTGGTGCAATCAGTGCTAATCAAGCACTGCCTGATGCTAATAACAAAACAAATCACAGTTTGCACAGGCCACTTCCAAGCAGCAAGCTCTGATGCCTGCTGTTTTGGATCCCTTTCCCAGCTATTGACATCAATGCTTCGGATATCAAAGCCTTGTACCGGCGCAGCCAAGCCCTGGAAAAACTGGGCAAGTTAGACCAAGCATTCAAAGATGCTCAGAAATGTGCCACCCTTGAACCCCGCAACAAAAACTTCCAGGAGACCCTGAGGAGACTGGGGGCCAACATCCAGGAGAAGGTAAATGCCAGGGGAACAGTGCTGGATTCACAGACCAGGGGTGGGAAATCCTTGCTGTGGGTTACATCAATGGATTGTTGGTCGTACTGGAAACTCGTGGCAATACAGGGGGATAAATAGGCTCCATTGACTGGAAGTTCATACTTGATGTGTGTAAATCTGAGGGTTGGGTTGATTGGTTAAATTAAAAAGTGTGGTAGCTTCCTCCTGAGGCTGGCCTGGCCCTGAGTGTCTTGGAAATGTCTTGGCACGGGTCTGGACCAGCTTTGGGCTGGGTCTGGCAGTTGCCACATTGCTACAGTTACCTTTACAGGGTGCTGTGGAGAAATCCTTGTACCACTACCTCCTGTGAAGTCTCAGAAATCAAGGTTTAGAGCTGGCTCTGCCTGTGCCCATGAGATTGGTAATGGATGCTGATTGCTGAGAAATTCTATCTCCTGTTATTCAGCTTAAACTGCCTGTGGTTTGAGGGGAGGGAGTATTCTTGAAGCAAAAAAAGAAATGTGCTCCTCAATTTTCTCCTCCTGATGCTCTGTGCTCTCTCTTGGCCCAGCTGCGCATTCAGTTCTCCACAGACTCGAGGGTGCAGAAGATGTTTGAGATCCTGCTGGATGAGAACAGTGACAAAGAAAAGCGAGAAAAGGTGAGAACTGCCCTGGACTTGGCAAAATGGCTGTTTGATGTCAGAGCTGCTCCAGGGAGCAGAGCCCTGTGCTCCCTTCCCCACCTCCCCTGGATGGAGGATGAGGGAAGGAGCTGGAAGGTGAACTGCACTCAGAGAGAGGGAAAATCACCCCTGTGCTGAGGGAAGGTGGCCCAGCCTCCCAAAATACCAAAGGTGGGGTCAGCCTGGACTTCTGCTCAGGTCCTGCCACCCTCCAGATGTTTCTTCCAAGCAGTGATTTCTTGGGCATCTGGATAAACTGTCTGGTGGGGTCTGAGCTGATCTGCTGCATCTGTCAGGAGATGGTTCCCACCAGGATCTCCCAGAGCTGCATGGGGATGTTCTGGAGGCTGGGCTGTGCCACTGACCCCTGGTTCTTCTGCCTCCCCCCTAGGCCGCAAACAACCTCATAGTCCTGGGAAGGGAGGAAGCAGGTGCTGAGAGGATTTTCCAGAATAATGGGGTCAACTTGCTGCTGCAGCTGATAGAAACCAAAAATCCTGAGCTGATCCTGGCAGCCGTGAGGACACTTTCAGGAATGTGCACAGGACATAAGGCTCGGGTAAGGACAGGGAGCTTGGACCTTCACTGCCATTGCCTTTTGCACCTGGGGAGAGGGAAATTAAAAATTGAAATTTGTGTTGTTTGTGGGCAGTCGGAGAAGATTAAAACTCTGACTTCAGGATTCACTGAGGAAAATAATTTCTTTGTCCTAGCTGAGCTGAGAGGACACAGGGAGGAAAGGCCTTTGCTAACACTGTCCTGCTCTCTCCTTCCTGGGGCCAGGCCACTGCCATTCTCCATTACCTGGGCATCGACAGCATTTGCATGTGGATGTCTGTGGACAATGAAGAAATCTCCCTGGCTGTCTGCAACCTCCTGCAGACCATCACCGACTGCCTGCTGGGCCAGGGGAAGGAGGAGCACCACGGCAAGGAGGAGGCTCTGGTGCTAGGTAACAGCACATCACCTGCTCTTCACTCCCTCTGCCTGCAGGAGGAGCGGCCCGGCAGGGAGGGCTCTGCTCCTGGCATTCCTCCTTATTCCTTGTTCTGTGCTGAAGTGGGGACTTTACCCTTCAGCTGTAGAGGAGGACAACCTGCAGCTCTTCTCCTCATGGATATCTTAAATACTTCTGTTCCAGCCACACAATGGCTTGGAATGGTTTTGACTGAGCTCACATGCTTTCAGAGGTAACTTCTCTGCTACTGTTTTGCTTCTGTGTAGACACCAAGAAGGATTTGAGGATGATCACGATGCGTTTGCTGGATATGCTGGTCAGTAAGAAAGTGTCTGGGCAAGGGCGAGACCGAGCCCTCAACCTCCTCAACAAGAACATACCAAGGAAGGACCTGAAAGACCATGACAACAGCAGGAGCATCTTTGTCATCGACAATGGTGAGTCCTTGCCCTCCATCTTGTTCTGATTTGGGAGATGTGGAGCTGTGTCCTTGCCTGAAAACCTGTAGAATTGGTCCTTCCTATAAAATAAATCCTCTCTGGCTTTTTGTGGTGCATGCAAGCCTGGAGCAAAGTTAGACTTATTAGCAGGGAACAGTACTAAGAGAAAATCAACTGTGTAGGAGAACAAGAATTTTTCAGTTTCTAAGGGACTGCCTAATACCTCTGGTTAGTTTCTCCAATGTATTTGCTAATGTTAGGAGGATTTGGCTTGGATAAATTTTCTGGTTTAGACAGGATGAGATGAGCACCCCCTGAGCTTGGTGAACCCATAAATTGATCAATTGTAAAAGTAGATGAGGATGAGGAAAATGTGTGCTGCTTGTTTTTATACTAATTCCAATGCATGTGTGTGTTACCATTTTGATGGAAGTTATTTAATAATAATTCAGCAAGAGGAGAGTTAAGTAATCCAGAATCACCTCAAAGTGGCTGGGTTTTCCTCAGCCAGAGTCTCCAGCCTTGGAGGTCAGTAGGTTTAATGTCTCCTGACAAAAATAACAGATCCAGCCAGGGACCTAATGCAGTTCTGCTTATCTCACTCTGAGAACTGGAAAAAAGCCTGATGCTGCAAACCTGCAGAATCACCTCCCAGTAATATCACCAGCAGAAGCTCCTCCCCAGTAAATATCTGAATGTCTTTTTTGCTTAAGACTAATGTGATTAGGCTCCAAAATAATTGTAAAACCATCCAAGCTGGCTATTCCACAGCAAGAAAGTAACTAATGGTATCTTGAATTTTGCACAGACCCTCTCCCCTCTGACAGCCATATCACTCTATCGTTTCCAGGCTTAAAAAAGATACTGAAAGTGGTGGGCCAGATTCCTGAGATGCCTGACTGCCTGCCACTGACAGAGAACACCCAGCTGACTGCCTCTGTCCTCCTAAATAAGCTCTACGATGACCTGCGCTGCGACCCGGAGCGGGACAACTACCGGCTGATCTGCGAGGAGTACATCAAGTGAGTCAGGGCTGGGCTGGCCCAGAGGGCAGGAGCAGGGCTTCTTGAGGGTCAGATCAGGCACCTGAAGTCAGCTGGGGCTCTGGGAGATTATGACTTGCTTGAGATGCTGCTGGATCACAGCTTTGCAGGAATTTGCATGTCCGAATATCCAATGTGATTCAGCAGCACAGCTGAGGGAGGATATCCCCTCCCCACTACTGTTCAATACTTTACTCCCTCAATCCCGTGCAGGAGCAAAATCGACCCACAAGACATGGATAAGACACTCCACGCTGTCCAGATTGTGTCTGGTGTTCTGCAAGGGCCCTTTGACTTGGGCAACAAGCTGCTTGGCATGAAGGGAGTGATGGAGATGATGGTTGCCCTGTGTGGGTCCGAGAGGGAGATTGACCAGCTGGTGGCTGTGGAAGCCCTCATCCACGCTTCCACCAAGCTGAGCCGAGCCACCTTCATCATCACCAACGGGGTGACACTCCTGAAGGAGATCTACAAGAAGACCAAGAATGAGAAGATCAAAATCCGAGCTCTGGTGGTAAGGATGCAGCCCCAGCTCTATTGCCTGCCACTCTCGGCAGCTTAATCCCAGACTTGGGAGAGGAGGGAGGTTCTGGGGATGAGAGATGGGCTTAGGCTGTTTTGGGGCAGCAACACAAGAGGATTAATGAGCCTTTCTCACTGGCACATCCTTTTTGTCCTCCTCAGGGTCTCTGCAAGCTGGGCTCAGCAGGAGGCACGGACTACGGCCTGCGGCAGTTTGCTGAGGGCTCCACTGAGAAGTTAGCCAAGCAGTGCCGAAAGTGAGTGACTTCACTTCTTCCTTCAGTTATCCCAATCTTTGCAAAGCACAACATGTTCCTCTCCCACGAGATCCTGCCCACACATTGCCTTCATTTCCTGTGCTGCCTGCCAGCTGACAGTGCCCCCAGAACCATTGCACTGGGACGTGGAGCTTCATGTGCTCCTCCTGCCTCAATATCCAGAGGAGCCTTCTCCCTCCCTCACTGCCCATGGGAGACACCAGGTCTGGTGCTTCCCTCTTTGCCAGGGTGGCACAGCCTAATTAATGCTTATCTTGAATATTCACAAGTCCCCTCTGAAGGTGAATTTGCCTTGTGGAGTAACCAAGGAGGTGGGATCAAGTTAGGAAGTGACTGAATGGGTGGTCATTCCTGAAGGCATCTCATGTTTTGTGGGATGGAAAAGGCAAAGCAGTGCTGAGTGGCTGTCCTGGTCTGTCATTTGCTGCAGCATTTAGATCCCACAAGTTGGGCCATGGAAGGAAGGTCATGTCTCAAGGGGAAGGCTCCCCAGTCTGAGGAGCTGCAGCAGAACCTGAGGAGATATTTGGGCCTGAATCAGCCTCAGTATCTGTTTTTCCTCCATGTTTTTCCACATAAGTTAGTTCTGGCTCCCGATATAGAAATGTGTTTTTCTCTCTTCCAGGTGGTTGTGCAACACCAGCATTGATGCCCGCACCAGGAAATGGGCTGTGGAAGGGCTCTCCTACCTCACCCTCGATGCAGACGTGAAAGATGACTTTGTTGAGGATGAGCCAGCCCTGAAAGCTATGTTTGATTTAGCCAAGGTCTGTCTCCTTTCTTTGTTCCCTCATTCCTCTGGTAGCATCAAGTTCTCCCAGCTCTCCAGTCAGAAGGAGCTGTGACCCCAACCCCTCACCTCTGGTTCAGCAGAACCTCAGTTTTGAGACATTTTTGCCCCAGAGACATCTCAGGGCTGCCACCATCCTGCTCTTCTCCCTAGACTGAGGGAGGTTGCTCCTACCTTCACTGTCAGCAACTGCATGAAAACCAAAGGCACTGAGGTGTTGATAGCACCTGATGATATCCAGCATCTTGTTTGACCATGAAAACTTTGATGGGGATAAAGCTAAGAACATTTCCACTAGTGAAAACACCATCAGGGCAGTCCAAAGGGATCTGTTTCCCTGCTGTGCCCTCACACAAGCTTTATTTTCCTGTGCAGGCAAGTGACAAAACAATCTTGTATTCTGTGGCTTCTGCGCTGGTGAACTGTACCAACAGCTATGACACCAAGGAGCTGGTCCCAGAGCTGGTGCAGCTGGCAAAATTCTCCAAGCAGCACGTGCCTGAGGAGCATCCAAAGGTGGGTTGTGTCCAGCTGGAGATGCTCTTCAGAAAGGCTTTCTTCGGTGTATCCGTTGTCACAGACTTCAGGTCTCACAGACTCAAGTTGCTTGCTCTCCAACCAGGCTTGGCTGTTAGGTGGCTGGGTGGCAGAATGGCAGCTGCTAAGGGCTAATCCTTTCCCAATGTTTCCTCCTCAGGACAAGAAGGATTTTGTGGTGAAGCGGGTGAAGCGGTTGCTGAAGGCTGGGGTTGTCTCTGCCTTGGCCTGCATGGTGAAGGCTGACAGTGCCATTTTGACTGACCAGACCAAGGAGCTCATTGCCAGGTGCCTTCCCTGCAGTTCTGGGAGTGCTGGGCAGCCCCTGTGCCATGGGGATGGACACCTGGGGTGGGGCATTCTGCCTGGGGGAGAGCGTGTGAAGCAAAGATTTAAAACCAAAGTTTTTGTTCAGAGGTGTCATAAAAATTCATGTTCTGACCTTCAAGCTGTCTTGCTGGAATGCATTTTTGAGTTCTCTGTATTGGTTCTGGCTGGAATAGAGTTCATTTTACAGATCTGAAAACTTCTTCCTCTGCCATTTGTTGCTTCCTCATGGAGTGCAGTGTGCATGTGGTTAAGCACCTGGAATTTACCTGGTGGCTCTGGCACTCCTGCAAAACCTCAGCCCCCTTCCATGAGGGCTGTTGGCTGCTGCTGTCCCCCGTGGCTGTTTCACTGAGTGTTCTGTGCCCCTGCAGGGTGTTTCTTGCCTTGTGTGAAGACCCCAAGGACCGCGGGACCATTGTCGCTCAAGGTGGCGGGAAGGTGATTACTTTCATGTTGGCATTTCCTGATGTGCTGTTAATGTCTGCTGGGAGCCTGGGGTGCTCTCCTGTGAGGGACAGTGACAGAAGAGCACAAGCTGTCCCCCCGGGGCCATACTGACACTGCAGTTCCACCTCTGCAAGGCTCCAAAGAAGTGATGTTCTTGGAGTGACTGCGTGAGCTACAAGCTCTGGCGGTGTCTCTTTGAGAACAAAAGCAAGACATCACAGAGGGCTGTGGGATATTTTTAACTTGCTTTAGTCTGTTGAGGCAGTCCTGTAAATCTTCTCAGCACACTGAATGCTTTTTCCTGTGTGTCTCCAGGCCCTGATACCTCTGGCTGTGGAAGGCACAGACGTTGGCAAGATAAAGGCTTCTCATGCTCTGGCAAAAATTGCTGCTATCTCCAATCCAGACATTGCATTCCCAGGGGAGAGGGTAAGCTTAAAAAATAATAAAAACAAAAGCATTGATACTTCCTTTAGCAAATGAAAACTGCTAATACAGGCCTTCTCTTCCAGGTGTATGAGGTGGTGAGGCCCCTTGTCAGCCTGCTGAACACAGAGAGAGATGGCCTCCAGAACTACGAGGCTCTCTTAGGTCTCACAAACTTTTCAGGAAGAAGTGATAAACTTAGGTGAGCTTTACTGCTTTTTAACCTTCCTTCTTCCCCAGGAGTGAATTTGAGTTACTTGTTGGACTGTGAAGACTGGACAGTTTGAGCTACCTTTGGCAGAGCTACAAAGGTCTCACAGCTAAAAGACTGATGAGATAGGAAAAGGAGAGTGGCATATTTTCCTCTAGAAACAGCAAAGACATGAACTTCGTCTGCATTAAACAGGGAATGAACCACATCACGAGCTCCAGACATTGATTTGTTTCAAGGCCTTCCCTGCAGCTAATATTTGATAAGTTGATGACTGCTTGACCTATAGTGTGGGGTTTTTACTGCTCTTTGCCACAGGTTGAAGATAGTCAAAGAGAAGGCCCTGCCAGATATCGAAAACTACATGTTTGAGAACCACGACCAACTTCGACAGGCGGCCACTGAGTGCATGTGCAACTTGGTGGTCAACAAGGAGGTAAAATCCCCCCTGGGCATGTCCAAGCTCACTGCATGCCCCTGCTTCTGTGAGGAGCTGTCCCTAACTGTGCTGCCTCTGGGTATCTCTGGGTTTTTCAGGTTCAGGAGCGGTTTGTGGCTGATGGCAACGACCGGCTGAAGTTGGTGGTGTTGCTGTGTGGTGAGGATGATGAGAAGGTTCAGGTTGCAGCAGCAGGAGCCCTGGCCATGCTTACAGCAGCACAAAAGAAGCTCTGCTCGAAGATGACTCAAGTGGTGAGGCCATAACTCTGGCTGTGGGCAGTGTGTGGGATGTACCCTGCAAGAGTCCTGGCTCAGACGTGAGGAGGTCTCTCCAAAGGAATATGCAGTTTACTAGTTCAATACTGAGGAGCCTAGAGAAGCTGGGACCTTTGATAAATAACCTGAAATCCAAACCTTGTTACACCAGAAATGAGAAGAGCTTTGGAGATCCCAAAGATGTCCCTTCCCTGCACAGATCTCTAGGCCCTGAGAATCCAGAGCCTGCATGGCTGAGTGTCTGAAGAGCTGTGGTTGAGAACTCCTGAACTCTATTTTGTTGCACACATGATTGGACTCTGGAGCTCGTTAAGAAAAATTATTAATCAAGCCAACAGAGAAACTCAAGAAGGTTGGGGTGGGGGACATGATTGGACTCTGGAGCTCGTTAAGAAAAATTATTAATCAAGCCAACTCAAGAAGGTTGGGGTGGGGGGGTGTCCTGGTCATCTCAGCTGTGTCAAGACTCTGGTCAGATTCTTTTCACAGAGATTATGCAGCAGCCTGAATATGAAACATTTTCCATTTTGTCCCAGTGCTGTGGAAGATTCTGACTTAGGTGTAAGAAAAATTGGATTAAAATGTTTGGAGTCAGGTTTCCTTAGTTTAAAATAATGAAATAACCACAAGTGACATGAATACTGCTCTTCCTTCTGCTGAAGGAAGCCAAAGTCATGCTTTTGGTTGAGATA
This sequence comes from Passer montanus, assembly GCF_014805655.1. Lineage (NCBI taxonomy): Eukaryota > Metazoa > Chordata > Aves > Passeriformes > Passeridae > Passer > Passer montanus. The sequence continues at coordinate 1,469,556 of NW_024369262.1, read as the reverse complement.
TTCTTCAGATCAGTCCTAATGATCTCTCTTTCCCTTGCAGACCACCCAGTGGCTTGAAATCCTGCAGAGGCTCTGCTTGCATGACAACATGGAGATCCAGCACCGAGGACTGGTCATTGCTTTCAACTTAATCAGCTCTGACAAGGAACTGGCGAAGAAGATGGTGGAGTCAGAGCTCCTGGAGATCCTGACGTACGTCGGGAAGCAGGAGGATCACCCCAAGAAGCAGCACATCATCAGTGTGGCACGAGATTGCCTCACCAAGTGCATGGATTATGAGCTGATCAAACCTCTCTCGCAGGCGTGAGGGAATGAAAAGCACCAAAAAAAGGCTGAGTGTGGGGGGAAAAAATGGAGAAATATGGAAAAGTGAGAGCCGTGAGGAGAATCTAGTGCCATTGTCAAGGCACTGAACAGTTTGGGGACAGCTTTGGAGGATCATAAACTGTATGAGGAAAAGGAGGGAATTTGCCTGGGAAATTTGGGACGTGTCCATCTGAGTAATTCCCAGATGGTGTAAATCCTTTCTCTGCCCCCATTCAGCTGATAATGATGAAAGCTTCAGCTCTAAAAGAGTCACTTGTGTTGGAGACGTGTCAGGAGGTTGTTGGAAGGAAACTCAACAAAGCTAAAATTGGTTCTGCATCCACTTCCAGCTCCTGGTACTTCTGGAATTCCCAGCAATGGTGGAACAGGGAGGGTTAAGTGCCTTCTATTCTGTAGTCAGAAAATAGGATTTTAGCTGTGTGCCTTTTTGTTCATTTATTGGAAGCTGTGTGCCAAAGTGTGAGGACGGTGGGTGAACTCTTAATAAATTCACTACTTTGTTCCATGTGGAATCCCTGTTCTGATTTTATTAAGCTAAAGGAGAATTTAAGGCAAGTCTTGCATCACACCTGGAAAAATTGTGTAATTGGTAACACAGGTTGAATTCTCACTCCTTGCAAACCATCCAGTGCTCCCAAATGCAGCAGAGTCACAAAGGTGTCACACCAAGGCACAGGAATGTTGAAAATATCCCATTTATGAAAAAAGCAGAATGAGAAGCAATCCACCAGTCATCACACATTAAACTTCATTACATAAATATTTTCATTCAAGCACAGGTTCTTAATGCAGGCTGTGGACAACACAAAAATCACAGACTGTTGGTTTGGTTCCTGGGGAAAAGTCCCTAAACATGTAATAAATATAATCTTACTCAATAATAATTTAAATATTAATTCAACTACATTAAAATATTTCTGATAATACTAAATATTAGTGATGTTCACAATAGGCATAGCATGATGAAATGTTGAAATTTTGGGAAAAAAAGGAACTATGAGGATAGTTTTCTCTTGCATGTTAAGGGGAAAAAAAAAGAAATTAAAGTGTCTCTAGTGTTCTGAATTTGGAAAAGAGTGAAAATTTTAAGCCAATAGGTTTGATATCCTGAAGGCAAATTTATTTGGAGGGTTATTCCAGCTGTATTGAATGAATGTAATAACTTTCAGTTAAATCGCTGGTTCTTTATAATCACTTCTGGGGGATATCAGGCCATTGTTCCAAATTGAGAGAACCACATTCTCTGGTGGGAAATATGGTTTGTTTTCTACCATCCTTCAATTTTGGATACCCATTTTTAGGGCTTTTGAACCTGGCTTTCGAAAGTACTTTACATTACCTCTGTGCATGTTTACCTAACCAGCATCTCTGACGCCAAGACAAAATGCCATTGGTATTGCACGGCAAAGTTTCCCTTCTCCCACTAAAGCTTCTCTTTGGAGCAACCGCGTTCTACTAACTGACTGTTGCTGGAGTTGAGTGGGGAAATAACTTCTGTAAAATGCATTTATTGGCATTTCTTTTAGCTAAACACGGGCGGAACACGAGTTTTACACTATCGGGACCACCCTCTCCCTCAGGCCCCCTCAGGCTCCCTCAGGGCGGGAAACGCTCGCACCGCCCCCAGCTCCTCTAACGCGCCTTCCTATTGGCTGCCAGCGGTAAAACCGGGTGCTGTGATTGGTTGTTACCAGCGGAGGGGCGGGGCGAAGAGGGCGGCTCTGTCCCGGTGCGGCCGGGCCTGCGGGAGTGGAGCGGCGTGAGGGGTGCGGGAACGGGGACACGGGACACCGGGAATCCGGGATAACGGGGGTCCGGGATAACGGGGGACACGGGATATCGGGGATTCAGGATACCGGGGGTCCGGGACCGCGGAGGGGCAGCTGAGGGCTCGGAGCGTGCGGGGATGGGGACAGGGAGGGTGAGGGGACGCGGAAGGGGCTCTGGGGGCTGGTTGAGGAGCGTGAAGCCGGCCGAGGTTTAGGGTTTCCTGAGGTGCGGGGAGGATTTCTGGGAGCTCCGGGGATGTTGGATGGGGTAAGGCGAGCACGGCAGAGGAACTGGGACTGAAGAGCTGCAGGGACCTGGTGGGGAGGATACAGGGAAGGAGATGGGAAGAGTGTAAGCGTGTGTGGCATGAGGGAAGGGAGGGATGCAAACAGACCTCCGGAGCCTTGGAGAGGCGCTGACTGCAGCAGCATTTGTAGGTATGACACGTTTTTCCTCTTGGGTTTGCTCTGCTGACCTTGGAATGCCAGTCTGTGACCCAGCTGTAGAAGGAATGTCACCTCCGTCCCTGTGCTCCCTGCTCCACGTGCTTCACCCTCCTAGGGAGGAGGAAACCTCCCAGGCCCTGGCTGGGGAGCGAGCTCCTCGCTGGAGGCAAACAGATTTGCCCAGAAGCAATGATGAGCGAAGTATAGTCTGAACTGGTATTGCCCAGACTCCGTGTCTCGGCTCTGACCAGGGCATGATCACTTAATCTTCTCTCTGAGCTACTTCAGGCTAAGCTCGTCTGCAGGGAACAGCTTTGCTGTTCTATAAACTTTGATGCACCCTAAAAAAAAAACAAAAAAAACTGAGAATTTTTAGCAATTTAACGGCAGAAAAAGCCTTGATTTGAAAAGTAACCCAAATACTCGTTGCTGCAGCATTGTGTGAGCTTGCAGTGAGGGCGGGATGTGGGTTTTATCTCCTGTGTGTGCTGTGGATCACAAACTCCAGATACTCTGCCACTGTCTCCTCTGTAAGTGCAATGCAGACTCTGAGTTGTCTGTCCTGTAGAAGCTCATTAGCAGTTCATTCAGCTGCATTCTCATTTAGTGCTTGCCAGCAGGGATCCGGGAGTATTTTTTGAACACTCTCCATGAAGTGTAACCCCTTTGGGGTTGAGGGAAGGGCCCAGGAAAAAAAGATGCAGCTATTCTCTAATTCAGTTTTTTTCGTCTTTTCCAGATCCTGATGACATCTTTGTATTGATTTCTCTGTCCCTGTGGAGAAGGAAGCATCAATGAGGAATATACCTAGGAGAATGTTTCAGTGGTTTTCCCTTAACAGGAAAAGCCACTTTGTTTGTTGAGGAAATAGCAAAAACTCAGTTGCTTCATGCTCTGATTTTTGAACACTGCCTAGATGAGCTGTGAATGTGCCTTAGATTCACCAAAGAATTTTTAAAAGACTTGCAAGTCAAGTCCTGGCAGTGGATACTGAACAACTCCAGTGCTGCTGTTCATGTTGGTGAAATTGTATTGAGCAACACCAAAGCATCCTGAGGGTGTATGTGGTACATGATTCTGTAGAAATCACAAATTGGTATGTAAGTCCAAAGGTTGGTTTAATAAAATTGGTGCTCCCTGAAAAAACTGCTCTTGTCAATCTTTAGCCCATTGTGGTTTTAAGAATACAGTTAAAAAGCAGATAAATTGGAGTTTTTCTGTGACCCAAACTGGTTTTGTAGCTTAGTTTTAGAGCAAGAAACATGACAAATGAGTATTAATGAGGAGGTTTCAAAGGAGTCAAATCCAAGTTGACATCCTGCAGCCATCTCCAGGAACACACAAAATCTGCCAGGTAACTGCTGAGCCTGTCACCATGGTGGGTTTGATGCTTGTCACTCAGCTAAGCTTTACAGGACAATTTATTGTGTAAAAGAATAATTACAGCTGCTCAGAACTGGGAGGCTTCAGTGTGGGTGGTTCTGTGCAGGTCCTGGAATTGGCCAAACCCAAGTTTGGCAGGGACAGGGGTTGTGCAGGAGTGGAAAGCAGCCAGGGCCTGGCAGGTGGGCATCTGCTGGGCATTTTGGGGAGAGGAACAGGCATTAGTCCTGGGAGAAGGAGCTGTCATTGGGAACCTCAGAAAATCTCACACTTTGATGTGATTTGTCTTCCAGTAAGATGTGTGTGTTCTTACTGGCTCTAAAGGAAGAGGAGTATCTTCATGGGCCCCATTGCTACTGGAGAAGAGAGAAATGAGACAGTTTTTATCATTATTCCATAGTGGCACAGGTAGAAGGGCCAGGGAGGTGTACAGAGATAATAAAACATCAGGAACAAATCTCATTTATTAGGTGTTTGGGAAAGATTCAAATTACTGCATTTTCCCACATTATTCAATAACCTTACTCTCTTGCTTACAGGTGAAGGAGGATATTGGAGGTTTTTATCTTCTGAAGCAGAGCTAAAGTGGAGGGAAAATGAGATGCCTGGTTCAGTGGATTAAATGTTAGAAGAATCTGGAAAGACCAGAGTGGGGTCTGGACTTTGTGCAGAAAGTTTGCTCTCGTATTCTCTAAGCACTGTCACTGTGATAACTGGAGCACTGCTGCTCCCTAGAGTCAGGAAAACAACCTTCCATCCTGAAAAATCAGGTGTCAAGCAAGAGCCAGCCATGTCACACAGCTTTTCTTTCCTCCTCTGTTCAGTGGAAGGATGTTTTGTTCTGATATGAATGTGCTACATGGCTGGGACTGGAATAATTGCATTGTAATGCTCAGACATGAAAGGTTCTCAGCCTACAAAATGCTAATCTTACATCCACTACCATCACATGCAAAGATGAAAGCAGCTTTAGTCTTGTCTCTTGTATGTAAATAGAGCCCCCAGAGGAGCAAACTGTTTTTCCAATAACCAGAAAAGAATTAAATTAGGTTCTCAATCAAGAAAGAATTTCGCTTTATAAAAGCAGATAATAATGAATGCAAAGACTTATTTGACAATAAACCACTCTCATCAGTTGGCAGTTTCTTTTAATCTGGTTTGTAATTTTCTCTCTTGTGCAGAAAATGTCACATTTCTCTTGTCTATCTTGTTCCTTTAAAGAGTTAAAAGTCTTAATTTAGAACCGTTGATGGGAATTAGGAGGGTGATGTTTTCAATTCCAAGGTGAAGAGCAGAGGTTTAAGCCTCTCTCCATCTCTGACAAAGCCAGAGCTCACCCTGGGCAGCACAAGGGACTGGGAAGCTGCCCAGGGAAGAAAAACCTGCCTAGAGAATTTCCCTACCTCTTTAATTTGCTGGCTCATGCCCTCACACAGCACCAGTGCTGGTCTTTGATCCTCACATCTGCATTCCTCTTACCCAAATCAATGTTTCTTCCCTTTCAGCTGGTCTTTTAAGGCATTTCTGTGCTGGCTGACAGGCTGGGGCTGTGTGATACCTCTACAGCTGCCAGGATGTTTGAACAGCTTATCAACAAAGGGCAGAGCATTGCCAGAACGTGCAAAGGCAGCAAAGCTGAAGAACCCCCGAGTTCGACAGCGCCGCAGCGCTCACCGAGGAGCCGCAGCAGCCCGAAGCCTCCATGGGATGTACAAAGAGCTGCTGGGAGCCCTTTCAGCTCTCAGGGGAGTAGAGTTTGACCAGGTGCTGCAGCTCTGTGGCATAGCCCGTGACTGGGCAGCGCTGGTGAGCCTTCACGTAGGCGTGGGCGCAGCGGTAGCAGAACACGAAGCCGGAGGTGGCCAGGGCCGTGGCGTTCACGCGGACCTTGCGGCACAGAGGGCACACGGTCTTCAGGCTGGGCAGGAGAGCTGGGCTGGGCTCCTGCTCCAGGTGCACAGGGGGTGGGGGCGTGGGGAGGGCTGTCAGGGACTTGATGGTCTCCTGGTTTTCCGAGGAGTACCACCAGTCCAGGAACTGGAGGAAGAAGACGCTGACGGACAGGCCGGTGGACAGCGAGAAGGCGATGCCACCCAGAGCTCTCCTCAGGGCTGACTGCACTCGAGAGGAAAAGCTGCAGCAGAGAGAGCAGGAGAGATGGTTACTGCACATTTATCCACCTGGAAACCATGGGGGAAAGCACCTGGGGAGTGACAGCTTTGTACAGCTCCTTAACGCTAAGTTAGTTGGTCAGTGTGAACCATGCTTGCACTAACTAGGATGTTTCAGATTCTGTTTTTAGATCCAAATCCTGGTTTGTTTTTTTTTTCAGAAGTCTAAATCAGAAGAATTTGGATTAAAGGATCCTGGACCACAGAGTGTTTCACTCCAGGTCACCATTTCACAGGGTATTCAGTGTGCCCATGACTAGCTGCTGCTTAGGAAAATCAAAGAAATAAGTTTCAATCCTTTCAGCAACATCGCTGCAGGGGAAGATTGAAGAGAATGAAGGCTTGCATGGCAAAAAACACCCCCAAACTCTGAAATTTTATCACCACAGAATCATTTCAAGCTAATCCCCGCTACTGGTTTCCTTATTTTCACTCACAATACACACACCCTTTTGGAGCACATTTTGTCAGTGTGAACTTTCATCTTGAATTTTTAGAGAACAGGGCACTTTTACTTGCAGCATCACCTCTAAATTTACACACCCTGGAGGGCAACACCTGAGCCAGGCTCTGCCATACCTGTGTGTTTGGCTTGAGGTGCTTTCAGCCCATTTCTTCTCCAGGGCCTGGATATCCTCTGCAGTCAGCCTGACCAGGCGGACACCAGCCAGCTTCAGCATGGGGGAATGATGCTCAGCCTTGCCCAGGATGTAGCACATCTGCTGGATAAGAAACCAGCCCTCCCAGGTCATGTTTACATAGGGGTAGGCAGCTAGAAAGGCTCTGTAGAAGCGCTTCCAGGATGATGAGGGAGGGTGGATGGAGTATTCATCCTCTTCCCTCAGGCTGGACACCAGTTTCTCCAGCTTTCCTTTCAGGTAAGGAACAAGAACCAGCAGGAGCAGAGACTTCCAGTGCTGCCTCTTTGGCAAGCCAGCTGTGGCCAGAGGTTGCTGTCTGCCACCTCCCATGGGGATCCTCTTCATGCTATAGAAGTTCTCAGAGAAGGAGGCGCTGCACCTGGCCAGGTAGTGCTGCTGGAGCAGCAAATCCAGAAGGACGTAGATCTCATCAAACCACTGCCAGAGGAAGCCATAGCGGGCAGGATTGGACTCAGCAAGCACCTGTTGCAAAAGGGACACAAAACAGAAGGAATCGGAGCGGTTTGGGTTGGAAGGAGCATTAAAGATCATTAAAGATCATTAAAGATGATGAGGTTCCACCTTGCGCTAACCCAGGCTGCCCCAAGCCCCGTCCAGCCTGGATTTGAACACTCTCAGGGATGGGGCAGCCACAGCCTGTGCCAGGGCCTCCCCACCCTCAGAGGGAAGGACCTGAAAGCGGAGTAAAGGCTAAATTATAAATCACAGCAGCTGTAAGCGACGCCTCTAATCCCCAACACAAGCCAGGCGGCTCACGACCGTCCCGCTGCTGCGAGTGCGGCCGGAGTTACACTCCGCCCCCCTCCTCTCCCTTCACCGCCCTCACCTTGACCAGGTGCTGCAGGGCGGGTTTCACGGCGCCCATCAGGCTGTCCTGGGCCACCGCCTCGAACACGGACGGCCGCTCCTCGCCGGCCGGCGCGGCCGTGAGGTGAGCGCCCACCTCCGCCATGACACCGCCGCTCCGCCCCGCCGCCAGGGGGCGCCTCGGCGCCGCCCCGCCGAGCGCCGCTCCGCCCCGCCCCCCCGGAAGCGCGGGCCGCCTGCGCTCCGCCCGCTGCCGCCGCTCTATGGTGGCGGGGCGCGGCCGCTCTGGGCGGGGGAGGGTTTGATCTCGCTGCTCGCGAGTCCGCCCGGCCCCTCCGCTTCCGGTTCCGCCGGCGCCCCCGCAGCGGTGAGTCCGGTCCGTGAGCGGCGCCGGGGCTGAGGGCGCGGGAGCGGCTCCGCCAGGAGCGAGGGCAGCGGCGGGGCACCGCGGCACGGCGGGTACGGGCACTGCCGGGGCGGCACGAGGGGCCGAGGGGGCGCTGGGAGGGGACGTTGGTGAGGGGAAGGGTGCTGGGAGGAGGTGTGAGGTGCTGGGGGGAACTGGGAGAGGGCGGGGAGAGAAACTGGGGGTGGGGGACTGGTACGGGGTGGGGACGGACACTGGGAGGGGTGAGGGGCACTGGGAGGGACACCTGGGACAGGGTGGGGGGTACCGGGAGGGGGAACTGGAATGGGATGGGAGAGGCACTGGGAGGGGCTCTGGTGATGAACTGGACGAGGATGGGAGCCACTGGGAGGACTGGGCAGCCGTTTGCAGAGGAGATGGAGGGCTGAGGGTGAGGAGTGGGGCCAGTGGGTCCTGGAAGGAGACACTGGGCTGGGAATGAGCACAGCAAGATACTGGGATGGGGTGGGGAGCAGGCAGGGATAAGGGCTGGGAGTGCTGGGGAGGGGAACTGGGATTTGTGGGGAATGCTCCTGTGGCTGGGGGGTGCTGGGAGAGATCTGGGGGCTTGAGGGGGGTACTGGGATGCCAGGCTGGAGTGTGGGTGGGTGCTGGGAGTCCTGCTGGAGCTGTGGGAGGGGCTGGCAGCCAAGCTGGGATGGGGCCCCAGGGAATGGGGCTGTTTGGTCCCCAGGATGGGAACAAAATCCTTGTGCCAGCACAAGTTCAGGGCTGCAGGCACAGCCCTCCCTCTGCCATGCACTTTCCATTGTTCTGTTCATCTTCCTGGCTCCCCAGTGGCCCTGGGCCACGCTTGGGCTGTCTCACAGCTCCTTGAGAGGCTTTCCAGGAAACATGGGTGGCACCACTTCCACTGGAGTTAAACCAGGGATCACTTGAGAGGTTTAGGGATTGATGGTGTCAATGCCCAGGAGCTTGCCTTAATCCCAAGGCCCTTAAACCTGCCTCCCTCCCGTGTGGGATCAGTGCTGGGGGGCAGGTCAGGCTGGCTGGAGTCGTGTGTGGGGTCAGGCAGGTGCTGGTCAGGTTTTCTGTGTGGGTTTGGGCTGAGGAGGCTGATCCTGCTTTGGTTCAGTCTGCATTGAATTGTCAAGCCACTGTTGGTAGCATTGGGCATGGCTGGAGCTTTCTGGAGCCATCCCTCTCATCTCTTCTCATTTGCTGGGGTTGGATCAGGAGGAGCTTTTGCTGTCAGCTTTGAACATCTCTTACCTGTTTCCATCTCAGCAAGTGCTGGGCACAGAACAGTAGTGAGGAGGGGGCAGTCTAAAGTGGATTTTTCGTCTGAAAATTTACCTTGGCTCTCCTGGGTTTGGATTGGTGTACAAGGAGCTGGCATTTTCTGCAGTCACACAAACAGCAGTGTTTTAAATATCTGCTTCCATTTGCTGTAAAGCATGCTGAGATTGTAAGTGATGAGATAATACCCAGTGCTGCTGGCAGGCTGTCTCTGAGCAGGGTGCAAAGCAAGCTCTGCCACACACCCAGCAGCAATCTGTGTGCTGGTGACAAAAGCAGCTTTATCCTGTGCTGCACGTGGAGTGAGGCAGGTTGGTTGTTTGGTTATGGACCTAAGGCAGCTCTTTTACATCCATCCAAGGAGGCAGGAAAGGCATGAGCTGTGCTTGGCCCTGTCTGAGTGCTTCCAGGATTTTTCATGTTTCCAGGTATATGAAAGGAGAAAAACAACAATATCTGAAAGGAGAAAAACAACAAAATCTGCTGCACTTGGGGTTTAATGACCATCTCTGAAATCCAGCAGGGTTCCTTCCTCTGTGTGTGGCTTTATTTAACTGGGCTGATGTTTGCAGTGTTTGGGTTGGGGTTTTTTTCCCCCCCCTCCTCCATTTTTTCTCTAATCTGCTGCTCTGGCCCCAGTTAAAGCTGTATTAGAGTGGCTCAGCTGAGATGTGACCCTGGATGACAAATCCCCACATAATGCAAACAAAGAACATCGAGGCCACGTTCAGTGCTTTTTGCATGGCACTGGGCCAAACACTCTGGCAGAGAAAAACATTTTAAGTCTTCCTTTTAAGCTGAGCTCAAACCCGAAGGACTCTGTCAGCAATAATGTTGCAGCTGAACACAGACTCTGATTTTAATTACAAAACAAGCTCCACAGCAGCCTCTGCTTTCAGGAGGGGTGTGAGATTTCTGCTGGAAAAATTGCACTCCTTGTGGCTTTCCCAAGCCAGCCTCTGTTTTGGAAGGAGGTGAAACCTCCTCTGCGCGAGGATTGTGTTCCCAGAGCTGTCTCCAGGCTTGGCAGGAGCAGAAAGGGAGGGAAATCAAACCAAACCCAGTAATTCAGCCTAATTGCGTGAGGTGGAAACCAGGCAGGCACAGGGCAGGCAGCAGCTCCAGGAAACAGGGAAAAGCAACAGGTTGATCCTCATCCAGATGTTTGGCAGCTGGACAGGATGACCCCATGAAAAAAAGGGTGGAAATTGGGGCATTGTCCTTCAACTGCTGGGAATTCAACTGCTGGGGTGTCCAGGTGGGTGGGGGAAAGTGGGAAGGTGATGGCACTGGGGTTGGTGAAGGGATCAGGGAGGAAAGGGTTAAGGAAGAGCAGTCTGACTGCGCTGCTGGGCACTCCTGAGTTCAGAGCTGTGCTGGTCCTTTTGTTGCTGAGCCAGCAAGACCTGCAGGCTTTAGAGGCAAGACAGGCAGCATTTAGGGAACAGATGATTTACTGCTTTGCTGGCAGCCTTTGAGGTCATGGAAGGATGTGTGAGTGAAGGGGAATTGGGGCCAGAAAGATAGAAGAGGGAGGAAAGAAATGATAAAATCCTTTTTGAGATGGTTTTAGGGTCATAGTTCCTAACATTGATACAGACTTTCATCAAAAGCAGTAAAAGTGCCCACTCCTCTGCTTGTTTTGAAAATTGCTTCATATTTGTCACAGAGCTAGCAATTGTAAGAATAAAATGATGGATATCCACATATGTTTGGGCAATCCCTGTATTCCAAGGCATTCATTTAGTTCTGTGGAGCAAGAGAAGTGCTGGTGAGACCACTCTCATGGCTCTGCTGAGCATTTCCTGCTCCAACAGCATTTCTCCATCCTGTCCACAGGGGAAAAAAGAAAAAAAAAAGCAGAGCAGCACTGAAATAATGAGCTTTGTGTGTGTGTCTCAGAGGTGGGATGTCAGATCTTGGCAGAGAAATATTTCAATTTCAGGCTTGAGAGAACTGAAAAGTAATGGCTTCTCTTTTCAAAAAAAAAAACCACTGTTTTGTATCTGCTGGGAACAAAGGGAGGGGAGGGAATGAAAGGCCTGAGGGTGGGTGTTGCAAGTGGGGTTAATTGTGCCTTCCATCAGATGCAAGCACAGGCAGATATCGTTAGGGGGAGATGAGATGACAGTTTCCTTTGTCTGAAACATGGACTTCTCCCTGCCAGGCGAGACACTGGATGTGCTTTTCCTTGGAAAATGAATCTGTGTACCCAGAAAAGACAGCTGCAGTGCATACCAGCATCTGCTGGTTATAAGGAGCTCAAAAAATGCCTTTTGCCTGCTGAGACTGAGAATTTAGGAAGCTGGGCTGAGCACCACTGTTGTGTTTTTACCAAGCCCTTTAAATCCCTGGCTTTGCCAAGTGAAACCAGCAGCATGTGCAGGATGAAGATTGGGGAACTCGTGCCTGTGGATGTGAAGCTTTTGCTTCCTCCTTCCCTCACCAACCGTCCTCGCTCGAGTTCCTGCCTCACAAACTGGCTGTTGCCACCAAACAGCATTTGGAGCTGACTTGTTCTTTTTCTATTCTTCATATTCTCAGGTGTTTTAAGGAGCTGGAACCATGACGGACTCCAAATACTTCACGACCAATAAAAAAGGTTGGTGTTGAGCTGGTGCAATGGATTGGAGGTGGTGGGTGGCTATTTTTACACAGCTTTTTTAACTGCATGCAGGAGAACTTGTGCTTTTCTGGTAGCTCTGTCCCTGTTTCTCTTCTTAATCATCCAGGGAGAAACTTCCAAAGTAGGTCACATGGTGACAAAAGACAAAACTGGGGTATTTCACGTTTTTATGATTCACAAAATGACCCAAATTGCTGCTCTTTCAAGGATCAGAAAGCAAAGCAGTGGGATTTGAGTGCAGATCTAGGCAGAGACAAAGTTTTGGTTATGGGCTAACAAGTGTCAGACTAGGGATGGTTCTTCATTTGGGCATCACAGGATTAAGCTGATGTGAGGAATTCAATATGTTGGATATATACATTAAGCAAACATAATGGGTTTTCCTGCTGCCATTTTCTCCAGAGCTGCAGGTGCTCTGTTGGACTTTCCTCTGCCTTTGCTGCAGGTGTGGTGGTTGCCTCACCTCAGGACAAGCTGCTGCCCTTAACAATGGGAAGCCTGGAAAGGCTCTCTGAGATCACTTTACTCATTCAGCTGTTTCAGGGCAGGGCTTGTTCTGCTGAGACTGTCCCAGGCAGATCTTCTAACCTGTTCCTGAACAAAACACTATTGCTGAGTGCAGTTTAAGCCTGATCATTCTCCAGCAGATGTGGAAAATGGTTTGCATTAACCTCTCCTTTGCAAAATGGCTGAGTGCTCCCTCTGAATGCCTGCCAGTGAAAAAACCCACACTGTTGATGTGTTTATGTGTCATTAAGCTTCACAATGAGCTCATAAATGAACCTAATGCAGTTGACATCTTTTGAAGGAGCAGCTCTGAAAGTTCAGAGCTGAAGGCAGGTTTTTGTGGGCTGGCTGAGAGTGGAGCTGTGTCAGCTCTGCTCCAGGGCAGGAGCTCTGGGTGAGTAATGCCAGGCTCTTCCTCAGGCAGGAGGGATGACGAGTGGTCTCTGCACTGCAGCAGCTTCTCTTCTTTTTTGGAGTCCCTGGCAGTCTCTCTGTGTCAGATTTTAATTAGTGCTGCTGCTCTGAGCAAGTGTAGGAATGGAAAATTGGTGCTAGAACTTGTCAGGGATATGTGGATATTTGTAATATGTGCTCAGGCTGTGGCTCCCAGTGGGAATGCTGCTGGCTGTCCTTCCTGAGGAGAGCTGTCTGTCTGTCTGTTGGGAGCATTATCCTTCTCATCCCACTGGCTGTGTCTGGAACAGGCCTGATAAACAGCCTTTTGCACATGTTTTATAACTTGATTGCTACTTTGGTGACCCAGCCTGAACTGGCTTTCTACACAGTCATATCTGGGGGAATTAATGCTGTGGAAAAGGCTGCTTTGGGAGCCTTGGAAGCCACACAAGCTCTGTTACATGCAGCTTTTGTTAGTGGTAGCTCTTTTTAGCTTTTTTCCACTGGACTAAACACATGCTGTCCTGTTTCAGGAACCACAGCATTTGGGCTCTGCTCCAGCTTTCTCAGGAAGCTTTCAATGATGAGCAAAACTTTAAAAAGTCTGGGCAAAATTCCTAGCTTAGTTTGTTTCTTGCAGGCACGAATCTGGCATCTCCAAGTATCTTTTCATGCTGGTTATGTAATGGTTGCCTCAGAGAAACAGATGCTCCAGGGATGTGATTTGGTGTCCTGGAGGTGGGAGAGCTGCCACACACAGCATGGTTCTTGTTTGTGGCATTTTCCTCTGCAAGGTGGAGTCAGATCAGTCCCTTGAGTGTTGCAGCTTTGCTTCTCAGTGAACCATGTTCTGCATAAGGTCTGACAGCTTCCAAGTGCAGCTGGGCCAGTTTTATGGGAATAAAGACCAAGAAAGCAAAAATTCACTCTTGAATTATCCCTAAAACAAGACCCTTTTCTTCTGAAAGGTTTAATCTGGTTTTTTTGTCTTCTGCCAGGAGAGATTTTTGAGCTGAAGGCTGAACTCAACAATGAAAAGAAAGAGAAGAGGAAAGAAGCTGTAAAGAAGGTTATTGCAGCCATGACTGTGGGGAAGGATGTCAGGTAAAAGCAGTTTGTACCTGTGGCAGCTCAGGTTGTCTTGGGACTCAGGTGTGGTGAACATGTCCAGGGAACAGCTGAGGATGGCTGTGTCTCTGCTGTGCCTGACTCACAGGTTTCTCAAACTCCTTGCTGTCACTGAAAACAAGAGAAACAACTGTTTTCAGTGTGGGCTTATCTCAGTGCCAAGAGCCCTTTTTGTTTAAAGCATACCCAGAATTCAGCCATTTTGTATGTCACTTTAGGTGATGTTTTCTTGCTGCTTGCTGTGCTGGGTTTTAGTGTTACAAAGATAATTCCAAGTTTTTCTTAGCCTTATCTGGCACAGCATAAATTCAAGCTGCATTTTAAAATGGCTGATGTTAAAATGGAACCTGTGTCTTACTGCAGCTGAAGAACACTGGCATTTACTGTCCCCAGTACTGTTTTCTAAGAGAACCAGAAAAACCTGTTGGGATGAATGCTTTCTCTCTTTCTCCCTGCTGTTCTTGGAGCCTAACAGAGTCAGTAATTCTGGATTCACAGCAGCCTGGTCTGTTGCCACGGAAATCAATATGAGCTTGCAAATTCAGCATCATGACTTCATCACAGAGTGAAGGAACATACAAACTGAAAGGGAAAAAATCCCCTAATCTTTTCTGCCAGCAGCATTTACCCATCACCTTTAGATCCCCACAGCAAACCTGGGAGCTGCAGAATCTTTGTGTAACTTCCTGTGTTATTCTGCAGTGCTGTTTACAGATGGCTGTTTGACATTTGAGTGAAACCCAGCTTGCAGTGTTTAAGCTTCTAATCACTCTGGACTTTGCTAGTCTGAAATTTGGCAGGTTCTTCATAGGTGTCCTGCCTGACCACAACATTTTAAAGCAACATTTTTCCTCTTGTGGGTTCATTTCCAGGCCTGGCACGGTAGAATTTCCTTGTTTGTGAACTTCCCAGTTGAAACACATTCAGGAAATGGCAATAGTTTTCACCTCCTCCTATGTTAAAGCCAGAGAAGAGATTAAATTATTATTATAAAAGCTTTGAAAAGGAAGGTGACCTTTCATTAAACAGCAGGGTGCTTAAAGTGGAACTCCAGTTTTTCTGGCTTCCTTGATATTGTTACTATCCCCTTTGCATGCCATGCAACCTCTGTTTTTTATTTTGTGGGTGGGAGTGTGGATCTGCTGGAGGGCAGGAATGCTCTGCAGGGGGATCTGGGCAGGCTGAGTGCATGGGCTGAGGCCAGAGGTGTGAGGTTGGGTCACAACAGCCCATGGAACACTCAGGAATGGGGAAGAGCAGCTGGAAAGATGGAAAAGTACCAGGGGTGCTGGTCAGATGTGGCTGAACATGAGCTGCTGAGTGCCCAGCTGGCCAAGAGAGCCAATGGCACCTGTCTGTATCAGGAGCAGTGTGACCAGCAGGAGCAGGGCAGTGATTGTCCCTCTGTGCTGGGCACTGGTGAGGCCACACCTCACATCCTGGGGTCACTTTGGGGCCCCTCATGACAAGAAGGACATTGGGGGGCTGGAGCATGTCCAGAGGAGAGAATGGGCTGGAGCACAGGTCTGGTGAGGAGCAGCTGGGGGGGCTCAGTCTGGAGAAAAGACAGCTCACGGGGGATGTTGTCACTCTCTGAACTCCCTGCCAGGAGGGTGCAGCTGGGATCAATCCCTTCCCTCAGGTTACAAGTTACAGGATGAGAGGAAATAACCTCAAGTTGTGCCAGGGATGTTCAGATGGGATTGCAACAGGCAGTGGTGGAGTCACCATCCCTGGAAGAGTTTTAGAAGTGTTTAGATGTGGCACTTGGGGACGTGGTTGTGGCAGTGCTGGGGGAACTGCTGGCTTTTCCTAACCTAAACAATTCTCTGATTCCATCCTTGCTTATCGTTGTGTTGTATCCAGCTCTCTGTTCCCTGATGTTGTCAACTGCATGCAGACTGACAACCTGGAGCTGAAGAAGCTGGTCTACCTGTACCTGATGAATTATGCCAAAAGCCAGCCAGACATGGCCATCATGGCTGTCAACAGCTTTGTGAAGGTAACCTGCTCCCCTGGCCTATCAGGTCCAGCACAGTGGCTGCCAGCACATCTCTTTGTCCATCAACCTTTGGGAGCTTTATCTCTGCTTTGGGGCTGGGCTCATAGAGGGGGTGCTGAATCCACTAGATCTGGGTCCTTTCTCTCAGTTGTTCCTTCTGGTTATTGCAGAGGAGGTGACTTCAGCAGCCCTGTGAGTGGCTGTGAGAGAGCCTGCTCCAGGGAAAGCTGCTTCTGCTGTTTTACCAACTTCTGGTACTGGAAAACAGATTTTATCTGTTTCATCTTTCAGCCTTTGTAGTATCTGAGACATGAATATCAAACTTCCTGTTTGAATGTTCCAGCTGTGCTCTGTGTGGAAAACCTTTATCTCTGGTGAAACTGAGAGACAGTTCACTGGAAAAACAACAGCCTCATTGCTGGGTTGCCTTTAGTTCTCTTGTCAGGTTGCCTCTCCTTATCTAGGAAATGTTATTTCAGTCCCATGTTGTGCAAGATAAAACCCAGTGCTTAGAAGTTTGAGACTGCTTGCAGAGTGTTATAAAATATGAGACACTGGGGAATGGGATTGAGTTCCAAGTTTCTTTTGTGGTTCTTGAGGCAGAAGGAGGTGAACAGACCTGAGCTGAGAGATCTACTCTTCTGGCCGGAGAGGATGCCCCTGTCTTCCTCTCTGGAAAGAATATTGTCTGTCTTTAAAGCACAGTTCTTTTAGAATGTAACAAAATTATATTTTCCATCTCACACCCTGCAGAGGAAAGCCTGGTGTCTCTTTTGGCAGCTTGAGGGACAGGTGTTAGTGAAGAGCAGGTGTTGACACTGGTCTGCACTAACTCAGCACTTCCCAGTTCAAGGTGGGGAATGCACTGGTGGGATGTGTCACTTCTCTTCCAGACTTTAGTTTTTCAGCTGCAGGAAGTTTGAACAGTGAAAGGTAAATGTTTTTGTAGGTCATTCTGTAGCCATCCTTTTACAGGCTGATTTTGGAGGAGCTCAGAGATGCAGATGGATTGGATACATGGAAAATTATATAGGCTTGGAGTAGGAAATGTTGCATTCCTGTCTGCCTTTTCTTTTTCCTCTTTAGAAAAGCACCTCTAGAGTAGCCTTTTGCTTAGTGCTTCATGCGTTGTAACTTAAGGGATGTTTGTGTTTGGCCTTTAAGAAATGGGCCTTGATGACTGTTGCATTGTGTTTAGTTGTTGATTTTCCCCATTTTATTTCTTGCTCCTTGAAACCAGGAAGGTTGGAAATCAGTAAATTACTTTGTCTGTGGTGAGGTTTTGGGTGCTGAGAGCTGCCTCTCCAGCTTAGCTGTTGGATCACGTTGAAAGCAGCTTTGCTGGGACAACGAAGGGATGCGAAACATCTCGAGACAGCGTAAAATATTTCTGCGAAGCAGCAAGTGCCCTTTTATCCCTGGTCTGAAACAACTGCCTGGCTCTTAGCATGCAATCAGAGAGATGCTGCTTAGGTGAGAGCAGCCTGGCTGCAGGGTGTGCAGATGTGTTTGTGCTCTGTGCAGGACTGCGAGGACCCCAACCCGCTGATCCGCGCCCTGGCCGTGCGCACCATGGGCTGCATCCGCGTGGACAAGATCACCGAGTACCTGTGCGAGCCCCTGCGCAAGTGCCTCAAGGACGAGGACCCCTACGTCAGGAAAACTGCAGCTGTCTGCGTGGCCAAGCTGCACGACATCAACGCCCAGATGGTGGAGGACCAAGGGTTCCTGGATTCCCTGCGGGATCTCATTGCAGACTCCAATCCCATGGTAAGGTGTTCCCAGCACGTTGCTTTACTGTAAATTCACAATGAGCCCTGTGGCAGGGAAGAGGGATGCATCTGACTCCATGTTCTCAGAAGGCTCATTTATTACTTTATAATACTATATTATATTAAAGAATACTACACTGTACTAAAGAATACAGAAAGGATACTTACTGAATGCTAAAAAGATCATAATGAAAACTCGTGACTCTTTCCAGAGTCTCGGCACAGATTGGCCCCAATTGGCCAATGAGACAAAACAACTCAAACCAGAGTCCAATCAGGCAATCACCTTGGGTAAACAATCTCCAAACACATTCCAAAGGAGCACAACACAGAAGAAGGAAATGAGATAAGAATTGTTTGACTTTTTTCTGAGGTCTCTCACTACCTTTCAGCTTCCCAGGAGAGAACCCTGGGTGAAGGAATCATGTTCAGAGAATGTGAATGCCACATGCTTGAGTTTGTGTTGTTTGGAAATCACAAACGTGAAAGGTTCTGGGATGATTTTGATTAGGGAACACTTGTTGCCTCAGAAAACAAGGAGTATCTTCTGTTGTTAGTTCTCTTTGGGCTTTTGCCTGTTCTGAATGCTGCAGAAGTGTAACTTCCTGGCCAGGTGAGTCAGAAGAGCAAGAAATATGTGATGCTGCTGCCTTGGTGACAGCATGTAGCTCTTGCTTTCCTTCAGGCTTTGGCTCTTCTTGGAATAAGAGTTTGGATGAATTAATTTGCTAATGCAGATAAATCCACTGGCTTGTAATGAGTGGAGAAAATCAATGCTAATGTTTTTAATAAAGTTAAATGAGTTGTCAGAGGAGAGGTGGAGATCATGACCAAGAATTTCAGAGGAGTAAATTACTTACTAAATCAGCATTTAATTATGCTTGATGAAGGGTCCACTTCCAAGCCAGGTGTCTCCTGCTATTATCTTGTGACTAAAAGGTGGTGGCCAAGGAACTGAAGTGTCCCAGTGCATCATCCTTTCATTTAATACTGTTCCCTGCTGGAATCCAGGGAGCATACCAATATCAGCCTGACCCTTAGCAGGGAAGAAAACTTTTGCAGCTCAGTTTAACTCACAGTTTAAGAATGTGACTGCTACTTTTTTAGCTCTTTTAGAGAATGGACTCTGGGTAAAGAAATAATCTCGTGTTACTAGGGCAGTTTAACAGCTCTTTCTGTGGTGCATGAGTCAAACCACAGAATTTCTGTCCTGCTGTATTCTTGGGGCACCTGAGATAAACCAAATGCAGGTGGTAAGGTGCCATCCCCTTTAGCAGGAGAGTGAAGGCTGCTGATTGCTCTTTGTAAGACTTTGTAGAGACAGTAAAACTCGAGGTGTCTGACTGTCACAGGCAGCAGTCTGAGTGGTGGTGTCTCTGAGGAGATACAGACACCTCTTTTCTCTGATACCCAGCTCTTTTACAACTTGTTCTTTTTATCTGCCTCCCTGATTTTTTTTTCTTATGCCAGGCTTCTGTGTGAATATTGATGACTGCTTGAAGGTGCTTTCTTTGTCTAGGCAATTCTGAGGCTGGCAGAGCAACACCTGCTGGTCCAGCTCAGTGTGGAGGGTGTGCCTTGCAGCCTCTGAAGGGACTTGCTTGGGCTTCTTTAGTTCCACTTCAGTGCTGGCCCTGGTGTTCAGCAGCTCCCAGGCAGGAGTGGAGGTCAGGGACAGAACTCCCCTTCTTCCAGCCTTGGTTCCAGCTCTGTTTTTGTTCTGATTGCAGCCACATGGATATAAGGTGAAGAGTTCTGGCTGAAAAGATATAGTACTTCAGTACAAATAACAAGGTTTTGCTTGCCCTTTGTGCTTGTTGATCTCTGTGTGACTCAGTGGTTTGATAAATGAACCACTGGCTGACAGGAGAGCACAGATATGTATTTAAAAAGTGCATTAACTTAATATAAACTTAAATGAATGGTGAGAAGAAAAATACCAAAGGGCAGTGTGTGTTCCATTTGCTATGTAAACCTCCAAAAGTAGCACAGGGCTTCCTAATAAAACATCAGGAAAACCATGAGCTCCTGGGTGGTGATGAGGCTGGGCTGGGACAGCTCTCCTGAAGCTGTGCAGGGGCACAGTACCTGCCTCATGTTGTACTCACTGCTCTTTCCAAAACTGAGGATTCACAGCTGGAAAATGCACTTTGGGGAGTGGTGGTGATGAAGGAGAGCCTGGGGTGTGTTTTCAGGTCTGCAGGCTTTGAGAGGATTCTGTAGCTGGTGTTCTATGAGCTGGATTCCCAGGTTTTACTGTAGATGGGGCATAATATTGCTGCTTTTTAAGGATGCATGGGGAGAGGTTTTATCAAAGGCTTGGTGCTCTTAGAGATGGTGATTTAATACAATATTTAATCTGGTTACAAGTTTAGTAGAAAAGGAAAAGAAATTTTAGTAGTTAAATCAACTAACCTTTTAGTAAAGTTGATCCTCTTTGAAATTCCTTCCTTTGTGGCACAGTGGCTCCCTCAAAAGTACAGGAATTATCCACCCCTAATTAAGGTTAATCTTCCTGGTCAAACCATCCACTTCATTGCTGCTTTCTCCATGTGAAACTTCCTGATGACCTTGAATTGTGTTTGCCAAATAAGTTATATTTGTGTGCAAGTTGGTATTTATGAAGGTATTTTTCCTTGGAATGCAGTCCTGCCTGGAAGGTCTTCTTAAGTAAAATGTGTGTATCAGTATTGGCTATCAAAAAGAAAAGATTGCTGGAAGGAATGGTACAGATGGATCTATTCTGATGGCCTATTCCTCTGTAAATGGTGCATCTCAATCATTGCAACCTGTTAGCCAGGCTCATTCATATTTATATTATAAATGTTTCTCCTCTTTTGATGGCTTGTGGAAATGGGCAACATTAGATCCTTAATGAAGCAGAATTTTTGAGATGGGAAATCCACACTTATTCTCTCTTCTGAGAAATGAGGATTTTGAGCAGGAGCTAAAAAAGGCTGCAGCTGAAAAATAGTCTTCAAGAAGGCTTTTATTATGGCTTTGTAATTGGTTGCCTGTAGCACATGAGCAAGCTCTAAGCATTTTAGCTGGGTGTTGGTAGAGGAACATCTCCATCTGTGGTTCACTAATTGCCTCATAATTGTGCAGGGATCAGGGTGCACATTTCCCTGGGCTCAGATCACCTTCATCATAAGGATGTCTAAGCTGGAGGTGACCTTGTCAGAAACCTTTTGGGTTTGTTCTTTTTTTTTTTCTCTCATATTTTTGGATTTATGGCATTATTCTGTGTTAATAAAGCAGCAGCCTTTGGGGATGTTCAGGACATTGAGGTGCTGTAGGTGCACAGCCAAGGTTCTTTCCCCTTTATCTGGGTTTTTTTGTGGTCAGGATGTGGCCTTAGTTCACATGAAGTGATCTTCTGTGCAGGTGCACCCCCTGGGTGAATTAATTCAAACTTCTAATTGCAGATGTCTTGATAGGGATGTATCTGCTGAGGTGGGCTGGTGGCTTTTGGCATGACAGCAAGGTTATCTGAGTTGTGTTGTGCAGGCCGTGGCCCAAAACCTTTCACAAGGGCAAGGTTCAGTTGCCCTGCAGAAGTTAGATTGTGAAGAAGTCTTCAATCTCATTTGACAGATGGCTCTGAAGTGCCTGTGGCTGCCCTTTGTCACTTGGGATGCTGCTGAAGAGGATCCTTCCATAGAGGGATCCCTCATTTCTTCCCAAAGCTGTCTTAAGGCAAATCCTTCTTTTTTCACCCTGCATTTCTGCACATAAAGCTCAGCAGAAGCAGGACTGGAGGAGTATAAAGCTGGGGCCTGGCTGCCTTGGGCTGCTGCTCTTGCTCAGCCCTCAGCACCTCTCTTGCTGGTAACCTGGGTGAAATGCAACTCAGAAGCCTCTTCTCCCATAATCCTCATGTTCCAACAAAAATATGGCTCCAAAATGAGATTTCTGTGCACTGTTACTGCAGAACACTGTTCACAGCCAGCAATAGATAACAGTGAGGGGAGAGAGGTGGGAGTGTTTCACACCTGCTGGCAGCCAGAGCTTCTCTGGACTCATGGAAAAACCTTCTTTTGTTATTTTTTTCCTGCTGCTGTCTTGTTCTGGCCTTGCCCTTGCGATGACTGCTCCTCCTTGGAGCATTGGAGGTGCTGAGCCCAGGAGAGGGAGAGCAGACCACGAGATGGCAGCAGCTGAAAGCAGAACCAAGGCTGACTATCTTTAGACACTTTATTTTGTAACTACTTCCCTCCTGGTTTTTATCCCTGCACTTGGTTTTCTTCAGGAATGTAAATATTAGCAGAAAAACATGAGAGGAAATCCATCTAAAACCTTACTGGTCTTTTAATATTTGAATGGAACAACCTTTCTCTCCAAATATTTTCAATCTTTGACCTTTTAAGGTAACTTTTAACTCATGGAATAAATTTCCTGCCAATCTCTCTGTTATCTACATGGCTTAAGTTAACTGATTTACCTTCTCCTTGCTATTTTCTAGCTTTATCCTGTTAGGAAATTCCTTCCTGTAGTATTTCTCCTTCCTCATGCTGGATCCAAGGTTTTCCAGGTGTGGCTGTTCTGTGTTTTTGTGGAGTGTACAGACTTTTTGTGCTGTGTTTCACACCCTCTACATCACAATTTATTGTGAGAAACATTCTTGGGACTCAGCACAGAGTAAGCTGAGATCACATAACTGATTAGTAAATGCACCAAGTGTGTGGAGTGTAATTAAACTCTTGTAGCTGGGAGTTTTTTGCCTTTAGCATTAACCAGACTAAGAGGGCAATCTGAGATCTGACAGCTGGGGGTGGTGAGGTCCAGCTTGATCTGATCCAAATTCCCTCCAGCAGTATTGAGTTTCCACAGCTCACAGATGAGACTAAAAAGGTGTAGAGATAAATCAGAGTGTTCTCCTGCTGTGCCTGCAAGGGATGTGGGTTCCCTCTCTGCCAGAACTTCAGTGTGTGTGTGGCAGCTTCCTGGATGACCCTATGGAGGAAGATGATCTTCCTTTTATTTTTCCTGCTAGCCAGCAAGCAGAATGTCTCTGAGCTGATGTCCTGAGGAATGAGCCTGTTTAGAAACAAAAGGAGCTTTTGCCTCCTGGGCCTGTCTCCTGGAGGAATTTTATACTTCTCTTTCTATTAAAGCTGAGAAGAGAACCCCTTGGTGAGAAACTGGTGATCCCCTGAGTCCCAAAAGGACTTTGTGGGAGGCAGTCAGGGATGTGGGAATTGTCTTATCCAGCAGGGAGTGGAGCCACCTTCTCCCTGGGCACAGGACATCACTTGTTCCTCATGGGGACTCTCCCAGCCCTGTGTTTTCCCCCTACAGCTGGTGTTTTTTTCTGGTGGGAGGAGTGAGCTGTCACTGCTGGATGAATTCATGATTCCTGCTCATGAAGGTTGCAAGGACTTGACACATCCCAGTGTGGAGCTGAATATTGCTGGGAGCTGTGGGTTCTGCAGCATCTCATCAGCCCGGGCTGCTCCAGGATATCCTTTCTGTCCTGTGGGCAAAAAAATATCCCTCTTCTTTCCAAGCCAAGTACTGCAGATGCAGGCTGGATCTTGAAGTCCTCCAGCCATGTCTGGATTTGTCCTGTGTGTGGTTTGGGGTTTTTTTCATAATGTTTGTGCTGCAAGTGGAGATAATAGTTCCTTCTGGGAGACACTTGATGGCATTTGTGGGTGGAATTTCTTTTACCCAGTGATGGATATGTTGCAGAGAATGAGAATGTTGCTTGGGGCTGTTGAAGAGTGGTGGTGCCACTTTGGAGCTCTCTAATGGATGCTAGTGCTGTTTCCATGAGGCTGTCCAGAAGGAAAAGCAACACTTTTGGTAAACTATGCACCCAAAAGCAGGAACAAGCTGGGAGAGAGATGGGGAGAAGCTGTGGAGGAGCCTGTCTGAACAGTGGCTGTGTTCGTGTGTGGTGGGATGCTAGAGAGGGGAGATGTGGGGGTTTGCCTGGCACTGCAGAAACCAGCTGTGTGTGTGGCAGCAGGCACAGCAAAGACCTAAAGCAGGGAGGAAGGGAGAGCTGCCACCTGTGACTGGTGGCACAGCTGCTGGTTTCCCACTCTGACCCCTTGTTCTGCTGCTGAAACCAGCTTTGGCTTTGGAATGAGCTCCTGCAGGGGAGTCTCACTTACTGGGCAGGTATTTTTATCCTGAAGAGGTCTGAGGGAATTTCAAGCATGCACGTGGGACTTGGGTTTTTGTTTGGTTGGGTTTTGGTATGAAGGATACAGCTCTTGAGCATCTTCCCTCAAAGCTGTGTTTTCAGTACTGGCAGAGAGGTGAGGAGTTTGATAATTTGTGAAGTTCCATGGCTCCAGAGTTTGTCTTCCCAGATCCCTCATTTATAAAGCTTAATTGACAAATTCATCCATCAGAAACTTGTCTCCTTCCAATTGCAGCCACCAGTATGTGCCTAATTTCCAAAGCATTAGTCTTGCTGAACAGATCATTCCAGGATCTCTAACATCAATCAGTGTGCTGGGAATTTTGTTGACATGCGTCTACATGTTATTTTCCATTAGAACAGACACTTCTAGCTATTGACAAGTATCATTTGTCAGATAATGTTGTGGTTGTGATGTTTTGTAACTCTGCACCCCCCTTTTTAGGGCTCTGTAAGGAATGTGGTGCTTAGCTGGTGCTTTTTCTCTCAGCTCAGAATTTGCCACTGGATGGTGCCAGCGAGAACCTCTGCAAGGAAAATTGCAAAAAATAAAGCAAACCCTTTCTGATGTGTCTGGTAGGTGCCTGATCCAGACTGGGATCACACCACAGTGATTTCTGGAAGGGGAACTGGGAGTTGCAGACCCTCTGTGTCTTCCCATGGAGTTTAACTCCTGCACTGAGGGCTCAGCTGTGCCAAGAAGCCCCTCGTGATGGAGCCATCCCTGAGCAGCTTCTTGCCCACCTACCACAAGAGTTTCAACAGCTGGGGGAAGCTTGTTTTCATGCCTTACAGCTCACACATCCTGATTTTTGCAAGGATATGAGAGCAGGAGTGATGTTCCAGTCTGCCACAAAGTGCCATTTTTCTGCAGGGAAGTGCAGAAAAAAAAAACCCAGTTAGGGCAAGCACACTGTGGGAAGTATAACACTTAACTTCCCTCTCATTGCCACCTTCATAAAAATTCAGCCCACTTGCAAAAGCAAGCCAGGAGGTCTTCCCCACCCAGGCAGCTTTTGGGATGTGATCAGGAGCTGGGAATGTGTGAATCTCCCAGAGCTTTAAATTATATCTATACATACAAACAAGCATTGGCAGTGTGAGAGGCTGGTGAGGCTCTCTGACTTGCATGGCTGAGCCATTTCATGGAATCATTGAATCACAGAAGGGTTGGGGTTGGGTGGGACCTTAATGCTCAATTTGTTCCATCCCCTGCCATGATCAGGGACACCTTCCACTATCCCATATTGCTCCAAGCCCCATTCAGCACCTCCAGGGATGGGGCAGCCACAGCTTCTCTGGGCAACCTGTGCCAAGGCCTCACCACCCTCACAGGGAAGAATTACTTCGTTAAAGTAAGAAATGTTAATGGTTCCTGGGCTGGGGAATGGTTCCTGTTTCTAGGGAAGCAAAGTGAGGAGGGCTTGGAGATGAAAGTGAACAGGATGAGGTGTCATGTTCTCTGGAGAGCCCCTGTTAGGGACATTCTGGGCACACAGTGTGGTCACAAAAATGAGTGGCCCTGTGAACCACCCATCCAAGGATGCTCTGAATCTCCCACCTGGGAGCCTGTGCTCGATGGCACGGATGTTCCCTGCAGGCCCAGAGTGCTCTTTGAAATGCCAGCACCTCTCCACTCCCAGAATCATCTCCTGCAGCCTTGAGGCTCCCTTGAGGGCAGGAGCCTCCAGCTGTGGAGGGAGCGCTGCCTTCCCTCAGCACCTTCTCTGAGCCCCTTCATTTTTCCTCCTTTTCTTCATTTTTGCTTCACTTTAACGGCATGGCGAGCCAGAGGTTCCTGTTTCAAGCAGCAGAACGTTGTATTTCATTAACTCCATTACACACTTGGTTTAATTTCCAATTAGCTTGGGATGCTAGGGAAATAATCTGATTGCTTTGACTGGTTGGCGTTCTGGATGCGCCGAGCTTCCCTCCTGTCCCCCCAGCCCCTGCAAAGCTTTTCTGTGTGGGCTGCCAGGCAGACATGCAGCTTTTCAGCCACCCCCTTCCCTCCCTGGTGCTGTTTGATACCATTTGCTCTGAGCTGGAGGTTTGAGCTGCCAGAAGGAATCACTTGGAAATCACAGAGCTCCTACCTCTGCAGCTTCCCTCGAGGTCAGCTCTGGTCTGCCTGGCTGCACAGGGAGTTTGTCTGGAGGTGGATTTAAAACTGTTGGGTTCTTCTTAAAGCTGGGATGTAGATTTGAGTGGAAGAGGTTTGGGCTTGGTTTCTTTTTAGTTTGTTTTTCTTTTTAAATTTTTTAATAAGAGCCTGGGAGGTTTTGATTATCCTCATCCCAATTTAGGCTTCTCCAAGAACCTAAATTTATTGGGAAATTCAATAAATTCTTCCAAATTTGTCAATAAATTCCAATAAATTTCCTCCAATAAATTCCTTCAAATTTGTCAAAATTCCTCCAGCCAAAAGGAGATTTATTGTCATTCAGCTCATCCATGCTCCAAAGGGATGTTGCTGTGGCTGCATTTGAATAATGTCATTGTGTACCCAGGGTAAACTCATTTACATCAGCCAGCCAGGGACCTGTTATTGTTATTAAGTATTATTAATTCTTCAATCTGCTCTGCATTTTCATTTTCTGGGGGATTTTTAGGCAGATCATAATTTGGTAGCTCTTAGCTTAAAGTTAGTATTCTTAATTGTGAGTCAAATGAGGCATTTTCCAATGGAGTTAACTTGGAATTTTAAAAGCTGTTTCTGTTCATTAGCTGTTTATGCTTCCATATCTGTGGCTACTCAGTTGACTTCTGTTTTTTCATTATTTTTGAGAACTCAATACTACACCAGCTGTTAGTTTTATGTACTTTAAGTCTGCTTCTTCCAGTCTATGGAATAAAGTGTACAACTGGTTGGTTTCTCATCAAAATGAACATGGGGCATGTTTTGAAAAGCAGAGAACACTTTGTTTCCTAAAGAAACTTAGGGGTTTTTGCAGTCAGCCTGTGAGACTTGTCTAGTTCCTTGGTCCTATACCATTTGTAAACTTTAGCTTACTTCTATGTCCCCCAGCAATTCCGTGATTTTTTATTTTAAAGAGAAAATAACTTCTTGTAACTGAGCACTTTGTTCTTGCTGTTTAATGTAGTTGGGCTTCCTGATGTTGCGTTGCTGTGTTAAGGAAGAAGTGTTAACTGAGCTGAAGACTTAAGGTTCAGCTTTGATGTTGCAGATTTTTTTTTGGCCAAAACCCATCTTTCTAAATATTTCCAGTGGCACTTCCATGAGTGCCAGAGCACACAGTGGGTTAGCAGGTGATGTAGCACCAGAATTGGTACCGAGTGGTTCTTTGTGGACTTTCTGCCATGCCTGAGTGAGAACTCTTAGTGTGGGGGATGCTGCAGTCCTTGGCCTGACCTCTCACTTGGTGGGAGCAGTTGGCAGAGCAGGAGCTGTGTGCTGGAATTGTGCAGTGCTGCTCTGTGTTCCTGGTGCTGCCTGAGGCACTGGCAGTGCCAGGGAAGAGGTGAGGCTGTGCTCCAGCCAGTGTTTGTGTTGGACTGTTTCCTGAGAGCTGTTTGTATTTCAGCTGTGCTGGGGCTGTGTGAAAAGCCTTGAAGATGCTGATTGTTTTTGTTGGCATAGCACAACACCATAACACATCAATATGTTCAGTGCAAATCGCCAGCAAGTCCTTTTTTTAATAAATATTGTTTGAAGTTTGCATTTATTCCCCACCCTTTCCCTTATCCCCTTGGCTTCAGTTATCTCCTTGTCCCTGGTGCTGAGGTGGGAGCTGAGGACCAGCTTTAATTGTGGACTGCAGATTGTAGATCCCAGCTCCTCTGGCAGGACTGAGCTGTTCCACAACCCCTCCCAGTCCTTTTTTTAACACTCAAGGAGAACACAGCCCATGTCCCTGAGCCCATCTGACCTTCTGCCACTTCCTCATGGATGCTTTGAACGGAATGATGAGTGGACTGCCACGTGCTGTCCCATCCTCAGCTTTGAGCTGGACACTTGCATTTCTGCTGACAGGGACCCAAAAGTTCGTTTTCAGTTTGGTCTCTGGGCTGGAGCTGCTGCTCTCCACCCATGGGAGCAGAATTTCTGTGCATCCTCTGCCCTTGGCAAACACAGAGATGGACTCCATGGACCCTGCAAGGAAGGGAATACGAGCACAGGGTTTAGGACATCCTGGAAGTGCCCAAAAATATCTGAATATGGCACCTGGGGACATGATTCAGTGGTGGGTTTAGCAGTACTGGGTTAATGGTTGGATTCAGTGATTTTGGAGTTCTTTTCCAGTCTCAGTTCTATTCTAAAATTCTCTCTTAGTTACTAATTTATCAATTACTGCAACAAAGTGGCTGGCAGTGTGAGTGCAGTTGCCAGAGCTCCTGTCCCTCTGTATGACTGACAGGTCCCTTTCTCTGATGCTTTGGCTGTGTAATTTTTTTTTTGTCAATTCAAATTTTTTTTTCCCAAAGTACCATCATTTTATAAGCAATTTTTGTAAGGATTTTGAACTTTTCAGTGGCTTTTGTGATATGTCTTCACTGCTAACTTCAAAAATACAATGATACTAAAAATCTTTTACTTCAGTTTTATGCTGTGTCACATTAACCATTCAGGAATTAGGCAAATTAAATAATGAGGAGGATAAGCAGCCTATCTTAATAAGTTCCTCATTAAAACAGTACAAGAAGACAGCAGCTCTGATTGCTAATGATTTTGGTGACAGAAGGCTCATTCAACTAATGAAATTCATAAAATCTTGGATCAAAATCCTATCTCTGACCTCTAGGTGTGAAATGCAGAACAATCAACATTACTGTGCCTGTGCAATGACTTTGGAATATATTGGTTTAATGACAAGCAGGGATGGGAACAAGGCAGGGAAAGTTCTGGTTGTGCTGTTCTTGTTTTCATTGTACTGCATCAAAAGCATCTTCAGCCACCCAGACAATCAGATGATTTTAGATAAGATGTTTCTTTGCCTTAATCTCATAGAAAATAACACCATAAATCTTCATTTGAGCAGGTATTTATTGGGAGTTGGGCTGGACATGACGTCCATTGTAAAATGTCCTGAAAATACCTTTTCATAGGGGATTTCATTTTCTGTGTCAAACTCTGCTTAAATCCCTTTTCCTGTTAGTTTAACAAATAAGACTTTAGTCTCATCTGCAAATTTTCTATTTTGTCTCTATATTCTGCAGTTCTTCTATTTAAAAAAAATCTTCCCATGGAGTCTGTTGGAATAACTGTTGAATTTGGGTATGGAATTAAGAGTTAGAAATTTCTGCTGCACTCCCACTTCTATTTGTGTCAATCTGGACCCTGGACCTCCTCTCTGTGCTTCGTTTCATCTGTGCTTAAAAAAGAGAAGACCTTATATAGTCCTAAATGCAGCAGGAATATTTTCAGGGATGAGTTGTGCTGGAGTGCTTGCTTTACCATGGCTCCATAAAGCCAAAAAGGATGTTCTGGAGACTGAAATTGAAATATAGGTTATTAAACATTTAGCAGGAGTTGCCCATTTTAGAGAAATGGTTTGTTTGCTCTCAAACTGTGTGACCTGCCAGTGCTGCTGCAGAGCTGGAGCCTGCCAGGCACCTGCCAGCTCATTTCTGGATCACTGCTAAGCCATGTGCCATGGGGAAATTGGGCAAGAGGCACACATTCCTGAATAAATAGGGCAACCAACTGGAGGTTTGGGCACCCTGACTGTAAAGCTGAGCATCCCCTGGAGCTGGGGGAGGATGTGGAGCCTGCAGGGAGGCAGGGGGGTGATGTTCCCTGTGGGTGCCACAAAGTCTCTTGTCCTTGTCCTGGGTTCCTTTTCCTCCCAGTGAAGCTTTGGGCTCTGCAGGTTGGTTGTGAGGTTGTGCTGCATCCCTCACATATCTGAAGGCTCAGATAACTGCTGTGGCAGCTGATGGAGCTCCAGTTTGCTCCCTGTGTGTCCCCAGCCCCTCCTGCTCTGCTGACAAGGAGCTCTTCTTCCCCCAGGTGGTTGCGAACGCCGTGGCCGCGCTGTCGGAGATCAGCGAGTCCCACCCCAACAGCAACCTGCTGGATCTGAACCCTCAGAACATCAACAAGCTGCTGACAGCTTTAAATGAGTGCACAGAGTGGGGGCAGATCTTCATCCTGGACTGTCTGTCCAACTACAACCCCAAGGATGACCGGGAAGCTCAGAGGTGCGGTGGCTTTTTGGTGGCACTTGGGGGCTGCTGGGGGTGGTGCAGCTCTGGAAGCACTTCTGGTAACAGGGCACTGTGGCAGCACAAATAAGACTTGATAAACTAGATTTAAAAGCAAAGCTACTTTTGGTAGCTGGGGTTGATGTTGGAATCCTGCCCCTTCCCTCTGCAGAACTATTTTCTCTGTTTATATTTTTAAATTTTATTTTCTATTTAAAAGCCTGGTTCTTATGGGGACTGACACTACTAAGAAGGGATCAGCCCAAGACCAAACCTGTAACAGTGGAAGCAGTGTTTGGAGGATTTTCTGGTTTAAAGCAGAGCTTTCCTATTTGGTTTTGCTGCTTTGAGAGGCAAGAAGCCTTTATAGGTTTGTGGGTTTCTAAAGTACTGCAGGTCTGGAATAATTTCCAACTGAAAACTAGTCTGTGATATGATAGAAGTGAAAATAAAGGTAAGAGATTATCTTTCTTACTGTTCCAAATTCACCTTTGTGCTTTTACCTTTAACTGCAATGACTAAACCTATATAGAAAGACTTTAGGGTTTGGGTAGTGGGCTGTTAGTTTGTGCACTTCAAGCCTCTTCCTCATCTGTCTCCAGAATCACAAAAAGCCAGATTGTGTTCCCAAGAAAACAAGGATTCAGCCAGAAAAGTAACTTGGAACAGGGAGACTCTGAGATGATGTATTTAATGCAGCTGAGGTGGGGATGGAGGGGGAGGAAGGATCACAAGCCCACGTACAAAATCCTGGCCAGGCCAGTTGGAATTTGATGGGTTTCTGCATTGACTCTTTTTGATGCACTGTTTCTAAGAAGCCTCCCTTTAGTCTTGCTGGGTTTTTTTTTTTTTTGTTCTCTTGTGTTCTGTTTCTGTGCCAGAAGCAGCTCTTAATGAGTGCTAGAAACCTGCAGAGCTCTCCAGGGTGTGAGCCTGGTGTTATCCCAGCTCTGGCAGAGGAACCACTGCTCTGAGCACCTGTGAACATGTCCCAGCTCCTCAGCTGCAGTTCCTCTGAAGAGTGATTTCTCCTTTTGCTCCTTTGTGTGGAGTTTATTTCCTGGAGTCAGACAGCACTAGGAAAGCCTCCCTCCTTTCCAGCAGAGTGTCACTCCCTTGTGCATGGGGAAACTGAGGCACAGAGAGAGGAAGCAGCTGGCACATGCAGGTGGCCTTGGGCAGAGGCAGCTGGGGGTGCTCTAAACCTGACTTGGATTTCTCTGCTCTTCACTGAGCTGTGCTGCTTCCTTTCCAGCATGGCTGAAAGCAAATCTTGCAGGAAAAGAAACTTCAGGAGGCACAGATGGGAATAAGATTGTTCTGGGTTAGCAATATGCAGGAGGGAGTGGGAAGAAACTTGACAGATGCTCTAAGAAAGACCATATGAACCCAAACTTCCTTTCTTTTTGGGATGGGCTGTTTAGGATGCTCTTTGATTACAGGATCCATTATGGCAAGTGGGATTTGGGAGGATATTTAGGTCACTCTCTTCTTGTGTATTCAGAGGAACAGAAATCTTTTTCTGTTGAAGTGACAGCAACCCCCAAGCAAGCCAGAAGCATGTATCACTTCTGAATGGTTATATGGAGGCTAAAGTGCTTTTCCAGTAGCTGTTTTTGTTAAAGTTTTGTTTGTAAGCGACAGACAAGATCACACAAATAGAAAATACCACCAGGAAAAAGCAGGAAGTGTGGAATTGTTCCTGATCTGACTGTGGCAGGAGAGAAACTTGAAGCTGTGAGAGAAGTCCCTGTTTGTTTCCTGCTGCTTTCAGGAAAACAGGACTTTGCCCATTCATTGTGAACAAAACCAAATCCAAGCAGTGTCTGAGAAGCTATGTGCTGTCTCCTAAGTTTACATTTGAAATATTTGGCACCCTGAAATCCATGTGAACCCTTTCTTGTGCCTCTGTCCCAGCATCTGTGAGCGGGTGACCCCCCGGCTGTCTCACGCCAACTCAGCAGTGGTGCTGTCAGCAGTGAAGGTCCTGATGAAGTTCCTGGAGCTCCTTCCCAAGGACTCTGACTATTACAACATGCTGCTGAAGAAACTTGCCCCTCCTCTGGTGACTCTGCTGTCTGGAGAGCCCGAAGTTCAGTATGTTGCCCTGAGGAACATCAACTTGATTGTGCAGAAGAGGTAAAGGCTCAGGGGGTTTAATTCCTTGTGTTGTCAAAGGCCTTCTGGTTATCTCAGCTCTCCAGATACTGCCACATGCACAAAATTTCTTTTAATCCAGGCTCAGATCCCTTGAGAGCCAGGTTAAACAGTCTCATGACTCTGGTAGCCTGAACTGATTTCCTTTATAGCATACTTGGAATACCATTTCATGCAGTATTTCTTTACCTGCCTCTCTTCACCTTCTCTTTTTGAGTAGTCAGAATTGGCCTCTATAAATCAAAATGGCAAACAGGAACAGTTCACAGTGACCTGCAGGATCTCCCTGTGCCTGTGTTACTCTGTTCAGCACAGACCCACCAGGCTGGTGACATCCTGGTGCACAGTGGGTTGGGGTTTTTCCTACCACTTTATTCCCATGTTCATGTTTTATTGCTGCTGATCCTTGCTGGAAAGGTGAGATAGCTTGGACAGCTCTTTGTGATTATATTAGGGCAGTTACTGTGCACTGGTATGTTGCAAGGAAAGTGGAAATGAATTTGTGGGTTTTGCATTGAGATAAGGATGTTTCTATTATTCTTTCACTGAAAATATTGTTGTTCACTGCCTGTCGTGGTTGGTTCAGCAGCTCAAATAGAGGAAGCAGAGATATGGCATAGAAAGACTTGAATTATGCATTTTTGCATCTAAATAATCTTTTTGACCAGACTTCTTTCTTCAGGTTGGTGTTTGCACATCCTAGGCATAAAATCAGAGTCAGAGAATGGTTTGGGTTGAAAGGGACCTTAAAGATCCTCCAGTTCCAGCTTCCTCTGCAGGTTTCACATTTCAAATTACTGACAGCCCTGTCCAGTTTGGTCTTGAACACTTCCAGGGATGGGGAGTCCATGACCTTCCTGGTCAAGCAGGGCAAAATGACATCATTCAGTTCCTCAGTGGATATTTGGGGAGATTTCTAAAGAAAAGATGCCTGTTGTTAAAATGGTTTGGGTGTTTTACCACTCTTGTGTGACAACATTATGTTCCCTGCAGGCCTGAAATCCTGAAGCAGGAGATCAAAGTGTTCTTTGTGAAGTACAACGACCCCATCTATGTGAAACTGGAGAAACTGGACATCATGATCCGCCTGGCCTCGCAAGCAAACATTGCCCAGGTCAGCTGGGGCACTCCTGCTGTGCTCTGGGAGGGGAGAACCCTGCCCTGCTCCTTGTGTGAGGGTGTTTGCAGCTACTCAGCATCACTTTTAGGCATCACTGTGCCTGGTGGAGTGCTCTGTGAGTTCTCTAATGGGAGGTGGTGGAGTTTCCCCCAGAACTGAAATGTTAAGAGCGTGGCATGGATGCGTCGTGACCGTGAGGTGGATCTTGTTTCACTGATGACAATTCCAGGAGGAGAACTCATGGATCCTGTCAAATGAGTCACTGCCAGTGCTGAGGTTGGAACGAGAGCCTTGTTTCAAGTGAGAGGGGTGTGCCTGTAAGGGAGGCATTCAGAAAGGCCAAACATTATTGAAGTGTGAATTTCAAGTTGGTGAAATTGTTATAACGCTTGCACAGGCACTCTTCAGAGCTAAAAAAAATCCTCCTTTTGCTTAACTTGCTTCCAGAGTGGGAATAGCACAAAGCTGAAGCTGAACTGAATTGAGATTGACTTCACAGTGTAGATTCTTCTTGTATTTGATGTTGGTTTAATGCAGACCCTTTCCTTGGAGGAGGTGTTCTCGAGTGCACTGCTGGCCATGAGGCCTAACACTAATGCAGAATGATTAATGCCTCTGGTTAGTGCTATTATTGTCCTAGCCTAATTGTCACTGAACAATTTCATTTCATGTGACATTTTGAAGCTGCTCCTTCAGCTCTCTCCTGATGGTTTTTGGAACTGAGCAAGGTAATTCATGCCCTTTTTGTGCTGGGGCATGGAAAATATTTTTAAAATCAGTTTCTATGTGAACATATTCAGAATTTTCTCTTTACTTTTGGTAGACTCCACACCAATTTGAATTTATAATGTTCCAAGAATATGGGCTGTTTGCATGAAAGGCAGTGGTGTCTGGAGGGCAGTCTGAGATCTGCAGACTAATGAATGAATCTCTCCAGCTTCTGAGGAGGCATTCATAAAACAGCACAGGCATTAGCAGGAATATGTCCTGGAATGAGACCTGAGAGCAGCTTCCACCCACATCCCCCTGTGCTGCTGGTGGAGATTCTCCACCCCTGTGCCCATCCTGGAGCAAGGCACCAGGGTGGCTCCAGCCCAGGCCTTGGGCAGTGTTTGGGAAGCATCAGCTGCTGAAGGCAGGTGCTCCAAGTGCTGTGCAGTGTACATCATCCAAGGAAATAATAAAACTTCAAAACACAGATGTCCTGTCTCCTCCTTGCAGATTTATCTGTCTGCAGTCTGGCCCTTCATGGCCTCTTTATCTTGTCATTCTTCTAAGCAATTTGCTTGGATGGGAGATTTTTCAAAGGGCTGTCTGGCTTTGTGCTGCTCCCCTCTCCCTCACCATCTATTTGTGACATCACGATTAAATCCCTGATGTCATGTTTGGCATGAGAAACTGAAATAAATTGAGCTTTTGAGGGAATATAAATTACATATGGTCTTTTCTTGAAATAATTTTATGTAAGCTAAGTGATTTAAGACAAAGGTTTTTAGTTAAAGGTCTGTAAGATCCCAGCAGATCCTGGGTTTAGCCCTTCATCGCTTTCCATTAGCAAAAACACTGAGACAAAATAATAAATCTTAGTTTTACAAGGGGAAGTATCTTCATGCTGTTATTAATCTGTGTATGGATGTTCCAGGGTGTCCTCAGATCTCCTCTGCATCTTCTGTTTGGATTCACCAGGGATCCAAAGGTTCATCTTAGCACAGAAAAGGAAAAGTCGAAATTGGTTGCTGCTGAGAGCTTTGCACACAGCAAATGTTATTTCAGTGTAGGAAGGAATAAAAACCTTGAAGTTTGGTAGGGCTGATTTTTCCTCAGCTCTTGTTCAGGGGGGTTGAAAATAATCAAGAGCAGGCCACCTTTTGACTTTGCCCAGCCTACACCAAGTGTAACCCACACCAGTTTGGATTACACACTGGTGTCACCAACCCAGTGGGCTGATGGCAGAGTTTGTCTGATGTGTGTGGCAGCTGTGAAAGAATATCCTGCTCATCTTCTGGTGCCCAGGCAGCACCACCTGTGAGGGTGGGCTGCTCTGTGAGTGTCCCAGGGGCTGACAGTGGTGTGGTGTCCCCACAGGTGCTGGCAGAGCTCAAGGAATACGCCACCGAGGTGGACGTCGACTTCGTGCGCAAGGCCGTGCGCGCCATCGGCCGCTGTGCCATCAAGGTGGAGGCAAGTATCTCACCCTGGAGCTTCTGTGTGCTTCCCTGTCTTCAGAAACAATGATGGGCTGTGCCACCTCATGTCCATGGTGCTGCAGTTTCGGTGGTGGCCCTCAAGTGGCCTGGATACATCCTGGTTATGGGCAGGGCAGCACTGAGCAGGGTGTGAGCTGTGAGGGCATCATGGGAGGATGGGGTGCTCCTCTCATCTTGCAGGCAGAGCAAGGCAGGTCATTCATCCTTGATGGAATATTTTATTTTTTTATTTGCTTTAGTGGAGCAATGACCACTTATTCATCCAAATCCTTTGAAAGCTGTGGCCTGACCTTTTGAAGGGGGAAGAAGAAGATATTGTATAGAGAAACTCAGTATTATGAAGCATTTTGTGTCATCCTTCCCCTTCATTTCAGAAGAACAGAAGACAGAGGCAGAGAATTGCAGAGATTTGGGGCACTTAAATGCTATTTATACAAACAGGGTGACTCTACTTACGTAAATCCATATAACTTGTGGCTTCATTTGGAGTGTGCTGTCTTTTACCTCAGTGCTTATGCAAACAAGTTCCCAGGAACCTCTGCAGTTATCCAAAACAAGTCTGAAATGTCCTCTGCCAGTGGAACATCCACCTAAGTGCTCATAATAGAATATTGTTTTTTTAGTGATGTCTGTTAATTTTGCTGTAAGTGAATCTGAAATGCCTGTCAGGAGATCAGAATCCTGTGAAAAAGGGGAAGATTTGTGCTGTGGTGTTGGTACTTTTCAGTAAACTGATGACTGAGTGCAAAATGTCACATAAAGTGCTCTAATTTCAGCTGAGCTCATTTAGCTTTTGCTCAAGTGTGTTCCCATGAGCATTGCCTGACAGCAGATTTAAATAATAACCTAATCATGCCTGCCTTAGTGTGGTGTCAGTGCACAGGATTCTCTTGTTTCAGCTAAACTACTGCAAGCCTGTGCACAGGGGACACCAACTTCTGTCCTCTGGAGAGGATCAGCTGCCCTTCTGTGCAGCTCTCTCTTCCTTCCTTCAGCTCTCAGAGGTTTGTCACTGCCAGGGGCTGGCTTTGAAGCATGGCCCCATGGAGCAGGGGCTGCTGCTTCTATTCCATATCTGCACTTCAGAATACCAGAGCACTCCTTCCACGCTGCATCCAGGCAGGAACCTGTCTGGATGGAGCCACAGCAGTGACTGTAGAAAACCCCCCTGAGCATGGAAAAGGGCTACAGAGAAGTTTAAAAGGAGCTGGTGACAGTGCTTTCTGGAGCAGTGCTGTGCTGGCAGGGTGGGAATTGGTTTTAGTACTCAGCAGGGTTTGTAGCCCTGTGCCTGTCCTAGTTGCACATTGAAGGTGGTGTATTCCTGCAGCATCAAGGTGTTTCTAGAAGTTTTTACCCTTTCCTGCCCTCATCCCCCACATTTTTCCCCATCTCTGATATCACCACAGTCACATTTGATAAGCAAAGGACTAGTGATAATGTCCAAGTGACCCCATAATTTTAATTGTGCCTCTCCACTAGCAATTTTAACCTTGATTTTTGGCACTGCTCACTGAAGATGCTGCTGCTAAGGGTGAGGTCTGTTTCCTGCTCTGACAAGAACCAGATTTAAAGAGATACCATGACAGTTGTTCCTCATCCCTAGGTTAATCCCTGTCCCCAGTGCATCTGTGTTTACTAGAGGCTGTTTACACTGTGAGTTATGACTAATGGGAGAGCATCCTCACAGCCATCAGTGTCCAAGTTCCCAAAGCTCAGAAATCTCATTTTTTGACAGAGGACACAGCCAGTGGGAGCTGTTGATGAACGAGGATTCACAGAGCACCTCAGCTCTGCCTTCAGGGATCCTATCTTTTGTCTAATTGTCACTCCTAGGAGAGTGAGACAGAAATAAATTTGTCTGCTGAGAGGTGCCCTGCAAAGCAAATGTGGTATTCCCTTTGCTCTTGGTGCTGGTTTGGGATATGGAACCAACACCCACACTGAGTAGCAAGATTTTGCCCAGGCTTGAGCAGTCACATTGTTTTGGGGGGATGTCAAAACATTTTGCATGGATAGGGCTGGATTATTGATAGCTGAGCTCAGAGGTAGCTTGGGTTTATCTACAGCAAACTGTGGTGTAGCTGCACTTGTCTGCCTTGTGGATTGGTTTGCTCCAGTGGCAGCATCACAAGACACCATCGTGCCATGCTTTGGTTTTCAGGAAAACAAGCAGCACTCCTGTGGGAAAAGGAAATGAAGTGGATGCAGTAAAGATAGGGATTCCTCTGGAGCAAAGGAGAAGCAGAAGGAGCCATCTTACAGGGATATTTGTCTCGTTTCCAAGAGATTCTGCCAGCAGCCTGGTTCTTAGAAATCATTGAGGCTTATGGCTGAGTGTGCTATGTGCTACTTCAATAATCTTTGGGCTTTCATTTGGTTTCTGCAGAAAAACAAAGCAATTTTGACATTGGTTGCTTGTCCTTCCTCACTCCAACTTGAAAGCTGTTTGAGTTGGGGCACTCTTTCATCAGTTTGCAGAGCTCTGCTGTCCCCAGGGATGTTCACCTTCAAAAAGCAGTGTGTTTACAAGGAATGGGGTGAGCTGAGATGGGTTTGGTTAGAGGGACTGCTCTTCTGGGCTTGTGCCCACCACTTTCCAAGGGACTCTGGCTAAAAATCATTGCTGTTTATTTTAAAGTGGATGTTGTGCTTTTCCTGGAAGAAATTATGCTTCAAGGCATCTAAAGAAAAGAAAACTAAACTTTAATTTTTCCTTGAATTGTACAGCTCTTAAAGCTCTGTTAGTTGCAGGCTCTGACAGGGCTGCACTGCTTGTTGCCAGCAGTGACTGGTGCTGTAGATTCTGTAGAATGGATGTGGCACAGATTTACCCCCATCAGGTCACTTGTTAAAACATCAGATGAAAGCTACTGAGATGAAGAGGTGAAATTTGAAGCTCTGGAGCATCTCTCTTGCAGGGACTTTGAGCAGGGCTCCCACTGTGAGCCAGGTCAGTGTGTGGAGCCAGGTCCATGGTCAGTCCCCATGAAGTGGAAGTCAAGTGGATGTTGTGCTTTTCCTGGAAGAAATTATGCTTCAAGGCATCTAAAGAAAAGAAAACTAAACTTTAATTTGTTTTTCCTTGAATTGTACAGCTCTTAAAGCTCTGTTAGTTGCAGGCTCTGACAGGGCTGCACTGCTTGTTGCCAGCAGTGACTGGTGCTGTAGATTCTGTAGAATGGATGTGGCACAGATTTACCCCCATCAGGTCACTTGTTAAAACATCAGATGAAAGCTACTGAGATGAAGAGGTGAAATTTGAAGCTCTGGAGCATCTCTCTTGCAGGGACTTTGAGCAGGGCTCCCACTGTGAGCCAGGTCAGTGTGTGGAGCCAGGTCCATGGTCAGTCCCCATGAAGTGGAAGTGTCTTCCAGGTCACAGCCTCAAATCCCTCCTGGAGCAGAAGGGATCAGAGCAGGACATGGTCAGGTTGCCATTCAGTGCCTCTGTAGTGCCATAGTACCCATAAAGCTGAGCTAAGGAGGGAGAGGTATCATAAAAGAATATTACAGCAATCACCCATTTTATGTGATGCCTCTCTGACACCAATTGTATTGGATTTTTTTTCTGTTTGGTGTGAATTTCAGGGGAGAGTTTTATGACTTCTGCCAGTTTGCAAAGACAGAGCAAGTGTTGGTTTGTGGTGATCCTCCCTTGGCTGATCCTCTTGTCAGCCTGTTTGTGTTGACAGGCCCTGTGTGAGATACCCAGGAGGGCAGGAAACTGCCAGAAGGTTTTAGTCTCTGACCCAAATTCTTGAGGTTTGTCCTTGAGATTTTTGCCCATTCTCAAAGAACCTATTCCTGTGACTAAAATGCCATTCCACTCCTCCTCCTCCTCCTCCTGCCCAGCCTTTAAGTGCTCTGTAAGTCAAGGGAGCTGTTAACTCACTGGAATTGAAAAATCCACCTACATTGCTGTTGTTTGTGCCCCACAGTGTTTGTCTCCAGCCTGAATCCTTTATGAGTGTTCCAAAGGCAGTGTTGGGAGCAGTCTGCTTCTCACATTAATCACCAGCTGTGTAATGAGGCTTCATGTGTGCTCTGCTAATAACCAAATCACTGCCCTTATTTGAGACTCTCTGCTGCTGGAGTTGGTTGCTCCTGTGATGTCCTGCCTCGCTGTGCTGTTTGGGAATAGACCTCCCTGAATTATCTGCCTCTAGCTCCACTCCTGGTTCCTGGAGCATGACAGTGTCCAGTCCTTGTTATCTTGCAGTGCCTGTGAATTGAACTAATTAATTGAAAGCTGCATTAGGAGCAGCTGAATTTCTATTTTTAGCTGTACATTTCACATGTTGTTAGTGATCTCACCCCAAAAATACTGAACCTGTTGCTGCTGGGAGCTGCTTTTTGCTGCTGGTTTTGACAGCACTGTTTTCTCCTGCCTTCTGGCTTTGCTAGAAACTTTCCTGCAGTCCCTGTCAGAGCTTTCCCAGCTCTGATTGCCTGGCATGGGGAGCCCCAGATTGCTCCTGTAGTGGCCTGTAGCAGCTCCAGGGTGATACAAATAGCAGTGTAGGTGATGTTCTCAAGCTTTCTCATGTGGTGACCAACTTTCTGCTGGTTCAGTTGCTTCTCTTACTTTCTAGAGGAGCTGGAGCCAGCTGGTGTCCCCACTGTAACAACCTTTTGTTCCCCTGTAGTTCATTTCTGGACAGAGTTTGTAGCTCTTGTCCTCTGGGCCTTTTCTCATACACATACCATGTTCCTCAGCGTGTGCTCTGGGAGCAGGAGTGTTGCTTCAGCTTTTTTAATTGTGTTTTTCTGCTGTCTCCAGCAATCTGCAGAGCGCTGTGTGAGCACACTGCTGGACCTCATCCAGACCAAGGTGAACTACGTGGTGCAGGAGGCCATCGTGGTCATCAGGGACATCTTCCGCAAGTACCCCAACAAGTAGGTGGAAATGGCCTCAGGGTTTTTGGGAAGCACTTGGCTGCCATCATCAGAATAGAGCAGACCTCAGCTCAGCAGGGCTCTGAAGCCAAGGGGGAAGCAGTGATCCCACTCCTAGTTTGGTAGGATTGAGGTGTTGGCTCTAAATGAGGTGTCAGCCTGGCTTATTAGTTTGAATTGAAAGGTTTTCCTTCCCCACCACTCTATACTGAAGCCTGGATTAAAAGCAGGTAAAGTTCTTGTAGAGGTTGCCAGAAGGAAAATTTGGCCAAGTTTACAGCATCAGGCTATTCTGGTTTTAATCCCCTCTAGAAATCCATGAAGTGTACAAGTCTCCTCACAGGGCTGTGAAAGTTCATGGCTCCCATGGTCTGAGATCCAGTCAGGTTGTGCTGAACAAAGCACTGCTGGTTTTTCCCTCCAAGTGTTCCCTCTGGCTTGGGCAGAACTCAGCTTGTCTTGGTTCTGCAGTAAGATTTTGTCTCAGCCAAAGAACTGCAACAGTGTTTTTCAGCAGAGAATTCATGATCACCTGAAAAATAATATGGGACATCTGCAGGCTTCCCTGGCAATTTCTGCTGTCACTCTCTGCTTTGTGGGGATACCCACACATGGGAATAGGGAAAGCTAAATTAGTGTGGGATATGGTCTGGTTTACAATAAAGCCTTGGGGAGAGTGCAATACCCAGTTTAGAGTTACCAGGCTGGAGCCTCCAGCAAGGCTGCAGGATCTGATTCAGCCTCATGGTTTGAACTGTTGAATCAAATATTCACATTAGCAGACAGAACAGAACAGGCAGCTTTGTCTTCAACTCCACATCTTGGTGGTCCTGCTGATGGATTAAACTGCAATGACCCTGTGAGATCTCAGTGCTCAGCTTTGGGAGGAAAAAAAAAAAAGTTGAATGAAATGCTGCTTGTGTAGAAACACAAGACATGACTTCAGTGCAGAATGATTGGGGCAGAAATGGAGTGAAAGTTCAGTAATCCACCTGTACTCTGACAAACCAGGTATGAGAGCATCATTGCCACTCTGTGTGAGAACCTGGATTCCCTGGATGAGCCAGATGCCAGAGCTGCCATGATCTGGATAGTGGGTGAATATGCTGAAAGAATTGACAATGCAGATGAGCTGCTGGAGAGTTTCCTGGAGGGTTTCCACGATGAAAGCACTCAGGTAAAGTTGCAATGTGCATTTTATCTGTAGTTGTTTTGTGCAGTGTGTTTATGGGATGGACAGTAAATGTTATTGCAGTGGTCAAACAATACTTGTCGATAAAAGCTTCAATATTGGGCTAAAATAAAACTCTTGGGAATCTGCAGTTTTGCTTTGTTGTCTGTATCTCCAAAAATTCCCATCTTGGAAGGACAAGAGCGGGTTCCAGAGGTTGCATATGTCTTGGGGGAATGGCTGTACTGGGGACCAGAACTTAGACAGTGATGGGGTATGACACAAACCTCAGCCTGCTGCTCAGGGACTTCTCTGTGAAAGTGTTTTGCAACAGGCAAGAGTCAGTCTCATTCTACTGGGTTTCACTGGTAGAGAGCAGTGTCATGCTGTGAGGAAACTGAAACCATGTTTAATACCAGTAAAGGAATTTCTAATCTCTCCTGTGCCCCTCTCTCTTAGGTGCAGCTCACCCTCCTGACTGCAATAGTGAAGCTGTTCTTGAAAAAGCCTTCTGAGACACAGGAGCTGGTCCAGCAGGTCCTCAGCCTGGCCACACAGGTAAGCCAAGGTATCCAGTGACCCAGAGCCCTGCAGACACTCTGCTGGCCTGCTGTGTGATGTCTCCCAGCTGCCAGGCCAGGCAGCTTTGCAGCAGATCAGATTCAAGGGTGTTCCTTCTCTCCCAAACAGACTCTATTTAAAAGCTGCTCTGTGCCTGTTACCATCTGGAATCTGCTTTCTCCTTCTTTGCTCTTGCTTTATCTTTATTTTATTCCTTCCCCATTCACTCACTAAATGGCAAGTTAGGGACAGTGTAGAATTATCAAGAAATCAAAATTCCTTCTCCTTGAAGGTGGCTTGCAGTGAAACATCTGGAGCTATAACGGAGGCAAAGAGCCTGGCAGAGACTTTGTTCTGTGAACAGCAAACTTTAAGCAGTGCTGTGAAAAAGAAAGAACCAAGGATTGGGGTTTTTGCCTTTGTACTTGGATGCTGTCAGCCAGTGTGGCAGCTTTGCTGGAGGCTGTAGCAGTGGGTTAAGATCATGGATTCATTATGTATGAGATGCTGAGTTATGAGCTCAGATCACTGCAGGCAAGGCTGGGCTTGAGCTGGCAGACACAGCTGCTGTAGTTCTAGAGGACAGAGGTGATGTCCTGGTGGCAGGGCTGGGCAAGAGCTGATCTTCCTACGCTCCTGGGCTGCAGTGACTGGGGTAAAGTGCCCAAAAAACCAGCTCCTCTCCAGACCTGCTGTGTCAAGTGATAAAAATAGTCTGCCAGCTGAATGGGCTGTGATTGTTTCTGAGCAGAAAACCTGGAGTCAATCATCAGCTGGCCTTTTTGATCCTCTTTGCTGCAAGAAATCGCGGCTGTGGATTTGCTGCGCTTAAAATTTTTATTCATTCCTTTGTGGAGTTGCATTGGTCAGCAGCAACAAACCCATGACTTGCTTTTCTTGTTCAAAATCTGCTATTAGGCAGGATCTGAGCTGCTCTTCAGAGAGGAGTGGGCCAAGGGCATGCTGTATCATTTGCCTGAGCCAACAGGAGAAAGGTACTAAGTGCTAAAACCCACTGTGCTGACTCACAAAACATTTAATGGCACCCTCAGAATATAACAGGCGTCTGGATTTGTTTCTCTGTTTGTCACAAGTGTTGATTCAGTCTGGCTTTTTGTATTTTATATGAATAATAAGTCAGTGTAGGATAACTGGCTGTAAAACATTGAAAAACCTTGTGCTTCAAGGTCTGATTTCTAGGTAGAGATGGTGTTTTTCACTTGAGTGGGAGAGTAATTACACGTGTGTTTCTTTCCCCAGCTTAGGTATTGTGGCACTTTGAGTGTCTCGGGGCTTGTCTGCACAGCAGACTGCAGGTGGGATTGTAGCAGGAGCCAGCTTCATCCAGCCAGCTCTGGTAAAAATAGCAGTGGAGCAGCTGGGGCTGGCAGAAACACAGGAACTGAGGTCTCAGACCTCTGCATCCCCGTTGCTGATGCTTGGGTGGGGAGCTGGGCTAGCCAGGGTTCGTTGTGTTGCTCCACAGGTGTGCATGCAGACCCTGGAGAGGAGAGAAATTGAGAGAGATTTGAGCCTCTTTTTTCAACAGGTTTACCAGTTTCCAGTGTGTTTTTTTGGCTGTGAGAAGAAACAGTCAGTCTTGAATCTGTAGGTGCCTGCAAGTAGGAGAGTGTAGCCTTTCATGTGTGCCCTTGCAGAAACCCTGCATGATCCTGAGTGCAGAGTCTGGGAGGGATTGTTAAAGTGTAAAGAGTCCACAATTCCACCATCAAACCAAACCAGCTCTGCAGAGATAATGTGTGAGACAACAGAGAGATTAATTTAGGTCCTTACAAGCAAAATGAGCTGAGCTCAGTCTCATTCCAAGAAGAGGTTTGAGAATGTCTTGAGGCAGATGGCAGATGCAGATTCTAACAGGGCAGCAATGAGAGCACAGAAGAGAAAAGGAAATGCCAAGAGAAAG
Source organism: Passer montanus (assembly GCF_014805655.1). Lineage (NCBI taxonomy): Eukaryota > Metazoa > Chordata > Aves > Passeriformes > Passeridae > Passer > Passer montanus. The sequence continues at coordinate 1,425,535 of NW_024369262.1, read as the reverse complement.
GCTAGTGAGGTGTACAATATTTTGCTGGAATTTTATCACTGGGAAAAAAACCTCTAACATTTCTCCTGCTATTCTGCTGATATGAAGATTAAAAATCTGAGCTCTTGTTTCCATGAACAATTCACTACAACGTAAAACCACAGCACCTCCCTCTCCCTAGAACATTATCAGCAAACCATCCCCAGTCACTTTGCTGCTCTGGGCAGAGCTGCTCAAAGACGAGGGAAATAATTAGCACTTCATGCAGAGGCAAAAGTATCTGCAATAAAACAAGGGTATTATTGACAGCTGGAGAACTGATGAAGTACCCTAAGTGTGTATCATTAGCATCTCTCCATACTTCATTAGATAACTAAAAGGCAGGATAAATTAAGATCTCTTTTGCTATAAAGAATATGGCTTATTAAGATGTGGCTCTGCAGCATCTTTTTTGTCCAGCAGTGCCTTGGGAAAGTCATATTTCCAGGAATCTTGGATCATTATACAGTTTTGTGTGTCTGCTCTTAGTGTGCACTAGTCATGCTCTTTTTAGTGGCAGGAAGTTTGGAAGGAGTTGGCAGCTCTGTGGTTTGGGGCAGTTGTGGGGTGTAAATCCTGGGATTTCTCCTCCCTGACCAGCTGAGCAGGAAGCCAGGCATTAATACTTTGATTCTCATTTTTAATTTTAAGATGTTCATCTCAACAAGCAGTTTGTAACATCATTTTGGAAATGATGGCTGTGAAATTGGTGGCTGTGGCTGCGGGCTGGTTGGGGATTTTTAATCCAGAAGAATAAAGTGATTACAGATTTAGTTGCCTTGAGACCTGTGAGTGATGCATTGCTTTGTCTCAGGATTCTGACAACCCAGACCTGCGGGATCGTGGCTACATCTACTGGCGCCTTCTTTCCACGGATCCAGTGACTGCCAAGGAAGTGGTGCTCTCAGAAAAGCCACTGATTTCTGAGGAGACTGATCTGATTGAGCCAACCCTGCTGGATGAGCTGATCTGCCACATTGGGTCTCTGGCTTCTGTGTACCACAAACCACCCAACGCTTTCGTGGAGGGCAGCCACGGCATCCACCGCAAGCACCTGCCAATCCACCATGGGAGGTGAGCTCAGGCAGCCCTGGGGATCATGGCTGATTGTTTCTTTCTAGCAAACACTCCAAAAGATGCCAAGATCTTTTAAAAGATGCTAGAGGAATTTTGTTGATAGTTTGCAGGGCGTTCAAGGGGCTGTTTCATTGCAGAATGTAATCCTGGCTTTGGAGTGTCCAGGTTCCTGGGTCAGAAGACACAGGAAGTATCAAAGTTCCTGGGTGAGGAGGAGCTGGGATTTTTTTGAGAAGATGTGGTCTTGACATGAATTTGAGTAGAAAAGCAGAAGCTTTGGGTGACTGGTGCAAGGAGGACTAGAGTGAGAGCAGGCATCTTTCAGAAGAATATTTTGTAGGAGCTTTGCTTCAGCAGCAGCTCAGCTTTATGAGCCTGTCTCCTGGAATGCAGCAGCACTTTCCTGGAACAGGAATTACAGGGATCCTGCAACATGAAATGGAGAAGGATTGGTAAAACTTCCTTTCTCACTTGCCTGTAAAGCAAGGGAAGTGCAAAAGCCATCTAAGCCTGTTAGGGCTCAAAAAAGATGGGTAGACTGCCATGACCTTTGTGAGGTGGGGGAAAAGCTTTGGCTCGTTGCCTGGTGCTTCAGTGCCTCCCTGGGATCACAGCTCTGGCAGCAGGTCAGCTCTGCAAGAGCAGGCAGTGCCTCAGTCCCAGCTGGGCCCTGCTGCTGATGGGCCTCTTCCCATGGTCCCTCATTCAGGTGAACAGTTTGCTATTTGCACTAATGGTATTAATTACAAAAATGAGTGTATTTTCCTGCAAGAGGCAGAGTAGCCAGGCTTACCTCTTAATAATATTCCCAAAGTGACATTTGGAGAGCTATTTTTTGCTGTTGCACTGATAAATCAGTGCGATGCTGCTTCTTTTCTATTTTCTGACACCACTTCTCTGCTATTCTTAGCAGCTAAAGCTATTTCTGTGGTGGCTGGCTTTGGGAAGCTGAGTTGTTTTCTCCCTGCCTGAAATCAAGTCTGGCTGCACTGACCTAGAATCAGCAAGTACAAGTGTACCAGTTGGGCAGGAAAAGCAGTGGCCACTTTCCTACCTCTCATAATCAAAGATTTGTCTCAAAATGAGCTGTTTTTTGGTGTTACCAGCCTTCCTGTACACAGTTTTTCCAGGTCACTACAGAAAATAGCATTTTAGGGGATTTAGCTCAGAGAATTCAGCTTTTTGAAGGAGCAGTTTATTATCTTCTTGCATGTAGTGTCTCTGTGTTGGACTCTCGTTGCTCATGCTCAGTCTGCTGACCTGAAGTATTTTCTGACTTTGGCAGAACCATTGCTTCAAAAAACCTCAGAAAACAAACCTCCAGGCCTCAGGCAGCAGTGCAGGCTGGGGGAATGTCTGAGGGATGCTCAGCAGAGCGTGCTGCACACTGATCATACTGATGCAGTGATAAATTTAAAAATGAGTGGGGTTAGTTAATGGCACACCAGGCTTCTCTGGTGGGAGCTCACCTCAAGAGGCCCCAGTATTGAGGTTTTCTGTATCAGTTTAAAGCTAATTAAGGGTGCCCAGTGAAAGATCATTCCAAACAGTGAGGTGAGGTGATTTTCTGTACAACTCCTGCACTCCAGTGACCATTCTGGTGGCTGATCCTTGTGGTAGAGACTGGTGGGAATGGGGAGATGTCCACAATGAATGTGGTTTAAGAGGGTCAAGAGAGCACTGCCTTGAGTGGTGCTTCCCTGGGTATAAACCCAGCAGGAGCTGTGGTTGGCAGAACACCCTCCATGGCATTTTGATGGATTCATTTTCCATTCAGAGCACTGTGGGGCAGGTTTCTTGCAGCTCTCAGCTGATGGGAAGACCCATTGAACAGCTCCCAGATGGTGAAATGTTCCTGCCTCTCCAGAGACCCCAAGTGCCACAGAGCTGCAGATGTATCCTGAGGGTGGGGAGAAGTCTGATGGCTTGGCAGTGTTTCCTCCTGTGGTGACTCCCACCACCCCTGCTCAGCCAGAATTCAGCTGGAAATTTGGGGAGATGTTAACAGGGCTCCTGGGAGAAGCAAGTCTGATTAGACTTGGGCAGGAGTCATTATTTCCCTGTTTCACAGGTGGCTGCAGAAAATTTTTGATTCTGGTTCAGGCTGTGCATCCCTTGTGACTCCAACATCTGGGAGCTGCTGGAGGCTGAACTCACAGGGCCAAATCTCCAATTCCCATGGCCAAACCCAAGACTGTAAGGGGGAAAGCTTGTATCAAGTCTTTTTGCCCTTTTTAACCCACATATTTATTAATTTATTTTCTTTCAAAGAAAATCCAAAGTTGTTTATAGGAATCTCCTTAAAGAGATTCTTTACAAATGGAAGTCTGGGGTTTTGCTTTTTTTCAAACAAACCAACTGAGCTTCGTCCTCTCCTGATTTCTTGTTGGGCTTTGGGGCAGCAGCAGTTACACAAGACATGGAGGGACTTCTGTGTCTCCATCAGGAGAAGATGAGTAAGTGTTGAAGGGGTGGAGTGTTGGAGGGATTATATCCTGGGAAGGAGCTGAGTGGTTTGTGATGTGCCTCTCTCAGAGAGGCTGTTCCTGTTCCCAGCCTGGGGGTGGGAGTGGATCACAGCCACCACCTCTCCTCAGGAATGCTCCAGTGAGCACTTCAGCACACTCAGCACTCTCCCTGCTGAAGGCAGCAGCAGAAAGGACAGCTAATATTAGTGCTATTGGGGCTCTAAAGCTTTCAATGCAAAGAAGCTTTCAAGCCTTCCTGCTGCTGCCTGGTAACTAATTCATTCTGCACTCCTTATGCTCCATCTTTTCCTCCTGACACTGGCATTAGCTTATACTCATACTTTGTCACTGAATCTTTCCCCTCAATAGCTGAATGAGGATAAGAGAATTTTGGCTACTCAGAATCAGAAGCTGCAGTGCTTGCAGAACAGCCCCAGTGTTAAACACCTTGTCAGGACACTAATTCCCACAGCAATTGTGGGCACTTACCTGCTGGCTGCAGTAACAGCTGTGAGCTAGAAATCATTTCCTCAGTTACTGCTGGAAACAGGATATAAAATAGATTTTAATTATCTAAAATATGAGCATCTCTGGAGTTAAAGAATAAATACATTGTAGTGAGCTCCCCAGGAGCTACAGTTATTTTTTACACTCTCCTTGTTATCAAATTCAGTGACAAGTGGATATAGAAGATATAAAAGGTAGCCAGACTGCATATGATGATAAATTTTGGAAGCTGTATAATGAGTGTTTCTAGACTAGTAATTAGCATGCCTGCTAACTCAGAGGAAAGGAAATTATTGATAGAAGGGAGGAATCAATTTTGGATTGAGTTTTTCAATTAGGAAAGACTGATGGACCTTGCTGCTGGTCAGGAGAAGGTGATTAATCTAGATCTGAGGGAAGTGGTGGACTTTGCACTGCTTAGAGTAAGGGCTCAAGGGTTTTATCAATGTTAGATCTATGAGAAAATCTGGATTATTTATTTTTCCCTTTGTTTTCATGTCATTCTCAGTCCCAATGGGCTGGAAATAATCTCTTCAGGTTTCTTCTGAGGTAGGAAATGCTTCTTTTCAATTCTGTAGCCCATGTGGTACCCATGGCTCTGTTTTGGATGCTCTGATTCTCTGGGTGGGCAGGATTGACCCCTTGCAAGATTCCATTTGCTGGGCTGAAAACCACATCCAATGCAGGGAAAATCTTTGTGCTCCAGGTGCTGAAGAGCCACGTGCCATAGCCCTGCCTGGTGCAGGACAGTGGCCACAGCAGCTGCTGGCACCAGCTTCTGCCTGCCTTCTGCTGCTGAGCCACCTCTTGTTGTGTGTCCCCATGCTGGGAACCTGAACTGGAGACTAGAGGTGACTGATATTTGTCTTTTGTGCTTCTTCTTCTCCCCCCACAGCACTGATGCTGGTGACAGCCCCGTGGGCACCATGAACGCCACAAACCTGGAGCAGCCACAGGTCATCCCAACCCAGGGTGACCTCCTGGGGGACCTCCTCAACCTGGACCTGGGGCCCCCTGTCAATGTGCCCCAAGTGTGCACCATGCAGATGGGTGCTGTGGACCTCCTGGGAGGAGGGCTGGACAGCTTGGTAAGCAGCACATCCTCTTTAGCTGATGGCAGGTAATTGGAGCTGTGCTTATCTCTGCAGAGCCTTGATCATTTGTGCTTTTAATGCTCAGGGAGCCGAGCTCCCAGTGCTGAGTCCTGAAACTCCAGGAGGATTTAACCAGAGTTATTGTACCAACTTGCAGCAGGCTTTTCCTGCTCTGCAATGAATGTTGCTGCATGCTGTAGAATCCCCATGGTCAGTGGATATATTTGTTCTGGGCTTTTTCTGTCTGTAGAAGAAAACCAAAAAGTTGCTTTAAGGATGTAAAAGTGTTTTGCTGCTTTCTATTTGAATCAGGCTCCCTTTCAGGAAGACATTTATTCCACCCAATTCCCAGCCCTCCTGAATTTCAGTGCTAAAGCTCTCAGGCTGTAACCCTGTGTCTTCCCATTTGTGTATTCTCCAGAGCATGCCATGGTTCAATATCAGTGACATTTTAATTGCAGTGAGGTCAAGAGGGAGCTCCCTGTGCCAGAGCTGTTCACCAGGCACCTGCCCTGGCACTAACAGGGTCAGGCTCCAGTGAGAGCAATCCCACCTCCCCTCTGCTCTGGGGAGGGAGCTGGGCATGAGCTGCAGTGACAAAATCACTTAGCAGGGAGCAGCAGCAGGGCAGTGCTGTGGTCTGAGGCAGTGAGGATGAGGAGTGCTGACTGGAAGGGCACAGCACACACATGCCCAGCTCCCTGCTGGCTTCCCCGCAGGGGGAAGCTTTCCTGGGTGTATTTGCACCATGTAAATCAAGAAATACTGCTCCAGGGACGTAGTTGGGTGTTTTTCAGACTTGGAGTGGGTTTGTGGTGCTTGAGGTTTGGTTTGTGGTGGGTTGGGCTGGGTTGTCTCTGCCTGGTTCAGGTGCACTTTCAGCTCTGAGTCAGGCTCTGAATAACAGAGGTATGAGGCAGCTGGATGAACCAATCCTCCAATTCAACAAATCCTTATTAGTCAAATATGTATTTTTTTAAATCACCATAAGCTTACTAAAGCAAATGTTAAACATTTCCAGCTCCAGTGCTTCAAGGCATAATGAGCTGGAAACAATTTAACCCTTAATGGCACTGGCCCTCACAGAGGGCAGAGGTGCTGAGGGCTCTGCACTCTTAACCACAGGTGTTTGGCTAGCAGGGACACTGCTCTTGCTGGGGATTAGCAAAATGGCCAGGCTGGACTTGTGGGAAAGCAGGCAGTGAGGGCAGAGCAGTGAGCTCTGCAGCCTTTCCCTGCACTGCAAGCTGTGCCTCTAAAAACCTGGCACTGGGAGTTAAGGAATGAAGGCATTGCAGAAGGTGGTGCTGCCTGGGGTACCACAGCGTGGTTTGCACATAAATTCCTCTCTGCTGCCTCATAGGCCTCTCACAGTAACCCTTTGTTCCTCATTAGTGTCACACAAATAAATGGACACAGTAGAAGTAAAACTTGGTTTTGGGAGAAGAGCTGTCTCACAGCTGGCATTAATGGGCTTAATTTAGTGACCTGCTCTGACAGTGGAGCTGTTAGTTGAAATGGTAGCAGGCTTTTACTTAATATTTTTCTCAAGCCTTAAGCACATCCGTGGGGTTATGGAGTGTGATCTGCCAAAATGGTCCTGTCTGGATGGGGAGTAGCTGTGCCTGGGGCTGCATGGCCAGTGCTCTCTCAGCTGAGTAGATGGGGAAGCACTAAAAAAAAATCTGAATCCTGGTCTGGTTTTTGAAGGTGGATGCTTTCATTGGAGGGCTGTTGCATCAAAGCTCCAGCTTTTCCTTCCTTTGGTCAGTCTCTTTTCTCAGATAACAAGTGACAGGATAAGAGGGAATGGCCTCTAGTTGTGCCAAGGGAGGTTTAAATTGAATATTGGGAAATCTGTCTTCACCAAAAGGGTTTTCAGCACTGGAATGGGCACTAGGGCAGTGCTGGGGTCACTTAAACATCATGTAGATGTGGCACTTGGGGACATGGTTTAGTGGTGGCCTTGGCAGTGCTGGTGGAATGCTGTGGAGGTCTTTTGCCACCTAAATGAGCCTAGGATAATAAGCTCAATTAGTGAGTGAATGTGATCTGTGGGTGTGTTTGTTGCTGTGGGCATGTGTTTAACAAGTCTCAAGCTGGGTTAACCCTAACCTGGTATTACCCAAATTGCTGGGAAGTGCCCTGGGCTGCAGGGCTTGCCAAGAGGATTGGCATTTGGATCTCAGGCTAATATTAAACCACGTTTGTGCCATGCCAAAACCAGTCTCAAACTGATCCCACAGGCCTGATTTCTGTGTGTGGGAAGGAGGTGAGACACATCCCAGTGTGCCCCTTGAAGAAGGGCTGAGATCTTCACCCTTGACCAGGGATCAAAAACACCTGGGGGCCAGCAATGCCTGAATTGTTCTGCTTTGAAATTTCCCTTTTTGTTACTCCTTAAAGTTTGTTTTTTTTTAATGCATTTCTTCCCCTGCTTTGTTGGGCAGACTGACACACACTGTGATGGGGACATTGCCTCAGTCCTGTGAGTGCCTCAAAGGCAGCTGGAGGTCTGCAAGAGGCCAGTTTGTCACACCCACTCAGTGTCATCTGCTGATCCCCTCTTCTGCCCCCTTGTCTTGGAGGGGCTGTCCCATCACAGGGATGTTCTTGCAGTGAAAATCCCAATGGGACTGACCCAGAAAGACCAACAGTGTTAACTTCCATGGAAAATGCCCTTCTATTTCCATTCCTTAAACTCTGCTTTTATTTTTCTTCCAGGCATTTAAATAGAGGTTGAATGGTGTAAAACTGCACAAACACCAAATTAATATTGTTCATTTGAATTGTCCTCAGCACTGCCAGATATTTATGTCCATGACTAGTGAGACTCCAGCTGCTTGCTAGGTTAATTTCTTTAGTGAGTAAATCTTATTTTATCTCCATAGTGAGTTCTGTAATTGGCATTAAATGTAACATGCATGCACAGATGCTGAGCATGTGTTAACAATTAAAAAGAAGAGAAAAAAGACCTTTGGTACAGGAGCATTGCTTATGACCAAAGCAGACTTGCTGTAGGACTTCTGATAGCTTTTTTCTAGGGAACAGGTTGTGCCCTTGTTTGCCACCATGGGCAGATCTTGTTCTTCTCTGCTCAATTTTCTTTTTCTATAAAATGGTGACTAAGCCCACTTTACAAAACAACCTGGGATCTCCAGCTGCACAAGGGAGAAATAAAACATGTGGGAGAGCAGATTGCTAGGTGCAGAGCTGTTCATCCCAAGAGCTGGAGTTTGATGCTTTTTTCCCTCAAGTGGCTGCATTTCATGCAGGTTACAATCACTCTCCCAGCTCCTGTGCAATGGTGCAGTGCTTTGCAGGATGTCTGTCTGTGCTGACATGACATTTTTGTCTTTAAACCTTTTTTGTGTTGTTCAATTGTTCTGCAAATCCAGAGAGCCCAAGAGCCCTGTGTGCACACTGTGCTTCCTGGGAGCCCCTGCACTGTCTGGGAGCAGGGCACTGTGGCCAGGAGCCAGGAAGGCTGGCTTGAAACCCAGGGGCAGAGCAGTAAATCTGCAGGAATGGACAGCCTTGGATTGTCTGTTATGTAAGGATTTTATTTAATGCTCCAGCCACTCATCTACAAGAATATTATTGATTCGAGACTGGCAGCTGGTCAGGTTGATTTATGTCCTAAACAGAAAAGCTGTTTGATAAACACTGAATATCCACAGTTTTCTGTAATGCCTGCACTGGTTTGGGCTGTCGCAGGTGGGGCTGTGCCCCTCTGTGCAATCTGGCTGGAATTAGGGGGGGGTCTGACCCCAAAACCCCACAGGTCTGTTCCACACCCTTGAGGGCTGTGTCCCATCACTGCAGTGGGGTGGAGAGTGGGAGCTGAGCACCAGCTCACCCTGAGCCCTGGGCACCACAGGCTCAGCAGCCTGGGAGGAAATCCCTGTTCCAGCAGTCTGAAGTGCCTGCCTCATCCACAAGGCTGTGGGCAGGGGCTGCTGGTGTCCCTCCCTCCCTGACTGACTGCTTTCAAGTGGAGAATTCAAAGTCTGGCCTCAAGGGACAACACCCTGGACTGTTGGGGTTGATTAGGGACTCACCAATGTTTTATAAAAAAGCCCCAAAGTGACCTTCAGTCTGCCCTGGGGTGCCACGTTCCTCCCCTGGCTCTGCAAGTGATTTGCTGTCTATAATCTTGGGAAAGTTACTTCATTTACCTTTTCCTGGCACTACAGTGTGAGAGTGGCTGTGCCAGGTCAGCCCCAACATCCATTTTTGCAGTTGGTGTGATGATCCTTTCCCAGAGTGCTCCTCCAGCCTTTGACAAGGAGCTGAGTGACTCCTTTCATCTGGGCTGTGGAGGTTTGATGAGCTATAAAGGAATCTGTTCAGATTTCTGACAAAGGACACAAATCCATTGCTGGGGCAGGGCTGGTGTGGCAAAGGAGCTATTTTGGTGGGTCACTCATTCATATCTGATTCAAAGCTGTTCTAGCAGTCATAGGACTGCTAGAGCTTTGTGAGCAGCTTGTTTTTTACACTTTGGAGAATGAAAATGGTTAGGACTCAGTTTTGGTTGCTGATGGAAATCTCTCAGCAGTGCAAAGCATCGGCAGCAAGTGCATGAAACTGGTGACTGTGGTATTGGCAGTGTAACCTGTCCTCCAGCAGCTTTGACACAGCTGTCAAAGTTTGGAGAGCAGCCCTTGTGCTCTGCCATCCTGGCTTGGTGTGCAGAGACACAAAACAGGCAGCAAACAAGGCTCTGAGCTGCCTCTGTGTGAGCCACAGCAGCGTCTGCAGTGAGATCCCTGCAGCCCAGGCACGGTCTGGCCCGCAGCTCAGGGCTCCCTCACAGGGTTAGCCTGCACCAAGGGGCTGCAGCAGCTCTGCTCTCAGCATCTCACCCCATTCCTCTTAGGGAGATGCCTTGTGTTCCTTGCTGCTGCCTTACTGAGTGCAGGCAGCACCTTGAGCTGGTGCTTGACTCCTGCTTTGTGGTGTGAGGCAGCTAGAAGGCAATTGTCCCCTGTTAAGCCATGAATTGTGGCCCAGGAAATGCACAGCTGCCCTGGAAGCCCTGATTATGCTGTGGGCACAAGGCAAGGCAGTTGCTGAGCAGTAATTGTTGAAGCTTCTGTCCCTGGCTCCACCCTCCCTGTTATTTTTTGGTGCTCCAAAAGCCTCACGTCATTTTGCAGAAGTGATTGTAGCCCCTCAGGATCACATGAACACTTCAGCAGAGTCACTTCATTACAAGCTGCTCTTAAGATGCAAATAAACCCTCCTAATGCAGTAACTCCAGCACTGCTACACTTCATAAGTCAGCATAACTGCTTCCACAGGGCTGGAATTGCAGGGCAGAGGCTCTCCAACTGCAGAGCAGCTGCGGCACCGTCCAAGCCAACTTGTGCAAAGTGAAGGTGCTGATACAGTTTGGGAAAAGGTGCTGGCACTGCTTTTATTGATGCAGCCTCTTCTTTAGACCCATGTGGCTGCTTGGGTGCTGTTGTGGCAGGATAGGTTTGGAGGGAATCAAGAGAATTCCTCTTTGAAGAACTTTTATGCCTCTGGGGGCTGATACTCCCTGTCCATCCTCTGCTCATCTCCTGAAGCTGGCAGCTCTTCATCCTGAGGCAGAGGCTTTGTGCTCTTCAGCAGGAGGCAAAGCTGCCAGCTTTAGGATCAGGATTGGGGGTTTGCAGTGCCATGAAGTCCCTTGCACCATCAAGAGCCAGCCCTTGTCCACCACACCTTCACAGTGAGTGGGGCTGGCAGCTGTATTAGCATGGTCCTCTCCTCTGGGGGGCTGCTCCTGACTCTCCTGTAAGGCAGATCCAGGCTGTCCTCCTGGCAGGAGTGTGTGTCTGTCCATGAGACAAATGGAAATGGTTAATCAGAGCTGCCAGTCCTGGGGAATTGCTTCAGCAGCACTTCATGCCTGACTAATATCTGTTTCTTTCCTTCTGCACTCTGCCTGTCACTCCAGATGGGAGAGGACATTCCGTGGGTAATTGGTTCCTGTTCCCTCTGTCTTCCTCCTTCCCTCTTACTCACACACATCACTGTTACAGTATCTTCCATCACTCTGAGTGTGGAATAAAGTTATGATTTGGGCATCCCACAGGAGGAAAACCAGACCTGCAGTTCCTGAATGGGGAAAGCATCAGTGCCATGGGAGGGTGACAGGCAAGAAAAACAGCAAAAGAGACTTTGTGCTGCTGCAATGGGAAGTGCAGCCCAAATCTGATGTGGAATTGATCAGTTCTTTATTAACTTCCCCCCTGTAACTTCTGGTGCAGTAGAAATGCTGTTACTTCTCTCTTCAGTCGGGGCAGAGCCAGCTCTGCCTGTAGGGACCTGGAGGAGCTGCAGCTCCCTGGCGCTGGCTCTGCAGCTCTGGAGCACATCTGCAGTGCTTGGGCCCGAGCACAGGAACAGGAGAGGCTCAGGCTGTGCTCTGCAGAGCCCTCCAGCCACTAAAGAGGGGCTGCAGCAGCTCACAGCTTCCTGCCATGGAAAAGAGATGTTGGGTCCAGTCTGAAAACACACAGAGGCTCCTGGTAAATTCTCTGAGCTGGTCAGGGTTTTTCTCTCCTTTTTATGAGAACTGGAGTCTTAACTAAAGCAATAAATCCACATTCTACTTTTCCCCCCCAAGGCCTGACACTTAGGGAAAATGGAAGGCTTGTGGATAGCTCAAGGAACCCCAATATGTCATTCCCTGTCCCTTGCAGCCAACATCAGTGTACGAGCTGCTTCGAGGTTGGGTTCCTACCCTGCAGCTCCTTCTGATGAGTGTAGTAGGAAATGGTAGAATAGTTAACATTTGGCTTGATTATGCAGAATTATTCAGTCATTTCCATAATACCCTTTGTAAAATGCTTGCTGCTTGATAAACCAGCCTTTCTGCTGCTGCAGACAACAGAACCAGAAATCCTCTGTGCATACAATAATACCTGGGAATGAACTGGATTCTTTCTTTTCCCCCAGACTTCGCTGCCTGTCAGTATAAAACTTGAAGTTCATCTGCATGCAAGACTATGAATAGGGATGAGGTGTAATAGTTGCATTTATTACTCCTCAGTGAGCCAGTAACAAGATGTAAATGATCTGATATATTAATCTAAACCATGGCTTGGCTTAGAGAGCAGTCAATAGAACAAAACTCTGCTCTGTCAGGCTGTTTCAGTGGGGGAGACTTGACAGTGTAATAAGCCTTATTTTATAAGCTCAATATTAATTGGATTTGCATCCTCTGCCTGGCTTCCTTTGGTCTCTGACTGAGCCTTCTTTTGACTTTGGAATCATCACTTTTATCTGTTATTTCTTAAGTCAGCTAAGCAAAACTGGACAGCCAGAGTCTGGGCAGCTGTAGAAAAAGATGAGGAATCTCCTCAGCTTCTACCATGGCCTCAAGTAGGGATAAACTGAGTCCCACACAGGAAAAAAGCTCTTAAGGGCTCTTAACAAAAAGCAAATTGTGTGTGATTTGTTCTTTCCTAACACCTACTTAGAGTGGTTAATGTTGCTCCTGTGAGGACTAGGGGAGGGAGAGGTGCCTGGGAATAGGAGAGAGATCCAGAGAAGCACAGGGATTTGTCACATTTTGCAGGTTTTATGGAGGCTGGTTATCATCTGGTAAGTCACTGTCTTACACCTTTGCTGCTCTTCTCAGGGCAATTTATCCTTTTTATCTGTGCTCTGATGGAGAGAGGTATGAAGCTTTATGGTATCTCTTGACCAGCATAAAACACATTTGCTGTGAGATCTCTCAGGGAGCAGGCTGGAGGGAATCACAGCAAAGTTAATTTCCAAGTTTTTGTGCAGAGGGAAAAGGTCAGAGCCTTTTTGGCTCTAAGCACAGGCAATCCTGGAAGCTTTTGCTTCAGCTATATGGTGCATTTGTTCAGTATTCTGACACACCAGCATTTATTTGAACAACATCTCCAGAGCCTTTGTTGACCCAGTTTGTCACATGCTTTTTTAAGAGCAAACTAACTCCAAACTAACTCCCCAAACCCTAATCAGATGGAAAGGCAAAACCATCTCTGGTGAGCTGTGATGTTCTGGTCTGCCAGTCCAGCCTTTTCCTAATGGGGCTGGCTCTTACCTCACCCCTGCATCATCCTCTGTGTTGGTTGTCAGGTCATGTTCCTTGTCTGAATGTGACCCCAAAAAAACCCTGTTCTAGGCAAAATAAAATTACCCTGGTCTTCAGAAGAAAAGCCTGGGACACGGATAAGCCTGGAGATGTCTCTGCAGTGAACTAACCACTGCAGGTGTGTGCTTGTTTCCTCCTGGTTATCTGTTAAGTGCATTTCAAATGTTCACAGGAGTGATGTTGTACTTGCAAACAGCGCTTGTAGCCAAGCCTTGGAGCCTGTCCTGACCTCTGAATTCTCCTGAGCGTGTAGAGTGATGTGGAGGTTTGAAAAATGGGCTGTGTCACTGAGAATGTGGCCTGGGTGTTTTGTGAAGGGAACTTGTGAGGGCAAAGCTTCTAGGTGGGCTGCAGAGGGGCCCCAGAGAGGATTTAGTGTTTCTGGAGGGCTGTTTGGGTCACTTCAGATGTGACTGTGCAGCTTGGCAGAAATTGGTACTGAAATAGCCTGGTGCATTGTGAGGTCTCTTTGCTGTTGGAGTGCCCATTAGATGATGAAGCTGTTTTTTCCCTGTCTGAGGGAGGGGAGAATCTTCAAAGCCCCCCTCTCTGAGCTGTTGTCAGAGGCAGCACAGATCCCGTTCTCTTTCTTCCTCGTTGCTGGAAGGAGCCGCGTGTCGGAGGAGCACAGCCAAGATGCATTGTGTTTGCCATGGTTCATAGCTGTTCCCTAGAAAACCAAAGCTTTCAGGAAGTGAGCCTTCCTGTCAGTTTTATTTTTATGCCATTTCACAGTTACCCCACTGGGTTTTGTGGAGCTGCTTGGGGCCTGTTGGCAGCAGCAGGGCTGAGGGGAAAGCACCAACGCATGGAACATGAAGAAGGGAGGTTTTGGTGCAGACAACAGGCACAAGAAGGGATGGATTTTTGTTCCTATTAACAGTGAAGGCATGGGGTAGTTCTCTAGGTAGCTCTGCTCCCACAGCAGCAAGCAGCCCCTCTGTTCTCTGTGCTTTCCCAGCACTGCATTTCCGTCTGTCCTGTGCAGGAGCGATCCGTGCTCGCCGTCTGACACTTGGCTGAAATTATCTCAGTCTTCCTCTCCTCTCTCTCCTTCTCTCTTTCAGCTTGGCAGTGACCTTGGCGGGGGCATTGGAGGAAGCCCGGCAGTAAGTGCCATTCCATTTTTTTCCCCAATTTCCAAAGCTGCTCAAAGCTCAGGGTTTTTCAGTGTAAGCTCACCCGTTGCGTGCTGGAAGGTGCTTTTTAAAGCCCTGAAGATGTTTGAAAATGCAAAAATGCAACTGGAACACACGGGTCCCCACCTATGTTGATTTGGATCCAGCTGCCACCTGGGCTTTCCTGAGAGCAGCCAGGGCCAGAGCTGTTCACTCTCTCTGCTTAGCTCTTCTTCCTCAGAGCTTTTAGTTGAAGCAGCAGCGTTAACCCTGGCAGTGCCTCATCCTTGTGCAACTGCTTTAGCAGCTGAAAGGCCAAGGATGCTCATTCCTACTCACCAAGCCTGGTCTGTAACCCTAACCCAGTGTCACCAGACTTACCTGAACTCAGTGCTTCCTCCTCCCAAATTCCACATAAGATTTTTGCCTGGACAGCAGGGTCAGGTGCTCTGAGCTTTCCTACTACGTGTGGTCAGTGCTGCCACCGGCCACCTCCTCTGTGCCTGTGCTTTGGGGTGTCCTCCTGCCTACAGCTCTTGCCAGGACATGGGACAGTTTCAACCTGCTCTTAAAGCAGCCTTGGCTTCAAGTTCATTGCAGCTTCTTCCAGAAAAGCGTGGAATGGGAACAAAACATGGCTTGGAGATGCAATGGGCATGAAGGGAGTGTGCTTCCAACCCACAGCCAGGAGTGGTGTCTCCTGGAAAGCTCCAATCCCTCTTCCCATAACTGTATCAAGTAATTCAGTGTGGAAAGCATACTCAGTTCTGAAGGGAGGGCTTTTCAGAGACCCTTCTTATGGGTGCAGTCATTCTCTCTCCTCCTTTCCCTGCCAATCTGGCATTCCTTCCTTCCTTCCTTCAGCACAAGGGCAGAGGAGAGCTGGTGGCACAGAACACCTTAACACCCAGGCAGCCCACAGCAGGACATGGGAGATGGTTCCCTGTGGTGATCATACCTACAAAGCCAGGTCTCTGCCCTCCTGGGCCAGCAAAAACCCAGCAGGCAGTTCTGTCCTGGTCACTCTGGCTGTTTCTGGGCTGCTGGCTGAGGAATCCTGTTCTCAAGCACAGGAAGAGAATTTGGGAGTGTAACTTGAGTGTGACTGTCCCCCCTGAAGCTGGGCACCTAAAGGTTAATATTCCAGCTTTGATGCCCTCATTTAAATCCTGGGAGGGAATGATTGCCCTTCTTGCAGGAAGGTTGTCCTCTGGCAGACTCTTCTTCATGTAATGAACCTTTAGGGCCCAAGTGCTGAGAATGCAGAGCTCTGGCTTTGGGTGGGAGTACACAACATGGTCATGACTCCCTTGCTATCTCTGGATATGCAAAATCTTGCAGATTCCTGAAGACTGACGTAGTTGGGGGAAGGTTTGAAGCATTTTGCTCTTTTCCCTGGGTTTGTGTAGGGTAGATCCACAAAGCATATTGTCTTATGAGAAGGAGATGTGGAGAAGAAAGATTCCTCTACAGTGGGAATAGATAACTGGAGCTATAAAAAATGATCTGGAAGCTTGGTTGAGGTGACAGCCGAGTATAGGGATTAGCTGCCAAGAGCTTTGGAATTCAAATGCATAATTTAGCACTATTGATAAATCAGTGGGGAAGCTGCAAATGGCTTTAAAATATTTAGGATATTGCCTGAGTTCATGGTTTATTTAATAAGCAGTGCTCACACGTGATGTTAATGAGTGCCTGTTCTTTCTGACTCCTCCAGGTGGGACAGACCTACATTCCCACTGCTGTGCCAGCTGCCTTTGCCCCTTCTCCCACCCCTGCAGGGGTCACCACTGGACTCAACGATCTCTTTGAGCTCTCATCTGGCATGGGGATGGCTCCTGGAGGATATGTGGCTCCCAAGTCTGTACGTAAGCAAAAACAATCATCCCCAGTGTCTTGCCTTCCCTTGAGCTAGAAATCTCACATTGCTCACTTGTCCTATTTATTGTGGGTTTCTGGTGCTAAAACTTCAACTCAGTCCCATTAGGGGTGCCCTGGGCTTTTCCCAAGTAGAGTAACCACGTGTTGGAGACCATGTTAGTTATTAGTTACAGACTTCTGGCATTTTAGCTGTTCCCTCATTTTACCTGTGACAGCATTTCTCTAAAGAATGGCTTAGATGAGATCCCAGACTTTCATTTGTATCAGAGCAGCTTTCCTGCAGACCTGCTTCTTAACAAGCTTCCCCAGAAGACTGAGGGCAAGACAGAATTTGCAGCAACTTTCCCAGCAGGTTTGTTTGTTTATTTGGAGGAATCCAACATGCCAGTGGAGATAAAATCGTGTGGTTGGGATGATGGTACTGCAATGGAGTGCAGAGAAATGTTCTGTCAGTGACAGAGATCACAGAGGCTTTGGCTGAAGCATGGATTGAGAGGGATCATGAGACACAGAACATGGTTCTGGAAACTGGCTGTGGAGCAGCCACAGGAAGCTCAGGCTCCTGAAAGGGAATAAACAAAAATTAGCACTCAATTAACGCTCCATGGGTGGATAATTTTAAATCATCCTCTGAAATTGAGGATCTCAAGGTACTGCAGATAGTACTCAAAGTTTTTGGTCCTTGCAATTAGTGCACCTTATATTTAAAAAAAAAAAAAGGTCCACAGTAATTTTGAGCTAAATACTGGCTCATTTTGCACCACTCAGATCTGGGTCAGGGTTTTTCCCACAGAGGTGATTTGGGAATCCAGAACCCAACAGATAATAGTATCAGCCCTGTGATTTTATTTGGTTCAAACTTTAGTGTTGCCCTGCCTCTAATAGCCCAACCAGCCTTTGGAGAAGTCCAGCAGCAGAGTGGGTGAGTCTCACGTTGCTGTGATGGACACAAGCTGTCCCTGCTCTTGTGCCCACCAATGCTATAGTAATTTGATTTCCTCTGTGGGTGCTGTGAACAAATATGGATTAGGAGCAGCAAGCTTATTCCTCAGTGGTGAGCTCCATCCTTTCAACACCCCATGTCCCAACTTCCCTGCCATGTTTCTTTAGCCTTTGTGGGCTCAGTGTGCCAATCTAGGTGGATTTCTGAGCTCAGGACTTGTGTTTATTGGAAAACTCTGCTTGTTTGTTATCTTCAGGCCAGGCTGCTCACGCTGAATGACATCTCTTGTGTTCAAGGTTTGGCTGCCTGCAGTGAAAGCTAAAGGATTGGAGATCTCAGGCACATTCAGCCACAGACAGGGACACATCTACATGGAGATGAACTTTACCAATAAGGCTTTGCAGCACATGACTGACTTTGCCATTCAGTTCAATAAGAACAGGTAAGAAGTAATGAGCAATGTTCAACAGATTGAACACTCCTGGGAAAGGAGTTTGTGCCCACACTGCTAAATTTAAGGAGGGCTTGTGCTTAGGTGTATAATGCAGTCATTGAAATAGCTTGGGTGATACAGCCTGACTTCTCTATAACACCAAAGTTGTGTGAAAGGGCTGAAAGCACAGACTGATAAATCTGAGAGGAAACAGGCAGCAGACAGTGCCATCCTTCTCCCAGCTCTGAAACAGCATCTGCCCCATTGAACCTCAGTGGAGTTTTCCAGCAGCCTCATGAGCTGTTAGGCAGGTTGGTGGGTTTATAGCCAGTAAGTGCCCTGGGCAAAGCAAGAGCACAAAGAGGCAGGATCTGAGCTGCACAAATATCAACCCATGATGCCTCTGCCTCCTGACTTAATTGCTCTGCTGCCCCTCAGACTGTCTGGAAGCACAGGACTCTTTAATAAAGCTGCTTGTCACTGAAGGAGCTGCAAGTTGGGAGCCTGTGGCACATGTTCTCCCTGTAATAGGCAGCAGAACAATTTTGTCAGAAGCAGCAGCCACTTGAAAGTTCAGAGCTTGGATGATAGAATTCAGATTGTTCTTGGAAACCTATCTCAGCCAAAGGACATGACATGGCAGCCCAGCCACAGTGTCTTCCCACAAATACCCTTTCCAGAGAGCTTATCCTGTGGTTTGCTCTGTGTTATCTTCAGCAAGGACCAGGCTGCTTCTTATCAAGACTGCAAAGAGTATCTTGTGACTGACATGTTCTCCATATTCCTTAATATCACTTCACTGGAAAAGGCTTCTCTCTGCTGAAGATCCACTGAAACCATGTCTTTAATCTCACTGCTGCAAATTCAGGATTTCTTGGGACGAATAAGATTTACTTAGAAAAGTCATTATGCTAAATAAGTCTTAGTAAATGTTCTCCCTGGACTGCCATATTTTCTGGAGAGTTTTGCTAAGCTGCTGTATGCGAATGTTTCATGCAAATTAGCCTGGAACAAAAGGCATTTTGTGATTTTTTTTTTCCCCCCATACATCAAGCTATATTTTAGCCACACCTGCTTTGAGGATGTAGAAAGTTTAAATACTGTACAATAAACCAGCAGTTTTTCATCTTGCAGCACAAGCTCCATATACAACCTACTACTATTTATTTACTCTCTTACAAATGTTGTTCTCCTGTCAGTGCTTTCCACTGTGCCTGCTGCATTACAAAGAGCTGCAGAAAGGGCTAGTTCTTTAAGTATAAATATTAAGGTTTCTATTGCTTTTCCCTCCTTTCCTGCTGCTGCTAATGATATTCGCTGCAGTCTTGGGATAAAGCATTAAAAAAAATAAAAGAAAGCTAAAGCTCTGGTGTGCTGTAATACCACAGCCCCTTAGTAACCAACTGCAAGTTTGGTTTCCCTCTGAGTCCTAGGGAAAACACGAGGGTTTGTGTCCTCCAAGGTGAAATGGCTGCACAAGGCAAATCATGTGGCTGAGCCCTTGCTAGGAATATTCCTATTTCAGCTTCCTAGAGCTGAAAACTAAGGAGAATCTAAGAAGAATGCCCCAAGAATGGGGCATTTATTGGTTTCTGAAAGAATGACAAACCTGATAAATGTGGCTGACTGTGCAGAGACAGCATCAGGCTTTTAGTGAACAAAATAAAAAACCACACCTATCCATCCTGCAAACACCCTGAGACCTCTGAGCTAGTTCTGCTAAAGAGAAATGCATTTATGAGTGGACACCAAAACACCTGGGCTTCCATCTGCCTTTGGGAAGCAGCTGGTCCATAGCACAGGAGTGCTGTGTTCAAAGTGAGATGCTGTCCCTCTTCTCCACGCTAAGCAGAGGTGCCTGTGGAATTCAGTGTTCCTTGGACTGAACAGGCAAGCAAACATTGCTGGGACACATCCCCAGTGAAGGAGCCTCCAAGCAGGCAGCTGGGCCAGGTGCTGTCATTCAGGACCAGGCAGCTGCGTGTGTTGATTCATTTGTTCTGCTGTGCTGTTCCAAGCCACATGTTCCTCCTTGGCTGTTTGTTCTGTGCTGGCTCCAGGTCCCTCTGCCACTGCAGCAGCCATGCAGTGTGTGATGCACCCTGCCTGCAGTGCTCTGCAGCTCAGGAGCAGAGAAACAACACCTGGCTCTGAGTCCAGGTCGTTCCTTGCTGGGCAGGCTGGTGCTCAGCACACAGACCAGTGCCATGTGGGTACTGCCAGAGCTCCCAGGAGCTGGGCCCTGGGGCAGGCTGGTGAATTTGTCAGCAAATGAGTGAGTTTGCCATGCCTTGTCCTACTTTGTCTACTCATTTGAGCTGTGTTCCTCCCTGGAGCAGCAGCAGGGGCAGCTCAGGAGTAGTGGGAAGACGAGGCAGGTGGTGTTTGACAAAAGGAACGTTGTATTTTGGACTTATTTTGGACAATGCAGGGCTGCTCTCACCACCTCTGTTTTTCTCTTGCCCAGCTTTGGAGTCATCCCAAGCACTCCCCTGGCCATTCACACACCTCTGATGCCAAACCAAAGTATTGATGTCTCCCTGCCCCTCAACACTCTGGGACCAGTCATGAAAATGGAGCCTCTGAACAACCTCCAGGTAGGGATTGTCTTGTTCTGGGCAGGGGGAGCTCAGCAGGTGCCCAACACAATGTGGTGGGGCTCTAATCACTCAATACCACGTGTAAACAGTCAGACCTTGTGGATTTAGGCCTTGAGTCTGGCCAAAGCTTAGTCCTCTTCCTTTTCCAAGCTTTTCCCAGGAAAACTGAAATGGAAATGTGTTGAATTTTATGACTTTTCAAACACCTCAAAACAACTGCTTGCCTCTGTGTAGATTAAGGGTTTTGTTGCAGTAACACTGCTCTGTAAACTGGGCATGAGGTTTGGCTGGACTTAAGAAGTGGAGCAGATCTGAACAGAGGAAGTACCTGTGGTGGAGCAGGCACAGAGAGCTGTCAGTAAGAATTGAGGCAATTAAAAGAATTGCAGAGAAGATGGCAAGTGCTAAGTGATTAATATTTCTCTAGTGCTCTTAAATTCCAGGGTGTTTCACAAAGGCACATCCCTGCCCCAGATAGCTTAATCCAAGGCAAACTGTGTGTTCCAGGAAAGGCAGAGGAGAGATGATGTGAGCAGCTAATGTTTCATTAATGAGGGTGTTGTTGAATAGCAGGGACAACACTCCCTGGGGGAGCCTCTTTATCAGATTGGGCTGTCAATCTAATAAAGACAGGACAGATCCAGGGAGATATTCCTCTCTGCTTTGGACCAGAGACTGTCTCCAGTGGTCTGGAAGTCATCAGGCAGACAATTCTCCCTGGAAGGAGGCTCTTCCCCACTGCTGCCATGCTGTGGAGTGAAGGTCAGCAACTCCTGCTTCTGCTCTGGAATTAAATATTGCTAAGCATTTATAACCTTTGGGTCCTCCAGGATGATTTTCCCAGTATCCTAAAATGCAGTTAACTTGCACTGCAGCTGCTTCTCTCACCTCAGGTGTCCAGGAGGTGGAACTGGGTTGGGTTCCTGCAGTGTAGCAGCCCATAGAGAGGAATATTTTGAAGCAGCTCATTCTCTTTTTAGTTTAAGAGAATGCAATGCAAGTTACTATTTATTCTGCCTCGGCAACTGTTTTTTCCCCTTCTTTTGACTTCCATTCTGGGCCTTATGACTTATTGATGAGTCTTTGGGCTAACAGCTTGAAATAGCTTCTCTGGCACTCAAAGGAGCAGTCCCACACTCGGGCTCCCAGCGCAGTCATGCAGCGGAGGAGCCCAGACAGTGAATGAATTCCATGGCCTGCCTTCCACCCTCCTGGGCCCTTCCAGCCTCTGGAAGAGCTGCCCTCCCTCTGCAACCAGGTCATGAAGCTGAGGTGGCATTTGGGTCAGCTGTGGTAAAATCTGGCTCCTGCTCTGAGGGGAATGTGGAGGTGACAGTCCCAGTCAGCCTCCGCAGCACTGGGGACTCTCAACAAGGCCCTCTCAAGTAGCTGCTTCCTTTGATCAGGAGGGAAGTGAAGTATTTGGGTTATTAAATCTCTGAAGGGCTTGGAACACAGTTTGTTTCTTGTAGCATCTCCTGCTAGAACAAAGCTAAGAGGAAAACATGTGAGGAAACCTCCAGCTACCTTCTATTGAGACAGTGGAGCGTTCATTAGTGCCAGACTCAGTTGTTAATTTGCTAACGCTCTCATTGCCATAGAAGTTGGCTGCCCTTTTACAATTGGGGAAGCTGCCATATGGAGTAATAGTATATTTCTCTGCAAAGAGTTGAATCATGATAGCAGATGCCAAGTTAAAAAGAGCACTCCCCTTACTTTTTTGACAGCAGTGGGCTTGATGGAGATCTCTCAATGCCCTGACAGCCAAGGCTCTGGTTTTGTTTTGTGGGTTCATGTGGAAAGGATTTGTCTTGAAACGTTCAGAAATCGCCTTGGTGACCTACTTAGGGAACAATTTATAGCATAATATAGGATAGAGAATACAAATGTTCCTGTATTCATTGAAGAACCAAAACACTCATCAGGTTGAATTTACTTAATGTGTTTTTTTCCTCAGCTAGGGAACATTGAGGCAGATGTAGGGCTGGTTTGAACCTGAGGACCTTATGTTCATCTCCTATTCTGGTGGGAGTTTTTTGTTTTTAGTAACAAGAAAAATAAGTCCTGAAGTAACCAAACTGATAGCTTTCAACTTTTTGTCATGTTAATTATACACTTCAAAGACTAGTTGTACATTCCTTAGGCAACTATTTCAGAAGTGATGAATTCATGTCTTGTTCAGGTTATTTTTATTACCATTTCTAATCTTTCACCCAATACAGCTTACTTAATCTTGACATTTGTAATCATGGAGAGAAACTAAAATATTTGACAAGGTAACAAAAAAGACATTTTTGCAAGAAGATGAGGAGAGCTGAAATATTTTCAGAGGCTTACTTAGGTGAAATATAGCTGAAGAGTCTTGTGTTTGCTAGTCACCTTGCATCTTGTGATGCTGAATGCCAGGCTTCTCCCCTGCATCCCAAAATAATCATGATCATTTTCATGACTTGTTGACTCAGCTTTAACCCCCAGTCAAGCAGAGATTTATCCACAGCGTAGAGCTAGACTGGACACAGCACTGCAGGGCTTAACAAACCCCAATCCCTGCTCTCTGGTTCATCTTTTTAACTTCTGTCAGATTAAAACGCTGCCTTTGGAGTTTGCCTGTTGCTAAAGCAAATCTGACATAGTTATTTGTGTGCTTCTGATTTCTGGTGGAGAACACCCTTGCAGTGCCTTGTCAGCATTTTTGGGGCTGCCTGGTGCTGTAGTCAGAGCATGGCACCAGTAAATAATAACAATCCCTTGCCCAAAGGTCTGTGAGAGGCTGTGTTGACCTTCCTGGGTGTTTGATAGCCATGGAGACATCTCTGGGAGTTGCTCAGGTCTCCCTGGCTCCTGCAGTGTTTCCTTTTTACAATCAAAGCAGTAGTGACACTGCTGGTGGCATGTGGGCTGCCACGGCCACACCTGGTGGGAGAGGTGGGCTGGCTGAGGTATCTTTGGCACCACGTGTGTGAGACCTTCAGCTCTCAAAGAGGAAGGGATCCTAAAACAATCCTAAAGCAGGGATTTGCACTGGTGGGAGTATTGTCTTTCCAAATAGTTCTTCAAGTCAAATTTGGAATTAGGCTCTCAGCCCAGGTATTTTCTTTCTATGCCAAAGAGAGCCACTGTTCCTAATAATTGGCATTTTAACAGCTAGGAAATGCTGTGAAATTGGAATTGGAGCACACAAGAATTGCTCCCTTGATCCTGGAAATGGGTGAAGTGGAGCCAACCTGCAGCCAGAGTTTCAGAGCTCAGGCCTGGCTTGTCATGGCACAAATATGATCATCTCTTCTGTGAAATTATAGCCCCTTGCAGGAGATGTGCAGGTGAAAATGAGCTGCAGGCACTCCTGGAGCAGCAGCAAGTCTGCTGAGGCTGGAGCCACTCTCCTGGGATCCACGTTCAGAGTGCACCATCAGTGTGCCACATCCTGCTGGCAGCTGCCAGCCCTGCTTGCTGCAGCTACAGAGCATGCAGCTGAAAAAAACCTGAAATGTTTCAAACTGGTTTTTTTTTATTTAATTCAGTAAAATTTTCTGAGTGTGGAAAGGGAAGGATCTGCCAGCTGCAGTTCTCCCCAAGGAGGGGCACTTGGAAACGCAGACTTGCTGCTGGGCAGCGTGAGGTGCAGGACATTTTGTCAAAACCTTTTTATAGAGACAGAGGAGGAAGGTGCAGCTTCTTCACTGAGGAAATATCAGTGTTCTAATGCAGTGGATGATGCTTATCCTTCCAGTCTCAGCTCTGCTGTAACTCATCACCTGTGCTCCTCCACGCTCCAGCGTCTCGCGGTGCAGAACCGCTGGAGCTCTCATTCATCAGAGCTGTTAATGCATCTCAGGTCACAAACACAGCACTCAGAACTTGCAGACAGATTTCACACATCCAGCTCTCTGTGGGAATCGGTGTGAGCAGCAATTCCAGCCAACAGATGTTCACCCTCCAGAGCCTGCTTGATAAATGACACAATATCTGCCTGCGTGTGAGAATCCCTGACCAGCCAGCACACAGCACCTGTGGGTAGCTAGATGGGGAAGATGCTGCTTGGGTTTGTTGCCTGGGTTATTCTTCAACAGTCTCTGCTTGTGAGAGTCTTATTTCAGCAAAGAACCCTCCTGGGAACACTCTGAATTAAGGGCTTGGATCACAGCTTGGCATCTGTGGCCAGTTCCTCACTCAGCTGTGGAAAGCTGTTGGTTTGGAGGTTAAGAGCACGTCTGCCACATGGTACAGCACATTTATAAATTGTACATTTTGAACTTGAAGTGCAGCAAGGCACAGGAGAGCACAACCCTCCCAGTAACTCTGTGTTCCCTGACCATTGATGTAACCCTTGCTGTGCCTGCACAGCTCCAGGCTCAGCCCTGTGGGAAGAGCACACGGCTGGCAGGGGCTGCAGCACCCCTGGGATCCTGAGAGCCCCTCCTGTCACACACAATGAAGTGGAGGAGCAGCATTCCTGTCACAGAGCAAGCCATGACCTGGTGAGGTAAAAAAAGGCTCTGCAGAGGAGAGTTGTTCTTGCCTTAACAGTTTGGCTGTTAGCAGGCTCCAAAGCAAAACCCAACTTAAGTAAATCCTTAATTTAGTGTAGGTGCTAATGGGATTCCAAGTGGGTATGTTGTGTACTTGCTGCTGATGGAAAGCATCTGTGTTGCTTTCAGACTTGACTTTGAAAGTCAATTCTGTTGCTCAAGTCTGAGATTTAAAGCATCAGAAACCTACACTGTTGAAGAAAATAACTTGACATTGTTCCTATGAGGTACTTCTTCCCCAAAATATCATGTTTGGGCTGTCAGAGGGCTGGACTGCAAGAAAGCCCTTCAGAAGGGTGCTCATGCTGGAAGGTGAGCAAATAAATTGCAGGGGTTATTTCTAGAGGTGCTGCTTCCTTTAGTCAGATCATGAGCAAGACATAAGTGATTTGTAACCCTGAGCCAATTTTTAGTGGGCTCACACCTTTTCAACAGTCAAGCACCACACGAAAATCTGACACCTTTTGACTTCTATCCCTCAGAGCTCTGTAGGCTGCTTGATTAAATTCACAAGGTACTAATATTTTTTTCCTCTCTCTAAAAGATCACAGATGGAAAGCCATTTTTATTAAAAATGCTTCTGTTTCAACTCTGAAATGTCTGAAGCTAAAGGTCTAGCTAGAGATTTAATAGTTCATGTCCAGGTCAGCAGGTTAAAGCAGAGCCGTGAGCAAAGTTAGTCTGGACTGGAGGATTTGTTGAATGCAAGCAGAGGTTCCTTTACAGGCATGTCAAACCTGGAGAGACTTCTCAGCTCCTGCTATCACATCAGATGTCATCGCCTGTCTCAGGACAATGTTCCACCTGAGGAGCACTGGATTTTTTTGGAAAGTCACTGTTATTACCTGCTCAGCTTCTTGCAGGTGCTGCTGTGGATCTGCTCTCTGCCTGTGGCTGCCTTTGTAGCCTGTCAGATGGCACTGGATGCTCCTGATGTGGAGCATGACCTTGGGAAGCTGTTACCAACTCAGGGGGGCCTCTTCTTGGTGTGAGTTTTCCCATGCAGGTGTCTGCAGGTGCCTTTTCATGGACCTGACCTTGTGGAGTACAGTTTGGGGGAAGTGTGTGGTGGTGAGCAATGGAAGCTCCTTTTGGGGAGCTTCCCAGTCATGTCCCAGTGCTGTGGGTTAAGGAGAGCTTTTTCCACCCTGTGTGCAATAGTTATTTGTGACAGCTGATTCCTGCCTGATTACAGCTGCTTGCAAGGTGACATGTGATGTCATTCCTGAACCCAGTGATGCAGTTTGGGAGGAAGGCTTCCATGTGGCTTGGTTTTCCTTTACTGGGAAGAAATTGCACTTCAGAGCATCTTAATTGGGTAGCTCTCCAGAGATAGCCAAAGCAGCTTACTCAGTGTGTTTCTGCAGAGTTGAGAAGCAGGTCAGCAGATACCTTTTTATAGCATCCTTATAACTGCAGGGACAGGGCTGGCATATTAATTTGGAGTGTGCCTCTAGAACCGTGACTGGAGAGAAGGAGCTGCTTTCCAGCCCCTCTTGTAAGAAACTGCTGTTGTATGGCAACAACAATTAGCTACAAAAGCTAAGTAATCTCTGTTGTTCTAAGGCAAGGCAATTAATCATTAAATCAGACTTGGAAAGGATCTTGGGTCGTGCAGTGTAGTCCCTGCTATGCTTTGTTGTTTTCCTACAGTTCCTCTTATTGAGAGCATTGTCAAAGCTGATTTTAAGCGTAAGTCCAAGTACTGGAGCTTTTCTCTTCCTCAGAGGAATTTAGTGCTGCTTAATAATTCTCACTGTTGGTTTTCCCAGACATTTAGCCTAAATTTTCCCTCTTCTGGCTCATCTCCATGACTTATATCCAAGCACAGCATCTGGAATGGCTGCACTGCTGTCCCTCCCCCAGCTCTCCCCTCCCAGACTCCGAGGTGCATTTTTGGCTCCTCACCCAATGTGTTCCATCATATTTTGCAGTGGTGAATCACTAAAGTCCACCCACCAATCTGCTTTTACCCCTCTGGTTCAAACACTGAACACTCCAACTCGTGAGCATGATGCCAGCAGTCAGAGCATGTAACAGCTCCCTGTTACAGAGAACCAATCCCAATTTTTTCCTCAGTTGCACCATCACTTACGTGTTTTTAGTGGGCTTTAGACTAATCCCTTCTTAAGCTGGTTTGCACTGTGGGAATTAAATATGAGCTGCTATCTTTAGTGATGGCTGAAAAGTAGAAACACCACAGTTGTCATATTAACCTTTCTGCAGTTCTTTGCACTTCTGGCACCTTGCAATTGCCAGGAGAGTTTGTTTGGGAGCTTGATCTCCTTCCACTTGCCTCTGGCTTGCATGCATGTTTGATCAGCTGACTGCTTTCTTCCCCTTCCTTGTCTATCCACAGCTGGTTTTTACCAACATTTGTGGGTGTCCTTCTCAACTTACCCCTATAGGACAATAGATTTTCCTAGTAGGACACCAATATATGTAATTATTAATGTCAATGAAGTTTGTCTTGCCATAAATCTTTGTAGCAGCAAATTCATTCCTTTGGCTCAGCATTTAGCGTGGTCTGGTTTGTGTTTCAGGGTGACAAATGGGAGAACTCTCTCTGAGATTTTTCAAACAAAGTAAGAGCTCAAATGGCTCCTGAAATTCTCCACACAACCTCAATTGTGAGTCTTTCTTACAAGGCTTAAGATTCCTTCCTTGCAGCAATGGCAGGTGTCTGCTGAGCTGTGCTCCCATGACAGGCTCTCTGTGTGGGCTGACGTGGGGAGAGCATGAGAGGCATGGAAATAAAGCCCAGAGCTGCCTTTTCCTGAGCTGAGTTGTGACAGTGCACCTCTCAGACCTCCTGTTTGCTCCTGCTTGCCCAGCAGCTCTCAGCCTGGGGAAAAGTGTTAGCAGAGATTAGTGGGGAACATGGCAAGTGTGTGTGATAAAGGCAAAGCAGATAAGGGCAAACTCCCTGGCTGGTGGAGTTTAATGACACTGAGAATTAAGTCTTTTGTCAAGTGTTGTTTTGTTTACCTCATTGCTCTCTAGCAGGGCTTTCTTCTTCCAGGAATCAATACCTTGCACATATTCCCTGTTTTTATTTTACTGAGGGAAAGGCAGAAATCTTGAGAGATGCTGCAAGGAAGATGCAGACAATGGACCCACTTGAGGCTTTCTAGAAAGTGTCTGGACTGAGGCAGGACTAACCAAAAAGGTGAAAAATAAGGAAATGAAGGTGAAAATGAAGAATACTACACAGGGATTTGGAGCTGGGGAATTACAGGAGTGGGTGATGAAGAAGCTGAGGGGCAATGTGACAGACTTGATAGCAGGTGTGTGCAACCAAGAGGTTGGGATGTAGCTGTAAGAAATGAGGAGAGGGAAGAGCAGGAAAGAGCCAGGATGCTGCTGTGAGCCCCTGAGTGGAACTGGCTCTGAAGTAGGACAATGAAAGGTTCACAGGAGAAGTTTGGGCAGCTTTCAGTGAAAATGGAGCAGGGGACTGGTCCTTTCTGGAACTGCCCTGAGCTCCTGCTCAATACCATCCCATTCAGAGCTGGCCTCTGCTCAGAGAGAGCACTCCAGGGTGATGAGACTGTGTGTGATCCCTTTGGTTTTCCAGCTGAGAGAGACTCTTTAACCTGCCTGTTTTTTCTGTGACAGGTGGCTGTGAAAAACAACATTGATGTCTTTTACTTCAGCTGCCTAATCCCTCTCAACGTGCTTTTCGTGGAGGATGGCAAAATGGGTGAGTGCTTTGGGGTGTGTGCTGAGCCTCCTGCAGCCAGGCTGTGCTCCCAGTGCCCAGCTGGCTGCAGGTGTCTCCTGGCTCTGTTTCACCTGTGCCATTGCACTTCAGCAGCTCTGGTCTGGTGGCCTGTCCCTGCTGTCCTGCAGCTCCAGTACTTGCCAGAGCCCAAGTCCCCTCCTCTCATTCTCTCAGCCAGACATTCTTCTCATTCTCTTATCCAGGTGGATCTGTTTTCTTTGAAGCTGATTTTTTTTTTTTGGTATTTGTTTGGGGTGGGGTTGTTGTAGTTTTGGGAGTTTTTGATGGTTTGATTTACTTGAATGGATCTAGGATTTTACCCCATCCCCTTTTCACTGGAATTTTTGTATTCCGAGTCATATTTGTTAAAGTTTTGTTTGAATTCATTGGAAGTTGCTTGAAAAGCAGCTTTCACTAACATAATCCTAAATGTGTGGATCTCCTTCCTTCTTGTCAGATCCTGCATGTTCTTGGCTTGTAAACAGCTCATATGGCAAAGACTATCTCTCTTTTGGGGGAGGCCAAAATCCATCAAAGCTTTGCTGCTTTTACAAAGAGACCGAGGTTGTTACAGGAGTAAATCCTGGATCTGTCCCCAGCAGGGCAAAAAGTTACCAAAAGCCCATTTGTGTGTCTACTTTGGAATATTCTGTGGTGTGTTAATGAATGCTGGGTCCTGTGAGGATCCCACAGTCTGAGGGGTTTTTTTGTTTCTAGAGCGCCAGGTCTTCCTTGCAACATGGAAGGATATTCCAAATGAAAATGAGCTTCAGTTCCAGATTAAAGACTGTCACCTGAATGCTGGTGAGTAGCTTCATTCTGCCATGCTGAGAGCACTTTTGATGTATTGCCATTAAAAATCACCTTATTAATACCACCTTAGTAAAATAAGCTGATGGCTAATGAAGATGTGAGTATTACACTTCTGAATAGCACAGACTGGGATCCTAGGGCTTGTTTCAGTCAAAAACTTCAGCTGGGTCCCCATAAAAGCACATCTAAAATCCCAAGTCTTTGATTTGACCCATCTTTTTCTTCCTTTCATTCTGGACCTTGTATTCTTGTTTTCCCTTTTATACTTTGCTTCCCTGCAAAGCTGCTCTTGAAATGCAGCTGAATATGGTGTTGGGGCTGTTCAGCAGCTCTGTCCTGCTGCTGTGAGTTCTGATCAAAGTGTTCCAGCCCTACTGCATCACCCTGGGCCACTCACTTCACCTTTTGGCACCTTCTTTCTTCTTTCTTTATGAAATATTTAACCCTGCAGACACTGCAGGGTGTTGGGTGTTTGAGGGGGACAGGCCATATGGGAAGGGTGTGCTGCTGTTAGCTGAGATCTTGATGCATTTTGATCATGTTTGGTCCTGTTCAGTTTCTTTGGCTGTAGAATTGCCTCTGTGAGCATCTTGTACGTGTGACCTTACTACTGCTGAAGGATAAGGGAGTGTAGAAGAGTGGAATGGGGCCAGCTCAGCAGCTCTGCTCCTGTTCTGGAGGTTCTGGGCAGGAGCCAAGTGATTCTACCAAAAGCTGCTCTGTTTCACAGATGAAAGAAGTGTCCCTATTGATTACCAACCCTGTAACCTTTTTATTCTCTCATGCCTGCTATTACACAACGAACACCCTCGTGCTTCAATAGCAGACAGAAACCATGGGTCTCTTTGTACTCATAATTATTACTATTTTGGAATATAAAAGCTGGAGCACGCAAGAGGAGGGGAAAAATAGCAGCTGTTGGACCTTATGACTTGATTTCACTGTGGGGTTTCAAATGAGAACAACCTCTGTGCCTCCCCCAGTCCTCCCTCTGCTCCTGCCTGAGCTTGGCATTGCCTCTCCCCCTGCACTGCAGAGCTGCTGCTGCTGGTGCCTTCTGCCCTGGCCATGCCCTCCTGCATCCAGGGCTCTTGATCTCCAGTCAGAAACACTGGGAGCTGCTCATTTTGGTGTTGAGGTGCTGCCTGGAAGGGGATGTGGCTGAGAAAATTGGCAGTCCTGCAGCCTGGCCTCCCCCTCCTCCCTCTGGAAGATGATGTTATGAAACATGGAGTGACAGAATGCTCCCCATTCCAAAAGGGTTTGCCAGCTCAGGGCCAGACTGCTCACCCAGGCCTGGGATGCCCAGGGAAGAGCAGGTTACCAGCTCTCAGGGAGAGCAGGGAACACCAGGCAGTTCCTGTCAGTGGGATCTGCAGCCTTTCCCAGCAGGAACGTGGCTGCAGAACCTCTCCAGAGCACAGCCCATCCCTGGGGGTGCTCAGGGGAGTGCAGGACCTGCCAGCCTCTTTGGCAGAAAGTGGGTCTCACCTCATAAACAGATTCCAAACACTTCCAGCCACTGAGGCTTCTGTTTCTGTGTTTCTGCTGCCCTCACCACCTTGCAGCTCCTCCCTGCCCAGGGCTTGGGCACGGGGCAGGCCAAGAGCTTGCAGGAGGGAAAACCAGGGAAATCTTGTGTGCTTGCCTGAGCCCCTTGTATTCTTTCTACCAGTGCAGCCCTGACTCAGCCTGCTCACCCTGATTTCCTACAGGCAGTAACCTCCTCTAGCTCAGACTGTCCTAAGAGCACCAAGCCTTGCTTGCACAAGGATCAGCCAAATCCCAAACCCATGGGTGCTGGGGTTCCAGCATCCTCAGGGGTGCACATCTCTCACAGCATGGCAAGTGAGACACCAGGGCAGAGGCAGAGTAGGCTGGGTGAAATCTGGCAGGAGCTGAGTCCATCTTCTAGTTTGCACCAGAGCAAGGATGTGTGCTGGCCGTGTGCCTCAGGAGGGTGATAATTTTTAAAGATTCATAATTTTGATTGTTTAAATCCAGTCAAAATAGGCTTAAGACTATCCATTTTCCAGGAAGAGCAAGTCTGTATATAAAATCCTTAGGAACTTGGTCCTTGTGGAAGAAGGGCTGGTTCCTGTTCAAAGACTCTCCTACAGGAGATGTGTAACCACAATAAAGCTCTCAATTTGGGCTATCAGTGGTTGTGGTGTTTTTGCAGGTTTGCAATGCACTCGTGGCAGAGCTGCACAAAACTCTGCAGGTCCCAGCAGCTCCTCACCAAACCTGGGGAGAGGCTGGGTTTGTGCAGCCCTCCAGCACAGGGAACAGCTCTGGAGCACTGCTGGCTCCTTGGAGTGAGCTGTTATCCCTGCTGGGATCTGCTGGGATCAGTCATTCATCCCTAGCCTGAGCCCACCCACAGGTGGTGAGTGCTCAGACACCATTCATGCCTCAGCTCACTGATCCCAGCCCA
This sequence comes from Passer montanus, assembly GCF_014805655.1. Taxonomy (NCBI): domain Eukaryota; kingdom Metazoa; phylum Chordata; class Aves; order Passeriformes; family Passeridae; genus Passer; species Passer montanus. The sequence goes on along the minus strand of NW_024369262.1, from coordinate 1,393,768 downwards.
GTGACGCGAGTGCAGCTGGAGCTAAAAATACTCAGCTCCCAGAGCTGTGCCCTGACACAGCTCCAGCACCACTCAGAGCCTGTGGAGCAGCTGCTCAGGAGTGTGGTCCCTGCACCTCAGAGCTTGCCTCTCCTGCTCCCAGCTGCAAACAGCCTTTGCTTTCCTGAGTTCTCACATTGTGCTGTGTGAGGAGCAGGGCTGAAGCTCTGTGCAGACATCCTGGAGGCCCTGCAGAGCAGTCAGGCAGGGGGTGCTGCTCTTCCTCAGTGGAGAAACTGAAATTTGAATTTCTGTCTCTCTAAACACCCAGCACTTATTCCCTATTTTTATTTTACTGAGGGAAAGGCAAGAATCTTGGGAGATGCTGCAATGGAAGATGCAGGTAATGGACACACTTGAGGCTTTCTAGAAAGTGTCTGGACTGAGGCAGGACTAATCAAAGAGGTGAAAAGTAAGGAAATAAAGGTGAAAATGAAGAATACTACACAGGGATTTGGAGCTGGGGAATTACAGGAGTGGGTGATGAAGAAGCTGAGGGGCAATGTGACAGACTTGATAGCAGGTGTGTGCAACCAAGAGGTTGGGATGTAAGAAATGAGGAGAGGGAGAGACTGGACAAGAGCAGGAAAGAGCCAGGATGCTGCTGTGAGCTCAGGAACTGGCTCTGAGGTGAGTTAGGCTTGGCACAGGGATTAGCTGGGGGCTGGGATTTGATCTGTCAGAAAAGCAGTGTGTGAGTTTCTTGTACATCCAGAGCTGTCTGTCACAGTGCAACAGTCACCTTACAGCACCTCCTGTGCAAACTGCAGACTTCTCTCCAGGTTATTGCTTTTCTTCTTTCAAACAAAAAGGAGATAAACACAGACAGCAGAGAAGCTTCTGGAGGAGTCTGTGCTCCCAGGCCTTTGTAGGTAAAAGATCCATCCTGTACCCACAAGACAAGCAAAATAGGATTGGTTTGAGCTTTGGTGGCTTGTAACAGGGATGGCAGAAAAAGCTCCTGTCCCTGGCAGCTCATGCCAAAGCACTGAGCAACCAGAAAGCCTTGGCTGCTGCAGGCAGCCCAGAGCATGGCAAGTGAAGGCAAGGATAAGGTGCCAGGCTGTGGGATGAGGAGCAGGTCCCTCTCTGTGGGAAGTGGGGTCTGATCTGTGAGCTGATCTGTGTCTCCACCATCTTTGCTTCCAAAAAAAGCAGATCCTGGACCTTTGAAGGTATTCCCACCCTTCCCCAATGACTCAGGGAGAAATGAGTGCTTAATTCTGGATTTGGGGCTGAGGTTCCCAGTGGTGAGAGATGGACCTGGCCTGAGGCTGTTCCTGAGGGCTGTGGAGGAACAAGTCCCTCTGGAGCTGTCAAGGTGTGCTTGGGATGCCCTGCACATCTTGAATTCATCAGAGCTGTTCCATGCATCAACCTCTTAGGAAGAGGTTGGGATAGTTCCCTGGAGAAAACCTCATTCAGAAATAATGAAAACACAAGGTCGTGGTTATAGCCCAGCATTCTCATCTCTTATTAATCCAGTGCTAAATTAATTGATTTGGGGTTTTTTTAATGAAAATACACTAATCTAGTGCGTGAAAATAGATTCCTTAACTGTTATAGCTGAAATATTCTGGGTGCTGTTGGTGCAGCTGAGGTTTCCCCTGTAACTGAGCGTGCACTGAAGCTCAGTTTGCCTTGTTTACACTTTTTTTTTTTTCAACATGCTAAGTTTGACTAAATTCTAAAGGATCACTACATTAGGATATGCAAATCAGATGAGCTAAATGTTTTTCTTTTTCCTAAACACTGCTTACCCAAACCCACAGAGTGAAAGAGGATGAGCTGACTTGCACATGGAGAATTCCTCCCATTTAATGCCACTCCATCAGTTGCTGTGCTGTTCAGCACAGGAATTTTGGTTTTACTTGTTTATCACTGCTCCACAATTTGGTGTGAAACAGCAGCTTTCATGTCTGGAGTTGAACATGGCTTTATTGGTATGCAGTGGTCACTTTGTTTTTCTCCCCCCAAATAATTTGCTAATGCCAATGCAAAGAAAAATTGGATTTTATTTTGATGAAAAAAAACCTGGGGGAAAATCATACACAAGCTTGCATGGTATGTTGTTTTTTTTTAATCTTATAGCTGATAGTTTAATAAATTACAGAACTGGTGCATATTTCATGTCTTGGAAATGAATGTAGTGTCAGAACATTGCCCCAAGTGCCTCCCCACTGGATCAGCCTGTGCTTGGTATTTGAGTGCAGCTCTTGGCTGGATGCTCAGAACCATTCAGGTGCTGCTAGAAATGGCACAGGGATGATCTGGGCTAACACAGCATAAAATATAAGCATTGAATTGTACTTTCTGATACAGAGTGCTTGTAGCAGATTGCCACGAAGGTCAGACAAGGTGTGTGGTCAGTGTTGGCTCTGAGTTTGCCTGTCCTTTGTGCAAACCCCCTGCCAGGTGCTCATCTTGGCTCTCTGAGTTCAGATGTAAAGTTCTCAAGCTGGTAGGCAGAAGATTTAAGCTCATCCTTTGCTTTACCCAGGAGAAAAGTGCTGTTAAAAAAGTACTGGGTCCCTTTAGGGCAAAGGAGGGGACCTGTGAGCTGTTCCTCCCCGTGTCCCTGTCTCCATGTGCAGTGCTTGGCTGTGGGACTGAGGGAAAGAATTCTGTTCAGGAAGGAAAATACAAGGAAAACAAACCAAACAAACCAGCCCTGAGAGCTGGGCTGATGTCAGAGGCTTCCCTGGCCATGGTGAGGGCCAAACCTCCCTGTGTCCTTCCCTTGTGCTTCAGGAGGGTTCTGAGAAGAACCCTTGAGACAAAAGAAAGTTGCTGTGCAAGGCCAGCTGTGGCTTGTGCTGCTTTGCTGAAGGGCTTGTGTGCTCTGCTTTGCAGAGTCCCCAGAGTCACCCAGCCCTGCTCCTGCCTCCCTGGGCTCTGGGGCAGGCTCAGCTCCCTGCTCCCAGCAAGATCTGCCTGGGTTGATTTTATTTATTATTTTTTTAAGGCTGTGCTGTCACATGGCATTAGCGGTCCTGCCTTCAGCCAGCCACAGCCTGCCACTGTTGCTTAGCAACTCTGATGATCTCCAAAATCCAAATTGCTGATACTCCAGAGCACAGGAGGGATGGGAGCTGCTACCTAGGGGGAGAGGGGCTCAGCTCTCCCCAGGCCTCAGATCTGTGCTCAGAGAGGGGGCAGGAGGGTCAGGCAAGGCAAGCATCAGCTCCAACCTGCTCACCATTGCTCTGGCTGAGGCAGGACATCCTTTGGTGGGGCTTTTTGTCCTCTTTGGAGGATAACTGAGGTCAGGGGAGCAGAAAATAGGCTTCCTAGGTTTGCCCTGCCTCACTTTCCCTCTCTGTGTCCTCCCTACAAACACATTCCTGCTCTGAAATCTGCCCCTCAGCAGAGGCTGGGGATGTTTCCATGGCAAGAGAAGCCATCATATGAAGATTTTGGTGTAAGGGCAGCTCCTTTGTGGCTGTGTCTCACCTGCTGAGCTCCCTAGACACAGCTCTGCCATCACACCCCGTGCTGGGGTAGCAGCCAAAATTGCAGCTTCTCATTCCAACCCTGCATCCCTGCTCCCCAGGAAATGCCTTTACTCCAACAGCACCTCCCAGCAGAGGGGAGGCTGCTGTGGCAGGTGTCAGGGTTGCTGGGGAAAGTCCTTGCCAGCAGTTCCACCTTCAGGATGCACATCCAGAGGGGTGAGGTTTAACCACAGCCTGTCCAAATGGGGCAAACAAAATCCCATTTAATACCAGCAACCCTCTCAGACAAGGATGTCCTGCCTGAGCCTGTGCTTGTGTTGGACACTGTGCCTTCCCAAGGGCCTGGGGGCTGCTCTTGATGCCTTGGGAGCATGAGAATATGGGAGTTGGAGCTTCATTGCTGGTGGTGATGTCCTTTCAGCATGGATTCATCCCAGCCAGGCTCCCTGTGAGCAGGGGACTGCTCTGCACTGCCCATTTCCCAAGTCTGGCTGAGTTTATTGTGGAGAGGAGGAGTATGGGTGGGAGGAGGAGACAGGCAATGAGGGGTTTTAAGCAAAAGATCTCATTAGTAACATATATCAGCCAGTTTCCATAGTAACTGGGGAAGAGAGGATGCCTAAATCTGAGTGTGTCTGGGTAGCTGCATGCCTGAACCATCCTGGACCTGCAGGGAGCTGCTCTGGAGCAAAGGGGTGCAGCAAAGGGTCCAGGCTGCCCTGGGAAGAGCCAGTGTATCCAAGTGTCTGCACCAGGGTGTGGATTTGCCTTTTGTTTCCTCCTCCCACCATTCCCTGGTGCAGGAACAGCTCTGCTGTCCTCTCTTCAGTCCCTCAGCACAGGCTGGTGTCCCTTCTCAGGTGTGGCACCCTGTGGATCTCTGTGTCTGTAGGTGCAGGGATGGATTGGAGCTGCACAGTCACTTTGTGCTGCTCCTCTGCTCCTGTCCTGCTCTCTGTTCTCCTTAGATGGATCCCACATTTCCAGTCTCTGGCCTTTCAGTGGGAGTTGGTTTCAGGCTGTTTCTCTCCCTCGCTTTTGGTCAGTAGTGCCCAGCCTGCTCTGAATGACCCCGCACAGATAAAGTGTTAAATTTCTCCTGCTGGACACCAGGAATGGGAATTTGCCAGTGATGCTTTGGGATCTTCCACCCAAAGTGTGACTGTGCCCCTTTACAGGCATCCACAGCCTGATGTTTGCTCTGTGCTGAGGAATCCCTTGGCATCCAGGGCTGCTGGTTTGGGTCCTGATGTTATATATTTGCCTGTTTTGCTTTTCTCAAAAAGTCCCTTAGAAATAATGTGTGTGACAGTGACACCCATCCAGGTGTGCAGATGAAATCACACCTCATCTGCAAGGGCTGAGGTCAGGCTGTGTGTTCAAACTGTACCACAGCCCTGTGATGTCTAGAGACTAGACAGTGTCTGGGGGTGGTTTACCCTTTCAAGTAATTGCTTTTTTAAAAAGGGAAAAGATTTTTACTGCCTTGTAGGACATTGATATGGCCAGAAGTGTCTGTGTGTGAGTGAAGTAGGAGGGAGCTCTTGTGGCTGGGACAGGAACCTGAGCAAGCCTCAGGCTGTGATCTTTGTTCTTTTCCACCTTCATCTTCTGACTTTTTGGCTGCCTGGAGGTGGATGGGGGTTGTAGAGGAGGCAGAGTCCTCTTCCCCTCTGAGCAGCCTTTAAAGTCTCACCTTGATCAAGTCCTGAGTAACCCAGGGCAGTGAGAGCCCTGTAAAATGGGCAAATACTTACCAAGAGATCACAGCCTGAAGGGAATGAGGTGGGTCCATGGAGAGAACTGGATTTTTTTTCTCCTTGTGTCATGTGTGCTCCTGTCCCCAGGGAAGGAGCCAGCATTTCCCTGTGCCCTTGCATCCTGGGAATGCTCCCCAGGGCTCTCCTGTCTCTGCAGATGATGGGTCTGAACTAACAGATGCCTTTTTTTTCCTCCCTTCCCTCCAAAGACACTGTCTCCAGCAAGCTGCAGAACAACAATGTCTACACCATTGCCAAGAGGAACGTGGAGGGGCAGGACATGCTCTACCAGTCCCTGAAGCTCACCAACGGCATCTGGATCCTGGCCGAGCTGCGCATCCAGCCCGGGAACCCCAACTACACGGTGAGGGCTCCCAGCAGAGGGCAGGGCACAGCCTGGCCTCCTGCTGCCTCGCCCACACACTCAGCCCTTCCTCCCTGCCCTTCCTCCCTCCCTGCTCGCTCTGTGCTGAGGGAGATGCTGTTCATTTGGCTGGAGGGGTGAGGAGGTGAGGAGTGCTTAACGTGGGAAAAGTGAGGAGCGACAGAACTGCCCTGCTCTGTCACCAGTGAGCTGGGACAGCGCCTGCTCAGCAAGGAGCAGTGACTTGCCAAGGTTACCCAGAGATAAAGCCAAGAGATATTAGCAAGGAAGCATTGCCAGGGTGCCCTTCCCCCTCTTACAGACAAGGGGAAATTTATGCCCCGCCGTGTTCCCGGCTGTCTGTGGCCCTGTGCTGGCACCAGCCCGGGGCTGGTGGGAAGCTGCTCTCTGTCCTGCTTCATGCACCCCTGTGACTCTTCTCTTTGACTTCACTGCCCTTCTGAGGGACCTGTGTGTCTCTGGTATTAGAGGATTTATCTCATGTTGGAAGCTGTGCCAGGAGTTTCAAGAGAAATCTGTGGTCTGGGGAGCTGCGGGGTGAATGTGAGCGTTGGAAGGTGATTTAAAGTGTTTGCACAAGGTTTGATGCTGCAAGCCTGGTCTCAGCCTGATCTTTGCTTTAGAGAGGAGTGACAGCCAAGTTTGTGTCCATCAGGACTGAGCAGCAGATCTTTAGAAGCCCTTGGGTTTAGTGCTGTGATTTGCAGCCTGAGGACAAGCGCAGGTCCCTTGTCTCAGTTTGGGACCATGTCCCCTTTTTCCTCCTGCCTGTGGGGCCGCCTACATTTGCTGATAATTTGGGAACCCCACAGTGGGAGTTTGCTTTTGTTTTCCTCCTGCTTTCAGCAAGCTCTGAAAGGGCAGTTTGAGGCTGATGATGAAGAAAGCAGGAGAAATATTCTGTGTGATTGTCAGCAGCCGCGTCCTGCCCGTCCCCTGCTGCCCCTGTGGCCGTGGCAGGAAGCTCCAGCACTAACCTCTCCTCTCCTCTCCACAGCTCTCCCTGAAATGCCGAGCTCCAGAAGTGTCCCAGTACATCTACCAGGCCTACGATGCCATCTTGAAAAACTAACAGGAGGTGGAGCCTGTGCCTCACCCTGCAGAAGGAGGGGGGAAAGGGGTCCCCAGAGCCTCCTTCAGCGCCAGCGCAGGGAAAAGCACTCGTAACTGGAAGCAGCTGTATTCATGTGTAGGATTTCAGTCAAAGGCACTGATTAAACAAGGTAGCAATTAGTATCCACGTGCTAATGATGATAGGGAACAAGCCCCTTTGGTATTTTTAGTGTCCATGGAGTTTGTAACCACTGCTTCAAACTACTCCCATGTGCCCCTCGCCCCTCACTCATCCGTTCTCGTGGGCTTCTCTCCATTTTGTGCCAATGTTCAGTGTTTTCTAAATGGCTTTAGGTGTAGTTCGGATTTTGTAAAATAACTGCTCATTGGAAAAACACCGAGCAAAAACCACACAGCTGCTCATTAAAACAAGGCAAAAGTGTCGAAAACATAACACTGCACTTTATTTTATATTTTTATACTTTTTTTTGAGGTTTTCTATTGTAATTGGCTTAAAGAGAAGGTGATTGCAAGGAAGTCTTGGGAGCCCTGCAGGGGCATTGGGCTCTAGCAGGGTGAGCACAGCCTCGGGGAATTAGGAACAGAGCCATCAGTGGGGTCCTAGAGGGGGATGGAGCCCTAAGGAGGGGTTTTTATTACTCTTGTGCTGGCTTTGATGGTGTTTTCACTCCAGCCATCTCCCTGCCTCATGAGCTGGTGATTTGAGGAGTGAGGCTGCTTTTGTGTGGGGAGCTGCAGGCCTGGAACAGGGCAGGGGTGGATGAAATGAAGGACATGAGCCTGCTGTTAGAGCAAAAGGCTCATGCCAGAGCTCCTGGTGTGGTCTCTGCATCCTCACCCATGTGCAGCCCCTCTCCCTCCCGTTCTTTCTGTGCCTGCTGAGGCCAAGCTGCCTCCTCAGCCATCCCTGAGCTGTGCCCCCCTCTCCCAGTGCTGGCCCTGGCAGTTCCCAGGCTCGTGGTGGCACATCCAGATGTGGCACTGCCACTTCCCCGGTGGGGCTGCAGTGTCAGCCAGGCCCCCACAGAGAGGGGCTGCTGCTGGCAGTGCCCCAGGGTGCCAGGGGAGTGGAGTGGCTCTCCCTGTTGCCATGCTGCCCCCAAACCCCAGGCTGGGCATGGTGGGAGATGGTTTGGGCTCGGCAGTGTTTGCTCCCTGCCTGCCTGGGGCACTCAGCTTCCAGCTGGGCTGGGTGGAGCAGCTCATGGAAGGGTTTCTCCTGTTAGCAGCTCCACTCTTTGTGCCCAGACACACACAGTGGCCAGAGCCAGCCAGGTTCCTGCTCTGATCCCTGTCCCAAGCAGCCCCATGCCCTGGTCCCTCTTTTCCAAGCTGTCCCTTAGAGCCAGGAGTGTTTCCCTTGCAGTCCACAGCTGTGAACTCACCCCACTGCAGCCACCCAGCAGTGAAAGCAAAGCCTCCTGCATGTCCCTGCTCCATCCATAGCTTGTCCTGCTTAATCCAAGCCCCAGTCCAGATCAGCCTCTCCCTCCCCAGCATGCTTGGACATCTCCACCCCAGCTAACAAAGCTCTTGCGTGTAGCAACCCCCCTGTTGTCCTTTGAGATGCCACTTTCAAAGTCAGTAAATGTTTCACGGTGGGAGCTCGTTCATCAGGGCTCTGGCAGTGGCTGCAGCCAAGAAAGCAGTGCTGGGAAAAGGTCCCAGTGTCCCAGCAGGAGCCAGGAGCTGCAGCACCCTGAGGAAGGTGCTGTCCCTGTGCAGGAACCCCTGTGCTCTGCTGGGGGGAAGAAAGTGGGGCAGAGCTGGAACACCCCAGCCCTTGAGCCTTGCCCACGTGTGCTGGGAGGCGATTTGCTCCAAGCCCTGCGGGTGTAAAAATCATTAACGGAGCAATTAGCAGTGATGCTGTGTGGGGCGGGGAGGAGAGCGCAGCTTCGGCGTGGGGAGGGGCTGCTGAGCCCCCTTCTCCTGCCGAGTTCCTTCCCAGCCTTTGGGGTGGGTGTCAGAGCCCGGGGCGGAGCCGGGGCTCGTGGCTGGCGTTCCCTCCGCCCTGCTCGTTCCCGTTCGTGCTGCTCTTCAGGCTTTCCCTGCCCTCCGTGTCAATAAAGTCATTTCCAGCAGGCTCTGGCTGCGTGTGGCTCTGTGGGAATGGGGAGAGGAGCCATTCCCTGGTGCTGGCTCTGCCCAGGGGAGCAGCAGGGCTGAAGGCTGCGTTTGGTGGGAAGGAGACTCTTTGCTCCCCAGGCTTCTTCTCCCACCAGCCACTTCTGCAGCACAGCACCCCTAAATCTGGGGCTTGCAGGAGGAGGTGGCAGCAAGTTTCCTTGGTGCTCCAACAGCTGCTTCTCCTCATCTCAAAGGGCAGCAGGGACAGGCTCAGATGAGGAGCAGGAGATGGATATAGCCACTTAGCCCTTTTGGGGCTCCAGGGGGGCTGTGTGTAGCGTGACCTGTTTTTCCTGTGGTGAAATGGTGAAATCCTGGGAGTCAGTGATGTGTTTGGATTGCTTTGCACTGGTGCTGCTGTTCCTCAGAGGGCTTTGCCATCTCTGGTCCCATCTCAAGCAGGATGGGCTGCAAAACCTCTGTGCCAGGCCAGAGCCAAGCTCAGTACTTGAAGTGGTCAGAAGTCCAGCAGAACAAGCAGCAGGTTTGGGGGTGTTGCTCTGGAGCAGGGTAACCTTTTCCCTTACCCTGTCCAGCCTTGGCTGAGCAGCACCTGGATTTTTGGGAACTTCCACCCTCTGTGGAAGGCAGGTACCATACCCACCAGTATGCCCTGCACTGGATGGTTTTGTGTTAGAAGCAAGTGCACGTGTCAGGTAACAATGACAGGCTGGCTTGGGGTCCCTGATCTTGCTGTTGTGTCCCTTCCTGCATCCCTGGAATGCCTGGCAGCATCATTCCCTGCTGGGGATGGGCCTGGAGCAGCATTTGGCCCCACAGGAACAAAAGCTGCTGTGGGATGCTCAGGGCTCTGCCCTGTGTGCTGCTGTCCCTTCATGTCCTGTGGCAAAAGGAAAGGTTTCATCCTCCCTCCCTGCTCTGCCAGGGGCTCCTGGAGAACAAACTGGTCTTTGCTGCTGCTGTGCCCTGTCAGCAGGGACACGCCAACCCCCTGGGAGCTGGCTTTGTCATCAGCAGTGTCACCCGTGGGGCTCAGGGGACACAGGTGGTGCTCCCTGAGCTGGGAACTGCCAGGGGGGATTGGTCCCCAGAGCCTTCCCTGCTCCCGAGGCCACGCTGTGGGACAGGGACCTCCTGAGCTGCTCCTTGCTGCTCTGCCTGCAGTGGGGGCAAATCCCACTGTGCTGGGTGGGCTCCCCAAAATCCTGCTGCTCCCACTGGCCTCACACCCACCCTGCTCCTGCCAGTGCAGCTCCCTGAGCCATGGAGGGCTGTGGGGGAGGCAGGGACTCGGGAGGAAGCAGGAGCTGGCCACAGCCACCAGCTCTGCCCGTCCCCTGCTGCCACCTGCACACCAGGACGCAGGAGCTCTTGGATGGGTGGTTTTAGCTCTGCCTTGCACTCGTGTCGCCGAGGCTGGGATGAACCTCCCAGCCAGCAGGGACATGCCGGGATCCAGCCCCACTCCCCTCCCCCCGTGCTCGTGTATTAAATTTCACGCATAAAACTGCAACTGAAGAGCATCTCGGAGGGAACTGCTAAAAATAGCCGCGAGGCTGGAGCCCGAATTGTGCGGGAGTTCATGTGCAGCCCGGTCCCTGCGCTCTGCCGGGAGCATCCCCGGGCTCGGCGCTGCTCTGTGGCCGTGCGGGGAAGGGGAGCAGCGGCTCGGGCTGCTGACAACCCCGGGGACACACAGATATCTCGGGCAGCTCTGCAGGGAAATACCCCGATCTCTGCCAGCCCGGGTGCAGCGCGGGACACGAAGGGCTGTGACCCCCGTGCCTGCCAGCGTGCCACCAAGGCTGTCCTTGTGCCCCCAGCCTGGGGCTGTGTCTGCCGCCCCTTGTCCCCCAGGAGGGATGTGGCATTGTGTCTGCACCCCCTCCTCCCCCTGGAGAGGAGCCCCCGGAGATGGTTTTTTCTCGCAGCCGAGGCTGGGGGGAGCTCGGAGCTCGGCTCAGCCAAGCCCGTGTGCTCGCCGCCAGACCCGTGCGGACACCTCGGTGCTGGCCGCTGTCACTGGGGGCTGGGGGCTGTTCCGAGGAGCGGAGGGGTGCAGGGGTTCCGTCAGCAGCGTGTCCCGGGGGCCTGGACCATGGTCCTGGAGGTGCAGGCAGCATCTTCCCTCTGTCCAGCACGCAGGTAAACGCTCCGTGCGGGGTGACCCGAAATGCAGACACTGCAACAGGAACGTCCCTCCTGCGACCAGCCTGGGCTCAGGTCCCCCCTCTGGGGGCACAGAGAAGCCCCCAGCCCCTCCAGGGGCCGGCAGGAGGTGAAGCGATGTGCCCCGGAGCGCAGCGAGCGGCGGTGTCGGGGGAGGGAGGGAAAGGCGCCCTGGGAGGGCTCCTGCCCTCCTGCCCCGGGGGAGCCCGGCCCGTGGGACTCGTCCCGGGTGGGCATGAGAGCCCAGCTGCCGCCGGGCGAGGGAAGGGGTGACGCCGCTGCACCCAGCACGCTGCAGGGGGGACATGGGAGGGTCTTTTCCCATCGGCGCCTCCCCAGAGCCCCGGGAGAAGCCGGCGTCTCTGCTGGATTCCTGCGGCTCGCTCTGTGCATTCCCTGCCTCCTTTCCCGGGTGCTGCCCGCATCCTTCCCGGGCATCCTCCGCATCCCTGCCTGGGCAGAGCCTCCTTCCCTCCCCGGGCGCTGCCTGCATCCCTTCCTTCGCTCTGCCTCCCTCCCTCCATCCCTCCCTCTCTCCCTCCATCCCTCCCCAGGCGCTGCCCGCCTCCCGCCTGGGCATCCCCGCCATCCCACCGGGCTCTGCCGCCTCCATCCGTGCCCGGACACCGCCGGCCCCCCCGCCGTGCCCCGGCCGGGCTCCCCGCTCCCCGCCGCCGGCCCGGGCCGCCGCCGCCAGGTACGGGGGACCCGCCGGGAAGGGCAGGGCAGGACGGGGGGGCAAAGTTACCGCTGGGCAGGGCCGGGGGTGGCCGCGATCGGGGGACGAGGGGGAAAGTTGAGCGCCGCGGCTCTCCGCTCCCTTCGCCCGCCGGCGCGGCGGGTGCGGGTGTCGTCTCCCCTCGGCACCCCCGGTCCCCCCCAACGACCCCCGGGCCGGGGCTGCTGCGCTGCCCAGCGCGGCCGGAGCATCCCCGGGGAGCTCTGGATGCGGGGGGTGCGGGATGTGGAGGGCCGGGATGTGGGGCCGGGATGTGGGGTGAGGGACGCGGCCCCCGCCCTACGGGGCTCAGGGGTTGCTCCTTCCAGTGCCCCAGGCGTGGCAGCGTGGCCAAGGTCGCGGCGGGGGCCGAGCCACCTTTCCCGGAGCCCCCTGCCAGCCCCCTCCCGGCCCTGCAGCCGCGGAGCCCGGCCTGCTGCTGAGGAGCCGCGGCTGCTCCCTGCCCCACCGCCCCGCCGTGGGGTGCCCCGAAGGCTCCCCGCGCTGTGCCTCAGTTTCCCACAGCGGCTGCTCGTAGGGCCGGGGACCATCTGGTCGGGCTCTGGTGTTTTTGGGGCGCAGCGTCCCCGTGTGCCAGCGCAGAGCGCGGTGGGGCTCTGGCGGAGGCAGAGCGGGGCTCAGCCCCTGCCCCAGTTCCAGCGAGCCCTGCGGCCACTGGGTTTCCAGTTGTGCCTCTCCATCACGCTCCGGGGCCGCTGCTGGGAGGAGGAAGGGTTCGTGGGGACGGGGCTGTCCCTGCAGCAGAGTGGCCCCCGGGACCTGCAGTGACAGTGCTGTCTGCTGGCCGAGAAAGGCCCTGGCAGGGTCGGGATGGGGGCTCCTGCACCCCCCGTTTCCCTGCACCTGGCACAGAAACATTCCCACTGCGGGGCTGGGGACAGCCAGCACCCCGGGGAACGGTGCCAGCAGCACGGGGGGACAAGGGTCCCCGGTCCTGCATGAGGGGGTGAGGTGGTGTGAGCCATGGCCCAGGGAAGGCATCCCGGGAAGCTCGGCCCCTCTAGCACCCAGCAGCTGTGCCCAGGCTCCTCCCGGGGTAAATAACCTCCATCAAACAGGCACAACAGGGTGCTCGAACCTGACACTTCCAGCTGCTGCCCTGCACTTCGGGGGTGGTTTTTAGGGAAAATGGGCCAGAGCATCAGAAATTGGTCAAAGCATCCACACGTTGGGATAAAGCACAAGCTGCTTCCTGGGGATCAGAGCCTGTGGGACCCAGCCCCTCGCCCGCGCCGTGCCCATCACAGCTCCTGCTCGGGAGCCCGCTGCCAGCGGGTGTTTGGGCTCCTCAGGCTCAGCTCCCACATCCCTGTGTGTGGGTTATCCCCCCGTGTCCCCCCTGCCCCGGGCCCCTCCGGCCTCAGCGCAGTGGCGGCTCTGGGCTCACCCTGTCAGCTGGCTCGCAAATGAGTCCCCATCAAGTTAATTGCCCAGGCGCTCAAAGCCTGAACGAAACGTTCAAGCTGTCGCTCGCAGGCGCGCAGCGATCTCCCCCCGCCCGCAAAAGGCAATTCCGGCTGTCCAAGGCCAGGGAAGATGGATTCCCCGGCTTGGGACAGCCCCGGGAAGGGGCAGCTGGGGACAGTGGCCGTGGGTTGAGTGCCCAGCACAGCCTGGGACCCTGAGCAAACCCTGAGCTGCAGACAGAGCCTTTCCTTGTTCTGGTGCTGAAAGGGCTGAGTGTGTGCCTGTGAGAACCCTCTTGGAGAAGTTCACCCAAATCCTGCCTCTCCTTGGCCGCTGGGCTGGGAGGTTCAAGGGACACCCTGAGGTCCTGCAGTGCCAACACCCCTGGGTGCATCGTCAGCTCCTGCTGGATAAAACCCCCCCTGGAACACCTCCAGTGCAGCTCCAGGGCGTCTCTCAGACCTGACCAGCTTCCCCTTGGCCTTGCAGTGACGGGGAGCCCCGGAGGGGAAATGCATCCTGAATGGGGCTGAGCCCCCTGCTCGGGAATATGCAGCCTCGGCACCGCGGGGGCAGCACCAGGGCAGCGGCCGGCGCGCAGCGGGATGGTGGCAACCTTCAAGATCGCCGTGCTGGGAGCCCAGGGCGTGGGCAAGAGCGCCATAGTCCGGCAGTTCCTGTACAACGAGTTCAGCGAGGTGTGCGTGCCCACCACGGCCCGCCGCGTCTACCTGCCCGCCGTGGTCATGAACGGCCACGTGCACGACCTGCAGATCATGGACTTTCCCCCCATCACCGCCTTCCCTGTCAACACCCTGCAGGTACGGGGGCACCCCCCATCTCTGGGGGTCTGTGTTGACCCCCCCTGTGGTGGGGTTTTGCTGTTGAACTCTGTGGGGTTCCTGTTCTGCCTTTTTCTCCCTCCGTGGCAGGGTTTGGTTGGTAACTGAGGGGTTGTGTGCTCGTGGATCCTGCTGAGCAGGTCCTGGATAAAGTGTGTTTTGAAGTTTGGTGACAGCAAACACAAGAGAGGTGGCATCCCACTCCCAGGAGCTGTGGCACTGCCCACAGCTGGGATCCAGCTGGGTCCTGCAGCACTGGGATCCAGGTCCATGGCTGTCAGAGCCAACAGAACATTTGGGTGAGAGCCACAGCCCCCAGGCACCCACTGCCCAACCAGGCAGAGCCTGTCCCCTCCTGGGAGTGGCCATCGCCCCCTCCAGCACTGCCTGGGCTTGTTCCTGGAGCTCTGACCCCACCAGCTCCTCCTCTGCCCCCTCAGGTGTGCCCAAAGCACCCCCAAAGGGCAGGTGGGGTTGGAAAGTGTTGCCACCAGCGCCAAAAACTTCTGGGTGGAGCTAATGGGGAAAAGGGGATGTTGAGCTCATGCCATAGCCCCAGTCCCAGGGGCACAAGTGGTGTCACCACCGTGGGGAAAGGAGCTGGAGGGTCCCAGCTGTGGCTGCAGCCACGCTGGAGGGCAGTGCCACCAGTGGGGCCACCTCAATTAGTCACAGTGTCCCTGTCCCCAGCAGGGATGGGGTCACAGGGGCTGTGTAGTGCTCCAAGAGTCCCTGTGCATCAGGCAGGAGGTGAAATGAGCACTCCAGGGGTGAGGAGAAGGTTTAAAAATTAATGGGAGAGTGCAGGGAAGGAAAGGTCAGTGTGAGAAGCAGCCCAAAATAGCAAAGGGTAATTTATTGACACAGCAGCCGATGCTCACACACTCCATTAACTCCCTGCCTTGCTGCTCTCCAGAGGAGGTGGCCAGTGGGAGCAGATGGAGGTTTCCAGGGAAGAGAGGGTGATCAGAGGGATGGCTCCGAGGGGAAGGAGAGGCCCAGGGTGAGGGATGCAGCTCTGTCTGCTGGGAAACATCGTGGCTCAGCTCCGTGCCAGGAGAAGCATCCCTGCAGTGCTGTCCTGGAAGGGGAGCAGGAGCCAGTGGCTCTCTGACATGCTGCTCCTGCAGTGCAACACTTCTCCAGCTCCAGCATCCCGGGAAACCTGCACTGCTGAGGAAAACCACCCTGGCACGGCAGAGCCAGAGCAAGCTGCCCCCAGCAGGGTGCAATAGCTGCAGTTCCCTGTCTCCTGGATGTATCAGGCTCAGAGGAGCCCAGGAGCTGCTGCTGCACCCTCCTGCATCCCCAGGCCTGAGGGTCTGCCCAGCATCTCCCCTGGGTGGTCAGGGGGAGCTGTGTCCCTCTGCTCCCTGCCAGCTCCTTCCCTCTGTGGCAGGGATCAGCCCCCCTCCCAAAACTCCCTTTGCCCACCTCATTCTGATATAAACTCGGCTGATTCATGGCTCTGAAGGGGTTTGCTGAGGGAGAAGTGATGCCTTTCCTCCCTGGAGAGTCTTTCTCCTTTCAGAAGCACCCAGGAGGGTTTTGCAGTGCTGCCTGCAGGGACTGCTGCTCCCAGTCCACTGCTGGGATGGGAAAGTGCCTGAAGTGAGGCAGACTTTCACTCACAGCATGAAAAAAAAAAAAAATCCAGTTGTTCCCTGAAACCCAAGGGTTTCCTAACAGCATTAATTTCTTCCAGCCCCAGATTTTGGCTGTAGAGAGGCCACTCCTGCCTGCCTCTGCCCTGGATCCACATCCTGCTCTCACAGACTCAGCTCCTGAGCAGCCTCTGCTCCTCTTCTGTCCCCATGTCCCCCCCAGACAGACCTGCTGTCACCTCCCCCCTCTGACCCACAGAGCTGCTGGTGCATCACCCTCAGACCTCAGAGGGACTCAGCATCCTCCTCACCTTCCCTGCCCCAAAAACCAGGGTGCATCCTAATTAACACAGCTAATTAGCAGCTCTGGAGGAGGAAACTCTTTCACCCAGAGCAGGGGGCTGCATCCAGCCCCACTCCCAGCCCAGCT
Organism: Passer montanus; assembly: GCF_014805655.1. Taxonomy (NCBI): domain Eukaryota; kingdom Metazoa; phylum Chordata; class Aves; order Passeriformes; family Passeridae; genus Passer; species Passer montanus. The sequence continues at coordinate 1,377,773 of NW_024369262.1, read as the reverse complement.
CTGTGCTGCAATGAGGCTGCAATCCTCCCTCAGGGGTGCAACTGGGGCTGACAAATCCCGTTGTGTGTCCCCTGCACTGGCAGGGGGGATCAGGGGTCTCTGGAGCTGGGGATGGCTGCAGGGCTGGGGGACACACAGACGGGTCAGGGCAGAGCAGAGGGGGTGCTGGGGCTGGGGGATTGTGCAGCCACAGAGCAGAGGCAGGGCTGACCCCTCTGTGCTCCTGCAGGAGTGGGCAGACGTGTGCTGCAGGGGGCTGCGGAGTGTCCATGCCTACATCCTGGTCTATGACATCTGCTGCTTCGACAGCTTCGAGTACATCAAAACCATCCGCCAGCAGATCCTGGAAACAAGGTAGGGAGGGGTGGCTTTGGGGTGCTGCATGCCCAGCGTGGCAGAGCCCCTGGCTCCTGGCGAGGCAGCTCAGCACCAAGGGGGTGCATCTTGGCATCAGAGATGGGATATCAGACTGGCACAGAGCCCCTTTGCAGGGATGGGAGCCCAAAAACCAGGAGAGCAGCAGGACCCCAGGCAGGCTGCTCTGAACCCAGGGTGGAGCTGGGGGATTCTTTGCTGCCAGCCCCAAAAATGAGCTGCAAAATGCCCAGCCAAGGCTCTGAGCAAAGGGTCACAGCTCCTGCCTCATTCCTGACAGAATTCCCAGGAAAACAGGTCTGGCTGCTCTCTATAAGATTCCACACCAGCAGCACATCCAGCACCCTTCACTCCACATCCACACCTCTCACTCCAAGAGAGAAAAAACAGGGTCAAGGTTGGCAGAGCTTTGAGGGGCCTGGCTGGGAACTGGCTTTAATTCCAGCTGTTGATTGTGCATTAAGGTGCCAGGCAGGTGGGTGAGCAGCTGCAGGTGGCACGAGGGGTGGCTGGACACAGAGAGGGACAAGGGGACAAGGCAAGCCACAGCCAGGAGCCCCTTTGGGATGGGTTGAGCTGTGTGGGCTGTCCCCAGCCATCCTGCCTCACCGCCCGCCCTCCCCAGGGTCATCGGCACCTCGGAGACGCCCATCATCATCGTGGGCAACAAGCGCGACCTGCAGCGGGGCCGGGTGATCCCGCGCTGGAACGTCTCCAACCTGGTGAAAAAGACGTGGAAGTGCGGCTACATCGAGTGCTCGGCCAAGTACAACTGGCACATCCTGCTGCTCTTCAGCGAGCTCCTCAAGAGCGTGGGCTGTGCCCGCTGCAAGCACGTCCACACCACCATCCGCTTCCAGGGCGCGCTGCGCAGGAACCGCTGCACCATCATGTGAGAGCCTGCCCCGGACCCCGGGCTGCTGGGGCTGCTGGGGCTGCCCAGACCCGGGGATGGCTCTGCTGCACCCTCATGTGAGCTCCTGCCCTGGGGCTGCTGCTCCTGGGCTGCCCAGACCCGGGGATGGCTCTGCTGCACCCTCATGTGAGCCCCGGGCTGCTGGGGCTGCTGCTCCTGGGCTGCCCAGACCCGGGGGATGGCTCTGCTGCCCCATCATGGGAGCTCCTGCCCTGGGCTGCCCAGACCCGGGGATGGCTCTGCTGCCCCATCATGGGAGCTCCTGCCCTGGGCTGCCCAGACCCGGGGATGGCTCTGCCCCCCAAGCAGTGGGAGCTGTGCCTGAGGCACCTCCGGGGGTGCTGAGGTGGCATTTGGGGACAGGGCACCTTGGGCAGGGTGGTGCAGGGGGTGGCCAGGCTGCCTGGGGACAGTGAGGGATGTCCCTGAGCTCTCTCCAAGCTGCAGAGCTCGAGGCCAAAGCCACCCCAGGGGGGTTGTACACGGCACTGGAGGGTGGAGGAGGTGACACCTCTGGGGTGCCCCCAGAGTGTGCCCAGATTTTGGCTGCCAGTTCACCCTTGCCAGTCCCTGCCCTGGCAGCACAGGGGCACTGCCTGGTGCTGCCTGCCTGCATCGCCTGCCCCTGGAAGGGAATTATCCAGCACTGGACCCCGGTGTTCTGGGGGTGGTTCTGTCTCTGGGGAATAGGGAAACAGGAGTTTTCCCTCTGAGGAGCTGGGATTTCTCCCTGTGGAGAAATCCAGGTCACACGGGCTGTCTCTTGGCTTGGTCAGGTCAGACTTCCAGGTGGAATTTTTGGATGAAAGCAAGAAAGAGGGGGAAAAAGTAAGTCCCAATCCTGCCCCTGATATCCCCAGGAGTGGGTTCTGCCTTCCCAGGGCTCTGAGCTCCCCTCTGCCCCAGCACAGCCCCAGCACAGGAAGGCTCCTCCTCCCCCAGCCCCTGAACACCAAATAATCTGGGAACACTCCTTGCCGGGCAGGTCACCCCTCTGCTACCTCTGGTCCTGGGCTCAGCAGGTGACAGGCTTTGCAGGGCTTCACCCCAGCCCCCGGGGTGTCCCCTGTGTCCCCTGTGTCCCCGGCAGTGCCACCAGGTCTGGCCCCGCCGGGTTTCCCCACAGGGATGCTGCCTCGGCAGCAACAGGGAGCTGGAGCAGCACTTGCAGCTGCATTCTTGGGTTTTTGTGGTTTTCTTTTTTTTTCTGCATATCCCTAATAGGAAAGTGAGCCCTCCATTTTTTTTTTAAATTATTATTATTTTTTAATCTTCTGGTTTGTGCTTGCAGCAGAGCTGCAGCTCGCCTGCATCCTGCCCTGCAGGGGGGGTTGGCAAAGGGCAGCCCCTGTTAGGAAATGATGATGGGGTGGTGAAGAGGCTGAGAGGAGTGTGGATTCTCCATGGCTGGTCCCTGTGAGACACAGGGAAACACCATCCTCACCTCGTGAGGCAGGATCTGTGTCTGATCCATCCTCCAGCAAAACCATCTCCGTGATTGCTGCTGTCACAGGGAGCTGGAGGGGTTCAGCTCTGCTCTGGGCAGCAAAGAGGACACCCAGCCCCCCCTGCCAGCACAGCCAGGCGCCCACGGCCCAGCAGCTCCACTGTGCTCCTGGAATTGCTTCCCATCAAAGGCAGCTCCAGCTGAGCTCCAGTGCCTCTGACCATCCCACCCCTGGGCCAGGGCTGGGGGTGCATCCTGCTCCCCCCTCCCTGCCTGGGGAATCAAGCTCCTTGCTCCAAAATTAAAAAAAAAAAAATTAAAAAAAAAATTAAAAAGGGAAAAAATGAGGAAAGGCAATGGGGGGACACGGGTCCATCTCAGCCAGGAAGGGCAGTGGCACTTGTCACCTTCCCCTGCCTTCATGGCAAACCTGGCTCCCCTGTCCAAGCTCATCCTGTCAGGATTTATTAACACATGTAAGTCCACTTATCGATCTCTGGCTAGAGCTTTATCCCTCCAAATTGTCTGAGAAGGAAATTCCTTGGTAAATGCTAATAAAAAAGCATTTATGAAGTGCTCCGACGTACACATATCAAAGACTAAGCCAATACATTGTTTGTTATAACCCTGTAGCCTGCAGTTTATAGCACAATTAGTTACAGGTTTTTATAGCATCTATTTAGTATTTTGAAGAAAAAAAAAGAAAAAAAAGGTTATAAATATAATTGTTATATTCTATTGTACTTTATAGACAGAGGAAGTTATATTAGTAATAATAACAACTCTCACTGCTTCGACAGCATTTCCCAGCTCCCGGGAAAACCAAACCAGGGCTACAAAGAGCTACTTTCCCAAGAGCCCAGGAAGGGGTAGATGGTGGTGGTGGCACCCTGGGTGCAGGCAGGGAACCCAGGCAGGAGGATCCGAGGTGTCCAGGAGCAGGGGCTGGAGCACACGGCAGCAGCCACGAGCACCCCACGGCCCTACTCACACCTTACCACAGATTTACCACTCACCCAGCACCCCCTGGTCCTGCTGAGAGCAGCCTGGGCTGGCACAGCCGGGGGTGTCCCCGCTGCTGTGCCCAGGGCAGTGCCAGGGCTCTGTCCCCGTGCTCATGGAGGTGGTGCCTGGGTTTGGTTCGGCCCCACCAAGGATGCTGCCCTCTCCCCCTCCTCCTCCTCCTGCCCCACCGAGCATCCCAGTTGCCTGGACTTGGCTTCCCTTCCCCCCCTGGACTCCTTGTTGGAGATTCCCGAGGTGTCTGCACAGCCTGTGATGCCCTGCACCTCCTTCTTTGAAATTGAATTAAAAATCAGGTCTGTCCCCCTTGTTCTGTACCAGCCTCAGGAGTGTTTTTGCTGGCAGGTTCTGCATTCCCCGACTCCCAGCGCTCACATTTGCAGCTCCTCTGCAGGGAAGTGGGGCTGACTTCATCCTGTGCTGGAAAAGGAGACTCTCCTGGGCATTGTGGGGTTCTCAGAGGGACGTTTGCTGTGCCCACATCAGGATTTTCCTCTCTCCCTCCTCACCCACACAGAGAAGATGTGGAAATAGAGGAGCTGTGGCACATCTCTATTGCACAAACAGCATTGCTGGGGCTCGGGGTGCAGCAGTGACCCTCGGGGACAGCCAGCACCCCAGAGGGGACCACGGCCACCACAGGGCTCAGCAAAGGTCCCCTCGTGTGACTCATGGAAGCTCTTGGAGCTGTCAACACGAGCTCGCTGGTCCCGTGGTGCAGATGGGGAACATTTTGGTATGAGATGTTTTTATGGATGTCAAGGATGGGCTGTCCCCTCTTCAGGGGGGCTAAACCCTTCCTCCTGCAGAAAACACCCCACTCTCCCAGTTCGGGGCTGCGTTTTTCCACCCAAACCAGGGCAAGAGCGCCTGCTTGGCAGGATTACAGTACAGAAAAATCCATTGGGAAGGAGGAGGTGCAGCTGAGCCCCCCGGGCTGCCCGGGGACACCTGGGGCGCTGCAGCTCCAGCCCCGCTCCCGCCTGTGGAGGGAGGGGTCTGTCCGCCTGTCCGTCCGTCCCCGCAGGCTCTCGGGCTGGGCTCACACCCACGACTCCTCATCATCCTCGGTCAGCCAGGTGCCGCTGTCAGGCAGGGGCGGCGGGGCCGGGGGGGCTCGGGCGGGCGCCGGGGGTCGGTGCTGGCCCCGGGGGGCAGCGGGGCGATGCCCCAGCGGGGTGGGGATGCGGGAGGGCCGCTTGCCCGGCCGGTGGTCCCGCCGGGGGCGCACCTTGGGCCGCAGCTTCAGCTTGTAGATGGAGGGCACACGCTCGGGCTTCTTGAGGCAGCGCCGGGGCTTGGCCCGCGGGGTCTGGCCCCCCAGCCCCGGCCGCTCTGCCTCCCCCGGGGCCGGGAGCTGCGGGGCCGCTCCTGCGGGGCTCTTGGGGACCTGGCTCCACGTCCCCGCAGGGCGCAGGGGCTGCGGCCCGCGGGAGAGCTCCTCCAGCACCCTGCCATAGCCGGGGGGCTGCGTGATCCCGCAGCACCCCCGCAGCCCCCCGGCCCCACCGCCAGGGCTACAGGCTCCCCCGGCTTCATGCTCTGCCTGCCGAGGTCCCTCAGCAGCCACAGCCCCCGGGCTCGGGGCTGGGGGGCACTGCCGGCTCCCCTGGGGACCGTCCCCAGCAGCACAGAGCTTGCACCGCCCTGCAGAGCGGCCCGGAGGGGTGGGGGGCCGGGGGGCGGCCGGGCCGGCTTTGGGGGGGGGTTTAACGCTGCTGTCCGGTTTCGGGGGTCGGCTGCAGGAATTTCGGGGTGAGGGCTGTCGGCCCCGGCCAAGGGCTCCCTGCTGCCCTTCCCGTGGGGTCTCCAGGCTCTGGGAGTCTCCCGGAGCATCCCGGTGCGAGGAGGGGGCGCAGAGCTTTAGGGGACTGGGGGCACGGGCCTTTAAGGGGCTGGGGGCGCGGGGTGTGGCTGTGCTGGGTGTCCCCGTTTCCAGTGGCCGGGCAGCCAGCCCAGATGACTTTCCCCCTTGCTGGGTGCTTCTCGGAGGTGCCGGTGCCGGCCGCGGGCCGGGTGCTGCGGGCCTGCCCCGCGCCGGTGCCGCCGGGCTCCGGGAATCCCCCGGGCCGGTCCCTTGCGGTGCCCCGGGGGCCCCCGCGCCGTTCGGGAGGCTCAGCCGGGAGGGGGGGGCTGCCCGGCCCCTCGGCCCGTGCCCAGGGGAGCTGCACCGGGCCGGTGAGCGGGGTGGTGGCGGCTGCCTCCCCGCAGGGACAGCGCGGGGCTCCCGCATCCTGCAGGGACAGACAGCGGAGAGGGGCCAGGGAGCTGCTGCAGCCCCCCCGCCCCGCCTGGCGCCGGGCACGTCCAGAAGGGAGGGGGAGAAAATTCCAAGGATGCTCCAAAAGCTGCTCTGAAGCCAGGCAGCTCGGGGCACGGAGCATCTCTGCACTCACCTGCACGAAGGGACCCTCCGGGGCTCCGGGTGAGGGCTGGCACCCGGCTGGCGAGCCGAGCCCTCTGTTGAGGGGGTGGCAGGGCACCGGGCCCCCCAGGAGACGGGGGGCAGGGGGCTCTGGGAGCGGCTGACCAGCAGCGCGGGCTGGGGGCGGGCGCCCGGGTACAGCCGCACCTCGTGCTGCACTTGCTGCTGCGGGCTCCGGGCTTTCCAGGCTTGCTTGTGAGCTGTGGGGACAACGAGGGGGGCTCGGCAGCCCTGTTCCCTTCACCCACCCGCGGGGAAGCCCACCCAGCCTGGCTCAGCATCCAGCCCCCCGCGGGTGCCGGCAGAAAGCTGCAAAGCGGCTTTTGGGGTCCGGCACCATCCAAAAGTCTTCCATGACCTCTAGTGGCCACCAAAGCCAAAGAAAGTCCCCAAAACCCGACATTCCCCGGCAAAACACCGAAGCATGGCCGTAGCAAAGCCTCCCGCTAATGAAAACATCCCCGAGAAGCATGGAGACCAGCCAGGGACCCCCTCACCCTCAGGCAGCCGCGGGGTTTGGGGACGCGGGGACTCACAGAGCGAGGTGCAGCGACACGGGTCGTGCTTGTCCAGGTAGTGCTCCAGCGTGTCCCAGCCGCCCCCGACCCGCACCATGACGTGCTCCCGCAGGATCTGCGCGGGAATGTCCTTGCCAGGGGACAGCAGCGCCTGGGGGTGGCACGCTCGGCCGGGCTGCCAGGGCTGTGGCTGGCCCTAAGTGCCACCAGGTGTCCCAAAGGACGGCTGCGTCCCTGGCCCAGCTCCTGCGGCCATCCCGACAGGTTCATTTTGTCACCAGAAGGAGGGTGAGGGACCCTTTTGGAAAATCCCTTCGTCCTGTGCTGAGTTCTTTGGCCTGGTTTGGGGTGGATTCAGAGCATCCCAGTGCTCCCACTGCTGGGTGAGAGCAGGCTGTGGCTCTGGGGGATGTCAGGTTTTGTCCCACACACATGGATGCTTAAATCCACACCAAATCTATCACAGGGCTGAGCTGCCCTGCTGCCCTGCTTTGGGAATAATGATCAGAACTCCCACAGGGGCCTCTTTTGGGGGATTGTGGAAAAGGGGTCATGGCAGCAGAGCAGAATTCCTGCTGCTTTTCCCCTAAAAGCAGGGGTGAAGCAGACTCACCCGGACGAAGATGAGGGTGTCAGAGTCCCCCACTCGGTATTTGCCTTCGGAGATCTTGACCATGGGGAACTGCACAGGGCAGGTACAGCGGCTCACCAGGTGCTGCACCTGCGGGTGGCAGGGGTGGGTCCTCACCAGGGCTGCTGGGAAAGGTCCTGGGGTGGCCATGCCCACCCTCATCCATCTCCATGCCCATCCAATCCATCCCCATGCCCATCCAATCCATCCCCATGCCCATCCCCATGCCCATCCAATCCATCCCCATGCCCATCTCCATCCCCATCCGTCTCCATGCCATCCCCATCCATCTCCATGCCCATTCCTCTCCATCCAATCCATCTCCACCCCATCCATCCCCATCCAATCCATCTCCATCTCCATCTCCATCCCCATCCATCTCCATCCAATCCATTCCCATACCCATTTCCATCCCCATCCACCTCCATGTCCATCCCCATCCATCTCCATGCCCATCCAATCCATCCCCATCCCCATCTATCCCCATCCCTATACAATCTATCTCCATCTCCATCCCCACCCTCATCCATCTCCATGCCCATCCCCATCCATGCCTATGCCCATCCAATCCATCTCCATGCCCATCCCCATCCCCATCCCCATCCCCATCCATCTCCATCCCCATCTCCATCCCCATCTCCATGCCCATCCATCTCCATGCCCACCCCATCCATGCCCATCCAATCCATCTCCATGCCCATCCCCATCCATCCCCATCCTCATCCAATCCATCCAATCCATCCCCATCCCTATCCACCTCCATCCCCATCCTCATCCATTCCCATCCCCATCCAATCCACCTCCATGCCTGCCCCATCCAACCCCATCCATCCCCATGCCCATCTCCATCCCCACCCACCTCCATGTCCATCCCTGTCCATCTCCATCCCTACCCCCTTCCCCATCCATCTCCACCCCCATCCATCCCCATCCCCATCCACTTCCATCCCCATCCCCACCCCCATCCATCTCCATGCCCATCCATCTCCATCCAATCCACCTCCATCTCCATCCAACCCATGCCCATCCCCATCCAATCCATCCCCAAGCCCTCTCCACGCCCCCGTGCCCCCGGTACCATCTGGTCGAGGTTGTTGAGGCCCCGTGCTCTCCTGGGGGCCCGGGGCAGGGCGGGCTCTGGGGGAGGCAGGTCCAGCTCCTGCCGAAGCTCCTCCTCGATCTCCTCCTCCATCTGCACCAGGGTCGGGGCGCGCATCCCGAAGCGGGAAGCGTGGCGTGCCAGCTCCAGCAGGCACAGCACGAAGTTCTTCTCGTTCTTCCTCAGCACCAGGTCCTCTGTCTCGAACATCAGGACATCTGGGCAGGGCAGGGCAGGGCTGAGCCAGGGCTGGCACGAGGGGATGGGGACAAGCAGCATGGGGACACAGATGGAGGCAAAACCACCCGAAGGGTGCTCTTCACTGGAGCCATCCCAGCAGGAATACGGCTGGGTTCAGCAGGAGCTGGGGTAAGTGATAAAGGAGGAAGAGCCTTTCCTTTTGGGCACCTACAGCTGATTCATGGCATCCCAAAGCCACAAAACAGTGTCTGAGAGCCCTGAGGATGTCATGCTCTGTGCCACTCCCCTTCCCGGGCATCCATGGTGGCAGGACAGGGTGGCAGATGCTCTGCTCAGAGCCAGGACTTCTCCTGCTGTCCTTAGGGCTGGGATCGTGCTGTGCCTGGCAGGGACACACTGTGCCATCCACCCCTTCCTTTGCCATTCCTCCTGTGCATATTTGCACCCAAAAGCAGTGGTGCCAGCACCCTGCAAAGCTCTGCCAAGCCTGGAGGACCCTGTACAGGGGATGCCAGCTCAGGGATGCTGGCACACAGTGCTGTCCCATGCGCTGGGTTTGGGGACACACGGAGGGGACTTGAGCACAGAGACATGGCACAGCTGGAGCCTGGCACCCTACCTTTGATATCCATCTCCTTCCTGCACCACTGGATGAAGTTGGAGACGTTGTCCCTGGCCTGGAAGGTGCCTGGCTGTGCTGAGAGGTTGCAGGGGACGCCGGCCGTGGGCAGGTGGAGGCGCTGGGCCACCTCGGGGCAGGCACGGGCGAACTCCGCGGCCACCTGGGTGACGTGGTTGGCGTGGGAGCACAGCACAGCCCCCGTCTCCAGCACCTCCAGGAAGGTGCCCACCTCGATGTCAAGGTCGTAGAGCTCCTTCAGCCACTCTGCCAGGTCCTCCTTCATGGCGTACAGGTACTGCCCGCTGGACTGGTAGGGACGGATGCTCCGTGCCCCCGAGCCCGCTGTCCCCCACATTCTGCCATAAGACTGGGAGGAGGGAAAAGGGTGATGGGGACACGGGGAGCTGCCCCAGCCCTGTCCCCAGCGCACCTCCCGGCAGCCACACTCACCTGGTGCCACCTGCTCCCTGCCACAGGGGTGGTGGCAGTGTCCTGCGGGTGCCCAGAGCCCTGCTGGGGTCCCAGGGCTGCTGGGGAGAGGAAATCTCCCTCCTGGGCAGAGGGTGTTTTGTTTCCTTCCCAAGTGCTGATCGCTTCTCCTTGGTGACAAGGGACTGGCTGCAAACACTCCCTGTTAACCCTTCAGCAGCTGCTCCTCTCTCCCAGCCCTGCTCCTCCCCAGCCATGCCAGGGGTGGGTTTGCCCCCCACGGGCCCTGGCCCCGGGGCAGGAAGGAGTCAGAGAGCAGCTCCTCAGCACCCAGGTGGCTCCCAAGCACACCAGGGGGATTGTCCCCCTTCCCAAAACCCCTACACCCACCTCCACCACAGGTGAGGTGACCTGAGGGTCACAAGGTGCATCCTCAGGGCAGCCTCAGGCTGAGGAGGGTTTATTTTCACACCCACCTTTGGGCTTGCTCTGCTCTCTGCTCCTTTCCGAACTCCTTCCCTCACTGCCCACGGCAGCGAGGTCTTTGGGAAAAGCCAAGCTCCTGCAGGGATGGAGTGACTGCAGGAGTTGGGGCTTTAAGGAAAGAGCTGCACATGAGTGGGCACCCCTGGGAATGTGGGATGCTCCCTCCCTAAGCCAGGCCTTGCAGAGCTGCCCCAGCACCCAGGTACTTCTGCAAAAAACAAATCCACCAGGGAAGTGTTCATTCCTGGGGCCAAAACAGAGCCTCTCCTGGGCTTTGTGGGGCTCCCTGTGGGCTGAGGTGGGGACCGGTCCTGTCCCTGGAGCCAGCTGCTGATGTCACTGCAGCTCCGTGTCCAGCGGGGTCATTTTGGGGGAGGGAATGCAGGAATCCCAGCTATTCTGTTTGGGGAATGTGTGGCAGGCTGGAGGAGTCTGAGTCTGATGTGCCCGGCCAGGGAGCCCAGCAGGAGAAAAGAACCCTTGAGAAGCTGGATTTCCATCCAGGGCACCCGGAGGGTGGATTGAAAGGCTCAGGGTGTGAGTTCAGCTCCCCCAGACCGATGGGGTGCAGGGGACACAGTGGAGTGACCCCGGCTGCCCCTGCCAGCAGTGCTGAGCTCAGCCCAGCCCTGGCAGCATCACAGGGCCCCAAAACATCCCACGGGACACAGCCCCAGGAAACACATGGCAGCAAGCCAGGGAAGAGATGGAAAACCCAAAAAGGGGAGAGGATTTGAGGTGGTCCCATCCTCAGCCTCCAGTCACACAGCAGATGGGATGCCTGGCTTTCTGCTAAGGGGACAGGAAAAGGGATAATGAATGGATTCAGCCTGGGCAAAAAACCCATTAACACATCCCAAAGTGTGGAAAAATCCTCAGTAATGTGGGGATGAAGTAAGAAGGAGAATTTCCATGTTTCCATCGCCATGAGTGAGTTTTCAGTGGGATCCATCTCCCCTCTTTGATGCCAGCATGAAAGCTGAGGCCACATTCAGCAATCCCCTCTCCAACCCCAAACACCCACAGGCATCTCAAACACAGCCCTGTCAGGAAACTGGAGATTTGCTTAAAAAAAGCCAACCCAACCCCAAAGTGCGACATGAAAACAAGCACAAACCCCAATGCCACATATCCAGAGGTTGGTTTTATTTGCTGTCAGGTCTCCAAGCCCTTGGGGCTCCCTGCAGGCCACGTCACCTCATTGCCATTCAATTCCTGTGACAATGTGTGTTTCTCTGGCAATGTGGAAAGTCCCCCGAGGTTCTGGGCAGATGAAGACCCTGTGTCTGTGTCTGCTCATGAAGGGCTCACTCACAGGAGTTACGGAGAATGGGAGGAGTGCTGGCTCCCCGTCCTGCCCAACCCACAGCTCAGCTGGCACCAAAAGCCCTTGGGAAGTACCAGCCCTGGCACCCTGCTTAGAGCAAGCCCCGCTCTGCTGGGAAGGTCTGGAAAGGGCAAAGATGAGGGAAAGAGGAATCCTGGAAGCTGCTGGCAGCAGGAGGGCACCCTGACATCAGCCCAGCACCCTGACAGTGCAGCAGGACCAGAGCAGTGCTGGGCTCTGAGTCCTGGCAGAAACACTGCACAAACGGTTCCAGTAAATCATTCCATAAAGCTGAGCCCTGTCTCGCTCAGCACCGGTGCCTCAGAATTCCAGCCCAGGGAAGCTGAGGTCCGTCCCCAGCCCTGGGACACGGTGGCCCTTTGCAGACACCTGGTGACCCTGCCCAGGAGCCAGCGGCGTTTCCAGGTGGGGAGTCAGCCTTGGGAAAGGAATGAGGAATGTGCAGCCACACAGTCCCCGTGAGCCTGCATGCACAGGCATGTCCCTCTGTCCTGCTCACCCTCTCCTCTTCCCCTCCTCCCCCAGTAATCTGTCACCCCCGTTCATCCGGGTGGGGCCCAGGGAGTCAGGAATTCCCTGGTCCCGTGTCCCTTGCAGAGGCAGAGGAGCACTGGCACCTTCTGTGCACCCAGTGAGGGCTGCCAGACACAGGGGACCCCAGCCAGGCACCCCAAACCCATCCAAGGCAATGCTCCTGCTGCCTGTGAGCTGCAGCCCAGCTGAGCCCCCCCTTTCTCTCCACCCAAAGAGGCTCCTACACCAAACCCCGCTGCTTTCAGCCCAAAATCCCACTGTGGTGGTGTCTCCAGCTGCCTCAGCAGAGCACTGGGGTGTGAGCAGAGCCCAGCAAAGCATCCCCAACCCTCCATACCCCGGGGTCTGAGCAAACAGCAGGGGCAAAGCTCCACATCGACCCAAATCTTTGTCCAAATGTCTCCTTTCTTTTGGTTTCAAGCAGGAGACGTTGTCAGTCTGTTATTGAAAACCATCCACACCCCAAAGCAAGCAGCAGCGAGACACTTCTGCCTGATGGTGGGAAAATGACAGATATCAACAAGTATCAGCAAAGATATCAAAAAGTATCACCAAACCCCAGTCCTGGCTTGAAAAACGTGTAACAATACCTGAAAGTAAACAGAAGTGGGTGTGTGTGCAGCCTCCGTGGCTGATACATTTTTCTGTGCTCTCCTATAAAAAACACTGTCCCGAAGGCTGCAGCCGCCTGGCTGTGCCACGCCTGTCCCAGCCGCATCCCAGCTCTGCTGGGTGGCTGCTCCACCATCCCACGGCTCCAAGAGACACCCAGTCCCTGCCCGAGCATCCCGCAGGCACCCAGAGTCACACCAGGGGATGCAGAGCCCCGTCTCACCCCATCCCACTGCGCTCAGAGCAGCACCTGCTCGCTGTTGGCGTCCCAGCAGCCCATCCAGGCCAGCTGCGTGGCCCACTTGCCCGTGGCCACCACCTGCAGCTTATCCTGGTCGAACTTCCAGTAGCGGTCATCCCGGAAGAAGTAGGCGGCCCGGTCGCGGTGGGCGAGCGCCCCGGCCGTGCCCGCGGGCAGCCCGGCCCAGTCCCGCAGGCCGCGGGGGTAGTAGGGCTCCAGCCCCAGCGGCTCCTCGCCCACCACGAAGTACTTGGGGCCCTTGAAGAGGACGAGGCGGCGGAGCTGCGGGAAGTAGAGCGCGGTGTCGGGGTGCCGGGGCAGCCCCAGGGCGCTGCACTTTTGGGGGAATCCTGCCTCCAGCGCGGAGCCCGCGTAGCGCCAGCAGCGGCCGCCTGCGGGGAGAGGGGTTAGGGCATGTGGGACCCCGCAGGGTGAGATCCAGGAGATGGGGACACGCTCGGCCACAAGGCTTTGTGAAGGGTCAGTGGTATCCGTCCCGCTGGTGACCCCACCGGAACCACTGCCCCGAGGACCAGGCTGGGGGAAACTGAGGCACGGCAGCTCAGGGGGTTGGAGGCATGGAAAGGGACCTCCAGGGACAGAGCAAGGCCACCACCGTGCTGCTTCTGGCAAACCTCCCCCCTGACCCTGCACAGCGAATGGGACAGACAGAAACAGACCCAGCCGAGGCTGGGGCATCCAAAACCAGAACTGCCATGGGGACCGGGGGCTTGGCTGTCCCCACAGCACCCTGTCCCCACAGCAGCGCAGACAAAAGCCCCTTTCTGCTCACAAGGCGCAGCCTGACGCACCCTGGGGAGGACGGAGGGAGTGGAGAGGGCTGGGGAGGCAGAGGGGCTCTGGCTCTCAGCCAGCTGCAGCACAAAGCTCCTTTTCTGAGCCACCAGGCACTGCTTGCCATTAAAAGCTGGGGCTGACCCTGGCAGCCAGGCTGCCTGGCCTGACCTTCCTGTCCCCAACTGGCTGCTGGGCAGCTCAGGGATGGTATCCCACTCCTGGGGCAGCTCATGGATGGTATTCCAGCTCCCGGGGCAGCTCAGCCTCCAGGCACAGCACAGGGATCCATGTGCACCACGAAACCCCCCTGCACCTCCCTGCACCTCGTGTTTTGGGGAGCAGGTTCTCCCCAAGACCCACCACTGCGCCTGGATTTGCTTTGACAATGCTGATGGGGAAACTGAGGCACGAGGAGGTGATGTGGCTGCCAGAGCCATGTGGTTCACCCACGACAGGGCACCGAGCCCAGGGTTTGCACACCCAGGACACAGCAATGCCCCAGCTCTGCGCTGCGAGGGGACCAGCGGGAGGGGACACGAACAGGAGTGGTGTGGCTCCAGCCAGACCTGCACAGCCACTCTGGCAGGAGCAGTGGCAGCCCCGAGGGGAGTCCCCTGCCAGGCCTCACCCACCTTTGAAGAAGTAGAACTTCCCAGTGAGCTGGGACCAGGCGCAGGCGTCGATGCCAGCAGGGAGGCCGGGCCAGCGTGGCTGCAGTGGCTGCGGGTCACTGGCATTGCCACTGGGTGACACCACCCAGTAGTGGCTGCCCTTGAAGATGTAGAGGTTGTAATCCCCGTCTGTGAGGCAGAGGGAGGGTGCCCCAGGTGAGGAATGTTATTGAGCCACCCTCCACTGCTACCCAGCCCCCCTCTCCTCCCCGTGCAGCCCCCTGGTGCTTTGGGGTTGGGATGCTTCCTCGTGCCCTTCCAGCCACCCCCTCAGCTTCCAGAACCCATTGCTGCCCTCCAGGCATGAGAGGATAAATGCTGGGCACGGTTCAAGGCTCATCTTGCACAGCTGAGCTCCTGCAGTGATCAATCCTTGCCATGGCCCAAGTTTTAGGGTGTTTCCCCTGCTCCTGGCACATTGCTGTGCCCTCAAGGTGCACTTGCATCAGTGATGCCAGCAGTGCCAGGAGCTGCGGACCAGTCACACCCACCTTTCCCTCCCCTGGAGCTGCAGCAGCACTGGGACAAGGGCTAGGGGTGCACGTTTGGGGAGGGGGTCACAGTGGCCAGCACCCACCGGCGGTTATGGCGTCGAAGAAGGAGTGGCAGTAATAGGTGCTGAGGCTCCTCTGCTCTCGGTCCTTGCCGTAAAGGTCCGTGTTCCAGTCCTGGAAGTGAGTGAAGACCTTTCCTGGGAGCTGGACGGCCGAGCCCTTGGAGGGCTTTCCTGGGATGGAACAAGGGGTGATGAGTCTGGAGAAGGGACAGAGAAACAACCTTTCCCAAAGCTCAGGGCTGGGACTCCCAAGACTCCAAAGACTCCTAGTCCCAATGTCTGGCTCCTATCCCACTCTACATGATGGTGGCAAAAATCCCTTGGCACCCCAAAAAACATGCACCAGCAGACAAGCAGGCAGCAAATCCAACCTTCCCTGCCCGGAGGCCCTGGCACTGTCCCACCTCTCCTGCATTTCCTCCCCTCCACACACAGGAACGGGGCCCATGTGAGTGCAGTCCTCTCCCTGCTCCCATCCCTGCTGCTCCCTCCCCACCCCAGAGAACCACCCTGGAGAAATGCAGGGATACCCAGGGAAACCAGGCTCACCGTACAAATTCTGGATGGCCAAGATGTCATCCCAGCTGAGGACAAAATCCTTGCTGAGCTTCTTGTAGTAGGGGGACATGAGGGCGCTCTTGACGGGCGAGTGCTGCAGCCCCAGCGTGTGCCCCACCTCGTGGGCCACCACGATGAAGAGGTTGCGGCCCTTGCCGCTGTGCAGGGACCAGCGCTCGGCGCTGTCAAAGTGGGCTTCTCCTCGCCGGGGGAAGAAGGCGTGGGCCAGGGCACCTCCTGGGGACACGAGAGCCATCAGGGACCACGGCACACGTGGCTCTGGTTCGCCCGAGTGCGCCTCGGTTTTGGGTGTTTTTGGAGGAGCCCATGTTTGGAGGGTGGTGTGGGGCTCCTTGAGGAACGTCTCAGCCGCCTTGCTGGCGCACCTCAGTTGCAGAGTTGGGAGGGGAGACCCCAAATCAGACAGCAAACTGGTGCAAACTGGGCTGGAGAGGCTGCAGAGCCTCAACCACCCCCAGCCCACCACACCCCAGCCCTCCTCCCTGCGGGGAAGAGCCCACGTTGCAAAAGAGAAGCTTACGAGGGGGGAGCGACCAGCACCTGGCCCATCGAAGGCGTTGTTGAGCCCGTCGTTGTGGTCCCCGTGGAAGAAGGTGAGGCGGATGTCAGCGGGGCCCTCCTGGGCCTCCCAGAAGAGCAGGGAGGACACGTTGCTCCAGAGCTGGAAGGCGGCTCTGACGGCCAGGCGCACCTCGTGCCGCGGCAGGTAGGACGGCCAGTTCACCACGCGGTACCGCAGCTGCCGCTGGGGCCAGCGCCCTCCTGCACCCCACAGGGCCCCCAGGGATTGCACGGTCAGGGGGGCTCCGTCTCATCAGAAGGCTAATTAATTGCTTTATCATACTATATTATTGCCCCAGATTGCATGGCAAGGGGTATTCTCTCTGCTGTCTGTATGGGAGTTGTCTTCTGTTCAGTGGGCAGTGTTCCTGATCTCTTCCACACCCACTCCTCCCTCTGGGGGGACACCTGCTGATAACAGGCTGTGGAATGTCCCTGCATGGCTGATAAGAGCTACAGCATCCACTGGGAGATGCTCCGCCCAGAGGGAGGAGCCAAGGATTCCTACCCGGATATAATCTGAGATTTCAAACATTCCTACCCGGATATAATCTGAGATCCTGGAACACCAGCACGGCTTCTCCGCTGGATTTCCCAGAGGAACAGCAGCTGCCTCTTCCACTGGATCTTCAGGGGAAGACTGCACCCTTCTACAGGATCCCTGCTCCAGCAGAACCACCCCTGACACTCCAGGAGGACTGCAGCCACAATTCCAATGGGACTACTGCCAACACCCTGACCCACAGGGTGTCAGGCTGTGTTCTGACTCTGTCAGTGTTGTTTTAATTTACTCTTTACTTGTTTATCACAGGGTGTCAGGCTGTGTTCTGACTCTGTCAGTGTTGTTTTAATTTACTGTTTACTTGTTTATTTTATGCTTTTATTTTCTTCCCTATTAAAGAACTGTTATTCCTCCTCCCATATTTTTTGTCTGAGAGCCCCTTAATTTCAAATTCATAGCAATTCGGAAGTGGGGAGGGGTTTATATTCTCCATTTCAGGGGAGGCTCCTGCCTTCCTTAGCAGGCACCTGTCTTTCCAAACCAAGACAATTACTCCATATTATATTACCTCTAAACTGAATCTGCCAAGCACCCAACTGCACTGAACTGCACAGAATCTCGTGACTGTCAGTTCACAGTCCCAACACACACACACCTGGATTCAATTGGTCAATGAATCAAAACACTCACAGAATCCAATTACCAATTCCCTTCAGGTAAACAATCTTCCACAGTGCATTCCCCTTGTGAACAACAAATGAGATAAGAATTGTTTTGATCATTCTTTTCTCTGCTTCTCTCAGGTTCAGAGAATGTGAATCCCACACACCTGCCACAGGACAGGCTCAGTGTGGCAACTTGGGCTCATCCTTCCACCCAGGGGCTGCCTGAGTGGAAGAAAACTTCATGGAAATGTCATGGTTGGGCCAAGGCAAAGCTGGAAGGTGAGGCAGCTGCAGCACCACGATTAAATCTGTCTGAAGGTGCCACCACTAGAGCCCACCCAAGGCTGGAAACCCCGAAACCTCTCTGAGGAGATGAGAAGCTGTGGCACCAAGTTTGAACTCAGCCTTTGGCTCACGGAGTCAAATCCAGCACGGGTCCCTGCTGGAGGTCTGCTGCCTGATGCCAGCCTCGAGTCCAGAAGATGCAGCCCCAGGGCTGGATTGCAGGGGGAGCAATCAAAGCCACCTCTGAAAAGGTGGGAAAAGGCAAAGGAGTGGGAAGGGCTCTCGGCAGCACCTTGGGGGCACAGCTCAGTGCCCAAGGCTTCCTTGGAAGCTGTCAGGGGAGACAGAGCCCTGATATCACCAGGACAGCTGGGGACAAGGACGAAGGGAACAAGCACTGTGACTGCCCCTAAGCTCCTTCCTCCTCTTTCTCCTCCTCCTCCTCCTCCTCCTCCTCCTCCTGGCAGCTGTGGGACCCCAGAGCCCTGGGATTACATTTATCTGGAGGCATCTGGGAGCAGGAAAAAAGCCGTGGGGCCCTGGGGGGATGTGGGTGCCAGAGCCAGTGCTGAGGCGTGGGAGTGGGGCCAGACCTCCAGCATCTGCCTCTGCTCCAGATGTGCAGGAAAACAGGGGGAACAGAGCCGGGAGCACACCAGGGCTCACTGCTCTGGCTCTGAGCTGAGCCTCCCTGGCACACATCCCACCCCAGCTCTGCCTCCTTCTCCCCACGGCTGGGGACACTCTGGGCTAGCTGGTCACACTCCTGGGGACAGAATCAGCTCCCACTGCTTGTCAGTGCAGTCATGGCCTCCAGCTCCAAAGGGACACAGAGCTGCCACTCTGCACAGCAAGAGCTAAAAGCAGCCCTAAAACAAAGCCTGGCATCCCATCCTTCCCTCCACAGGAGCAGAGCATCCACCACCAGAGGAGGATGGGCAAGGCTGGCTCTTGGGAAGAGGAGGGCTTGGCTTTGCCCCCGTGCTCCAAGTGTGCCCCAAGCCAGCAGGATGAGGGACACAGGGGCTGCCCAGGGGACATCCCGCTGGGAAAGGGTGGATAACAAAGCACTGTGCTGGCTCAGCTGCCAGGGTTTCCTGCTTCAAGCAGGACAAACAGCACAAAGCCCTCCCCAGCCTTCCTGGCTGGTGCCACCAGCCCTGCAGCACCCCTGGTGCCATCCAGCCCGTGGGTACAGACGTGGTGCTGTCCCATCCCTGCTGCCTGTGGCATCAGATCACCAGAGCAACAACCAGTGCCACACTGAGCCCTTTCTGCCCTTTCCTTGAGCCACTGGGCATCTCTCACCACCCACCCACTTTTTGTGATGCCCAAAAAGGAGACCCATGAGCCACAGGGCACTGGCTGCTTCTGTCTGCCCACCTCCTGCTGCATGTCCTTGCTGCTCTGCTCACTGCCCACGTGTCCTGGGCTCCTGTAAGGGACACATGTTGGGGCTTTGGAAGGAAATCCAGAGGTGAAGGAGGATGACAGGGCTCTCCTGGGGCTGTCCATGGCCAGCCCTGCCAGATGCACAGAGCCTGACACGGCACAGAGCCTTTTCTTAATCTCCCCTTCGTTTTTCCCATGTCCTAAGCACAGCTGGCCCTGGCCCTCCTGCTCTCTAGGAATCCAGTTACTCATCTGCAAGCCCAAAGAGAGCTCACAAGGGATGAGAGGCCCAGTCCTGGACACACAGGAGCACAGAAGGATGCTTGGAGCAGAGTTAAACCCCTCAACATGGGTGAAATTACTCTCGGGTCAGGCAGCCAAGTGCTGGCAGGTTTTTGGCTACTGCTGTGTCCCTAATATGCATTACAAGTCCCAGAGGTCAGCAAAACCTGGAGATCACTGTGTGCCAGCCCCTGCCCTCCAGATCGTGCCAGCCCAGCTGGGTGTGGGGCCACGGTGACCTGAGTGCTCTCTGGGACATCTCCTGCCAGTAAAACCACCCCAGAGAGCTCAATTCCCAAAACTGGGAGTGGAATCTCTAATCACTGCTGCCATCAAGCCGTAAATAAAGAGCTTTAAAAACAACCCCTGGGCGTGCCCTGGGCTGGATGCTGCGCTGGATGCTGCACCGCCCACCCACAGCAGCTTCCCCCGAGCCCAGCACGGCAGGGCCGAGCACCCCCGACCCCAGACCCCTCCGGAGCCCCGGTGGTGCTCACCGTGCTGCGCCGTGCGCCGGCGGCGCCGGGCGGGCGCTGCCCCCGCAGCGCGGCCGTGCCCGTCGTCGGTGCCACACCTGGGCAGGGCCATCTGATGGAGGGTGCGGGCATCCAGCACCCCGCTGGGCGGCAGGTGGCTCACCCGCTGGAAATCCCTGCAGGACGAAGGGAGATAGCAGCAGCCACGTTCAGCCCCTCCCCACCGTGAGGAGTTTGGGTGGTTTTGGTTCTGCCGGGGGTTTGACCCGAGCCAGGATTTTCACCCTGCAAGCGCCACACCCCAGCGGCAGAACTTCACCCAGGTGGCAAAACAAGAAGGATTTGGCTCTGCAACCACAGCTGACCTGTAAGTCACCTCCTAGCAGGGCAAAGGAGCCTAAAAATGGAGCCTAAGAATGCCTTTCCCCGTTTTTAACCCGTTATTTGATTTCACATTTAACTTTGCATTTGGCTTTGCACAAGGATGCTCCCAGAGCCGAGGTGATGTCCTGAGGAGAAGCCCAGGCAGGAGCTGGCAGCTCGCCCCCCCTGCCATGTCCCAGCCGTCCCCAAGCTCGGCCTCCCCGCAGATTTTATTGCAGGCGAGCACCGGGCCATAAAAGGCAAATGGAGCAGCGAGAGCCGGGTGCCAGCAGCCGGCACCCAGCTGCGGGACCGGGCACGGACCCGCCTCCCCAAATGGACTGCCTGTGCTTTAGCATCAGACCGTGAGACACAGAGCCCCCAGCTGCCAAAAGACCCCTCTGACTGCTAAAAAAATAAAGAAATAAAGCCCCTCGGGGTGCTGGCAGCATCCCTGCAGCTGGAGCTGCCGAGTGTGGAGCACAGCGCTGGATGAAAGGCTCCTACCTCAGCGCCCTGGTGAACTCGGCGGGGCTGTGTGTGCCGGGCCCCGGCGCCCTGAAGTAGCCGTACTTCTCCAGGAAGAGCTGCAAGAAAAGATGGGAAAGGTGCAGCTCAGAGCACGTGTTGGCTTGGGAAGGGGGGAAAAAGATGAGGTGGCAAACAGCGCTGCAAACCCAAACTGCTCCTGAGAGCGCTGCACCTCCAGCAGCCGCGCCAGCACAGCTCCTGTGTCTCCTCCCCATCATTTCGGATGGTTTTTGGCCACGACACAGGAGGAAATGAGAGGCATCAAACCCCTCTGCTGCCATCTCATCCGCAGCCAGAGGCGAGCAGACTCAGAGCTCAGATGGCCCCGGCTCAAGGCCCGAGGTGCGGGGCCGGGCTCAGCCCCCCCATCCCCAGCAGGATGTGCTGCTGCAAAGTGGGGTCGCTCCGGGCTCAATTCGCTTTGCCAAACCATTCTTCTTCTTATCGGCCGCTGACACGGACGGAGATTGCCTCTCTGAACTTGCTCCAGCACTTGAATTGTATGTTAAAGAAAATAAACGGCTCGGGCCGGCTTTTGGAGGAGTTAATAGCCGGGGTCACAGGAACGCTCCACGCCCGCCTGCCCCGCCCCAGGGATGTCTGCGGGAGACAAACAAGCTGCCCAGCATCCTGTTAGTGCAGCAGAGCCGCAGTTACAGCAGTGAATAATAATCAGAATAAAAAGTGAAAGCGGCGGCTTCCCCTCCCCGCATCCCAAAGGAGAGGTGTGCTGAGCGCCAGGAATGCCACGGCTGGTGCCCTCTGGGTGCTTTTAAAGCTGTTTCCTCCCGGCTCATCCCGGGGGCTGGAAAAGGAAGGGGTTGGAGTGATGACCTCCTCTCAGTGCTGCTCCTGGCTGTGGGTGACCCAGCTCTCCTTCATGTCCCTGCAGGGAGGCAGCAGAGCTTCCTCCTTGTCACCTGGCAAGGAGCAGCAATGGTTTGTGGAGGTGGCAGTCCCGAGGTGTGCCAGGGCCTCTCCCTCTCCTCCTCCTGCCCAAACCTTCTGCTTGCCATGAACAGTCATCCTCATGTCATCCCCAAACACGTCACTCCTGCGTGGGCAGGCACAGCCACGTGTGCTCCGCAGCCCTCACCTCCTCCGGTTTAATCTCCTCCACTTTCACCTCCTCCACTTTCATCTCCTTTACACCCCTTCCACCTGGAGCATCCCTCTCCAGCAGAGCACCAGCACAGATTCCTGCCTGGACACGCTCTTTACCCAGCCCCACACAGGGAATTTGGCTGTTTTTCCCACCAAAGCTGCCTGTCCCAGCTGGAGGCAGCAGCAGCTCATCCCAGCAGTGCCAGGCTGCAGCAGCCAGAGCCTGAGCATGGCCAGAGCCTCCCAGACAGCTCCCATGGTCAGTGAGGCAGGATAAATCAGGCTGGTGCCACCCTGGCAGGGAGAGCATTGGTTTGTTGGTCAGGAGAAGCCACACCACCTCTGCCCAGGGTTTAGCATCCAGCCTGGGCTTGCCATTCCCCAGCCACACCGGGATAATCCACCCTCCCAGGGGTACCAAACCCAGAGCAGCTGGGTGGGCCTGCAGGGATGGAGGAGCATCCTGGGATGTTGGTTTGTTGGTCAGGAGAAGCCACACCACCTCTGCCCAGGGTTTAGCATCCAGCCTGGGCTTGCCATTCCCCAGCCACACCGGGATAATCCACCCTCCCAGGGGTACCCAACCTGGATGGGCCTGCAGGGATGGAGGGGCATCCTGGGGATAGGGTGGTTTGGAGCCCTCTGAGAGTCCTGCAGAGGAGAAGGGATCTCATCCTTTTCCCCTGTGCTTGTATTTCTGTAAAGTTCTCCTCCAGAAGCACACAACCACCAGTTACATGGTGAATCACCAGTTACATGGTGAATCACCAGTTACAGGGTGAGGATGCCTGTGGTGACATCACTGCAGGTAAATGTGAGCTGAGAACACCTGGATGGAAAGTCCTGGCTCTCACATCACAGTCTGAACCTTTTCTAACATGATTTTGCATTCACTCAGCACAACCTGAAGCTCTTTCCTCGCCTGTAACCCAACACAATCCCATCATTAAAGCGTGAAAATGGTTTTTCCTCACCATGATCTCATGAAGGCTTGAAACCCCATCTGGGCACGTCAGGGTGCACAGAGAAAAAAGCAACCCCTGTCCCAGCAGCTGCTCTTGAGCAGCACCAGAAGGCACAGAGGCCACTGGCTTTATCATTCCTGCCCAGAGCTCCTTGAGCTTTGCAAGTCCAAGCAAAGCAGCATTTTCTCTCTGGTTTCTGACCTGTGTCAGATTGAGGTTCTCACACACAGGCACCAACTCTCCAGCTGCAAAACCATCAGGAGAAATTCTATTACATTTTCTAGACACATCTGCTGTCAGCTAAGGGTGATGGTGGTCCTGGAAACACAGAGCTGCAGGAGAGGGATGCGCTGATCCCTGTCAGGGATTTATGTGAGCACAGAGCATACAAACCCAGGGAGTTTTGGGGGTTCAGGGGAACCCAAGAGCCCCCTGCCACAGTGTCCTGTGCCCAAACCAGTGCTCAAGGCTCCCCCAGCACTGCACAGCCCCCCAGAGCCCAGGGCTGGCTGGAATCTGGCACCAGCCCATGAAACCTCTCCAGAGGCTGCAGTGCAAAGTCTGGCCAGGCTGGGAAACCCCCTCCCTCCTGCCCCAGACGGGAAAAACGCTCTTTTCCATACAATGGGAAAAGAAAAACAGCAGGAAACCAAGAGAAACATTAACATGAAATATGCCCAGCTCCCCCTCTGCATGAAGGAGGGAGAGGAGCACGGGTCTGGCTGCAGGGGAGCCAGGGCTGGGGCACCGAACCTCGGGGGCTGCAGCAGGGACAGCCAGAGGGGCCCTCCCCATCTCAGGGCTCTGATGTGGAGCCTGTTACAGCCCTGGGAATCATCTCTGCCTTGGCTGAAGCCAAGGAAACACCTTGCCCTCCACCACAGGCATGCCGGGTGGAAGACAGCCAGCGGCAAACACAATCAGCCGGGGTGAGGAGAGTGTGAGACGGCAGGCTCCGCTCCTGCCCCTCCCCTGCACACACAACGCTGCTGCCGGGGCTCCTCTCCACCAGCTGAGTGCAGGGGAAGCCTCACACAGCTCCTGCTGACCGTGGTCCCTCTGCTCTGCCGGGCAAACCCCATCCCTCCCCTCCATCCCCAGCAGGCAGGGAAGGGATCCCATCCTGCCAAAAAGTGCTTATAATGTGTTGTAATTAAGAAACAGTTGGCTTCTGATTGTGATCGTTTGGATTATAACATCTTTGTTTTCTCACCCTTCACGTGTGACTGAAAATAAAATAAAAACACCTCTCAGTTGCTCCATCTCTGGGTCAGAAAAGGGATCAATCTGACACATGTGTTTTGTGTCATGTTTACAGGTGACACCACCACAAGCTGCACCTTTATAGGCTTTTGTTTGAAACCACGAGACAGCCCAGGTAGATCCTAAACCCAGGCTGGTTCCAGCATCCCCAGGCCCATCCCACATCATCTCACCACCAAAATGGGAGCAGTGTTCCTGCTTTTCAGCCTCAGTTTCCCCAGCACACACTCGAGCAGAGCCGGCCCGGGGCGTGTTTTGAGTGGTCACAGAGGGAGCAGCGGCTCCTCCTGCCCAGCGGGTCCCTGCTGCCTGCGAGCTGCCTCCGGGAGATGTCTCAGCAATTAAAAACGCTCATTTGCTCCCGCTCGTCCCTGCGAAGCCTCAGCAGAGCCCCCGCGCCGCTCTTGTTTAAGTGTGTGTGTAAGCATCTCCATAAATATTCCGGCTTGGACACGGGAGACACACGAGAAGGGGCATTAGCGAGCAGGGGCTGGCTGTGCTCCCGCGGGAAAGGCAGGGCAGCCTCGGCCGGTTCTCTGCGTGCTCACAGCCCCGGCACCGCCGGGATGCTGGGACTGCCCAGCCCGGCCTGGAGCCACCTCCAGTCCGCCCACCACCCCCTAAACCGACTTCAGCAGCAAATCATCCACCTGGCACTAAAGATGTGCAGTTGGGGCCTTCTAAACTCTTTTTTTAAATTTTTATTTTATTTTTTAACACAGCATCTTCTAAAGCTGAGAAGCTTTAAGCCTGGTCTAGCTAAAACCCCGCCTGGTTTCACCAACCCTTTGGATGTGCCGTGGAACAACTTGGGCTGGTGGAAGGTGTCCAGGGAGTGGAATGGGATGAGCTTTAAGGTCCTTCCAACCCAAACCAACCCAGGAATCAGTGCTAACTCGCTGGGAAGCAGCTGGCAGCTTTGCCCCGGCACCCCCAGCACCCACACCCCGAGGGGCTGCAGCACCAAAACTGCTGAACGCCACCCAAAGCTCAGCAGGAAAGACGACTGGGCTTGGAAAACCTTCCCTGCGAACAGCAGAGTGCCTGACAAACCAGCTGGTCCCGCAGACTGGCTTCGTCGTGTCCGAGGGCAGAAAGGAAACGAGTCCTGCCCCCCAAAAAGGGGAGGCTGCGAGCCGGGAAGGCGCCGGCCCCGCTGCCCTGCCCGGCGGGCGGGATGTGCCCTGGCACACAAGGGGGGATTGTCTGGGGGGAAGCAGGAAGAAAGAAAGGCGAGCTGTTTGTGCTGCGGTGACTCACGGCGTGTAAATCACACCGCGGACCGACCGCCGGGGCACATCCGCGGTCTGGGGTGATGCGGGGCCGGGCCTCGGAGGGGCGATTCCCCCTCCTCTGCACCTCTCCGTCCATCGTGCCGAGGCTGAACAGCAGGAGTTTTTTGCAGGAAGGAGGATTTCTCTGCCTTTTTTCAGAAGGAAAATGTGGGATGCTCTGTGCCCCGAGCCCCGCCGGGTCTGCGTGGAGCCTCCCTCCACCCAGCTGTGCTCAGCATCCCGCACCCATCCCTGCTCCTAAAACACCTCAGAAACGCTGGAGCATTTCCCAGCCCAGAGCCCGAAATTATTTGGTAAGGGGGAGAAGTCAGTGTGCACCAGATGCTGCAAATTGGGAAGGAGAAGGGCAGGACAGGGGGGGAAAAATGATAAAAAAATCCAAAATGAGAATTACTCAGTCTGTTAGTCCAGCTCTCTGTTCCCCTTCCCCTTCCCTTCCTCAGTTTTTATGTCCACCAAAACAGACCTGGAGCTTCTCACACAAATCCCTGCAGGGATTTCATTGTCCTTTGTCCAGCACCTCACCGTGCTCCTCACTCCCACCACGGGCTGAGATCTCACACGGCCCGGGTATTTTACACAATTCCCCTCTTTGTCCAGCACCTCACCGTGCTCCTCACTCCCACCACGGGCTGAGATCTCACCGGGTATTTTACACAATTCCCCCGGGATCAGGGAATTTCGGGCATTACCAGCCCCCAGCTGCTGTCTGAGCACAGCCCAGCCACACACAGCTCTGAAAACAATGTGCTCTCTTACACTGGGCCCTCTCCTATCTGTAATGATAAGATGATTTCACATACAAATGTTTCAAATTAAATTTTCAAATTTTCCTTATTTTTAATGTGGTTTTGGGGTTTTTTTTAACTGCAATTTGTACAGATGCAGTGAAAACATGGACACCAGCCAGGAAAAGCACACAACTGGACATTTGACAGTCTTATGCATCTAAGTTTACACAACATATTGTTGCTAACTGTGGCTTTTTAAAAAGAATTTAAGAAAAAAAGTTTTAGAAGCAAAGCCTGGAAGTGCTCTGAAAGCCACAAATCACCAGAACTATTTGATGTTATGTGAGGATTTCAGCTTCCTCCTAAAAGAAAATTAACTGCTCAGTTTATTTAGACAAGTTCCACACCCCAGTCTCTGCATTTCCATTGTGTGTGTTGTCCCAAAGTCCTGGGCAGCACAGCACATGCCCTTGGGGAAACTGAGGCAGAGAGACAGGAAAATCCCTTGCCCAGCACCCCCTCAGGAGGGATCTGCCACAGTCCTGGGATCTGTTCTGAAACTTCAAGGGAAAAGAACTCAGAAGTCACCAGTGAGGGGTGGAAAGGCAGTTTGGCTTGTTAAACCAGTTCCAAATCAGTCGGTTTTCTTTTAAAGTGAATTTTGAATTACTGGTTTTCTGAGCATTAAAATCTGTGCAGATTTATTTTCTCCAGGTGGCAGGAGGGGCTGGCTGAGGTTTGTGCACAGTGGGGGAAGCACAGCTATTAATGAGCTCTCTGAAGCAGCATCTCCCAGCAGAAAGAGCCTGCACACCAAACCAAGCCTCTGAGCATCCCTGTGCCCTTCTCCTCTCAGAGCTTGTGTCCAAAATCCCAATTAATTCACCAGGACTCGCTGGCTGGGGTTGAAAATGAAGCATTTGTACAAATGTACACTGGATCGATGCCTAAACAAGAAAAAATCCCCATTATGAACCTTTGTTCACCAGCCAGACCTCACACCTTGTCCTTCCAAAACAAACAGGATGGATGGTGGCACGGGGTGACAGTGACAGCAGGACAAACAGAAGAAACCCAGCACAGGTGATGGGGACACCCTGGGGAGAGGCAGGCAGGGGAGGGACTGGCTTTTGTCCCCTCCTGGGGACAAAATGCCGGGAGATGGGAGGGTGTGCAGGTGCACATCACCTGTGGGCACAGCGGGCACGGGCTGGGAGAGCTGGGGTGGTTCAGCCTGGACAGGAGAAGGCCCCAGGGACACACAGAGCCCTCCCAGGGCCTAAAGGGCTCCCAGAGACTGGAGAGGGACTTTGGACATGGACAAGGAGAGACAGGACAAGGAGGAATGGCTTTAGGCTGAAATAGGGCAGACTTAGATTAGATATTGGGATGGGATTGTTCCCTGTGAGGGTGGGGAGGGCCTGGCACAGGTGCCCAGGGCAGCTGTGGCTGTCCCATCCCTGGCAGTGCCCAAGGCCAGGGCATGGAGCTGCTTGGGACAATGGAGTTGTCCCTGCCCATGGCAGGGGGTGGAATGGGATGAGTTTAAGTCCATTCTAACCCAAACCAGTTTGTGATTCTCTGCCACAGCTCCACACAGCACAGCTGGCCACACACCCTGGCATTCCAACACAAGCATGGCACAGCCCCGTCCATCTCCAGCTGGCACTGCCACACACCCGTGCCACACACACTGAGTGTACCCAGGGCACACACACATGCACAGGTGCCAGGAGCTCAGGGGCACTCACCTGTGCTGGGGAGGTACCTTGGGGACACACTTGTACCCCTGGCACGGGCACACCAGGGACACAGTGACACCTGGGGCATGGTGACATCAGGACACAGGCACACCAGGGACACAGGCACACCTGGGGCATGGCCACACCTATGGCACAGACACACCAGGGACACAGTGACACCCAGGCCAAAGCCACACCCACGGCAAGGACACACAGGGATAAGCACACACCTGGCAGGACACGGGCACACCAGGGACAGGCACATCTAGAGCGTGGGCACACCTATGGCACAAGCAGAGGGACATGGGCACACCTAGGGCACGGACTCGGTGGGGACAGGCACAGCTGGGGCACGGGGAGGTGGGCACACCGGGGACACACTAGGGAATACACACACCAGGGACACACACACCAGGGCAGGAACACCAGGACACACACACCAGGGACACACACACTGAAGATATACACACACCAGGGACACACCAGGGACAGGCAGACCAGGGATACACCAGGACACACACACCAGGGACACACACACCAGGGCAGGAACACCAGGACACACACACCAGGGACACACACACTGAAGATATACACACACCAGGGACACACCAGGGACAGGCAGACCGGGGATACACCAGGACATACACACCAAGAACACCAGGGACACACATACCAAGGATACACACACCAGGGACACACCAGGGACAGGCAGACCAGGGCAACACCAGGACATACACACCAAGAACACCAGGGACACACATACCAAGGATACACACACCAGGGACACACCAGGACACACACACCAGGCACACCAGGACACACACACCGGGGACACACCAGGACACACACACCAGGCACACCAGGACACACATACCAAGGATACACACACCAGGACACACACACCAGGACACACACACCAGGGACAGGCACACCAGGGCAGGCACACCAGGACACACACACCAGAGACACGCACAGCCCTGCCGCGGCCACACGGGACGCGCGGGGGTCGCACAGCCAGGACGCGCTCCCGCCCTCCCGGTGCCGGTGCCGGAGCCCCCCGTACCTCTGCCTGCCGGCGCTGCCCCGGGGCCGGGCCGGGCTGAGCGGCTGCCAGCAGCCCCAGCGCCAGGGCGGCCCGCAGCGGTGNTCTCCCCGCCCCGGCCCCGGCCCCGGGGGCGGCCCCAGCCCCGGCTCCGGCCCAGGGCCGGGCTGCGCTGGCAGCCCCGAGCGGAGGGGCTGTCCCTGCTGGGCCCCCCGTGTCACCACCGGGGTGATGTGCCCTGTCCCCTGTCCCCCGGGAGCCTCCCCGGCCGGCGCGCGTCCCCTTCCGCCAGGTGGGAGAGCGGCTCTGCCCGGTTTGAAGCTGTGGAAAGAGGAGAAGGCAATCGCAGCTTTTCCTAACCCCGTGCTCGTCCACGGCCAGCGCTGGCCATGAGCCCAGCAGCACAGAAGGTGGGCAGCAGTGCAGCCCCTCCTCGGGGCTCTGGCAAAATCCGCACATCACAGCAGCGCTCTCAGGCTTTACACAATAACCACACACTCCGGGCTGTGGTTTACACCCTCAGGGTTGTGATTTACACTCTTTCTGCTTAAATTTCCCTCCCAGGCACGGGACTTAGTAGCCCATGGGCACGGAGGAGCAGTTTGCTGTCAGTGCCACAGCTCTCCTGCAGCTCACACACAGCTGATGATGTCGAGGGTAGCAGGGACAAGTCAACAGCTCTGTTTACTCACAGCAGTATTTTGTTTGACTATTTTGTTTTAATTTGACTAAAGCAAAAGGATGTTTTGATTCTGCTTTGGTTCAAGGGGAAAAAAATAGGATGTGACTTGGATCTGCTTTTGTTTTCATGCCAGCTTCAACCCCACACCTATTTTAAAGCTCCCAGGCTCCTTCCTCCACTTTTTAATCATGCCAAAACCTGAAGTAACAGAAGCATCTGTTGAGTTCAGCTTGAAGAGAGTTGCAGAGAGTCTGTGACACTTTGCTGCACAGCTGGACAGGGATGCAGGGAAGGGAAGCAGGATTTGAGGGAAAAAGTGATCCACATAACATAGAAAAATAGAGAAGTCACTAAGCTTCATGGTAAAAACTATGGGAGAAATGAAGGATTTGTGGCTGGGCCAGTAAGAACAGACTGAGGAGCTGCTGGAGAGCACAGTGGGCACAGCCTGAGGGATGGTGTGAGGGGAATACTGGGCCCTGGCAGGAGGGAGAGCCAAGGGATGGCCGCTCCTCACACAGGTCAGCCTCACGCTTCCTTTCAAAACAAGAGCAGCTCTGTCTGCAAACGCATCCGTGTTTGCCTCGTATCTAGGAAGCAACTGATCCATCTGCTCTTCCACTTAAGAATATGGATGATGAGAAAGTGACTGGCTGGGCTCCAGCAGGAGCAGGAAACTCCCTCCTCTGCTCATTGTCATGTGGGGAAGCGTCTGGGAGGGCACCTGCAGCCCCAGCTTTTCCCGGGCATTTCCCGGGGCTGCTGCCTCGGGCCTCAGGGGCTTTGGCACGCAGATGGAGAAGAATTCAGCCCAGCCTTGGGGATGCCAAATCATAGTTGTGTGCAGGCTTTTGGCTGGGAGTATAAAGATGTTTATGCAGCTGCTGTGATCAGAGCGGTATCAGGAACAGAAATGCTATCTCATGGAAAGGTGAGCAGATTTCCAGCTCTTACGGCGTTAGGTGAAAGATCAGAAATGGGGGAAAAAATAAAGTTTCAATCCTTGTAATTTCTACCCCAAAACTGAAACCTGATAAGTCAAGCCTGTGGCAGAGAACTAATGAAGTCTTTTAGTAAAACATTCACTAAGAGCGTGATAAATAGATCCCTACAAGGTCTGGTTTCCTAATTGTTCCTGAGTTCTTGGGTTTCTAGAGAAAATCCCTCCTCCCTTGAGTTTAACTCCAAAGATCTCAGTGCACTCACTGAGCTCAATTTCCAAACCCTTTCCTAAAGACACCTCCCAGCTCAGAGATCCTGAGTGTTCCCAATTTAATCCCATTTGCACATTGACCTGTGAACATCACAGAGAACTAAATGCCATCACCACAGGCTGGGGTCTGCAGGGGGGGAGGCTGGTTTGTCCACAGGGGCACACTGAGCATTGCAGAGAGAAGAGCTGAAGCACCAGTGGATCCCTGTCTGAGGGGAGATCCAAGAGCTCATAAACCAACATTATGAAACAGCTCTTGTGACGTGAGCTTTCTCAGAGCAGCTCTGAGTGTTTACCATAACAGATAAGCAAATAGCAACCCCATTACTCCTCTGTGGCAGCTCCTACCCAAGATGGATGTGATGCACAAGAACCTACCACCAAAAACCTTTAAAGCTCTGCACAGAGAACAGGTTCAAGCTGTTCCCTTTCATCCTCTCCAGAACAGCCATTCTTCAGGTGTTTGCTGCTGTACAGCAGCAGGATGGCTCAGTGTGTGCTGTGCCAGGCAATGCCCAAAGTCCTCATCCTGCTGCTGGAAAGTGGCCAGAGGCAGGACTTTGGATCAGGTCAGGCAGGCACAGTCATTGCTTTCCCTCCCAACCCCAGGCTGCAAGAGTCAAATTCTTTACCAAGGCTTGAGCAGCTTAATGTTCCTTGGGCTGTCACAAGAGGGAAGCTTTTCTGCTCAGACACTGTTTTCTGGGTACTTCATTCGTGCACAGCAAGTTCTCACAGGTCAAAGGACTTTCCTGTGTCCTTAAAATGTGTTAGAAAGCCTGTTTTGCCCAGTATCCTGTCTCAGACAGAGCCAAGAACAGACACTCACCACAAGGATGTTAAAGAGAAAATGCAAAGCCTGCACAGACTTCCTTGGCTTTACCTTTTGTGTGTGGAGTTCCTGGAAGTCGATGAGGTCAAGAAGCTGCATCCAGCTGATGAGGCCTCCCACAAACACACCAATTTGCTGGAGCAGTTAGAATCTCACTGCTGTTTGCTCAGCTAACAGCTAAAACCACGCATCTCTTTCTAGGATCTGGGAACCTGAGTTCCAGCAAACATCATCACCTTGGTATGAAAAGTGGAGTTTTAAGCAGTTTTGAGTGCATTGTGGCAGCTGTATTTTATAAGAACAGCTTTACAAGCAACTGCTACAGCAGCATTAGCAACATCATCTACTGGGACATCATCACACGGGCTCTGTTACCCTGGAAATGGGAATTATCAGTTCTAGATTAGGCAAAGCAGCACTGGCTGGAGCCTGGCCTCAAACCCCTGGAGACTTGAGAGATTGGCTTCAGTCACTGCCTCCCCCATATCTCTCTTTAGGACTGTGGTATTTCAGCAACTTAAAGTTGCATTTCTTCTCAGGGTGAGGTGGGTTTGGCTGCAGAGGCCCAGCATGGAAACTATTTGTCTCTGAAAATGTTTAGCTATTATTTTATACAGGAGTGGCATTTCAGCTCTGTAAGGATCACGTGCCACTCCTTCATTGGCATCTCTCTTTTCTCCACCAAGTCCTTGTTGAGCTTGGCAAGTGCTAGACCTGTTTTTATAAATAAACCACCAGCATTCCACACAGGACTGATTTCCAAAATGAAACCCTTGCCACTAGGAAAATGTATTATTGGAGGATGGAGCACAAATAGAGATACAGGCAGCAGAGCTCTACTCCCCACTATGCTGAGACCAACCCAAACTGCTCCTTTCTGCTGAGATATTCTCCTGGTTTTCCACCTCCTGACAGGACAGATCTACTGTCCTATCTCTCCTTAGTCTGGAATTTTTTTTATAGGAAGTCCTACCAAATCCTCACACAGCACTGAGAACTACAATTAATTCAATCCTTATATAATGTATTTTAAAAGTTTTTTACTTTCCTTTTAACCTCAATTAAAGCTTGTCCTGGCAAACTTTAGGCAGCTCTGGAGAAAACCTGCAGGACCCAAGGACTTGGCAGAAGTTGGAGGGCAATGACACAGTTAAACCAGCACAGTTAAATCAGCTGGGTTTGTGTTTTTTAGAGAGCATCTTCCCAGGCCTCTCTGAGCTAATTTAACTCTCACTGCACCAAACACAAGTAAAACAACCCATCAAGCAGTACAGTTTCTCTGTCCTGCTGATTTTCTGAAAGATCTGCTGAAGGTGTCTTAAAAATCCTGCAAGAACTCAGGTGGTTTTGCCCCAGTGCAGAACAGAACATAAACAAGTGCTCAGCATCACTGCCAGGCTGGAAAAGCTGAGGAGGTGGTGCCAGCTCCAGTTTTGTGGCTCACTTGGAGACTCATCTACTTGGTAATCCTGGGCAGTGACTGGAGAGGAAAGTGCTTTTAGCCTGGGGGAGAAAGCAGGGCTGGAAGCTGGGTTGGCATTAAAGGCAGCTAGAACTGATGCTCCCAATGCTGGAAGCACCAGCTGCTTGGACCACCAAGCCCTTCTCCAGGAGGGAAAAGCCACAGCCCCACCAGGGAATGCAGGGAGCAGAGGGGTGATGCTGCACCAGCCTTTCCTTGGTTTTGCCCAGCTGAGCTCAGCTCAGCCATTCCCAGCTCTGTGCTCACCTCTGAGGGCTCCAGCTGCTCCCTCAGGAGCTGTTTGTGCAGCACAAGGTGTCAGCGCTGCTGGGGAACAAACCTCAGCAGGGACACTGAGGCTGCTCTCAGTGGCTGATTGCTGCTCTCCTTCCATCCCATCCAGCTGGCACCATTCCTGCATCTGCCAGCACAGCAGTGGCAAGAGCACCCTCTAGCCTCTTCCCTCCAAACAGTAATTCCAGCTTCAAACCTTCAGCATCCAACTTTTCTAGGCCAGCAAAACAGCAGACACTGAATTAATCAACTTTCTGAACCCTCACATGCCACACATTGGATTTTATACTGTCACTAGTACATATATACCTCAGATTCCACTGTTTTAAGAGGAACAGCTATCCATAATCTGTGACAAATGTCTTTTCTAACACACTTTTCTTTCCAGGAGAAACCTGAAGAAGGCCCAGCAATCACTTTTACAACCCTGAGTAATGCTGGTTTGAACTTTGTTACCATGACCATCAATGCACACCAAGCTGGGAGGTGGCTCATAAACCTTAACAAAAGCCATTTCTGCTCATTTCTCAGTGAATATGGCCCAGCTCTATGCCCAGGTGTAAGCACAGACCCCAAGCACCTGTATTTAGTGCTGCCCACTGGAATGCTGGACAGCCAGAGGTTCTCTCTCAAAGGCCTGTGATGCAGAGGCAGCTCTGCATGAGCTGAGTGGGGCAGTGCCACCCTCAGACTGCTCAGCTCTGCAGTGACCCATCTGAGCAGCAGGGAAAATTAACCTCCCCTCTTTCCTCTCCCCTGGCTGCAGAGCTGAACCCCAAATGCTCACAATGCACCTACTGAACTTCACCTGCATCTGAACTCCAGGATGAAGCAGCTGCACACAGAACTTGTTCCATCACCAACATTCCAAAGGCACCAAGTACAGCAGGATGCAGCAAATCACTTTTGTTTTAAGCTATTCCCACCTTGGATTTTGAGCTGTTCTGCCCCCTGGCAGCAGCAGAACACACTCACATTGCTTCTGCCTGCTCCCCTCAGGGCAAACAAAGCTGGTTTGCAGGCACCACAGGAGGGAAAAGGGAAAGGAGCAGGGGACAAGTCTGGAAAACCAGGACAGAGGGTATGGATAGCAAGGAGGCTAATCACTGACCTGCCTGCAGATTCTGTGAGCACACAGAGCTTGGGTCAGAGCTGCAGTGCCTTTCCAAACAAGTGCCTATTTACTCCTTAAGCCATACACAGGAACACTGGGAATATGTAAGGAAATGCATGCAACTCAAGTAATTGTGAAACAGTAGGATTTCACAAATAAAACAATCAGCATTTATTGTTGTATTACAAAACACTTCATATTTTGGCAATATTTTACAGTTTATCTTTTCCTTCTTAGGGCCGGTTGAAAAGGTATGGGGAGGGGGGAAGAAAAGAGGAGAATGTGGAAATTAGGATTAAATTTCAATGTCTTGCTTAAAAAAAAATCCTCCCAAACCACCCCAGTCCCTCCCACCAAAATAAAAATCTAGTTTCACTCAATTCCACTATCGAAAGAGGCCATGGGTGAAGCTGCAGGCAATTTCACTATCAAACGCATCAAGAAGACAAACAAAACATTCACAGTGGTCTTCAGTATGGTCTGTTGCGTTGATCATTTCTGAAATCATTTCTGGAAAGGGAAAGAAAAGGTTCTAAGCAAGTCATAAATGAAGCAGATAACAAACAGTCCCTTCAGTCAAACATTTCTGACGTCTGTGTGCTGCTGTGTTTACAGAGAGCCTCATCCAGAAACATTCACAGAACTCAACAGACTGAGTGGTTCTCTCTGGAAGCTCCTGTCTGTAGTCAATGTTTTCATGGCAGTTGTACTTGCACAGATAAACAATGCTTTTCCCAGAGCCAAGCAAGGGCAGAGGCTCCTCTCACCTTCCTCCCATCTTGCCCCCATAGCCGCCTCCCCGGTCGCCGCCTCGGCCGCCGCGCCCTCGATAGCCCCGCTCTCCTCCGTAGCCACCTCTGCCACGGAAATCTGGGGAAAAACAGGGAAATGCATCAGCTTTTTCAGGAAGATGCAGATGAGATGAACACTTGAAACATTTAAGAGATGTAGCTGGTTTTGCACACCTCCTGATGGACGTGAATCTTCTGGTCTTGGCTCCCCACACTGGTTGCAGGAATTCCTGCGAGCGAAGTTCATGTTGCCACAGGACCTGGAACAGACAAGGATTCCCCAGACTGAGCTGTGAAGGTGAAGAAGCACACACGAAACATCCCACCCCAATAAAAATGACACTTACGGGTTAGGACAAACCCAATCACCGTTTTTGGGTTCCCCACTTCTACCCTGGAAGCCCCCACCTCTTCCATAGCCACCTCGTGAACCTGCAGACAAAATTACAATCAGAATAAAGTTCTATGAACTGTACATGACAAACAGGTATCAAAGACTGTCACTGCCTTCAGACCCTCAGTGACAGACTTTTCAGGTGGAAGGAGTGTTTAATGCAAATATATTCCCAGTATTTATTATAAATTCTTTTTCAGCAGTAAAGGGAAACCTGATCTGCTTGAATTGCCACTGGGTAAATACAAACATGTTTTAATAAAATTTCTGAAAGATTTAACAAGGTGTAAGATCAGTCACTTATGGCCACACTTAGGCACAGAACAAAAATTTAACAATAAAAGAAGTCTGGATTAATCCCAGGATGCCTCTGACACAGGGACAACATTCTTGCTTTCTGCATCACAAAATTAAGAACTTTTATACCACGTGAAGTTGTTGAAGAATCCTTTTCCATCAGCCTACAGAACTGCCTGATTTCAGAACCAGAATTAGTTGACAGTCACTGCCCAAAGCATGATTCCTGGAAAATGGCAATGAATACCCAGTGGATTACTGACAAAACTGCATATGCAGATAACCAGGGAGATTGATACAGCCTTGATTAAAGGAATCAGAAACCCAACTGCTGCTTCAAATCAGCAGCAGCTGAATTATGTACTCTGCTTAATCCCAGCTGGAAAGAGAGAATCTCAGAGCTCTGCTCTGAGCAAATACTCACTGGGAATTCTCCCTATATATATGGGGATGGTACAGCTCAGCATCCCTGTTACTTTCTCTTTAAAAGCAAGGCTGAGACAAGATCTGGAGACTTTCCAGGTCTAAAGGAAAGCATAAATTCTGTGCTGCGCAGAAAAGATTACAGATTTCAGTTTACTTAACTGGTTCAATCCTTATTACTCCCTTTCCTGGCAGAATCCCAAAGGCTCATATATTTGATGAATCACTGCTTCAAAGTCAACTTCTCTTTAATAAATCAATCATAGTGAAAAGCATTTAACTGTGTAAAAACCAAGGATTCTACAGACTTCAGTCCCACCTCGACGCCCGCCACCTCCACCTCCTCTCATGAATTCAGGTCTTCTGGTTGCAAAAGAAACTTTGATAACATTGCCATTGAATTCTTTTCCTGTGGGAGGAGAGAAAGGATTAATACAGCTCCCAAACCCAGCAGAGCATCAGTGCTTTGCACACCCAGACTGAACACAAAACTCTTGAGACACAGGGAAGCTGCAGTAAATCTCTTGGCTTTGAAAGCACTGGTCCAAAGGTGAGATGGAAACCCTGCTCTACTTGTTAAACTCTCCACAAACCCACAGATATTTTAGTTTAAATCAGATCTGTAAATGGCAACATAAAGACATAAGAAATGTCAAAAAAATTTTGGCCATGCTCACGGGGAAGGAGTTTGGATGTTTGAACTGTCTGTAATTCCATCAAGGCAACAAGGCTTTTGTACCACTCAACAGCCAGCCCAAAACCTAATTCCCAAGTGTATTTAAATAAAGTTCATGATTTTCAGTGACGGTATTCTTCATAGATGCAATGTTTATCACAGACAAACAGCACTGCACATGTGTCTAATATAGTCATATTTGCCTTACCCTCTTAAACAAAAGTAAATCTGCATTTTATTAGCAAATGCAAACAGCAGACAAGCATGCCATGCCAATTTTTCAAAGCAGTATCATTTCCCACCAGATGCATAGCAGGACCTTTTGTTTCTACTCAGTATCACTAAAATTCTGTGAACACACAAGGTGACAGGAGAAGGTACTTTTCCCTCACCCCCTTGAGTTTATTACTACAAGAGTATCACTGTATTTCCTGCGGTCTGAAGAGTTTTACATCAATATATTTCTGGGACAAATCCATAATTTTGAAACCTTGTTTTTCACTGTATATGTACAGAGCACTCAGCACAAGAGTGCCACAACCATTCCCAAACTCTAAGAATGCTCCCACAACACTAAAAATATCAGTGCAACCCTGTAGGGAATCCCTCCAGCTGCTAACACAGATTACAGCTCTGTTGGTCTAAACAAGAAGTGACACAAACACCACCTCTGGTACCTTGTGCATGGGTGCCTGAGGCAGCAAACCCTCAGTTTCACTGCACATTTTTGGTCTAAATCACTATCTGCTCTTTGATGAAAGGAAACCCCCCCCCAACTATAACCCTAATAAAAAACCCCAGCGAAAAGCTACATAAATAGCAGCATTAGGCCTCCAAAACGCTCTTTAATGAAAGGAAACCCCCCCCCCAACTATAACCCTAATCAAAAACCCCAGCAAAAAGCTACATAAATAGCAACATTAGGCCTCCAAAAAAGTAATTGATTTGCTTCTTCCACTGCATGTTGATTAAAAAATGGCCAAAGGAACAGGTAACTCTCACCCACCATCAAACCAGTCGATTGCAGCTTTAGCAGAAGGAGGGTCATCAAAAGATACTGTGGCTTCTCCCTTTGGCTTGCCAGTATCCTTGTCTGTGTACAGATTTATCATGGGTTTGCCAGTCTTTTTGTTGGTCTGAAAAGAAAGGTTGTACACTTGGCATAGGGGAAACAGTGGTGAAATCAGAGCATAAACTGTAACACTAAGTATCTTTAGTGAGAATATTCTCCTGGAGCTGGCCTGCAGAAACACAGATTTGACTGAAGGATACTGACTGGCTGTTCTCCATTAAGTAATGATGGGTCTAGTTTTAACAAAAAAATGAGGTCAAGTGCACCAAATCCTAATTTAGAGTTGCAGAACCAGAAGCAGCAGGCACAGAACAGAGGCACACGTGCTGCAGTACGAGGGTGGCACAATGGATAGAGTGTCAGGGCTGTAAAGACTAAAGAAGAGACACAATGCAATCTAAATGTCACTGGGAGAAAGGTGCGAGTGCTGCCAGCTTACAAATGAGCTGTCAGCTGGGAACCCAGATAAAATATTATCTCCAACTGCTGGGGAGTCAGAGAGAACTCTGCCTTGAATGATACCAGTACATTTCCAGTACACCAGCTCCACCAGCTCCCTTCCTTCTGACCCATGATTTCTCGTTTCACATACCTTTATGATACCAATCTGTTTGAAATAGTCTGCCACTTGATCTGTTGAAACATCCTCTCCGAGTCCTTGCACAAAGATGGTGTTGTTATCAGAGTTGTCAGACTCTGAATCTGTGGGAAATTAAGCTACATTTACCATGTGTTTTTGAGGGAGCATCTGCAGCAATACTTCGAGCTCAGTTCTGTGCTGCCCAGTAGCACACCCTTAAATCCCAGAGGCATTTTGTGTGAAATAAAAGAGGAGCAGGGAGTTTAATTTTGAGGTTAACACCATCAACTGAGTACACTGGGACAGCTGACCTGCCTTACACCCAACATTCATGCAGCTGGGCATCCCAACCCACCAGAGCAGTGTGTTTTAAATAACACAAGCTTAGCAGAAGTGTGATGGCAGTGAAAGCAGCCACTTGGCCCAAGCACATTCAGAATTCAACAGGAAATTCTTATTTGCTGCATTAACATCCAAAAATTCACATGCACTTTAATTAAATATATTTCTTTCAAGGAAGGCATGCTTTAGCTAGGTTTCTTTTGAGCCATGGGAACTGCAGCCATATCCATCTTTCTAGATAAACATTTTAAAAGCAGTGACCTAAGAGCTACAATCCACTCCCACTCACTGCTTGTTTCCTTACCAGCATCTGATCTCGGTCCATAATCCCTTTGACCTATGATACGGGTTTGACAAAAAAAAAAAGAAAGAAAGAAAGAAAAAATACTATTTTTAGCACAACACATTCAAGTGACTTTTTTAGCAATAAGAAAATATACAAAGAATGTATGCAATGCATCTAAGATCTAAGACATTCACCAGAGATTTAGGGAATATTTAGCTTTAAACGTTCAACAGAAGGTGTCTGTAGGACGTTAACGTGTTCTTTAACTTGCAGCATGTGGCAGTTGCCACACTGATGCTGTGCTGGTGTTTGCTTGCAAATGCTGGTTGTCACATCACCAAGCAGTTTCCCACTTTTTTTTTTTTCTACCTCTAGTACCTTTCTAAGAAGCATTTGTAACAAAAATTAAAAAAAGAAAAGAAAAAAAAAAATCCGGTGAACGTCACTGTCTCCACAAATTCTCTCATGCAATTTGACAAAGCAGAAATCCAGTTTATTGCTACAAGTTTGGCTATTAAAACTCGTGAACACACCAGCCTCACCAAAACTCTATAATGCTTCTACTAGATAGTAACAAGATATTGGTGGCTTTTAGATTTATAAAGAATTTCCACTGAAACATTTTTGGATACTCGGCACTTACCACCGTAATTTTTGAAGCCACCACGGTCACCACCACTGCAGAGGAAAAATTGAAGAAATGATTTCTTCCTTAAGTCTCTACATGCTGAGCCCAAGGCTCAATCTACAGTTAACTGATGACAAGTTGAGAATTACTGTCTGGCAGCTAAAGCACCATGTCTATGTTCTCCTCACTACCCATTCATGTTCAAAGATTAAATTACAAAAAAAGAAAAATCTCTCAGGCTGTTGCACTGGAGAAGACAAGCCCTAAGGAGTATTTTAAACTAACCCATACACATGTGGTTGGTTCAATACTTTCTCCCATCCCATCAGCCAAAATAACAGCTATTCAAAACTGGGGTTTCAAACAAAAATGGTATTTTCATGAAGATTAATGTGGGCTTTAATTGTAGATGTAATTGCTACTTTGGAATAATTAGTACTTTAGTACTTTCCTGGAAGTCAAGAGATCTAAAATTAATCTCTATTGTTATGCATTCATAATAGAGGGGATAATTAGCAGAATGAGCCATTCTCTGAGCAAGGGTCTGTGGGGACCTACTGTACTACAGCACTTGGCATTACAGAGAAGGTGTGTGTGTATGTGAGCTTCAAAAGCAGAGGCCGTGCAGTTTTATTTCATTCATTCTGAAACCTGTGGCACAAAATGTAGACCAAGTTAAGAGAATACACACATCAATTTTCAAAGGTTAGAAGGGGATTTAAAACAGGTTGTTATGCCTGCAATTATGTGCATGAAAATAAACCCTCACTCTTTTTTCACTGGATAGATTTGTACTGCAAGGATTTTTCACAGCAGCATTTTTAATTGCATCCATGTTATGAACACAATAATCAATACTCAGAGCTGTCAGAAAAAAACCACTGGGTTTTTTAGAAAGTCAATAACCAAACGTCAGAAGGACTCTCATACTTCCATGTACAACTGCCTGCTTGTCCTCCTCATCCTGAGGGACACAGCTGCCACCTCAAAATCAGGCAGGATCACCTAATCCCGAGAGCTTTCTCCCCATGACAAAGGCAGTGTGAGCTCAAACCCTGCTGCAGAGAAATCTCTCCAGCCTCTGGAGCTATTGTCCCTCTTCACCAAAGACTCTGTGACCAGAAATCACTGCAGGGGTTAATTCCACCTGTCTGCTCACACACCAGTCCACACAGGGCACACAAGCACCCAGCAAAAGGCAATGGAGTAAAATTAGGGAGTCATTTCTTTGGCACTCTGTCCATCTGTTACAGCAAATGGAAAGTCATTCATGGAAGCTGCTGATATTTAACATTTATGAGAGAAAATGTGCTCAAAGTGAGGACCAAATAAAGTTTCAACAGGTTATTATCAAACCTGGATTAGCAGACACTCCTTGGAGGGTGACTGACATCTGGGACTGTTTGGCACACCAGACAATATCACTTTTACTGGCACTTTTCTTAAAATAAATTTTTGCTGCAGATTTTATTGCTGTTCCACAGAAGAAATTGGAATGCTAAACTGCATTGTCATTATTCATTAATTCACTCTGCTCATTAAAGATTTTAGAGACCATCAGTGCTGGTCTTTACTCAAGGCTGTCTGTTTTCAAGGACTGATGATTAAAAACACAATGGTGATGATAAAATTTTAAAATTTACTGTAAATACCTTTCTGCCACCTCCAATTCACTTCAGCTAAAAAAAAAAACTTCATTATGACACAACAATTTCTAGTAGGATGCCTGTTTGTCTGGGATTTTAACTCAGAAATACCAACAGTAAATAATATCAACCATCTAAATGTTATGAAAATTTTCCAACTCCAGATTATCAGGACAGCAACAGCCAGAACAAATATACTTTCTGATGTGGAAGTGTATGGCAGTTAGAAAACCCAACGATCTAAAAACTTACATAAAGTAAGTTTGTGTCAACACATCCAGGATTTTGCTGGAAGTGAGGGTTTTGTAGGATGCTGGGGTGAAAATGTGTGCACCATAATCCTGAAAAGCAGGAGTTGAATGTACAAAATGTAAAGGAAGTCACAGTCCAATGCTTTAATTCTGTGATACAGCAGTTCTGCACTCTGCACTAATGAGTGCAATCAATAACTTTAATTAGTTTTTAAAATTAATGTCCACAGAAATGCATTTTTGCCCAAGTATGCCTCAGCATGTTGTCTTCTGCTTAGTAACACGTGACCAACCCAACAAAAATCTGGAACAATCTACTGACAGACATCTTTGACATGGATTAATGCTTTCCCACATTTTTGTGTGGCATCTGATGTGTGATTTATGAAGCTGCAGTTTGTTACCTTCCTGCAATTGCTGGGCAAAGCTGGCCAAGATTCCCTGGGATCAGGCAGACACCTGCAGCAAGTCAAACACAGAAACTGCAAGCAGCTGATGCCACAGTCTCAGATTTGCTCCTCACTGAGACCCAAAATTCAACCTCAGCAACTGAATGAGTTCCCACACTGCCATCAAACATGTGGAAAATAGAACTGCAGCATTTCACAGCCCACTGCTGTGCCAGGCCTGCACACAGAGCTCAGAGATGTGCGACCAGATGGATTTTGGAGTCTTAATATCCTGTGTTAGAAACATGAACGGGCAGTTAAAATTCAGCAGTGCCACCAACTAAGATAATAAATAAGAGGCTGAACTGCAGGCAGCCAGAACATGACAAGGCACCACTCAGAGTGTGAACTTGCTGCCTCAAGTCCTCAGTTGTTATTTTCTCCCATACTCAATCATAGATTCATCATCCCCTACTAGACTGCAACTGGACTGTAATTGCTTAATGCAGCTGGGAACAGCTCTTTAAATTCAAGTGCAGGTGATAGAGGGAGCTCAACATACAAGAAATGCATTTTATAGATATCAGATACTGGCAGAAGCAGCACTAACAATTCAGGGACCAAATTCAGCCTGCATCATGTATCTGTCTCACCAATGTGTCCCTAACACCTAAGAGTGTATTTTACAAACAAGAAAGGAATATTTAGTGCACCAACAGTCACTGCCAGATGGTTTTTTCCCCTTGCTTATATTTATTGCCTCTGTTCACATTTTTCCCAAGTCTCCATAAGGCTAAGCTGAAGCATATCTGTTACAAGTCAAAATATCAATTCTGAACACAAAGCACACTTGTAAAACACATCTGCACTATGCTACAGTGTCTCTATATCACACTAATAGCTGATAAATTAAGCTGCACAGGTAGCTTGTGTTTATAGTAGATCACCACAAATCTGCACAAGAGAGGAAGAATAATCTCTGCTGAGCAAAGTCAGGATTTCTGTGACAAACCCTAACACCATGGCAAATCCTTTGTGAACTGCATCTCTGTAGCATCCCCAGCACAGTCTGCGTGAGCAGAGCCAAAAGCAAAGCTCCTCTCACCTGCTTTCTTTGTTTCTGTATTTCCCACTCACAGCCTTAACCAAAACAATCCAGTCCCCAGCCACAGTAACCATTAATTCCTTGTTTTTTTCAGATGGGGACTCTAAAAATTGGGGGTATTTCTTAAAGTCAAACTCTGCATTCTCAAGACCTGCTGTTCCTACTTTCTAACCAAAAAATGACATGAAGAAAAGGGAAATATTTCTACTATGAAGAAAAGGGAAATATTTTACTTGTTAGCCAGAATAAAAATTAGTGAGATAATTGATTTTTCAAGCTTCAAAACAATAGAGTGGGGAAATTCTACTAAAATCCCAAAAGGTGCAATTCAAGACCATTAACAAAATCTCAAGGATAATTCTGAAACCCAAAGTTATTAAAACTAAAATGTGAACTTCTGACACATGACAAAACATGTGTTCTTCACTGGACTAATATCAGCTAAGAAATCTGAACAGGAATTTCTCCAAAGCCATTTTCTTCTCAGTGCTGGGTGATTTTGCAGAGGCACTAAAGAAAATGAGTGCTGAAAGCATTCAGTCCAGGACATGTCCAAGTCCTTCTGGTTGTCAGAATAAAACTACACCTCTAAAGCTTCTCCCTGTGTCTAAATCAGTCAAGGA
The DNA here is from genome assembly GCF_014805655.1 of Passer montanus. Lineage (NCBI taxonomy): Eukaryota > Metazoa > Chordata > Aves > Passeriformes > Passeridae > Passer > Passer montanus. The sequence continues at coordinate 1,333,963 of NW_024369262.1, read as the reverse complement.
AGAATTATTATTAGCTAAGAATAATCCATTCACTGTGTCTCACATTTGATATTGATTTGTTTGCAAAGTCAAGGAGCAGTTTTTACATGTTATTTTCTAAGCACTGTAGAAGTCAAAGCCTGTTGTTATTCCATCCCCTGTTCAAGGCCAGGCTGGATGGAGCTCTGAGCACCCTGGGATAGTGGAAGGTGTCCCTGCCCATGGCAGAGGGAGGGAAAAATTGATTTTTGGGGTCACTTCCAACCCTAAACATTACAGCATCATTAAAGTATCTGTGCAGACAAGATTTTTAGATCACCTCCTGATGGCTGTGGAATTTTCATGGTTTAACATTAAAAAGTGATCAGAACAACTGAAAATGGCAGCTACTGAAGATCAACCTGATATTCCTACACGTATTTTTCCCCAAGAAATAAACATATAAATAAGAGAAACCCAAGAATATAACCCCCCACAAAGAACCCTTACCCTTAAACCCCACATTTTCACAGGACTAAACATGATTTCTTACCTTATTACAAGTTATTTTCCCCTTCATTATAGAGTTTGTTATTTAATTTAACCTTTTAGACTTCTCTAATAAGCATGTCTGGTAAAATATATATGCCAGAAGGAGAATCCTCTGTCACAATTATGCAAAAAGACTGAATAAAGATATATGACACTGTAGATCCAGAACATTTCCACAAAAATACCATTAAAGCCAACATCACTTAACAGAAGCAGACAGAATTCCTAACAAATGCCTTCCCACTGCCCTGAATTCTCCTCCACTTCTTCATTCACTTGCCCTCTTTCCCTTCTTTTGGCTTCCCAGTTGAGTGAAGCTCCATGATCTACATGGATGTGTGAGCAAAAGTTTCCTTTCATTTTGGAAAAATATGGCAAGAGGCTTTATTTTCACAGACATTAATACATTTGCAAAGACCCACGTTTGTTTCAAAGTGACAAACTCTATCAGCAGTGTGTTTTTTGAAGCTCACATTCATTGCTATTATTGGAAAGGGCTATGAATTTTTTTTTAAATAGTTTTTATCACAGGAATGTGGAAAGTCCTCATCCACAAAGAAAATCTAATTTAAAAAAAAGTTTAGTTTTAACTGAAAATTAGAATTAACTTAGAAATTATTTTGCTTGTTATTTTTGTTTTATGTGAGGTACTATATATTACAGAATTCTTTGTTATACATATTTATGCTTATTTATAGTATATACATTTGTGTTTATTATTTTAAAAATTACAGAAAAAATGCATTAAGTTTATATGATATAAAACCCCAGCAAACATGAAATAAAACAATATGATTTTCTAACTGCTACCACACCTAATTAGAAGTAAGGTCCTCCTACATCATTATAAACAAGCCATTAAGTACAATTTAGGAGCATCTCAGACACAGACAGCTTTTAAATACGATTTAAAAAGAAATACCTTTAAAAGTAACCAAGTAGTGGATTATTTTATTTAAATCAGATCAGTTCCAGCAGAAAACACTGTATAATAATGGAGTTTTTCATCTGGAGTTTAGGAATAAGCCAGAGCTGTGCAGCCTTTTGAAGGGTAAGTGGTGCTGACAAGCAACACCTCAAAGCTCTCTGGAAGCTTCAACATTCCTGCCCTGCATCAGGGAGCCCTCTGCACCTCCAGCCACCCAGAGGGACACAAAGGGGAGCCAGCTGTGTGAGTCATGAATAAATAATATCTCATATGTTTAATTCAGTAGGCTTTAAAGCCAAGATCCCAACTGCAGACCTCGGCATGAGATCATCTGCAAGCACAGAATTAAATATGTGCATAAATTTTCTTGACAGTGCAGGGCCTAAGGCAATGGGGAAAGGGGTGACAGCATTGTTAGTACTTCAGATCTACCCAAAATTAACGTGTTCAGACTGACAAATAAATCAATAATAAAAGATGTGTATTTTAACAGAAGTTTATAACTGAAAAAAAAAACCAACAAAGAACAAATAATGTTACTACTAAATTATTCAAGGCCAAAATACTTCCCTGGTAAAATGTGAGCTACCTCAGGTATGAATTTAATGAATTTTTCTCAATCACTGGCTGTTGGTTTTCTCATCACTGAAACAAGTGATGGGCTGGGGCAGTTTTTGTATTGCAACTCATGCAAATAAAATGCAGCTGTGTGTCAAAACAATCAAATGCCTGCTCTCAGTCTGTGTGACTCTAAAAGCTGTTCCCCGAGGCAAAACCCATTTCTGTGCAGTGCAGAAAGGTTTAATTTTAGAAACCTTCCAGTTTTGGAAATCTAAACCTGAACCACCTTAGGAACAGATGTAACAATAAACAAAAATGAAAACCAGCTAAATAATAGGAAACAAGGGTAAGGAGCTGCAGGCACTGGAATGAGATCACTTACCTATATCCAGACATATGACCTCTTCCATCCATGTCATAGCCCCCTCTACCTCCTCCCTGTGACCCGCCATATCCTCTATTATCTTCTCCATACCTGCTCTTTTCACGGCGATCATCTGGGAGGAGTCAAACCAAACACAGTCAATTGTAGTGCAAAGTGCAGCACAGAGAAAATTCACACCCTGGAATTCCCACCTCCTCTTCATTAACTCTGCCATTTACATTTGAAATGTATCAACTCCTGAATCTCTCTGGCATTCTCTGTGCCAAATAGGAAATAAAAAACAAAAAGCCAAACCAAACTTTGCTCCATTATCTCCAGGGTCACTGAGTATATCAAAATGTAAAAACCACTCTGTAATTACACTCCACTTTGCAAATATTAAACACACATTGTCTAAAATACAATTTCCAATTGATTTCCATGCAGTCCTCCCAGTTTGCAAAAGACATCACTAAAGACAGAACAAGGATAAATAGAGTGGGTTGTGCTGCTGGTGTGAAGTTAATGCAAAAAAAGGTTTCATCTTAAACTTCTCCTTCTATCTCACAAATCACCTACACAGCATAAAGCTGGAATGTAAGTGCAGAAGCTCTTCATGACTGATCAAGACATGTCACCCTCGTGCAGGAAGAGGGTTCAAAATAGCTTGGGAAAAAAATCCATCTAGAATTTGCAGAACTCGGGGACAGAGACTCTGCAATGCTGTTCCAACATATCTAAATGCAACCATTTTGGGGCCCCAAGAGATTTTAATCTCCCTACAATGTTTTGAAAGTCTTAAACAAATAAAACATCCCCCAAGAATATCAACGTGGAAAAAAAATTAAGTATCCATCAAATCAACTGCTTGCAGAAGGAAAACCAACCATTTCACAGAGCTCCTGGTCAATTTTATTAGCCATCCCTGAGTTCAAGGTGTCAATTTTACCTTGGCTGTTGTGGCTATAGCTTCCCTTCTGAGACTGGTAGGATTGCTGGGAGTGCCCATAAGAGCTTTGGTGCTGGTTATAGCCTGACTTTTGGTCATAAGAGCTCTGGTGGCCATAGCCCGACTGCTGGTCATAGGAGCCCTGGTGGCCATAGCCCGACTGCTGGTCATAGGAGCTTGACTGCTGGTCATAAGAGTCTTGGTTTTGTCCATAGCTTGACTGCTGGTCATAAGAGCTTTGGTGCTGACCATAGTTTGACTTTTGTTCATAAGAGCCTCTTCCACTTAAAACAAACAGAATTTGAATTAATAGCTAAATGTTCAGAGAATAGAGAGCAAAGTAACGGCTGAAAATTCATGATGTTGTTAGAATTCCCTAATTGCAGTTACTCATTTTGTAACTCAGGAGATCACTCCTCTCACATGTCCCAGTCCAGCTGCTGCTTTCCCCCCTCTCCCCAGTGCCACCAGTGGCTGATGGAGAGCCTGTGACCTGCTGAACACCAAATCCCTCCTCTGGACCTGCAGGGCAGAGCCTCAGTGCTCATGCTGGATCCTGCAGCTGAGACTTGCTGCCTACAAAACCCCAACGTTTTGCTTTCATTGAATTGCAACCTCTCTTCTTCTGGGCATTCTAAAATTTATCAAGAGTTTTTCTAACTGTTCTGGTGGCCTGTAACACACCTATAGTTCTCATTTCAGTGCCATCTATACCATCCCAGCAGCCCTCATCAGAAGCACTGACCAGCATCACATCCAGGACACTCCAGCACAATGCAGCTCTACATTCCAAGAGGGAGTCATAAATCTTCTCTAAGATTAAGATTAATAACTTCAGAGCAACCACAAGGGAATCTCACCTACACCACACTTGCCTAAGCTACTTCAGCATCTGAAGTAGAAACTAAAGTATTTTGAAAATCTAGATATATGAGACAATAGTTCTCTTAGCCTTTCATGACAAGGCATAATACAGATTTATGAGAAATAAATTGCATCCAGGGAACACTGGCTGTTCCTCATTCCTTTGTTTCCCCCAGGTACTTAGCTGTGCCTTAGCTGTCTTATTTTTTCAGTAACTAAAAAGAATCTCTGACCTCTATCACCTTTTCTTCCCTTCCCCCTCCCTGCCTCCACTCTTTTTTGAAGGATGAAGCACTAGATCTGCTCTCTCCAGTCTTTGGCAATCCCACTTGCTAGTGAAGGTATCTCAAAAAAAGGGGAAAAAATCACAAGAGCCTCCAGGAAGTTTTCAAAACCAGCTTTTCAAAACACTTTCAGATGTAGTTCACTGGGTCTAACCAATCCCAAAATATCCCATCTGTGTAAATACCATTTAATCTGCTCTCTCCCACTTCCAGCCCAGATCTCAGCTTTAACCTTGCTAATCCCACTGGTAAACAGCTTGTGAAGATTTTTGTTATTATCTTCACTTCAAAAAAGTCAGCTCTGCTTTAGCCTTTGCACCTTTAGCACCAAAGGAAGCACTGTTGAAACCATCCACTATTTGCTGTCTTCCCTTCCCTAGGATGTGACAGTTACAGTTTTGTGGCCACCCTCTTTGAAGCTGCTACCATTTAATTTCTCAGTTTCTTCTTATTTGTTACAACCCCACATTGAGGAGCTTCCCTTCAAAGTTTTTTCTTCATTTGCTAGATCACAAACTTGCTGGAGAACCTATGTGCTATCTGCTGGACATCTACAGAGTTAAAAACTACATTATTACCTCTGTACAGCTGTAATAAATACTCAGAAGACAAAGCAAAACAAAACTTAACTGCGTACCTGCCTTTGTTACAAAAGTAAAATGACATCTGAGTGAAAGCACCTATTGCTGGCAGATTAAGATTTTTAAAAATATTAAAATGTTTTATAATAAGAACTACAAAACCAGAAACCAAGCAGAGGTTTGCTCAAGTCCAGATTGTTTTATCACCTTGCAAAAAACACAAACCCATTTGGACCTTGGACACGAGGAGGGTTGGTACTCAACAGAGAGGTCACACGAGCCTCAGTGAAGCTCTAACACAAGCAGTGACCTGGGGGGAGGCACAAAGCCTGAAAAGCAGACAGTGGAGCCATTCTAGCATTAAATGGCCTTTTTAGTCATTCTGGGAAGCCAGGCTGTATTTACCAACATACTTTCAAAGCTGTATCATTAATCCTCCTGAAATCGAATCCAATACAACATCACAAGTAAAATACATCTGCAATAGCACAGAGTGCAGCATGCATGTGCATATTTAATTTCCTGGTGAGGATATAAACCCACCATGTTCTGAGAACTCTACTTAGCTGGAAAACCAAAATATATTTCTTACATGACATTTCTGAATCCCTTCTCTTTCAAGAAAAGGCATTCTGAGCCTGATAAGCAGTCTGCAATCTGAGAGCAGCTAAGAGCTCCCTTGCTAAGAGCTTATTTGAAGTTAATAAAAGAGCACTGTAAGTTTATACAAAAGAATGTGATTGGAGAGGGATTTGATAGGTCTTTCTCCTAACCAAAACACTCTGCCAAGCCCATTCTTCATTGTAGCCATGATCCAAACACTTTCTAAAGTGCATGTCCCCCTACAGCCTGACTTCAAAACAACTACACCCATCCTTCTCACGTAAAGAAATATTCCTCCTGTACCTCCTTTCAGACATTAAACATGTTTCAAGGATGCAGATCTTCAAACATGTGTCTTTTTCTCAGCAATGTTAGCAAGAAATACGTTACAGCTCTAGTTAAGAATGTACAACTACTAGACAATACTTCAAATAGATACTGATAAACTCTGCTTCCTTACCCTCTGGATGACCCTTTCTGCTGCCCCTGGCTGCCATAGGACTGCTGGTTGTAGGAGCTCTGATTCTGATTTTCATAATTGGATTCATCATCGTATCCCTGGGAATCTTGTCCATAACCTGGAAACGGAGGAAGAAAATTTTTAGTCAACATTCACCTTTTAAATGCTGCCAATGAATGTAACAAGCTAGCCAAACCTGATTGATTCTGTCCATAGTTCCCATGATAGCTTCCATAGTTCTGTCCATAGGAGGAATTGTCTCCACTCTGCCCATAACCAGAATATCCCTGGAATTTCAAGAATGTACTCAAATAAGTGTCATTTCCACAGCAGTAAATTACAGTTTTCCTTGGCTAGACACAACTGCAAACATCAAGCTGGAATTCTTCCTGGCCCAGGAACAATTTTTTTTTCACTCAAGGAACATCTGCTTTGAAACCCATAATGGTTTTTTTCAACATACCTGTCCTTGTCCATAATTCTGACTGCTCTGATTGCCATAGGACGAGTAGCTGGAAGAGAAAAATGCATTTAGGAAATGCTTAGAGTGCCCTCCACACAGGCTGGAAAGTAAAGGTATTTTTGGTGTCTCTAAGTTTCTCTTCATTCCAAAACAGGTGTTTAATCCAAGTACTGCAGCTCCAGGCATATTAAAAGTGCATCAATGAATTAATGTTGACTGTCAGAAGCCAGAAGAGCTTATTTTAATTTCTGCTGTGTTTCAAATATAAATTTTAAGTACACAAAAGCTGGGTTTGCTGTAATTTTATATTATACTCACTCATTACTCTGCCACTTTAAGCCTTCATGAACTGACAGAAGAAGCACGTGCTGAAATTCATCAGACTGAGATACAAACCCAAACTCAGGCAGTGCTACCAGCACAAAACCTCCTGATCTTCATTAGCACAGGCAGCATTAGCCATGATTTTCATACTTCCATAGACATACTTGTCTCACTGATTAAAACATGCCCTGCAGCCTTGGGCCATATAACAAATACCATAACCTTTGGGTAAAATCTTAGTGAACAGCTTAAGGCTGAAAAGTACTGCTCTATATTCATGTCATTTCAGAAGTTCTCACTATTGCAAGATGTCATTCCAATTTACATCCATTTACATCCATTTACATGACTATTGTCTTCTTTTCAGGAATACAGACTGATTTCTCTTTGTTTTATAAGACATCTTGAGAAAGGCCCAGGTGCAAGCTTTCTGCATCCTTAATTTCAAAAACCTATCAATACTCAATCCTGAACAGTCAGTCATCATGCTGGGAATACTAAATGGTCTTTTAGTTTGCAGCTGGAATTGCTAAGAGCAAAACAAAAATCCTCACATACCTCTGCTGGCCCCCAGACTGACTGTAACTTCCAGAATCTAGAAAAAGAAATAAGTCACATTGAGAATTTCCAATGAACATTTTAGTCTCTAGCTACTAGAGGAGAAAATGTGGGGAGAGGGAGAAAGGTTCAAGTACACTGGATATTACAGCTACTACCCCTGCAGAATGAAGATTCCTCTTCATTAACAAAGGTGAAAATAAGACTGGAATGACAGGAGCAGAGGGTGTGGAGGACACAACACACTTGGAAATGTCCCTTTTGAAGGATCTGAATTCTGTTTTTGAGGAGTCTTTTCAAATACTGAGAACTGTCCCACCCCTCTAATGGCTATTGAGTACAGTGCCATCATCAATGAGCAGAATGCAGCAGCTTAATTAATCAAGCAAAGCTAAGTAGGTCAGTGCAGCTGAACCCCTTTTTGGGATGCTCTAAGAAGCTCTGCCCAGCTAAAGGGCACAAACACAGGCAGAATGGGAGAGGAAACCCAGGGATGGAGGAGCCACACTTCCCTTTCTCCCACTGCAAAGGAAAAGGCCAGCTGAGAGCTCAGCAGCACACGGGACACACACACTGCTCCATGAGCCCCACAGCCCCCCAGCTCTGCAGGGCCTCCTCACTCCCTCTGCTCCCAGGCTCCATCCCTCTCCTGGGATGCTGGGATTTACCCCCAGGCAGGTATTTCTGCTTGAAATTCCCACCTTCCTGTCAAAACCCAAACATTCTGGATAAGCCCTGCAATTTTTTTCCTCTTCCAATCATTTCAAGAATTTATAGAAATGCTCTTGTGCCATGGTGTAATGAAATCTATCAGAACTCCTCACCCCAGTTTCACCCTTCCCCCCACACTCCCTCCAGCCTCTACCCCCAGAAGTGCCTAAAACGCTGACACTGAGAATTAATTACAAGGCAGGGTAAATGTCATAAATGACTGCGACCATTTTCCAATCAAAACACTCATCAGAGTGCTGAATCTGCTCATTATCCCCCCTCAGCAGCTCATAAATCCAACCCTGCCGGTGCTTAGGGACACTCAACAGAGCTTTGATGAGGGCATCACCCGGGGTGATGGATGTGAGGTGGGGAGGTCCCACCCCAGATATTCACACTGGAAACAGCATTTTTCAGCACTTTTAATGGTAACCTATCTCCTCAAAGCAACACAAAGTATCCAATTCCATAGCCTGTAACAGAAACATTTACCCAACCCTAACATGAGATGAAAGGAGGTTAAATTTCACACGTCCTCTAAAGCAGTTTCACTTAATGTGAATTTCTCCTCCTTTTGAAGGGCTACATAAATATTTCATTGCTTTTTCGTATTGAAAAGCAATTAAAAACCCAATGGAGAGGTGCAATTCAAGTTTGTTTTTAAGGGGTAAGATAAAATTTTTACAGTTTCCATTTAAATGATCACAAAGATTGCTATTAAATAGGTAACACTGTGAAACATGGTTGTGGTTTAACTCTAACATTTCTATGCCATTAATATTGCTAATTAAAGAATATTAATGGCTGTATCAGAAAATTCTTGAGTAAGGATGTAACTAGCTGTAAATTTAAGAGCTGCATTTCATCTCCTCAGCTTCTCCTTAACAAACTTCCACCAAACCACAACATTTTGGGGGAAAAAAAATTGAAAGCAACCAAATAAGGAGCCTGTAAAATATGAAAACACAGAAGCAGAGGAATTTCCTTTATTTATACACTTTTCTACATCCTCTGCTGGACTATTTACAGACTTCTGATCAATTTATTTTCATGGGCTCAATGGGGACAAGAGTCTGTAAGGATTTTTGGAAATAACAGTTTATACTGGAAATTCCTACACTGATTTTTTTTTTGAATATTTAAATAGTGCATGGAAACATTTCCTGTTGATGAAGTGGGATGTAGCAGCCTAATCACCTTGCACTGCTCAGGGGGTTTATTCCTCTCAAGACAGAACAATCTGCTGTGTACATCTGAAAACTGAGATTTTCTTATGAAGTAATTCATATAAAGAAGCAGCAGTGCCTCTCAGTATGCCCCAAAGAAAAAGAACCTCGTGTTTGAACATCACTAAAAACAGAGGAGACACTCAGGTGCTTGACTGGTCAGTAGCTGGCAGATGGGGGGAAAGGGGATGTAATTTACTGCCAAGCTTTAGTCATTTAATAGAAAAAATCGTGATTTGGACTCATTTTAGTACCTTTGAACACATTTGCTTTTCCCGGTTCACAACTGCTCCTGGAATGAAAGGATTCCCGTCCCAGCCCTGCTTTGTCTGTACTGTCTATCACTCACAGCAGCACGAGACAACGCCAAAATGGCTCGGCCACAACAAAACATGGCTCTCTCCACAAAGCACGGGCAGCTCTGGAATTCCCCTCCCTCTCTGGGACACACCAGCACCCACACCGAGCCAGGGCTTCCCTGCCGGGGGAGCAACATCCACACCATCAGGGGGATGAGGAGCAGCACGCCGGGCTCCGAGAGCCCCGGGGAGCCGGGCTGTGCCAGCTCAGCCGGGAGAGCAGATCCTGCCTCCGGGCTCAGCTAAAACCGCTGGAAAACCAGCCCAGGAGGGGGTGTGAACCCCCAGAGCAGGGGGTGCGAACCCCCACAGCAGGGGGTGCGAACCCCCACAGCAGGGAGCGTGAAGAGCACACAGAGCAGGGACAGCACACCCCGGACACAAAGGTGGCTCCCCTGCTGCGGGGTGGGGAGGGCATTTCCGAACCCCCAGAGCAGGGGTGTGAACCCCCAGAGCAGGGGGTGTGAAGAGCACACAGAGCAGGGGCAGCACACCCCGGACACAAAGGTGGCTCCCCTGCTGCGGGGTGGGGAGGGCATTTCCCACGCTGAAGACCCAAGCGAGGGGGTGCCTGCATTCCATGGGGGGTGCTGATCCAAAGGGGGAGCACACAAAGCGTGCTATGGAGAGGGGCACGACCCAGAGGTGATCCCCATTTCACACCGGGATGGGGTGTGGGGGGAGCCAAAACGCAAAGGTGATCCCCATCTCACAATGGGATGGGGTATGGGGGGCAACCACGTGATCCCCATTTCACACCGGGATGGGGTGTGGGGGGAACCAAAACCCAAAGTCGGGGTTCACACAGGAGAAGGGCTGTGAGCCAAAGGGGGAGCATCCCTCTCACACCGGAGGGAAGGATACACAACCCAAAAGTGGGGGACATGAACCAAAACAGGGCCCACATCCCCCACACTTGGGGATACACCACCCAAGGTGGGAGAGCCTACACTGGGAAGCATGATCCAAAACGGGGTCCACACTCACACGGGGGGGCTGTGGCCTAAAGGGGGGGCTCACACATGCGGTGGGGGGCCTAGACCCCCAAAGGAGGGGTGCACGGCCCCCAAAGGGCCCGGTCCCCACGGCCCCCCCCCCGCTCACGGGAGGGGGCGCGCCCGCCAGGCCACGCCCCCCGCCCGAAGGGGCGTGGCCCGAGCGCCTCGCGCAGCGGGGCTCCCCGGGGAGGGGGCGTGGCCTCGGCCGAGGGGGGCGTGCCCACGGGGGCCACCGGCGGGGGCGTGGCTCCCCTCCCCCTCACCGAGCGCAGGGGTTGCGGTGGGGGGGGCGTGAAGGGAAAAAGCGGGCGCGTCCCCCGCAACATGGCCGCGGCCTTTCCCACATGCGCCACATGGCGCTCGCTCCGCCCGCCCTCCCGCGCCCCACCGCGCCCGCGCTCGGCGGCGGGAAGCGGAGCCGCCGCTGCCCGCTGAGCCCGGCGGGGCTGGCGGCACCTACCCGAAGCCATGGCGGCGGCGCTGAGGGGCGGAGGGAGCGGAAGGAGCGCAGGCACCGACCCGCCCGCCGCGCCGGCCGCGCGCACACTGAGGCACCCGCAGCTCGCGCGGACTGCGGGGCCGGGCGGCCAATCAGAGCGCGCGGCGCCTACCACTCGCTGGGGAAGCGGGGGGGGAGGGGAGGTGAGCTGGGCCGTACCAAGGTACAGCGGGCGGGGGGGGGTTGTGCTGAGGGGAGAGGGTGCGAGGCTGTGCGGGCGCAGCGTCAAAGGATTAAATTAATTAAATTAATTAAATGAAGAAACGCTCAGGGCATGGTCAGGGTGCGCAGAGGGAAACTGGGGGTTTGCACGCCCGGCTTTCCGCACCAGCAGCCCCCCTATTTCCCCCGGTACCCCACTTGTGCATCACCGTTTGTAGCAGATGCTGAATGGGGTTAGAGAAAACATCCAAAATCTGGGTCCTAAAGGAAAAGTAAGAAAGGTTTGCCAGCTTTTCTGAGTATCCTAAAAAGCCAAATATCAACTTGTAGAATGGTTTTCCAAAGAAAGTGACGGGTCATGATATTGGGAGCCACTTCTGTGAAACGTGAGGGCTCGCTTCAGACAGGAAGAGTGATTAAATGAGAAGACAGCAAAAATAAGATTGATTATCTAATCTGATTATTTTTAGAAGTTGTATTGTTTCACATCAAACTACGTTCTTGTGAGAGTTGGTAAGTTAACAGTTGCACCTTTCTTTCTAGGGACAGTCTGCACATGCACCCAGAGAACAGTCAGCGGGCGCCCTGGTTGGTTTTGTTTTGGTTTGGTTTGTTTTGGTTTGTTTTGGTTTTTTTTTTTTTTTTTGTTTTTTTTTTTGGGGGTTTTTTTGTTTTTTTTTTTCATTTTAAAGGCAGTGCGGAGCTTTCTCTGATTTCAGCTGAAGGGTTTGAGCAGATTTGCAGAGAAGTTGGGCTGTTTCTTTCCCCCCTGGGCGTAGCAGCAGGAGGCAAATCCCACTGCCACAGCCGAAAATAAGTTTCTGCAAAACAAGCAGTGACTGGAATAATTAATTAAAGAAAAAAAAAAAAAAAAAGGGGGTTGAGCTCCCTGCCTGTCTTTTGGCTTCTCCTTGAGAAACTTCATCTGCTCCAGCCATGATGTCTTCTACTGCTCCCTGAGCCTTTCTGTGGCAGCCTGGCACCTCACAAAGGTGCCCATGCCATGTTGGGGTTAGGGCAGATCCCAAAGGATGCTCCCAGCCAGGGCTCAGGCTCTCAGTAGAGCCTCTGGGTGGTTGTGCACTCCTCAGGGGCTGAAGGCTTCTCAGAGGTGGGAAATGGAATTAATTCAGAGAGACTTTCAGGCTTATGTGTCTGCCTGCCTGCTGATCTGTGCTGTGGTCCCAACCAAAACTTTGAGGCTGAGATGTGGGGAAAACATCAGCCCTTCAACCCTCAGCTGGAAATGACCCCAGCTGCTTCAAATCCTCCTCCACGTTGCGAAATCAGAGGTGGTGTGGGAAGGTGGCTTTGTTCTGATCCTTCCAGTCCGAGCCCTTCTGGGTTCTGTGAACCAGCAGCCACACTGCGTGGGCACACAGCAGAGCTCACAGGGCACTCAGGGTGAGAAGTGACCCCTGCAATCTCCCAGTCCAACCCCGGGCCAAGGCAGGGCCACCTGGAGCAGGTGACACAGGAACACGTCCAGGTGGGAGGTACAGTTGTCTCCTTTTGTGCAAATATTCTCATTTCCTGCTGCAATATCCACAGCCACATCCCCAGCTACAAGCTCAAGAGGAGGTGCAGTTGTGGGTAGTGCTGACTGTGTGTAAAGCCAGCTAATGGTCATGATCACGGGGAAGCTCTACCCCAAGGGAATCAGATTAAGTTCTGCCTGCTTCATTGTGTTTGGAGGTTTTTATCACAAACAGACAGCACTGCTGGGGTACACTCCTCGAGCTTTTATTGCAGCATCAGTCTCACTGCATGACTGAGGCAGCAGAAAGATGGAAAAAACCTCACGTACAACCAGCAGCAGCCAAAGTTACCTTTACTATTTCCCACATTTCATCATCTCCTTATGTCCACAAGACCTGCAAGAAATTTGGTATCTTCATTTTTGAGCTGCTGATTCCTGTCCTAGATCTGACTAGAGCTGGCCAAAGGATGAAGCCAACATTCTGGGGAATTGGAGGCAGGCAACACAAACCCCCCTCAGGGTTTGCCATGAGCATGGCAGCAGCAGCTGTGCTGTGGACGTTCCTCTCCACCTGAAGGGAAACTCCCAGCCTTGTGTCCAGTGTCCAGTTCTGGGCCTCTCAGTTCAGGAAGGACATTGAGGGGCTGCAGCAGGGAAGGGAGCAGAGCTGAGGAGCACCAGGAATGGCTGAAGGAGCTGGGAGGGCTCAGCCTGGAGAGGAGGAGGCTCACAAGGGACCTCCTTGTGCTCTGCAATTGTCTCACAGGAGGCTGCAGCCAGGTGGGGGCTGGGCTCTGCTCCAAGGGACAGCGTGAGAGGATTTAGTCATAAACTGCATCCCAGCAGAGTCAGGCTGAACATGAGGAGGAATTCCTTCATAGAAAGGGTGATTAGGCAGTGGAAGTGGTGGAGTCCCCGTGCCTGGAGGTGTTGACATTAACACCGAATGTGGCACACAGGGCTCTGGGCCAGCTGACGCGGTGGTGTTCATCGGTCACGGGTTGGACTCCATGACCCCAGAGATCTCTTCCAGGCTGATGGGTTCTCTGCCTCCCAGCGGCCAGACCCCGCGGCTCGGGGGGCCTGGAGGGGCCTCCACACCCTGGGGCGGCCGTGTGGGAACACCCCGCCATACCCCAGCCCTGGGCGGGCTCCCAGAGAGACCTCACACCTCTCCCTGCGATAGTTCCCCTTCTGAACAGGGAAAAGATAACCATAATTAAATAAAAACTCAAAAGGGGGGGGTGGAGAGAGAGAGAGAACAAGCAAGACCCCCCGTCTCCATGGCAACGACCCCACGGCGCCTCCCGTTGCCATGGCAACGGGCAGGCCTTCCGGCGGCGCCCGGAAGAGGCGGGCGCGCGGGGCAGCAATGGCGGCGCCCTGGGCCCCGCCGGCCGCCGCCGCCCTCACGGTGCTGCTGTCGGTCGGTGCCTCCGCGCCCGGGCTGCTGCGGGGCGTCCCCGCCGCCCGCTCCGCCGCCGCGCTGCGCCCCGCAGCCCTGCACGACGGGGAAGGTGAGCGGGGCCGCCGGCGGGCGCAGCCGCTGCCTCCTTGGCCGCTCTGCCCGCCCCATTCCGCGCCCGCTCCAAACCCCAGCGGAGCCTTGGTGCCCCCTCTCTCTGTCCCTTCCCCAAGCCCCAGCGGAGCCTTGGTGCCCCCTCTCTCTGTCCCTTCCCCAAGCCCCAGCGGAGCCTTGGTGCCCCCTCTCTCTGTCCCTTCTCCTTGTCCTGCCCTGGAGCCCGTGGTGCCCCCCCAGCCCCCATTCTGTGCATTTCCTCAAGCCCGTCTCCCAGCCCGCTGCTCTCCCCGTCCCGTCCGCGCCCCGTGTCTCTTTTCGTGTCTCTTTTCGTGTCTCGTCTCTTCCCGCTCTCCCCTGACCCGCACCGAGCCTGCCGGGCACCCACCTCAGTCCCTCGGTGTCAGGCTGCCCCCCTGCCCCCTCATCCCTGTGCTGTGACAGTCAGCACAGGGGATAACACCGCTGGGAGCTTGAGGGATTGCATTTCTCAGTCCCTGTGCTAATTCCAGAATGATTTCTATCACAATTTTAATTGCCCGTGCAGTGATTGCCTTTATCAGTCCAGGGCTCTGAGCTGATGGGTGGATTCCAGCATCTCCTCTCCTGTCTCCAGGGGTTGCTCTGCCTTGTTTTGTTTCTCACTGGTGTTTTTCTGGCTGTGGAACTGAGGTTGGTGGGAGGGAGGTGGAAATCTGTCTCAATCCTTGCTGTGTGCCATGGGGAACACCTGAACAGAGGGCCCAGAGGTGTGATAACCCCCAGACATTTTTGGTGATGGAAATCAGCCTGCCAGCAATTTAGGAATGTTTATCTTTGTGCCAAAATCGTCAGTACCGTAACAGTTATTTTTATGTCTCTTGCCTTCTCTTTTAATGAGACTGAAATTTACTACAGATGCTGCTGCTTTTTTCCAGGCAGCTTCCCAGGGAGCAGCAGGAGCCAGCCCATATGTTTGTGGCACCCAAGACAGCACTTGTTCTCACTCTATCTGGTTATTTATGCCTGGTTTTGAAGGCCTCAGGTCCTCTTCTACACCAGGCTAGAAATGAAAGCTATTAATGCATCCTGTGGGCTCACTCTGCCTCTGCTCAGGGCTGTAATTGTGCCCCAGCAGCCCCAGTGGTGTCTGAGGTGCTGCTGTGCTCAGTTCACAGGTTGCTCACCTACATCTTCATCTACGAGGACCTGGCCTCCCTGGCCTGTGGTGCTGTGATCACCTGGTACTTCGCTGGCAGCTTTGAGAAGAACGTGGGCACAGTGAAGCACTGCGTCCTCACCGCCGCCTTCTCCGTGCTCTCTGCCCTCCTCTTCCTCCTCCTCCAGCCCCTGGTCTCCAGGCTGCTGGAAGTGGGGGATGCCAAAGGCTTCCTGCCAGTGGCTTTTGCCATGCTGGGTGTTTCCACCACGCGCTCACGCCTGAGGAGGACTCTGCTCTTTGGCTGCAGAGTTCCTGTGCTGCTGGTGCCCTGGCTGGGGCTCTGCCTGGCCTGGTTTGTCCCCCACTCCTCCCTCCTGGGGAACCTGTGTGGGCTCCTGGTTGGGGAGGCCTGTATCCTTTCTGAGAGGGAAGGCCTGGGCCACAGAGGGATCCTGGTGGGAAGGAAGGGCTGTACTTCTCCTTGCTGCCTTTCCCTGGACTCTTGTCCTGCCCTGAACCTCACTGGCTTTTCTCAAGCTCATCCCATCCCATCCTGCATTTGTGTTTCACCCCACACTGCCCCTGCCTGCAGGGGGGATGGTCTCTGAGGGTGGTGCTGGGTAGGGCTGGAGAATTCTCCAGAGAAAGTGGTTTGGGAACAGAGGGGACCCTGTGGCTGTGTCAGAAATGAGTGTGTTGTCCTCAGCTGTCCTTAACAAGCTGGTTTCAGATGGTCTTGGCTACTGTTTCTGCTTGGATTTTCCAGAGTCTGTGGGCTCTAAGCTGGACCGGGTGTTCCCTTTCACTCTGCTGAGGAGGATTCCAGGGCTGAAATACATCCCAGGCTCCTCAGCAGAGAGAAGAGCCTCTGCAAACAGCATGTAAGTACAGGAGTTCTGTGAAACATCTTGTAGGGGAATTTTGAGGTGTGACTAGAGGCCTGAGATCACCTCTGAAAGCTGTGTTGTGCCTCTCCTGTTCACATCGTGGGTGCCATGGGGAGCAGAGCCACCCACTGATGTTGCATTGGGGACATTAGTGTGACTAATGACTCCCCACCCATTAACTGAACCAGGTTTTTAGTGAAATGGGGGTTACAGAGCTCTCCTTTGCTGCATGTGCACATGGGAATACTGCAGCTCTGGCTGAGTTGTGTAACTGCCCCAGCTTCAGGCAGCTGTTCCTGGCTCTGTGGCTCCCTGGGCCATCATCCTTATCTTTATTTGCCCCACCTTTCCTGCCAGGAATGCTGTGAAGTGAGTTGTGTCCAAACCTACTTAGGACCAGAGCATTGTAAATTAAGGATGGCACTTACAAAGTTCAGTGCAGACCTTTTGGTGTCTTTTAACCTTTCAGCAGCTTTTCAGTGTCAAGGCAATGTTGCTTTACAGAAAAGAAACCTTGGGGCCCACAGCTGATGTGCAGGAAAGGTTTTAAGTTTAACACAAACCATGAGAATTCACTTGTACTCTAAAAAGCTTCAAAATGCAGGTCAAATATTTACTTATTCTAAGGTGTCCTTTGAGTTTCACAGAGAAAAAATAGTTTTCTATTCAGGGTTACATTCTGTGTATTGTTTAAGCCATCAGCTTGCTGTAAAGTTTTATTTGAAGTGGAAGCATTCCCAGGTGTTTGCACTGCCCTCACCCATGGGAAGCCATAAAAGCAACTCTTGTCTCAGCAGGAGTGTCCATCAGGACACTCAAAACGTGTGAGTGCTTGCAGGGGAGGCCAGGCCGACCCAGAATTTGTGTTTTCCCTCCCTCCCTCCTGTGCAAGAGCAGCTTTTGGGAGCAGAGGGAGCCTGGCTCCGTGCTGAGCCTGTGTCAGCAGCAGTCCCATCCTGCTGTGCACAGCACCTCAGTGCCTCAGCCTGCCTCCTTGGGTGAGGTGACACACACGGTTGTGACACAAAGCTATTTACATGAACATTTGACTATCAAGCAGGGCGTGGGAAGGTGTTTCTAGGATGCTTCCACTGCTGCAGCTGAATTTGCATGTCTGTGTCTTAGATACAACTTCTGTAAGTGCTTCTGGAGTTTAATTTTTTATTATTTTGATGCTTATTTCCAAGCAAGAGCTCTTAATAGTTTGGGATTTGTTTTAATTTTAAATTTTCATAAGGTTCAGGCATTAAAAGGCTGCAAATCAGGAGATATTTCTTTGAAGTCCAGGCCTTGGCATCATGTTTATGTCCACAAATTTAAAAAAAAAATCCAAACTCAAACCCACACCTCAAATAATTAAGAAGAAATCTCCAAGCCTGAAAATCCCAGCATGAGCCAGTCTCTTCTCCTTGCTGGGAACTTGGCACTCATGGCTTCATGAATATTGCCTGGATTCTCAGCTCCCATCCTCGTGTGCGTGGGCTGAGCAGCACTCCTGAAGTGCCAGAGGCTGAGGCTTCCAGGCAGATTGCCTCTCTCCTGATAGGTTTTGGCAGGATGAGTCATGCCTTCTGCTGGCAAAACTTCCTAGCCCTTGCTTCTGAATGATTAATTTTATTTCTAACTCTCTCTTTTATTTCTAACTCTTTCCTCCTTCCTTTTTTTTCCCCTTTGCTCTGTACTCTGGGCTCTTCCTCGCACCAAAGGCTTTTGTGTTTTCTTGATAAATAACAAGGCAGTTGTAACATCTCCTGATTAATGACTGTGCAGATGTGTCACTCTCAGGGCAGGGAGGATGTGCACAGGGATCTCAAAGCATGTTGAAATTTGGCTTTGTGTACTCCTTGCACAAAGAGTCTGGGGCCAAAAGCCACGCTCGTTCAGTGGGTGTGGAGTGAGAGTGGGAACAGCTGTCCTGGGAGGCCACTAAAGCCATTTTTTACTCAAGTGCTACTTATAATAAGAGCTTCTGTGGTAGTGAATCCCTCTGATGGATTGCAGTGATGACCTCTCTGAGCCCTGGTCAGGAGGAAATCTGCCCCCAGGGCATTTCCAGCGCTAATTAGGCAATGTCAGTTGTGAGCACAGTGTAACCCTCTGTTTTCTCCCTGCCCAGGATTAAGGCTGTGCCTGGCACTTACCCCACCCAGAGCCACCACTGCCCTTCGCCTCCGGCTCTTCCTGCTGGCCCCAGGGCTCAGAGCCAGGGCTTTCATCACAGCCACGCTCTGGGACACCACCAGGGACACCTGGCACCTCAGCAGGGCCCTGCTGCAGGACACAGCCTCAGCTCTTCCCTCTGCCAGGCCAGAGGTGCCTTTGGAGAGTGCCCTGGGCAGGCCCAGGCTGGAGCCTCACCAGGACAGTGCTGCCAGCTGGGCAGATTGTCTGTGCCACAGCGTGTGTGCCCGCCTCAGGCACAGCCACCCACAGCCACGGGCCTTCTGGCTGCTGCTCAGCAAGCTCCAGGGTGTCCAGCAGCCCCAGTGACCCCTGCTGCAGCTGAATTTACCAGAGTCCAGGTGTACTGATCCTCCAGAGAGCAGCAGGGCTCAGCAGGGGCAGGGCTGCTGTGTGAGCTTGCAGTGCATTGCTGGATCTGTGCTGTGCCTGGGTGAGTGTTGGTACCTCCAGTGAAGGCCAGTCCCCTGCTTCCTGGCACAGTCTACTTGAATTATATTTCCTGGAGGATGGGAACTGTATCACCTCTGAACTTCTCATCCTTTTTCTTCTTTGCTGCATTTGGCAGCTGCCTTTTTCCACAAGTCCACTGGAGTTCCAGTGCAGCAGCCCCCCAGGCCAAGGCAGGAACCTTAGTGGCAAAACACTGAGCAGATCTGGGGTTTAGCTAAGCTGCAGCAATAAGCACTTCCCATTTACATTCCTGTCTTTTTTTACAGGTGTGATGTAGCTAGAGCCCAAAAGAGTGGGAATCATATGAGCCTTAGTTTGTAACCTAAAATTAAATGGAGGAGGACAATGTCTGTTTGTACTGGTGACTTGTCCACTTGAGAGAGTGCTTTGAAGGGGGCTTGTTACACCAGCCTGGGGCAAGAGGATAGAATACAGAGTGCCTTCTGCTCCAAAACACAGCTCTAGATGCTGAAGGTCCTATGCCTGCATCCATGGATTGCCTTAATTTTTTGAGAGCATTGCACCAGCTCAGCCTGTAGCACCAGCACCTGGCAACCTCAGATGCCTGTGAAGTAGTGAGGGACTTTTCAGTGAGGGATTTTGGCCCTTTGTGGAGCAAGTATTTATAAATCCAAGGAGCTGGGAGGGAC
The DNA here is from genome assembly GCF_014805655.1 of Passer montanus. Lineage (NCBI taxonomy): Eukaryota > Metazoa > Chordata > Aves > Passeriformes > Passeridae > Passer > Passer montanus. The sequence continues at coordinate 1,314,248 of NW_024369262.1, read as the reverse complement.
CTTAACAATGGGTTAGAAGAATTAAGTGGAATGTAGCAGTGCTGCTGGGGGTGTTCACACTGCTCAGCTTTAGAAATCTCACCCACCAATATTAGCACAATCTCTCTTTTTTCAGAGTTGTGGGCAGGTGTGTGGGAGAGGGGAGTTTTCAGCCAGGGATTTACAATAGGATTCACTGTTTGGTGCCTGAGGCTGTAATGAAGGAGTTTGTCCAGTTGCTGGGATTTGAGCTTTATTCCCAGTTATGTAGCCCACTGTACAGTGCCCAGGAGGAATCTGCTGTCTCAGTGTCTGTAAATCAGCCAGGATCTCAACAATTGCCCTTGACTCTACTGGGAGTCTTGCTGTGCTCCATGAAAAAGTGCTCCATGAAGCACAAAGTGCCATTCCTGCTCCTGGAGGTGTCCTTGCAGTGCCTCACCCATCCCCAGAAGCTCAACAGCCTCGGGGCTCCTCCCTGCTCTCCGTGAGCCTGGCCAGAGGCAGCTCTGGCACATCCCAAACCACATCCCTGCCTCTTTCAATTTTCCATATCAGGGTGTGAACAAACCCTGTGTTGTCATCCAGCTGCTTTACTTCTCCAGCAGCCCCTCTGGAATGACTGCCACGGTCCCATGTGGGATGCAGGGGCTTCCTTCTGGAGGAGACCAAAGGCAGTGCTGAGGACTGCACCTCACAGTAAGACATGAGTAAGATGCTCTTCTTGTGAGGGTGAGCACCCCAGGCAGGGCTTTCAGCAGGAGGATGCAGCAGCTTGGGAACCAACTTGGATTTGGGGGACAGCTCTGTTTCATACCCGATCATTTCCTCTGTGGGATCACAAAAATATTTAATTTCATGATCCTGTTTTTCCTGCTGACAGCAATTGCATTTTTATACTTTTAGTGTGGATTAAGAGCAGGATAAGGAGCTTGTTTGGAATTCAAAAGCATGTTTTTAATACCAGGAAAGAAATGCTAGAGATAACATTGAAATGTTGACACTCCACTCCTGTTAGTGCCTTGATTTTCCCTCCTTATGAAATCCTTGCCTGTAAACTTGGGAATTTTACCACTGATTTTTTCCAGAAGGGTGATGAGGATCAACAGCAATCACAAATGTTGTGTGTCTCCAAACTGTAAACTTGAAATAGAATCTGAAAGACAGACTGGTTTTCTCTGGGTTTGTTTATGAGTGGGGAGCTGGAGCGTGCCCCTCCGGGGGATGGGTGGGGTGGGATCTGTGGGGTGGGATCAGTGGGATTGGTTCTGTGGATGGGATCAGTGGGATAGGATCGGTGGGGTGGGATTGGTGGGGTGGATTCTGTGGGGTGGGATCCCTGGGGTGGGATCAGTGGGATGGGATCAGTGGGATAGGATCGGTGGGGTGGATTCTGTGGGGTGGGATCAGTGGTATGGGATCAGTGGGGCAGGATTAGTGGGGTGGGATCAGTGGGATCAGTGGGGCAGGAGCAGTGGGATGGGATCAGTGGGATCCCTGGGGTGGGATCAGTGGGGCAGGATCCCTGGGGTGGGATCAGGGGGATCAGTGGGGCAGGAGCAGTGGGATGGGATCAGTGGGATGGGATCAGTGGGATCCCTGGGGCAGGATCAGTGGGATCAGTGGGATGGGATCAGTGGATCCCTGGGGCGGGATCAGTGGGATGGGATCAGTGGGATCAGTGGGGCAGGAGCAGTGGGATGGGATCAGTGGGATCCCTGGGGCAGGATCAGTGGGATCAGTGGGATGGGATCAGTGGATCCCTGGGGTGGGATCACTGGGGCGGGATCCGTGGGATCCCTGGGATGGGATCAGTGGGGTGGGATCAGTGGATCCCTGGGGCAGGATGGGCACAGCTGTGTCAGGCCGGTGGCTTTGGCCGCGCGCTGAGGACGAGCGCTGGGGACACGCGGTACTGCAGGCTGGGAAACGCTGGCATCCACTTCTTGTTCCTTGTCCATGGGTCGCTCTCCCGCAGAGCTGTCAGAGGGATGGGTGTTTCCAGGAGCACTTTCCTGGCTTTACTTCCAGGAAGGCACCGCGGGAACAGCCCCAGTCCCAGCTGGTGCAGACCTCCCTCCAGGAGGGGAGGAGCAGGTCCAGCCACGACCCTTTCTGTGCTGGGACAAGACAACTGCCACAGCCTTCCAGGTGAGCCCTGAGGACCAGACTGAGCACAAAAACCTGGGCTGGATTTTTTTTCTTTCTGCTGCCAGATCTTTTGGGAGCTTCTCGGTGGCCATGGCAGATCACTTGGTCTCTGATTCTACAGCTTCCACCGTGTCCCCAGCAGTGTTCCGAGTCCAGCTGCACCTCCTGGTCTTGTGCAATATGTCAGACCTCTCTTCAGTGTCCTTCAGATGCATGTTTGTGGAGATTTCTTTTCTGTTCCCTGCTTTTCTGAGGGCATCCATTCCGCAGTGAGAGGCTCTTGGAGAGTGGCGTCCAACAAGTGCCAGTTCCTCAGGGCTGGGGGGGAATTCAGAACTCATCACCCAGAGAAGTGAAGTTGCCGAGAGGGAGGAAACAGGTTGGGATGAGAATTTACAAACGTGTCTAAGGCTGAGAAGGGATTTACATTTGGAAGAGAGGGAGGTAAAAGTCATCAGCTCACTGGGCTTTGGCATCTGTCTAAGCTCAAGTAATGTTACTCATCACACATTGCAGTACCCACTCATTTCCTTGGTGGGGCAGTGGAGAATTGAAGTTCCTAAAGCAGGGGGAAAAAAAAAAAAGAAGAAAATAAAAAAAAAAAATCAATAACCTCCCAGTTCAGGCTGGGATGGCTGCCCCTGGGGTGACTGCCCTGGGAACGTGCTGTCCCTGGGGGTTTGTTATTCTGTGCCTCTGGCTCATTCCTAGTAAAACTGCCACTTCATTCCCTGCCAGGATTGTGTTTGTCCACAGGGTGTGCAGAGAGTCCAGAAAGCCCCTTGGGCTGCCCCCGTGTCCTCAGAGGGTCACTGCAGGGTGACAGTCTGGGGACAGTGCTGGGAGCAGAGCCAGCTGCTCCCTGTCCTTGGAGTAGCTGTCCTGCCATGGGAAGGATGCTCTGGAAGTCCAAGTCCATCCCCTCTGCATGGTGCAAGGGAAGAGGAGTCAGGGACACACGAGGAAAGCAGCACTGGCTTGGCCTCCATTGCTGCCCCATGCAGGAGTGAGAGGGGACCCGCCAAGTGGGGAGGCTGGCAGGGACACTGATGCTGGAAGAGAAGAGGTTTGTGTTTCTTTGCTTGCCTGGCATTAACTTTTGGCCAAGCACACCCTTGCAGACATCCTGACCGAGGGCCAGGCTCCCTGTGCCAGGGCCAGGACACTGCCAAACACCACCTCCATGGCTGCTCCGTGGTGTCCCCTGTTGTTTGCTGGCACTGTGAGGGCTCTGTGGCCAAAAGTTCAGCCTCCAACTGTGCTGGGGACAGAGGAGAGCTGGAGAGGTGGGAGAAATAAAGAGACAAAGCCCTGACCAAAGAGGTGTCTGTGGGCTGCAGGACTCTGCTGCCTGCCCCGGGGGGGTTTGGGCTGGGTGTGATGAGCCCCCAGCCCCTTCCCTGTGGGGACAGGATGGGACAGGCTGTGCCGTAATGCAGGTCCAGGCACCTGATGGGATGAGCCCAGCCGTGGACCTGCTCAGTCCTGCCATCCCCTCAGGGCCACTGGGATCTTTAAGGTGTCCATTCACCCCACGGGGCATGGTCACAGACCAGGGAGCTCCCACGGGCTCAGTCCCAAAGCTGATGTCAGTGGCACCAGTGCTCGGGTGACCTGCCAGCCCTCGACCCTCTGCTCAGCTGCTGTCAGGAAACAGGCTGTCCCTGCAGTTCCTGGGGTCCGTGCCCCCTCCTCACACCTCTTCAGTGCCTGCCAGGCCCAGCTCGAACTTTGCACCTTCCCCAGGTCTTTTATTGACTCTGGAGCGAGCGTCAACACAGCGCTGGCGTCAGGATGGTGACTTTGGATGTGCCAGTGCCAGCAGGCAAAGGGAGGGGACCCAGCCCGGGGTGACCCCCACAGCTGTGGGGCTGCTCATGGGGTCAGGGCAAGCTGTGCCTCTGGCTTTGGCCAGGCTGGAAACAGCAGGGCTGTAACCCAGCTTCCCTCCCCAAAAAAAGCCAGCAGGGAGGAGAGCAGCAGCCCCTGCAGGAGCCAAGGTCTGGGTTGTGAAATGTTCCACTGGGACTGCTGGGGATGTTCCAGAGCTGCTTGAGCAACTTCCTGGTGTGGCAGCGAGCAAAAGACCACCCCAAAACACCCGAATCAGCTGGGCTGTGGTTAAATCAGGAGCACGTGCTCGCCCCGGGTGAAGCAACCCCTGGCTGCCACGGAGGATGGCAGAGACTGGGTGCCAGCCTCCACTGCAGGGTCCCCTTGTCCCCCACGGGGCAATGACCGGGGGGAACTGGGGGTCCCACACCATGGGGGAACTGGGGGTCCCACACCATGGGCACCCAGGAGCGCCCACAGACAGGGTCCTGGCTCAGCCCAGAGTTAGTGTCCAACACTGACCTCAGCACGCTGGCCCCAGTTCATGGCCCCAGTTCATGGCCCCAGACACGACTCCACAGTGCCCCAAGCCCTGCTCCCACTGTCACCCCAACTCTGACCCTGCCGTGACCCCAACGCTCACCCCCGAACTACAATGTTCATCCCATTGAACATGGGTGAACATTGAGCCTCCTCTCTCGAGCCTGCACCCAGACCGAGCCCTGCCTGCACCCACTGTGGCTCTGGGCCCTGTTCTGCACCCTGACCCCACCCGTGACCCCACAACCCTGACCGACCCCTGAACCCACCCGTGACCACCCCATGCCCCAATCCTCACCGACCCCTGACACACCCGTGACCACCCCAATCCTCACCGACCCCTGACACACCCGTGGCCACCCCAATTCTGACCGACCCTGACCCCCCACCCCGTGACCATGCAACCCTGGCCGACCCTGAACCCACCTGGGACCATCCCATGACCCAACCCTGAACCCACTTGTGACCCCCCCAACCCTGCCCAAGCCTGAACCCACCCGTGACCACCCCATGCCCCAGCCCTGACCGACCCCTGACCCACCCATGACCACCCCATGACCCAACCCTGACCCCACCCGTGACCACCCCAACCCTGACCAACCCTGAACCCACCTGGGACCATCCCATGACCCAACCCTGAACCCACTTGTGACCACCCCAATCCTCACTGACCCTGACCCCACCCGTGACCACCCCAATTCTGACCGCCCCTCACGCCGCTCCTGTCCCTTTAAGACCCCCGTCCTGGGGCTGTACCATGCGCCGCCGCAGAGGGGTGATCTCCACAAACAGGCGCGCTCGCCGCCTATTGGCGGGCGGCGAGGGTGGAGCGTGTTCCCCCGCGCGTGTGCGCGGGTGGTGCGGTCCGCTGTACGTGCCGGCCGCGCCGGGGCCGCGGGCGCCGCCAGCGCCAGACGGGCCGGAGCGGCGGTGGGTGCGGGGAGCCGCGGGAGCGCGGGCTTGCGGCTGAGGGGGGCGCGGCACCGGGGGCTTCTGGGGCTGAGCGCCGCCGCCGAGGCCCTCTGTGCTGGGGAGGGGCGGTCCGGTATCCCCCGGTGGGGTTGGCGTGGGGGCTCTTTCTGTGTCGGGGGGGCTGGCTGCGTGCCTGGGGTGCCCTGCGCGGGGAGCGAGCGGCACCGCTGTGTGGCGGGAGATGGATGTGAATGGATCTCTTCTGGGGGACTGGGGTGAGCAGAGCCCCCTGTTCCCTGAGGTGTGGTGTGAGTGGGCATCCTGTTAGTGGGGTTACTGAGGCGTTTAAAGATCCTTCTTGCTGGGGGGTCGGGGAGGGCTGGGTGACCCCTCTAATCTGGGCAGTGTGCTGTGGCTGTCCCTCTCTTATTTTGGGGGACCGGGATGGCCAGAGCTCCTGTTACCTGGGGAGTCTGATTGACTGCTCCCCTGTTCCCTGCTGGAATTGAATGACCAGAGCCCCTCTTATTTGGGAATACCTGGTGATGCTGAGCTCCTGTTATTGAGGAGACTGGTGTGACTGGCGTGCCCTGTGTGGAGGGCTGGCATGTGCAAACCCCCTGTTCTTGGGGGGGACCGGGATGGGCAGAGCTCCTGTTACCTGGGGAGTCTGATGTGACTGGTTACCTGTTGGAATTGGGATGACCAGAGCCCCTCTTATTTGGGACCATCTGGTGGTGCTGAGCCCCTGTTACTGGGGAGACTGGTGTGACCCGTGTGCCCTGTTGGAGGGCTGGCATGTGCAAACCCCCTGTTTTTTGGGGGGGACCGGGATGGCCAGAGCTCCTGTTATCTGGGGAGTCTGACTGACTGGTCCTCTGTTACCTGTTGGAATTGGGATGACCTTATTTGGGACCATCTGGTGGTGCTGAGCCCCTGTTATTGAGGAGACTGGCGGGACTGGCGTGCCCTGTGTGGAGGGCTGGCATGTGCAGACCCCTGTTCCTGGGGGTGCCCCATCACGCCTGTCACCCCGGGACACCCCAGCCCCCCTGGCAAGTGCTGCCTTGCTTCCACAGCACTGCAGGGTTGCTCAGCCTCGCCCCATCCCAGGCTGTTGTTGGTTAAAAGCCTTTAACGAGCTTAATTTTCAGGCACTTCCCTGGAGAACGTTATTCCCAGCGTTTAATTGATACCTTTGCTGCAGGCTGGGCTGTTCCGCTGTTGCTCCATCTATTTCACTTTATAAACTGCTGGGGTGTGGGAAGCCTGTTTGATCCTGGCTTTTCCTGGTGCAGTTTGTTAGAAGAGTGAAATTACTCACCGTGGGAGTGTGTTTGTCAAAGGAAATAATGGGAATCCCCTGGTTTTGGGAATATTGAGGCTGGAGGGGGTGAAGGTACCTGGATGATGGTGTTGGGAGTTAGTCATCAGCGTGGAATTGGTTCTTGGGGAGTTGTCTTAGATGCAGGAGTAAGCAGTGCTGGTGCAGCTTGGAGTGTGCTTTGTTCCTTAGGGTTAGCTTTTGGAGTGTGAAAAGAAATGGGAATGCTTAGTGGAGTGTGTACAGAGAAGAGGGAGCACTGAGGCTCTCTCATGTCAGTCTGGAAAAGTGAAATGGGTTTTTAAAAAGTAGAAACATATATCTGGCTGAGAAGCTGGCATGCTTAGTGGAGTGTGTACAGAGAAGAGGGAGCACTGAGGCTCTCTGATGTCAGTCTGGAAAAGTGAAATGGGTTTGTGTTTTTACAGCTCTTTTTAAAAAGTGGAAACATATATCTGGCTGAGAAGCTGGAAAAGTGCAAGGAAGGAGTTGAGTCTGTGTTTCTGAGTTGTGGAAGTGAATCAGTGATAGCGTTGGTGGGGACATCCCCTCCACAACAGAGCTCTACACTTTGTGTGGGCTGTCAGGAGGAGCTCTGGAGTTTCATAATTTTTTTTTTTTTTTGCTTAGTGGGGTGCAGTGGTGTACACATCCCTTTTGCTAGATGGAAGGGAATGGGCTTTCTTCCAATATTTCTGTAATTCTCTGAGAAATCCCGAGGAGCTGTTGCACACACTGAGCATCTCGCTGATTAATCTGCTGCAAATGAGGAAATCAGTGTTTTGTCTGGGAGGGCTGCTGAGCCAGACCCTTCCTGGAAAACCCAGCATTGTCTCAGTACAAGTTTTTCTCGGGCTGGTTGACAGCACTGAGGCAGGGTGTGCATGGCATGGAGTGTGTTTTGGTTTTGCACATGGGTGTGATGGTGCACAAGGTATTTGCAGAACACTGAGCAGGGAGGATGCAGAGCTGCAGGAAGAAACACCAGTTAAGTGTTTTCTTTTAATCTTTGAGTGTGAAAGGCTTGAACAGTGGGCAGGAAGGAGGGTGTAGTGTCATAAATCTGGCTTAATCCCCTCTTAATTAGTCCTGCTCTAATTGTGACAGAGAAGAACCTCTCGCTTGTCATCACTTTGCAGTTGCCTCCTGTTCAGTCAGTGATTTCTGGGTTTGTGCCTCCTGGAAAGCCAAGTGCCTTCTGCAACTTTCCTTTTGTTTCTTGCAGAGCAGCTGGAGGAGCTCAGCAGGGCCATACAACCAAAACTCTTTGAACTGTCTCAAGGGAGGCTTTCCCTGGTGCTCACCGCCCTCCGTGCTGGAGCTCACAGGCCCCACCAGCTCTTGTTTGCAGACCCATAGGTGCAAGGTAACCCCTCTCTGTTGAGTGTCACAGGTTGTGGAGCCTCTCTGGGTGCAGTTGGTTTGGGGAGGGTGGCTGGCAGTGGGTGCTGGGAGTGGTGGTTTCTTTACCTGCAGCAAAAGCAAAGTGTGGAACTGACTGACTGAAATCCCGTTTGGTCTTTGCTCTCTCCTTTGCCTGTTGGGATACAGCAAAGTTTGTGTTTGCTCACTTCTGAAGGACTGGGGAAAAGGCTTCCCTGCTCAGGTTTGTGCTCCTGGTATAAAAGAAAAGCACCTGCAGTTACCTCTGTGGCCACTGAACTTTGTTCTGTTTCCTGACGTCCACTCTGCTGCCTCAAAAAACACAGTTCTTAGAACTTGCATAATAAATAATGATCACATTCTTTCCCAATGTGATCGTTTGATCCCAGTGATGAGATTACTTTGTGCACGCTGCTGTGGAGAGTGAATCACCAGGCCTGCAGTGACAGGTGCACCTCTGCCAAGATTGCTTTTTTATAGGCTTGAAAATTTCATAGGTCAGAACAAATAATAATTGCAGGCTGCTCATAATCTCTTGTTGTTTGTCCCCAAGTAAACATTTCAAGTTAATTGCATGTTGCTATCACCCATGGAATCCAGACAGAGAGATCAGAAGCCATGTCTGGTGGCTTCTGGAGGGCCACAAGTCCAAAGAGTGGCTGAGTTTGACCCAGGGTGGCAGATTATTGTAGTATTTCTGCTTAGTAATCAGCCACGTCCGTGCCTCCAGTCACTGCTTTGCAAGGAACAGAGGTATTGATTTATTTACCTTCCTTTCTTGCTGAGTGGAGCAGGACATGGTGAGGTTTGGAGTTTGAGATGGGGTTGGATTTTTCTCCTTGGTAAAACCTGGCTCTGGCAGTGCAAGGGAAGTCTGCTGGGAAGGTTTAACAACCAGCCTGGGGAGTTGGTAGTTTTGTGGTGCTGGATCTTGCTGTGTGCTTGTGAAACACATCAATTGACTCTCTTTCACGGGTCATTGCTGCATCTCCTCTCTAACTCCAAGCTTTGGAGGAGCAAGTTGATAAAATGCCTGCAAGGATTGTGCAAGTCCTGGTTGTGTAACAGGACTCAATGCATAACTGCTGGAGGTAAGAGGAGCAGCTCCTGTTACAGAGGAACAAAAACCCCCGTGTCAAGTATCTTCTCTTTGTGTTTATTCTGCTGGGGCTTTGGAGAGCTGTGGTTTTTGCAGCTTGGCACCAGTCTTTCAGCCTGTGACCCCCGAGTTCTCTGATGCCTTGTGGCCTGTGCCATGTTTTGGGTATGGAATTGATGTTCTGGGGTCTGCTGTGGCTGTGTGTGATAGCAAGGGGCTGGGCTGGGAAGTGGTCTGTGTTTCCCAAATCATTTCAGAAAGGTGAAGTCCAGGTCAGATTGCTGACCCGTGGCAGGCAGGGAGGTTCTGTAGGGTGGTAGCACCCTCTCCTGACAGGGCAGCCAGAGCAGGGCAGCTCTAGGGCTGAGTTTCCAAGAGGTGCAAGGATCATGCAGTAACACATCCAAACCCTATAGCAATGCAGGAGATGGGCTGTGGTGTCTGAAAGCTCTTCCATTCTCAAAGAAAACTGGGCTTATAAATACAAAATATCCTGACTCCTTAATGCTTGGTTTTCTTTAAATAAATAAATCCCCAAAACACACTGTTCTGATCAAAAGTCTTGATAATTGTGAAAACTTTGGAAGATCTGTTTAACCCTGTCCCTCTGGTGCTCTTTCAGATGTTGGTTTCAAAGGAAACCTCTCAAAAGAGACCAGCACTGGAGGGTTTTGCTGTTCAGACCTTTCCTGGTGGAGGAGGTCAAAGTCTCTGGCTACTGACCCCCTCCACAGGGCTCCTTTCCCAGTGGTGGCATAAGGCAAAGGCACAGCCTGTCACAGCAGCCCTCCACAAACTCAGGCAGAGGGTGAGCAAACAGCCTGTGGGGAGGGGAGGAACTTCCAGCTGTGGCTGTGGCAGCACAGGGTACAGCACTCACAGAAGAGCTGCTGAAAAAACGTCATTTTCCCTCTTGATCTTAGAAAAAACATCTTCAGCTGGGCCTGAACCATGCAAAGTCCATGCCTGGATGGGTTGCTGCTGAGGTTTAGCAGCCCTCTGAGCAGTTGTTGGCCTGTGGAGTTGGCAACAGGGTGGTTTTAAACTCCTGCAGGCTTGTCCCTGCTCCTGAATATTGGTGCTGGCAAGACCCCTGTTCTTCTTCCAAGCAATTCCTGAGGTGTGGTGCTCTGGATTTGTCCCTCCCTGGGAGGGGAGGCTGGGGAGCTGTTGGTTCACAGGGGGTCAGTTACCTGCCATTCTCAGGTTGTGTTTATCCTGTAACCCTGAACTCCTGCTTTTCTGTGCTGGCTCACATTAGTCTGGGAAGGAAGGTGTCCAAGTGCCTAAGCTGGGGAGATCCCCCATGTTTAAAGGTTCAGAGTCAGGCTTTTATCACATAAAAGGAAATGGGCAAGTTCAGTAATTCTAGCTAGCTTTAAGGCAGTTTGGCAAGTTTGATTTCATTTTTGTTTGGATAATGCCTTAAATCCTCTGGTTCAGTGCACTGGGCTCACTGCACAGCCCCACCTGAGCATACCCATAGCATGGATTTCCTTTCTGCCTCAGTAAAACAGTTCTTGTTCTCTTCCTTGCTTTTGCAGCTGCTCTGCTGTCCTTGAATAAGACCCAGGGGCCAGAAAACATGCAAGTGTGACACAGTGGAAGCTCAAATATGCAGTATTTCAGGCTCCAGACTGACTGATGCACACTCTGTATCTGTCCTGTGTCTAAAATAGTAGTTTTGCTGTGTCTGATCTGGTGTGTCAGGGTCTGGGTAGAAGACACCTTTCACAGTGAGAGTAACTTTTGTTTCACAAAAAAACCCAACAGTTTTTGTGTTCCCTTCCCTGCTTGAGCTGCTGCTGCAGCCAGCTCCTCAGATTGGATTGGGATTTCTGAGCTGGTGGAAGTGTGCAGAAGCACTTTTCTGGTTTTGTGTGAGGCTTTGCTACTTTCTACCCTTCTTTTTTGAGCTGGTTAATGGGAAGCTGTGGGGATTATGTGGGAAGAGAGTGATAGAGAAGCTGTAGGTGTAGAATCCTTCACACCAGGACGTGTGGTCCAACGGAGGCTGAAGGGGTAAGGAAAGCTGTGAGGTTTCTCACTGTGCCTGCCTTCCCCACGAGCCCAGGGACTCACTGTGTGATGATTCCCACCCCAAGCAAGGAGCCTGTGCAGACCAGGCCAAACAGATCTGGCCAGATCAGCATCTTCTTGTTGATGGGAAATGCAGGCTCTGTGTGGCAGAGCTGTGGAGAAAAGGCTGACCCAAGGCAGTTGTTGAATAACCTGGATCTGAGCACCTGCTTCCATGAACTGCTTTTGTTTTGAAAGGCCAACTTTTCCTGCCAGCTCTCCTTTTACTAAAAGAGAAAGTAAAAAGAACTCATTTGAGGCTGGCACAGGGTGATGTAAACAGAATTTCTTAGTCTAATTGATTGCATTTCTAAGAGGAATAAGAGAAGATCTGGTTTTGTCCTGAGGGTGTCCTGGCTCAATATCACAAGTCTTGGCTGCAGTGGGGCTCAGAGGAGACCAGGCACAGGAGCCTGGGCAGGAGTGCCACCTCCACCACAGCCCTGCTCCCTCTGCTGCTGCTGCCTCTCCTTCCTCCTGGATTGTGTCTGTGGGGCTCTTCTTCCTGACAGCCTGATGTCATTAGTGGGTGAAAGAAGAAAGCCCTTGGCTGGTCACAAGACTGCATTCCTGTTTGTGGGCAAGTCTCTTCCTTCTGCTGCTGGGAGCAGTGATGGGGTCTCAGTGCAGCTTCCTTTTGGTGCTGCAGTCTCTGTGAGCTCTCCACAAACTTTGCAAACCTGTGAGAGACCTGTCCAGTGGTTTTCTTTTTTCTTCCCAGATGTTTCAGTTGTTTAATCTCTATTTACAGCCTTCCTGTTTTGCCATTGTACCTAAATCTCAGTCTGCAGGTCGGTGCTGTACAAAGAATTGGAGTTTTCATGTGGTTTGGTTCTTACAGTTTATGTGTCTGTTCTGAGGTTGAATTTTGGGGCTGTGCCATGATGCTGGTGGAAAAAATTGGTCTCTGATTTAAAAGTGGGCTTTTTTAAGGCTTCTTCTCAAGGCTGAGTGTGCCCTTAATCTGTGTTGTGCCATGGTCAGCACAAGAGGAAGGGCAGTCCCTGGGGTGGGAAGGGAGGTCACACACACCTGCCTCTGCCCTGGGAATTCAGGATGGCCCTTCCTGGTCAGAAAGAGGGGTCTGGCAGATCTGGTGGCAATGGTGACATCCCCAGGCACGCAGAGCTCCCAGCTGGAAATCCTGACAGCTGCACTTCCTCTCTGCTCCCTAACGTGGTGCCTGTGCTGAGTCAGGGACAGGAGGGTCATTGTCCCGCGGCTGCAGGAGCAGAGTGCCCTCCCTCCCTCCAGCAGTGCCCCCTTGTCCCCTGCCCTGGGTGGCCGTGCAGGGCTCTCAGGGGGAGTCTGAACTGGAGAAGGTCAGTCTGGAGGAGCTTTCTGAGTGTGTGTTGCTGTTATATCTGCAGTTAGAGTTGCACAGACTCCTGTTTATGAGACTCTGCAAAGCAGTGCTTTGGTGAGTGTTGCTGCAGGGTTGGGTGGGCTGGTGGCAGGGGATGGGTGCTCCAGAGCTCCAGCTGGGACTGTGACGTGAGAAACCAGGGGATCTCATTGCTGCAGGGGTGGTTTGGCTCCAAACCCTGCTGCTGCTCAGCTGAGACAGCCTGGACCTTGCTGTGGGCTGGGCAGGCTCCTGTGCCTGCACCCTGCTGAGCTCCCTTTGGATGGAGCCTGGCGCCGGTGCCAGCCTCGGGCAGAGGGTGGCTGGTGGCATTGCACGCTTGTCACACAGTTCCTCTGACTCCATCACCACTGATTCTGCACATGTTGCAGAACTCTGGTTCCACCTGCAGCTCCTGTGCTTATCTGCAGGTGTCCAAAGGGTGCTGGTGCTTGGGAAAACCCTGGGTGTTTGGATAGCTCTGGGGGTGGGTGCAGCCCCTGTGCCAGCCGTGTCTGCAGGGCGTGTGGGCATTGTGGGGATCCCTCTGGAGTGCTGGGCTGCAATCAGGGGCTCCTTGGTGCTCCAGCTGCTGCTGGGGGTCGATTATCAGAGGTGGGGGCAGTGAGCAGCCCGGGCTGTGCTTGCTCAGCAGTTTTCCTTCTCCTTCCCCTCTCGGCGAGGCTGACGCTGCACATCAGGGTGTGCTGATGGTGGCACGGGGCACAGTCAAGCACAGAACTTGGTCACTCATTTTTTGGGGCAAGAGTCACAGGATGCAGTCCTGGTCTGGGACTGGGAACTCCAGCTGAGGTACTTGAAACTGATCACAGATACTATGTTAGGAAAAAGGCTACTTCAATCTCAAGAGATACAACTTCCTGCCCACACTGCAGTTCAGCTTCAGAGCCAAGGCTGTTGGTCACCAGGAGATACCACGGGGTGACTTCCCAAGGGGAAACCTCCCAGCCACGTTTTGTGTTTCTGGTTCTGTGTCCCAGGGTGCTTTTGGTCACCAGGAGATACCACAGGGTGACTTCCCAAGGGGAAACCTCCCAGCCACGTTTTGTGATTGTGGTGCTGTGTCCCAGGGAGCATCTGATGTACCATCTCCTGATGCAAGGAAGGAGAATAAATCTCTTCAGGTTGCTGACCACTTGGCTTTCATCACTCCTGTCTTGTCTGTTGTAATACTGTTTCTATATGTATTTAAGTATTTTTAACCCTGTGACCTTGTAGACCCTTTAATCTGCATGGAAATTATGGGGAATTTGAGGATGCCTGGCACTGAGAGTGCTTCCAGTCCTTTTTTTTCCCAAGGTGTGCATGAGAATGAGGAATACATTTAATTTAATGTGAAGATGAGGTACATCTGTTTGCTAGCACAGAGATGTGCAGAGGAGATCCCTGATGATTTGAATTATTGTGAGCTGCCATGTATCAAGAAAATTCTCACATTCAGGGTCTGAAAAGCTGTGCTAAAACACAGCATTGCTTGATAGCAATCTTTCAAAATGTTGTGACTTTTCTGTGTGATGTAAATGCTCACATCTTGCTGAGACTGATGGCTTTGCTGTGTGCACAAGCAGGGATCCAGGAACTGGAGCCACCACTAGAAAAAGCTCCAGGGGTATGGACATCTTGTCTTACTTTGATTGAAGATATAATAAACACTCTGGATAAAATGACCACCCTTGAAACTGCTGTCAGGGAAAGTTTTACTTCTGCATCATAAATTTCCTTTTCCTTTTAAAAACCTGTTTTGATTCTACCAAGGCCCTTCCAGAGACTGCAGGATTCCCAAGATAGCTAAATTTCAAGTAAGAGTCAGGTTTATTTTCACTGGAAGTTAGTAAAGGACATGTATTTAAAAATGACAAATTTGCTGTGAACTTCTGGAAAATAATTGTTACAGCCAGCTAGGTGAGACTGAGATAAACTGAGCAATAATCTTCCTGTGCTGGGTGAAGTGAGTTCAATAGTTCCTGAGTTAAGACAACCCTTTAAAAAAGAGAAATGAGACCTAATTTGACATTCTTTGCTTTTCCTGAAGGTAGGGGTGGTGAAGGGAAAGCAAGAAGAAGAATGTGTAGCTGGGATATAAGCCTTGAATAACCAAATGTCCAGGACCAGAGGGAGCCCAGCATCAAAATTCAAGCAGCTTTTGTCACTAGGCCATGACCATGTTTCCTCCCAGGGTTAGAGGTTGGTGTGGAAACTTTGTGGTGTGGAGATTGTGGATGAAGAGAGGAGAGCAAGGAGGCTCTGCTCCACGCACCAGAGCCATGAGCCTCCTGGAATGCTCCCTTCCCTGGCTGTGGGCACTGAGTGGGTGGCCTGGCTGCAGCTGCAGGGCTCCCCTTTGAAGCCCTGGAGAGCTGCAGTGTGGTCAAGGCAAGCAGATAGCCCAGCTTCCACCCCCACATCCCCCCAGGCTGCATTCCTGGGAGCTGCCTCCCCGAGGATGCCTCTCTCCAGGGCAGCACTGCCTGGGAGAGCAGACCACCTCTGGAGGCTTGGGAAAGCCAAACCCCTCTGGTCTGGGAGCTGCTTTGAGCACAGAGTTGAATTTTGGCTGGAGACAAAGCCCTCACCTGGCTTTGAGGAGAGCACAGGCTCGTTCTTGCCCTCATTCTTTGCCCACACAGGGCAGCTCATGAATATCCATGTCTGAGCTGTCTGGAGCTGGGAATTGCTGTGGGCCAGGTGCTGCTCACCACAAACATGTCTGGTTTGGTGACAAGGGAGGCTGCTGTGTCCTGAGCAAGGAGCCTTTGCCAGGCCTCAGCTGCTGCTGGGTTTGGTGCTCAGAAGGGGCAGAGCTGCAGCTGCTGCCCCAAACCAGCTCAGTGTGGTCTCCATCAGCCTTGTGTTTATTCATGGCTTCCTCTGAGCAAAGGTTTGTCATTGCCTTATGTGCCTTGGGATCTTCAGGGAGAGTGAGTGAAAGACAGGCTGTTCTGAGGGTATTTTACTGACATGGCCATCACTGCCCTGTGTGAGGGGAGTTGTCCACCCTTGTGTAATTTGGGCGATGAAACTGCTGCTGAAAAAACCAAGCTACCTTGCAGGGTTGGAGATATTTGCTCCTGCCTCTGTCTGGGCACTGATTCCTCCTTCTCTTTGCAGAGTTGGGCTGTGCTGTGCACAGGCAGCAGGTGAGGCTCCCTAGGAATCATGGACCACTCAGGGCTTCTTTGCCCTGAGATGTAATGAGAGTTCAAGTGAGGAGTGAGATGGCAAGAACCAAACCCCCAAAACTCTGTGAGTTGAAGACTGGCAGGTTTTGGCTGAAATTGGCTGAAATTCCTACAGGTTGGGTGGCAGAGGGGAAGAGGAGAAGAGCTTGTAATTACAATTTCTGAGCTTTCATCAGGAATAAAAGCAATAAATCAGCAGCATTTTTCCCCCACCAGCATATTCCCTTGGTGCTAGTTGCCAGACCAGCTCCTTGGTGATTTACTGGAACCAGATAAGGAGGAGGGGAGGGATCCTCCTGGGAGCTGTGCCTTTTTGGCAACTAAGCCCCAGTTGTGGAGGCTTTAACTAACAGTTTAGTCTACAGTTGTACAGAAGTAACATCCAGCTCTTGCTTGGCTCCAGGATCCAGCCATGGAAAGTCTTTTGCAGGGAGGGAGGACAGGGTGACCTGTCTGGTGGAGAGGAATGTGCAATTTGCTTGTCTGCAGTCACATCACTTATTTTTCCTCCAGCACCCTGCCTTGGTGTCTTCTGTGGGAACCTAACGGGGAGCTTTGCAGTGGTGTTTTACTGCTTTTTGTAACAGTTACTTGCCAAGTTCTCCACCAAATGAAGCTTCTTGTGGGGCTGAGCACTGATTGGGTTGCCAGAGTACCTGCCCAGGGTCACTGCCAGGTGGCTGTGGACTTCTCCCTGTGCTCCACAGGGTGCTTTTTATGGCTGCTGCCCTGTGGCACAGGGCTGTGTGTTGTCTGGAGCTGGACTGCCCTTGTGGGGGTAACAACAAGGGGTTGATCTCTGCTGAAGGTTGTACCCAGTCTCCCTCATTAGTGCTCCCTAAGCATCACCTTCCCTTCTCTTCCCAGCTCCTGAATTATTAGCATAACCTTCAACTTCAGTCACTTTTGTTTGTCAGCCATGGCTGAGAAATCCTCTCCCTCCTGTGACACACTACAGCTCTGAGTCACTTTTCTGAGTGCAAGTTCAAATGTCCATGGTCTCCTGGGCTGGCAGGGTGCCCAAGTACAAAGAGAGTCACTTTGCCCTTCCAAATCAAGTTTAGAGTTAATTATCTGTTTATTTGGACAGAGTGTGTCCTTGCATGTACGGAAGATAATCTTGCCATGTGGATTAGGGTCAGAGGAGTTCAGAGCTTTGGCACTGCAGTGGGAGGGAGGGAGGGATGGGTGGCTCCCAGGGGAAGGACAGGGGCCATGGGGCTGCCTGGCTATTTGAGGGCTGGGTGTTCATCCTCCTGCCACCACAGACCCTGGGTATGGCTGTGGGCAGGTCCCAAATTGCTTAAACTCTGCCTTGGTAAGTGTAAAGGAGCAGTTCAAGGAGATGGAAGTTAAACTGGGGGAGATCATGGAGGGGACTGGGAAGCCAAAGGGAAGCCAGGGAGAGATGGATAGTAAATCCAATCTGCAATGGAGTAAATCAGAAATACTCATCATTTGTGTTGTAACAACCTGTTGGGAGGATGCTCAGGGGGGTTGGTGCCACAGTCCTGCTCTGTGGTTTATCAGCACAGCAGTGGGGCCAGGGCATCCTGTCCCCTTGTGGGAAGGAGGGGGGAAGCCCCAGATCTGTGGGGTGACTGAAGAGTGGGGTCATCCCTCAGTAACACCCCAGGGGATGTGTGGTGAGTCAGGGCTTTAGTGAGGGCCATGAGTCCCTGGTGGGTGTTGCTGGGGTGTCAGCAGGAGCCTGGTTTGGCTCCTTGGCTGGAGTCAGGGGCTGCTCTGATGCTGCTGGCAGAGGGAAGGCACAAACAGCTTTCCCTCAGCTGGATCAGCATGGATACAACAGGAAGGAGAAGCTTGGTGGGATACCTTGGGGCACAGAAGAACCTTGAAGAGCTGTGATGCAAGGCCTCTATCCAAAGAGTTGTTGGGCAGCCTTGTGCTCCTAAGCCTAAGTGTAAAGCAAAACTCATTTTCTGTGTGTGCTTTGATGCTGTCCCATGTGGCTGCCTGGTGCTCACTGTTTTTCCTTGCTCACAGTGCCTCTGACTGCCATGGGGGAGCCCAGCATGGACCCAACCATGGCTGCTGCTGACAGCACTGCACAGCAGGACTCTCTCTTCAGCATGACAGACGTGTTCCTCATCTCCCTCGTCACTGGACTTTTTACCTACTGGTTCTTCTTCCGCAAGAAAAAGGAGGAAGTGCCTGAGCTCCCCAAAATGCAGTCAGTGTAAGTAACAGCTCTCAGGCTCTGTGGCTCTAGTGGAGCTTTTCTCTCTTGCTTGTGGTGGGTTCTGGGAGGCTCAGCTGGATTGTGGGAGGTCGGTGAGGGGGCGTTTCTGTGCCCTCGCTGCTGTGGGTTCTGCTCACAGCGCAGAAATCCCGGTGGAAGAGCCAGGCTGCAGTTCTGCCTTGCCCCACCGTGTGGCCCAAATTAGGAACTGGCCTTTCCTAAGCAAGGCAGGAAAGCCTCTGGTTGTACTTCAAAACTCTTGAAGGATTTTATTATCGGTGTTTTCTGATAAAAGTCACGTTTAGGTAAATCTGGAGAAAGGTTGCTTGCTCTTAAACAGGTTTCCTACTGGAGATTTTATCTGCCCTTGGCTATGAAGGAAAGGAATAGTCTTGGGGAGCTGGGAGATAGTTCCTGGGATGAGCTGCTTGGCAGCTCCTGTAAAACATGTTTGGCTTTTGATACCAGGTTACCCCTGGAGTGGGAGACTCGATTTGGAGAGAGAGCTTTGTTCCACCCTGTCTTCTGCAAAGGGCTTGGGGCCAGGAACGAGCCACACAGGTGGAGATCTGGGTGCATTTTGTTCCTTGCCCCAGTCACATTCCAAACTTAACTTCAGTTTTCTGCTGGATTTTTTAGCTCATTCTTTGTTTCTGCTGTTGCAGGAGGTTGGAAAGTACATTTTCTGGCTGGGAGGGTTTTAAAGGGCAGCAGTGTCCCTGGCTGTGCCTTGTGCAGATGGGTGCACACATGCCCAGCTGCCTGTGCCAGCCAGCCTTACCTTGGGAATGTGCTCTGTTGGATTGCTGGGGTGCTTTCCCTGCCGTGCCTGCCAGCCAGGGCTGTGTGTCAGTGCACGTGGTTGCCTCTGGGGATTGTAAGAATGGCTGTGCTGCAGTAGAGCTGAGCTGGCTGGGGAAAGGGCACTGTGCATCTGAAATTGGATCCTGCCATGGCACAGCCTGGGCTCCCGTGCTCCCCATCCTTGTGACTGATTCCACCTACAGCCCATCATGTGCAGCCCTTCCAGAGGCTGTGGTGACCTTGCAGGGAAGTTTTGACTTCTGGTTGTGTGTTACCACCTTGTTCTGCTGCAGGGCCTCAGCACATGGGCTTCCATCCCAGCCTGGCTGCAGGTCCTGGCTCTGAGCTGCCTCACGGGCACTTTCTTTCCCCTCTGGGGTCTGTGCTGCCTTCTCTGTCCCTGTGAGCAGAGAGGGAACAACTGTTCCTAGTGGGAGATGTGGAATAGCAGCATCTCCTGTTGCTGATAATTAGAGAGGTGAGGTTGTTCAGCAAGTTGTCTGACACAGCTGCACTTTGGAAAAGGGTCAGCCAGGCAGGTGCAGAGTGAGAGGAGGCTCTAGAGTGTTTTTTCCTTGTACCCTGCTGCAGCCTTGCTGTGGTCATCAAGCTGGTCTGAGGGCAGTGTGACCCTAAAGCCAAGGCTGTGGCTGGTGGCACATCCATCCTTCAGGACAGAGACAGTGACTTCCTGCAGCTTTTGCACTGGGATTTATGGGATGCCTGGAAGTGGGAGGAAAATGAGTGGGAAAACAAACTTGGTCAGCCTTGGGTTTCCTTCCCTCCTGTAATCCTTCAGTCTGGGGTGGAGTTTCCTTTCTGATGAACAAGCAAATCAGGGTCCCACTGTCAGCCTGTGCCTGTGGCTGGCTGGATGTGGGGGTGCAGGGAAGCTGTCCCAGACCCGTGAAGGCAGAGAGGCCTCAGTGGGGCTGTCTCTGGCTGGAGTGGAGAGCCTTGACCTTTAGAGGGGTTGCATTTCTTCAGCTCATTCTCTGCAGCTCTGCCAAAGTGCCCTGAACTGCTTTATCTGATGGCATTGGATGATGGTTTCAGTTGTGTCACTTTGGTCCCCCAGTGTCAGCCTCAGAACACTGGAGGATGAAGGTGCTAAATAACAATTCAGACACATCACAGTGGC
This sequence comes from Passer montanus, assembly GCF_014805655.1. Classification (NCBI taxonomy): domain Eukaryota; kingdom Metazoa; phylum Chordata; class Aves; order Passeriformes; family Passeridae; genus Passer; species Passer montanus. The sequence continues at coordinate 1,294,255 of NW_024369262.1, read as the reverse complement.
TGCTGCTTTAGCAATGTGTTTGCAATGCTGAAGAGTGCAAGCAGAGTCTCTGACCTAAAGACAGCATCCAGCACCTCAGTGCCCTTCTGGGTGTTTGGGAGCAGCACACCTTCATCAAACCATGTCAGCTCAGCAGGGTCTGCAAAGGAAGTGCCACTGTTGTTACTGCCCTTGACTGTGGGAGAGCAGATGTGAGGTTGAGGTGCCCTGGTCTGGATGGCAGCTGAGCTGGGTTCTCTCTGCGTGGCCCGGGAATCATCATGATCGTGCCCCAGCAATGCATCTCCAGGTTCAGCCACAGCTCAGAGAGGGAGCAGGCTGCTGATCTTTACCCTTAAGCCAAGTGGAGCTGTTTTCCTCCCCTGAAGTTCCACAGAACCCAGCACATGCAGTGTTTCCTGCATGCGCCGTGTCCTGTACCTGTGACATGTGACACGTGTGTGTGGGCCAGGCTGGGATCCCACTGACTGAGCATTGCTTGTGTTTTGACCATTTTCAGACTTAATTAAAACCACCAGAGCAGCCCTCCCTGCAGCCTGCTCTGCAGATGTCGTTAGGGAGAGCAGCTCTGGATCAGCAGCAGCCACGGCACTTCCTCGCAGGGCCATTGCTGGGGAATGCAGGAATTTATTTTTGCTCTTTGGCTGCTCCTCCTCTGCAAGTTTCTCAATCACAGATTTCTTTCCCTTCTCCTGTCCCCACTCTGCAGACAGTGATCCTGGGGAGATGCAGGTGGGACAGGCATTGGTATGCTGAGTGTCACCCTCTCCCTTCTCTCCCCCTCGTTAACATTGTTTGGGACAGAAACTGGCTTATCTCTATTCTGCAGCTATGCAGAAATCCATTCCCTGGTACTTGTAGGGCTTCCTGTGGCAGGAATTGCTCCAAGTCCTCAGCCTGATTAGCTCTCTGCTGCCTGTGTGTGTGAGAGAGACCATCTCTAATTTAATTTAATAGGATCCTGAGGAAAACAAACTCCTTTGAGCTGCCTCCGTAATGGCACTGCCATAGTTACCCGAAGCATTGCTCACGCAGTGTCTGGAATCGTTTCATTCAGCTACAGCATCAAGCTTTTTTTTTTTTTTTTCTTTTTCATAAAAGAGTATATAAAAGCAGCTGTGATATAAACAGTTTCCAGGGGAACGAGGCTGGGGGAGGGTTTTGTGTCCCGTGCCCTGCTCCGTGCGGATGGGAGAGGGACGTGTGCTGCAGAGGATCCTGGGAGGTTTCATTCTCCACTCCTAATTCCTTTCTGCCACTGCTGCCAGATGTTGCAGTTTCTCAGGGCTGCGCAGATCCACTCAGTAACTTCCAAAGCCCCAGCACGAGGATCGGGGTGGACGGCACCACTCCTGCTATGACCCGTGCCGGGACCTTTTGTGCCGGCTCTCTTCTCCTCAACAAAAGGCTGATGCTTGGGAGGAGCAGAATGGAAAGGCCTGTGTGCCTGTGGCTCCAGAGCTAAGTTAGATCCGTCCCCCCAGAGCTCCCTTTGCAGACACAGCTGCCCTGGACTCTTTGTCTGCCTGCTCCCTGCCCTGCCATGGGCTGTGTGTACTCGGCCCCGCGGGAAGAGCCGGCCGTGGCCAGGTGAGTTGCTCTGCCTGATGGGCTGGTGGGGTCCTTCCAGCTCCCAGGCTGGGTGGAGTGGGTGCCTCCTCCCTCTGCAGCAGGAGGGGAAGGAAGGGGAGAGGCTCTGCTTGGAAGCAGGCTGCTCCAGCAGAGACGCTGCTGCCGGTGCTCAGTTTCTGTGCAGCATCCAGGCTGCTTCCTCACTTCTGGATGCATCTGTGCTTTGGGCAGGAAAGCCATGGGGGCAGGAGCTTTCTGAAGGAGAGGTGTTCAGCTGAGACAGACTTTTGTATTCTTGCTGAGCTGTTGGAAGCTTCCTCCCCTGTCCTTTCTTTCTCCTGAAACCAAAGTGACAGAGAGCCCTGGGAGTCATTTGTGCTGTGGGCTCTCACCAAGGTGGGAGAGCTGTACAAGTTACAGGCTCGCTCTGACAATGGGCTTAATTCCCTTCCCTGCACCCAGTGCTGCTTCTAGTGCTTGTAGCTGCTACCTTGAGCTGTAAGAGCAGTCCTTGCTGAGGACAAACTTTCTCTTCCAAGTTTCCCTGGCAGAGCAGTGAAAATGTGTGTAGTTTCTGCCTTTGGTGCCTGTGTGTTTTCATTGCTCAGATTTTCAGGCCACCCTGATGAAGCAATTTCAGGGAGTTGTGTAGCCTTTTTTCCAAAGCCAGGCTCATTATTTCTTCTGTATCTGAGCCACAGCCTGTTCTCCAGCACTCACTTCAGTGCAGGGTTGCCTCCTTTGAAAACGGACGAGCTCCATGTGCTGCTCCCTTTTCTCTCCCAAAGGGAGCTCGTTGAAAGGATCTAAAAACTTTTCTTGTTCTCCTCCTTTAAAAGCATTTTGTTTAGTAGTTAAACCAACAGTTGTTTTAATTTGATCTCATTTGCAGAGGGCAGGAATTAAAGAAGTTCACCAAGGAGACAAAAACTAAGTGAGAGCTGTGTCTTGAGAGCTCTCCTGAGCCCCTGTCCTGGCTGCAGACTGGGCAGGGCTGAGGCTGCTCCCTTAAGTTATTTGTGATATCCCAGTTCCCAACAGGGGACAAATGACAACCTGGGGAGGCTGTTAACTGCTGAGAGAGCCAAGCAGGGGTGTGAAGCAGCTCTCCTGGGAGCACGGCTGCCTTGGGGAGCTTTTTGGGGTCAGCTTTGCTTGTCCTTTGTGTGTGCTTTGTCTTTTGTATGAGCCTGTTGGTGCTCAGAGCTGTCAGGCCCAGTTGTGGAGCTCCTTGATCCCTTTGGGTAGCAAGGGGTGCTGGAAGGGATGTTTTGTGAACGTCCCCCACCCTGCTGCTCTGCGTGTGTGTGCTCTCCGCAAATGCCTCGGCACATCCTCAGGATCCCTCCCTCTGGGCTACAGAGCTGAGGAAACTGTTAGCAAACTCTTCATATTCTCTCATGGGCTGGAGCCAAAACCATTTGTTTTTTGCCTGGAGGCTTCTCTCTTCCCACAGGAGACCCGGCCTTGCATTTTTCCATTGTGGAACGGGAACGGGTCCCACGTTCATCCCTGCTGCTACCAAAGCTGGGGGGAGGACAGCAGGGGAGCTTCTGGCCTGGCCTGCTCTGAAAAGCTCCCAGCACCTAACCTGACTGTAGTTATGGTCACCTCTGCTTGTGAGGTTCCCAGGGTCCCCAGGGCTGGGCTGTTTTCACTCCATGACACTGAAAATCCAAAGATGTGCTAAGGACAGCAAAGCTCTTCTGGCTTTCTCCCTAACAGGGCAGCCACAGCTGTGTGAATCCCCACCTCCACGTTTCTGGCTCTGCTGGGGTTTCACCCCCTTCCAAGCTAGGGAAGGCCACATCTCTACAATAATGCAAGTGTTTTGTGCAGCAGATCCATCCTGGAACAGGAACCCAGCATGGCAGGAGCTCCACCAGACCTTGGCTGGCAGTGGGGCCATGCTGGGAGCTCTGTGGCTCTGATCAGCTGTGTGTGCCTGCTCCACAGGGCTCTGGGGCTCATGGCTGGCATGCTGTTTGGAGGTAGAAACAGCTGATTTTTAGCCCTGTTTGACTTCAGGTTTGGGGGATGTGCCCTGGGGAGCATGGCTCAGGACTGATCCTGCCTGCCCATGGTGGTGTGGGAAGGGAGGGAGTTTTCCATTCCCTTCTTTGAAACCATGGCTTGGCCTCTGAGACTTATCTGCAGACCTGCTCCTGTGAGCCTTTAGCCTGCTCAGTGTGAAACCTCTCAGAGCAGTTGATAAAGGTTTCCTGGTGGGCAGGGCTGTGTGCCTGGGCTTTTCCCATGGGAGGATTCACTGATGGGGGCCAGGGAGGAGCTCAGCTTTTCCCCTCTGCTCCAAGTCCCTGCTCCATGGCTGTGTGCAGAAGCCCTGTGGCTGAGCAATAGGCATCTGGGACAAGGTGAGTAACAGTGGTCAGTGGAGATTCACACCCTTTTGGGCAACTTCCCTGAGGTCGGGAGGCCACTTTTCTCCCACTTGCTTATTCCTGACCTCAAAAATGAATGTTCTCATCTGAAAAGAGGTTCCTCCTGTCTTTCAGAGCAGCTCCAGTGAGAGACAGCAGCTTCATTGAGAAGATGAAGAAGACGGTAAGCTGCTGGTTCTGCCTCCACGGCGTGCTGGGAAGGTGGGGGAGCTCATGTCCATCCCAGTTTCCTCTGGAAACTGTCAGCAGGAGGATTGGATACAGACACATGGCTGCTGCAGAGAGGAAGGCTGTGTGAGCAGCCAGGAATAGCTCTCTTGGTCTGTGCCTGAGAGTTGTTCTTAGAGAAGAAATTAAAGTGAAAATTCAGTGGTGGAAAAAAATCATGTAATATGAGATCAAAGTCAGAAGGGAAATGGCAGACACTTTGAAGTCATTGGCTGGCAGTTATTTATCTGTGTGGTTGATTCCCAAACTGGCTGTGCAATGGGAATTGTGCACAGAACTGTCAGCTTTTGACTCTCCTGTTGTGGACACAAGAGGAAGCAAGGGCTGGATGAGTTTCCATTCTACTTCAAAGTCAAAGTAGCTGGCTTGCAGCAGAGCAGGAGCTCTGGTGCTTAGGCACTTGCCCAGAGCCTTTGGCAAGTTCTGCATTCTCATCCAGGGTGTTCCCTGTTTCCAGGAGTCACGCTGCAGCCTCGAAGTTGAGAATAAATCTGGAAAGTTTATTCTTTGCTTTGGGTTTTAGTCTGACCTGAATCTCCCCTCTGAGAGTGGCAAGAGTCATGTTCTCATTAACAGCTCAGCCCTGAGTTTTCTGCCAAGCTCTTGGAGTCCTGCTCAAGTGCAGACTCCTGCTTGCCTTCAGGTTGCAATCCAGGATTCCTGATCTCAGGCATTTCCTTTGTGCTTCATCCATGCATTTGCCAAATGACTAATCACCATTTAAAAGGGATTTTTCTTTCTCTGCAGGGCCGAAATATAGTGGTTTTCTATGGCTCCCAGACGGGCACAGCAGAGGAGTTTGCCAATCGCCTCGCCAAAGATGCCCATCGCTACGGCCTGCGGGGCATGGCAGCAGATCCAGAGGAGTATGACCTGGTAATTTAGCCCTGAGCAGCCTTGGGATAGTCACAACCTTTCAGTGCCCCCTAAAAAACCCCAATGACCCTGGCCAAGGCACAGTTGTGTCACTTAGGGGGGAAAAGATCAGCCTGAGAGATTCAGGTGTGGGTTTGGTACTTGCCATTCTACATTCTCCTGGTCCTTTAAAGCCTTGCATGGAAAATCCCATTGCTTTTCTTTCTGATGGAGCAGAAATATTGACTTGCAGTCCAGTGAGGGTGGTTTCCTTTATTTTCCCAGCCATTTGGGGTGGGTTTGGCCTTTCCCAACCCCTTCTGTAAACACGTGGTGCTGTTTGCACACCTACGCTGTGGGAATAGGAGCTGCCCAGCAGCCACAGTGTGGGATCCTTGAAGATTCCTCCTTTCCTCTGCTTGCAGTCAGACCTGAGTCGCCTCTCTGAGATTGACAAGTCCTTGGCAGTGTTCTGCATGGCCACCTATGGAGAGGGGGATCCCACAGATAATGCCCAGGATTTCTACGACTGGCTGCAGGAGGCTGATGCCGACCTGTCGGGTCTCCGGTTTGCAGTAAGTGTCCCCATTCCAGTTCTTGGGTTGCATTTGGGCAGGAAGGCCAAGAGCCCTCCAGAGTGGCTTGGGGAAAGGCCCAGCACGATGTCTGTGCCTTGTACACCTTGTCTGGGATGAGGTCCCTGCTGTCCTCCTGCCCAGGCTTTGTGGACACCAGCAAATGTACTTCTGGAGGCCTTGAATGCAAATGTCAAAGTTTGCTCTCCACTCCCTAAATCATCAGGGTTTCCTGGTATAAACAGCCCCAAACAGCCCTGCAGGCACTGAGTACAGGTTTGTAAATGAGCTACAGGCTGCTGCTGTTCTTCAGAAGCTAATTGAGCAGCCTGGGGCCAGATCTTCTCCCACAAATTAAATCACTTGGATTTAGTGTAGCTCTCTTCCAGTGCTGAGCTGAATAACTGGCTGAGAAACAACCACCTCACCTAAACCCTGGCCAAATTCCTTAGGCAGCATAATATTGCAAATGAGAGTAAAATCCTCTGGTGGAGATGTGAGGCTACTTTGTGTGAAGTGGTGAGCAAGGATTTCTTTACTGTGTGGTTTGTGGGAGGCCAAGGCCAGCAATGGGCCTCCAGGCAGTCCAGGTTCTTACTGGTCCCACAAGGAGATGTGCAGGAGTTCTTGGAAGTGTATCCAGGCTCAGGGGAGGTGCTGATGCCTCCTGACCACACACTCTCCAGGGATAGATTCTTACTGGAGAGCTGATGGGGGAGCTGGGAGAGGTCTCACTGTCTTTGTTCTTCATCCTTTGTGGGGTGATACCTGGCCAGAGGGTGTCAAATGGATGGGGAAAGTCCACCTCCTGCTTCTCAGTGCTCATGAGTGTTCCCTTCCAGGTGTTTGGGCTGGGGAACAAAACCTATGAGCACTTCAATGCCATGGGGAAGTACGTGGACAAGAGGCTGGAGGAGCTCGGAGCGCAGCGCATCTTCGAGCTGGGGCTGGGAGATGACGATGGCAAGTGAGTGCCTTGGGCTGAGGGGCTGCTCAGAGCTGGCTGAAAGCATCTTGGAAGGGACCTTGGCAGGGAATTGGCTCCACTACCAAGGCAGAAATAAGCTCCACAGGGCTTGTTGTGGGGTTGACATGTTTGTGAGTGTGTATGTCTGCTGTGTCTCCCACAATCAGCTCCCTGTGCACAGGGAGTGTCCTGAGGGATCCTGTGTCTGGGAAATCCCACCTCAACTTTAAATGTCCATGGGTGCAACTGGAGCAGGCTTTGCAGCCTCCTCTGCCTTTGCCCTGCTGCAGCCTTTGTGGATAAATTCATCCATCCCAGTTAGGGAGGCAGGTTAATCTCCTTGGGAGGTGTTTTATGGTGGGAGGCAGCAATTTTCCATCTTGGACAATGATATTTTCTTTTTTTTTTACCTCTCTGTGTTCATCTGAGCACCTTGGAACATTCCATCAACCTGTGGCTCTACCTCTAAGGTCTGCAGGGCCTTGTGGGAGGGGTATGACCTGTGTGGAAGGCTCTGAGCCTGGAAAAATAAGCAGTGCCATGGTGGAATACTGACCTTTTAGGAAGGTCCCCTCATGCCAGGGATGTACAACGGGGAGCTGAGTTTAAGTCTGAGCCTAAATAACAAAGCCTTCCTTGGCAGAGCTGGGGGAGGGAGGGGTGTCTGGTGTAGCAGCAGTTCCCCCTCAGTGCTCTGCAGGTGCTTTCCTGGTCATCTGTGGGCATGTGAGGTACCAGAGGTGCCTGGCTCTAAGGCAAATACCTCTTCCTACAGTGATGGGAGGAGGGCACAGGGATCTCAGGTGGCTTCTCTGGGAATGGGGCTGTGTTATTGACTCTCTTTTCTGCCCTGGTTAGCCTGGAAGAAGACTTCATCACCTGGAGAGAGCAGTTCTGGCCAGCAGTGTGTGAGCACTTCGGGGTGGAGGCTACAGGAGAAGAGTCCAGGTGGGTTTGGGAGCAGCTCCTCCTAGGTGTTAGTCTGGCCACCTTGACTGGTGGCTGTGCCATCAGCCCTGGGCGTGGGTTTGGGAGCAGCTCCTCCTAGGTGTTAGAGTCTGGCCACCTTGACTGGAGGCTGTGCCATCAGCCCTGGGTTGCTGTTCCTTTCCTCTGCACTGCCTTCCCTTCCAGACTCAAGTATAGCAGTGAGTGAAGTATAGCAGTGGGTGGGGCTGTTTGGCCTGAGCCTGTCCTGGTGTGAGTCTGAGCCCCGCTCTGGATTCCTGTTCTGAGTGGGGAGATGATGGCTTTGGTTCCTTTGGGACTGGCTTTGCTGGATTTGGGGCTCCAGGGAGGCTGAGGGTTGTCCTTGCTTTGGGCTTTCTGCAGAGTCTGCCTGCTCCCTCATGTCTCCAGAGGGGCAAAGGGGTGGAATTTGCATTTGTTTTTGAGCTGCAGCAAATCCAGCAGAGGAGATGATGGTTCCAGCTGTACCCTGTGGGATCAGTTTAACTTTTTTCTCTTTTCTCTCCCCCAGCATCCGGCAGTACGAGCTGGTGGTGCACACAGATGTGAACATGAACAAAGTCTACACAGGGGAGATGGGCAGACTCAAGAGCTACGAGAACCAGAAGCCGTGAGTGCCAAGCCCCCTGGGCAGGCTGTACCTGGGGCAGCCCTTGGCTGGTGGCTCCTTGCTGTTTGTAACAGCACCTGCTGTGCAGGCAGTGCCACTCCTGCAGCACAGCAGGTCTCTGCCCGAGAGAAATGGGCTCAGAGCTGCACTGGGACTCTGAGATTCCCCAATTAATGAATCATTCGTGGTGAGGAGATGGCTGTGCTCACGTGTGCTGTTTGGCTGGTACATCCACAGCATCTCTCCTGAGCCTTTCCTTGCCTGCAGTGGCCAATGCATGATGCCTGCTGGCAGTGTTGCTGGGGGGAAATGAGCTTTAAACATTAATTCCAGCCTGAAATATTTCTTTGAAATGTGACAGTGCCTCCAATCCAGTTCTGTCATGTGTCCTTAATGGGACAGAAGCTGTTGACTGCTAGGCTGTGCAGAGAAGGAAAAGGATCTGTTTTCTGTGCCAGCGTGGGGAGCAGCAGGGTCATGATGTGTTTCTGTTCCAGTGTGGGGAGCAGCAGGATCATGATCTGTTTCTGTGCCAGTGTGGGGAACAGCAGATTGTAAATTGGTCTGTGCTGTGGTGCAGTGTGCTTTGGAACAGGAACCCAATCATGGGAGCTGCTCTGGAGTCAGAGGGAGCATGCCTGGGTACAGGGAGCTCCATGAGCCTGCAGGAGGGAATCCCTGGACACCTTTGTGTTTCCCTGCAGCCCGTTTGATGCCAAGAACCCCTTCCTGGCTCAGGTCACGGAGAACCGCAAGCTGAACGAGGGTGGGGAGAGACACTTGATGCACCTGGAGCTGGATATCTCCAATTCCAAAATCAGGTACTTCCCTGGGGGAGACTGCTCCTCTGTTTTGTCAGCAGCAAAGAACAAGGGTGTGGCACCAGCCTCATGCAGCACCTAGGAGGGGACCTTGCTCCTTAACACTGCCCCTTTGGACTTCTGTACCAGGTACCCCCTGTCAGGACTTGCTCCCAGCTCTTGCACTGCTTTGGGTCCATCCCATCCCACATCCCTGTCCTACCTGAGCATTCCCAGTTGCAGGAATTCTCTAGAAGTCACTCAGTAAATGAGAGGGCAGCTGAGCTGTGGGAGAAGTATTGCTCTTGCCTGTATTTGCTTGGTTTAGATGCAGGAATTCTCTAGAAGTCACTCAGTAAATGAGAGGGCAGCTGAGCTGTGAGAGAAGGGAGAGCTGAGGATTGCTCTTGCCTGTATTTGCCTGGTTTAGGTCTATGAGCATAGGGGGAATAAAGCCCTGTTCTTAGAACCCTCTCAGTGGCTTGAATTAATTAAATTGTTAGGAAGTCATGAATCCAGGTGGCTTAACATAGCCACTGCAGAGGTTTTGAGGAGCTTTGCTCTGTTCTATTGGGAAATTGACCTGTCCCTGCTGGAATTCTGGCAAAACTGCTGTTAACCTGGGAGATGCCTTGTAAAAACCCTGGGAAACCATTGTCCCACAATGTCACTGCTGCTGTCACTGCTGGCTCTGTGGATCCTGATGGTGCAGGTCCTGTGCATCAGACCTCAGTGCTGTCCTGCTGCCTCTTGCACCAGCCCCCTTGTCTTCTGGCTGAGCTGCTGGGGGTGGTTGAGGAGTGGTGCAGGTGTTCCATGTGCTCTCCTGCTGCTCTGTGCCAGGTATGAGTCTGGGGACCACGTGGCTGTGTACCCAGCCAACGACTCCTCCCTGGTGAACCAGATTGGTGAGATCCTGGCCACGGACCTGGACACTGTCATGTCCCTAAACAACTTGGATGGTGAGTAGGGATGACCCCTGAGGGTCTCCAGTTCTCCAGCTGTGGCCTCTGTCCTTCACCCTCAGATCCCATGGGGCACCTCCAGATGTGCCACACCCCTCTCAGTGTTGTGCTGTTTTAGCAGGGGCTCAGAGCCTGTGTGCTGAGATCAGCTGAAGTGGGTCACTTGTGAAATGTGCTTGGTGAGCCCATTCAACAACAAATTATGTAACAGCACACTCCTGATTACAGAGCATCAGCCCACCAGAGCATCCTTCAGCAGCCCTGGAGCCCCTCAGGGCCCTGAGTGTATGAGATGCTCTTATTCAGTCCTGGGAGGAGGCACAGGCTTGGGGACTGAACTGCCAGCAGGGAGCACTTGTGCTGATCCAAAGAGCTCCTCCTGGGTAGCATTCCCAGCAGAGCCAGCCTCTGGCAGGGGGAGATGGCAGCTGCTGCCCATCACAGTCCTGGAGCAGCACAGCCAGACCTGGGCAGCAGCTGTGCTGGCCCAGAAGCCTGAGAGAGCTCCTGGTTCCTAGAGACAAAGTGGATTTAAGGCACTGCTGGAGCCTGTGGCTTCCCGTGCAGTGTCCTGTGCTGTCATTCCTGTCCCTTATGGACCTCTCAAGGCTGAACGGAATGGCTCCAGCCTTGACTGCTGGCACAGCTGTACGTGGCTGACAGAGCCTAAGGACACTCTTGAGGCCAGATCTGATGGAGGTGTAAGTGCCTGAGGCCAAATTAGCTGTGGAGGGCAGCCCCCTGCTTAGCTTGGGGGTTTGCTGGACTGTGCGTGCACATTTCAGGGCAGGGAGCCCTTGGGGAGCACAGGGTGTTGTTTTTGCTGCTAAACTTTCAGGCAGCATCTATGAAACACAAAATGGGCTACTGGCAGATGGAGCTGCCTGGGGAGGGTGGTGATTCAGTGTAGAGCTGGGGCTCTCTCCACAGGCTGCTCTCTCCTCCCTGAAACCCACTGTGCTCTTGTCTCCAGCCCTCACCGTGTGTGTAGCAGCCGGCACAAAACCTCTGAACACAACAGCCTGAGGTGGATGATTTTAAATTTTCCTTTCTCTCCCTCTTCTCCAGAGGAATCCAACAAGAAGCATCCCTTCCCCTGCCCCACGTCGTACCGCACAGCCCTGACCTACTACCTGGACATCACCAACCCTCCCCGCACCAACGTCCTCTACGAGCTGGCCCAGTACGCCTCGGACGCCGGCGAGCAGGAGCGCCTCCGCAAAATGGCCTCGTCTGCTGCTGAGGGCAAGGTGGGAGCCTGCCCTTCCCCCTGGGCTGGGGGATGCCCAAAAAGCACCCAGAGAGCCGAGGGGGTGTTGGCCCGCCCTTGTGATGCCTGTGCTCTCCTTGCCCGCAGGCGCTGTACCTCAGCTGGGTGGTGGAGGCCCGCAGGAACATCCTGGCCATCCTGCAGGACATGCCCTCCCTGCGCCCCCCCATCGACCACCTCTGCGAGCTCCTGCCCCGCCTGCAGGCCCGCTACTACTCCATTGCCTCCTCCTCCAAGGTGGGTGTGCTTCCAGCAGGGAACGTGGCTGTGGAGGGACCTCTTCAGCTGCAGCTCCCCTCAGCTGGGAGCTGGGCATGGGGGGCTTCTCCTGGTGCCATTTGCTGTGAGAGGGGCAGATTTAGTGATCTCCATGCATGGAGTTAGCCCAGGTTCCCACAGGGTCTGTGGACAGTGCTGTGCTGATACCACCACACTCTCTGGAGCCCTGCTCCTCTTTGCCTGGCAAGGTGGCATTTTAGGGGCTGGTCAAAAGTCCCTCTTGGCAACCTCCAGGGAAGCTCAGCGGTCCCATGATGAGTTGAGGACAGAAGCCCCGTGAGGAGCACACAGGGAGGAATAGCTGTCCCAAGGTTAACATGAGGCTAAACTTCTCCCACATTCCTGAGCACAAGGAAGCAGCGTGGGGTTGCTGGGGCTCCTCCTCTGCCTGGTTCCAGCATCTCTTCCCTGCAGGTCCATCCCAACTCCATCCACATCTGTGCCGTGGCGGTGGAGTACGAGACCAAGACGGGCCGCCTGAACAAAGGGGTGGCCACCAACTGGCTGAGGGGCAAGGCGCCTGCCCGGGAGGGGAGCGGCTCCCTGGTGCCCATGTACGTGCGCAAGTCGCAGTTCCGGCTGCCCTTCAAGCCCAGCACGCCCGTGATCATGATCGGGCCGGGCACCGGCATCGCCCCCTTCATCGGCTTCATCCAGGAGCGCGCCTGGCTCAAGCAGCAGGGTGAGGGCCAGGGGCTGGGGCTGCTGCAGGGCTCTGTGGGGGCACTTGGTGCCTCCTTTGCTGCTCCTGTTGCTGGTGGGCCCAGCCAAAAGCAGAGTGCTGGGGCGGGGTGAACGGGGCTGAGCGGTTTTGTTCACACAAGGGTTCTTTGTCCTTTGTCCTTCTCTTGGCCACAGAGGGTGTTTGGGGGTGGACAGACCTGGGGCACTTCTCTGACCTCTGCCACCACCACACCTCCAAATAATCAGTCTGGCCACTCAGACTTGATTCTAAAGCTTGTGGGCACTACTGAGAATCAGTCCTGAGCTTCCCCTTGTAACCAGCAACCATCGTGCTGCTCTGCAAGCCCAGGGTGGGGGAGAGCACAGGCTGGGGGTGTCAGGACAAGGGGAGGTTGTGAAGGGGCAGGGCAGGGGCTGGCAGGGCCCAGCTGATGGGGGCTGTGTGACCCTGCAGGCAAGGAGGTGGGTGAGACAGTGCTTTACTACGGCTGCCGCCGCGAGCACGAGGACTACCTGTACCGGGAGGAGCTGGCCCGCTTCCAGAAGGAGGGAGCCCTCACCCAGCTCAACGTGGCCTTCTCCAGGGACCAGGCTGAGAAGGTACCACACTGTTCCTGCTGCCAGCTGCCCACCATCACTCTCGTGGCAGGCGGGAGCACCCAGCACTTGCCCTGTCTCCCAGAGCCATGAGCACAGCCTTGCTTTCCCTCCCTCTCCAAGTCTGTGGTGTGGGGGCTCTGCTCCTCTCTCCTCACTCCCACCTTGTTTCCTGCCAGGTTTATGTCCAGCACTTACTGAAGAAGAACAAGGAGAACGTCTGGAAGCTGGTTAATGAGGGGATGGCTCACATCTATGTGTGTGGGTAAGCTGGGGGCAGGATGGGGATTTGGGGGCAATTCTCAGGAAAAGGAGCGTGACTCAGTTTCCCCAGCTGTGCATTACAAGCCCTGGGAGGGTCATGCTGTCCTGGTTCAGAGGAGGGCAGGGGCTGGGCTGTGTGTGTCCAGTGGGAGGTGGCAGGGCTCTGAGGCTGTGCTCTGGTGTCTCACTCACCCCTGTTTGCAGCGACGCCCGGAACATGGCCCGGGACGTGCAGAACACCTTCTACGAGATCGTGTCCGAGTTTGGGAACATGAGCCAGCCCCAGGCCGTGGACTATGTAAAGAAACTGATGACAAAGGGCCGCTACTCCCTGGATGTGTGGAGCTAAGAGCGGGGCTGGCGGGGCCGGGGGGAGATCAGGTCCCCAGGCGTGGGCCAGGGGAGCTGGCAGGTGCCTGCTCGCCCACTGCTCTGGGTGACGGTGTCGTCCCCAGCCCACGGCTACCCCGGTGTCACTCCCAACCCTTCCTGGGCCTCTGCAGCCCCAGCGGGTGGAAAGGGTTGAGAGGGGCAGGGGGGTAGCTCAGGCTGCTGTCCAGGACCTGCGGTGTCACCGGCACCTCAGGGTGCACCCCGTGGCACCAGCATTTGCCTTGAGGCCAGGGACATCAGGGACACAGCCACTGTGGGGCACGAGGGACAGACACTGCCAGGGAGGCCTTCCCTGGACACCAGGTGTTGCCTTATCCCCGGGGTGGAGCCCACCCTGGCCTGCAGGGGCAGCAGAGGGGTGCAGGGGCTGTGCTGGGGCTGGGATTGCAGCTTTGCCTCCCTCCTGCCACCCCTGTTTGCCCAGCTCTGGGATGTGGGGCTGGCAGCTGGCTCTGGGCACAGAGCTGTGCCGTGGCCCCAGCAGCAGATCCTGCTCCATTCCTGCTGCCTGCCCTCGCTCCAGCACCAGCAGGAAGCTCCTCTCCCTGTGGATGAATCAGGATTGGGAGGTGGGGTCTCAGCCGTGGGGGCCCTGCTTGCTCCCCTGAGCCCAGCCCCTCCCTCACACCATGTATGGTCATTTTTTAAATACGGTTTTTATTTTGAACATTGTGATTTAAGCATGGAAAAAAAAAAACAAAACAAAAAAACCCCCAAAAAAACAACAACAGAAACCCGAGACTTCCAGGCTGTCCAATGATTGTAAATTATTTAAATACATTTGCCCTTGGAATAAAAATCCTGTGTCTGGAGTTTGCTTCCTCCATTCTCTCTGCTCAGCCAGAGGGAAGAAGGAGGCAGGAGGAGCAATGGATGATAACCAGGAGGAAATTTGGGGATGTGGTGGCAGCTCTGGGTAGCCCTTACCCTGAGTGCTGGGTTGTGGGGGGAGGGAGGATGGCAGTGGGGGGCTCTGGACTGGGGTGCAGCTGTGCCCAACCTGCTCTTTGGTTCTTCCAGAGCTCCCGGTGCTGGTACAGCTGGTGCAGGGTGTCTGTTCCCCACCTCCAGGGACACTGAGGTTCTGCTGGTGGCCACAGCCTGGGATGCCATGGGAGGGAGCACCCCCCGCAGCTCAGGCTGGTGGAAGGGCACAGGGAGATGACTTTTCCTAAAATCATGGGCTCATTTAGGCTGGGAAGCCCCTCCAAACCATCGAGTCCAACCCTTGACCCAGCAGTACCAAACCCACCACTCAACCATGTCCCCAGCTGCCACATCTACATGGCTTTTAAATCCCTGTAGGGCTGGTGACTCCACAGCTGCTCTGGGCAGCCTCTGTCAGGGCTAGACAACCCTTTTTTGTGAAGACATCTATCTAAAGCTCCCCTGGTGAAACCTGAGGCTGTTTCCTCTTGTCCTGTTGTAACAAATGTCCTACTGCCCCCCACCTCCACCCTCCTTTCAGGGAGGCTGTGTCAGGACCCCCCTTCCTGCTGACCCAAAGCCACAGAGCAGAGTGTGGGAGCAGATCCCAGAGTGTCCCGGTGCCCCAGGGCAGCTCCTTCCCTTTATTTTCACACCTGCAGCCTCAGGAGCTGCACAGCCCCAGCTCCTGCTCCCACCCTCCCGTGCCCCAGCCCCCCCTTCCCTGTGGATTGAAGGCGAGGGAGGAGCTGGGCTGGGATCAGGGCTGTGCACAGCCCCAGCTCCTCAACACCAGGGGCTGCAGGGCTGGGGGGAAGGGGGAGCCCCAGCACCCCAGGAGCTGTGGGAGGCAGTCCCTGGATGCTGCCCTGTCCCAGTGAGGAGCACCAGCAGCCAGGGAACATCCCAGTGAGAGGGAGGGGAGCGGCTGGCCCAAGCACCCTGCTGGCTGGGTGTGGAAGGCAGCCAGGACAGGAGGTGCAGGCTGCTCCTGCCTCCAGGTGGGTGACTCCAGCACGGACCCAGCCCTGTGCTGAGCACGTGGACTGTCCAGGAGCAGGCCCCAGGCTCTGTCCCACACCCAGGCCTCCAAGGAATGGCAAGAGACACCAGAGTCCGGACGGAATTGAGGAGATGGGGATTGGGGATGGAGCCAGAGGGCAGAAACAGTCCAGGCCCCCACAGTGCCCCACTTCAGTTCTCCTTCGTGTCCTGGTTCTTGTTCTGAATCTTCTGGTGCACGACACGGAGGGTGGTGAAGAAGTTGCCCAGGAAGAGGATGGAGAAGGGGAGGCCGCACATGAGGACCTGTGGGGGGAGAGGATGGAGTGAGGGAGAGGATGGAGTGAGAGGCCCTGCCTGGGCCCCCCGCCAGGGCCCCCCGGGAGCTCCTTACCTGCCACTCCTTGCACTCGGGGTGCTGCAGCATGCGGAACAGGGTGATGGCGTTGTAGAGCTGCCAGAACTGCAGGAGAGGAGACTGAGGGCAGCTGCTGCTGCTTCCAGAGGCTCAGCCCCAGGCTGGAGCCTGTCCCTCTGGGTATGAACCCCACACCGAGGGAACAGGGTGATGGCGTTGTAGAGCTGCCAGAACTGCAGGAGAGGAGACTGAGGGCAGCTGCTGCTGCTTCCAGAGGCTCAGCCCCAGGCTGGAGCCTGTCCAGCTGCTCCCTCTGGGTATGAACCCCACACCGACCCCGTGTGGGGCAGTGAAACCCATCCAGGCTCAGGGACAGAGGGCTCGTTCCCAGAGGAGCCCAGCTGGGACATCCCCCCTGTTTGAGGCCAGCTGGAGCCCAGGGGCCTCAGGGAGCCTCAGAGCAGCCTTTGTCCACCAGCCTCAATGACCCAACTGAGGAAGGCTCGATCCTTGCAGCAGCAGCTCAAAGCTGGAGCTCAGGAGGGCTTTGGAAAGGCTTTGGAAGGGTTCTCAGCACAGCACCCAGCAGAACCACCCCAGCCCCTCCCCACCTCCCTTCCCCAGTCGTGCTGGGTGCTTTGGAGGGAGAGGCTCAGCACTTGTTGGAAGCACTTCCCTGCCCCAAGCATCCACATCACATGGCTGTGGCAGCCTGTGGGCTCTGTGCCATCTCCAGGCCACCGAGCACAGCTGGGAATGTGGCACATCCCACTCCCACCCGAGGCTCTGGCATCTTGCAAGGAACAGGGCAGCCTCACCTGCCCAAAGAAGAGGAAGGGAAGCAGGAACGTGAGGCCTCTCCACATCCAGGACTGGAAGCCCTCTGCAAAGGATGAAGGTTTCTGTGAGAACCTGGAATGGGCTGGGGAGGGGATGGAGCCCAGGGGAGGCTCAGTGCCCACAGTGCCTGGCTGAGCAGCTCCTGCCATTCCAGCCTCACTGTGGGCACTGGCAGGGGACAGTGGCAGGGACCCCTGATCCAACACAGGGCTCTGGGCTCCAGTGCAGCTGGCCCTCAGCCCCTGCCCTCGGTGTCACAGGGGCTGGGGAGGTGACAGCCCACAGTGCCTGGGGTTTGGAGGGATGTGTCATGTCTGAAGGAGCTTCTGGGCAAACCTGGGATGCCCAGAGCCACATCCACTGCCACCTCATATCCTGAAGGAGCCAGCTGTGGGCTGGTGGTCCCAGCAGAGCAGGACAATCATCCTGTGGGTCCTGTGGGGTGGTGCTGCCCACAGGAGATGCTGCTCTGGGAGCTTTGGTTTCACTTAGAGCTTTCACTGTTGCTGCCACTGCTGAAAGTGACCTCAAATCAAAGTGTCACCATTTCCTTCAGTAGAACCCACAGCTCCCAGTGAGCTGAGCACCAGCCTGAGGTCACCAGCAGGGGGAAATCCCACTCACCCACAGTCAGGTCCATGTTGTGCCTCTCTCCCAGCGCTCGCAGCCGGTACAGGCACCCACTCTGGTAGTAATACTGCAGGAACTGCACAAAGCCTGCAGGGAGAGCAGGGCTGCTTCAGGAGCTGCCCAGGGATCACCTTCCAGCCTCAGCACCATCCTCCCAGGCCAAGGGAACTGCCAGGTGAGCTGAGAGCTGCAGCCAGGTCTCCATGTGCTGCAGAGCTCTGCAGGCACTCTCAGCACCCGGGGGTCAGTCCCTGTCCCAGCACTTACTCTGGTACATGGAGAAGGAGAGAAACTGGTTCCTGAACATCTGGTACATGAGCCCATCTGGCCTGTGGAGAGACAGTGCTGGCTGGGGCACGTGGGGCTGGGAGGGGACAGCCAGCCCTGCCTGTCCCACAGCCCAGGCAGCCCCACCATGGGACAGGGGACACAGACTCACCACGTCAGCATGACACCTGAGAGGAAGGTGGAGATGTAGTGATGGAAAACCCACCAGCCTTTGATCCTGGAGGGCAGACACAGAGAAGCACTGTCACATCAGCAGCCTGCAGAGTGGAGCAGCCCAGCCCCAGCCAGCCCAGAGCTCCCAGGGCTGTTGGGAAATGCCTCAGAGCAGGACGCAGGGCCTCGGGGCAGGGCAGCACCGGGGCCCTTCCAGCTCCACCTTCCCACCGCCCCCGCTCGGGAGGATCCTGCTGCACTCCCAGCAGGGTTTGCCACAGCCTGAGTGGGAGGGAGCTGCTGCCCCAGCCCTGCAGAGGAGCCAGCCCCTGCCCGGGCCCGGGGCACTCACTTGGAGCCGTTGTTGATGAGGATGCTCTCGCGGATGGTGAGGGTGCAGTAGTACCACACCAGGAGGAAGTTGAAGACGGCGTCTGTCACCCTGGGTCACACAGAGCAGGTGTCAAGGCACGGTGACAGCCCGAGGGACACCCCCAAGGGAAGGGAGCTGCTCCCTCTCGGGTTTCCTGCTGCCAGGATGACTGAGAGTCCCTTTTTCCAGCCCGACAGCCAAAGAAAGAGTTGGGATTCTTCGGCTCTGGTTCACAAGGTTGTTTAGTATCTATTATCTAAAATATGTTCTCTCAGACCCGCAGAGGTCTGATCTGCAGGTCTGTCAAGGGCACGCTGGCTGCCCCATGGCTGGTGTCTACATTTTATACTATGAGTTACATATACTTTATTTGTCATTATTTCCCAATACCTATCACTTATGTTAGACTGTCTCCTTCTACTTAAGGCCAATCTAAATGTGCCATCATCACCCAGAAGATGGAGGCTAGGAAGAAGAAGGAAGAAGCATGGGACAACGCCCATGTCCCTCCATCTTGCCTCCTACACCCCCTATAACATCCCCAAAACTCCATTTTTCACCCGGTGATTAATTCAGTATTACTCAAACTTCTGTGAGTTGTGATTCTTCATACAAGGTTGGTAATTTGCTCCATGGGTTAAGATCAAAATCCCAAGTGTCTTTGGTGTCCTGCCAGAACTCCCCGGCCCCCTGCCCAGGTCTGGAGCCATCCAGGGCAGCCAGAGGGATGTCCTGGGTTCCAACTGCTCCCCCTGCCCACCACGGCCATGCAGCCACAAAGGCCACCCCACCTCCAGGGGCTTCAGCAGGATCTCCTGTTCAGCTCTGGATATTCCAGGATGGGAGAGAAGGGCAGGGGGGCTCTGGGAGGAATCTCTGCCCTGCACCAAGCCAGACTCACCTGGAGTTGAGGAGGAACCGACAGGAGAAGGAGACAATGAGGAGGATGATGGTGAGGTAGAGCTTGAACTTCTCGTACTCATCTTTATATGCAAACCTGCAGGGAAGCACAAGGACAGGCTTGGAGCGAGGGGCTGCTGGAAATCTGTGTCCTCCCATCCCATCTGGCTGGGAAAAGTGATGTTCTGTTGGGAACCTCTGGAGACACTCAGGAAGAACCTTGCCTTGGGGGTATTTCTGAGAACAGGGCACACCAGTCTGCTTCCACACAGCTGGGACACATCTGGGCACCCCAAACCACCCCAGCCTGGGGGGTGACCCTGGTGGGGGAAATGGGCAGACTGGAATGTGCACACATCTCCAGGGGGAGGACTGGGGAACAGAGGGAGAGGGGAGTGGCCCCTGGCTGGGCATCTCTGGCAAGGCAAAGGCTCTGAGGGGCCAAAACCAACTTCTGGTGCTCCCCAAGGGAAGAGGAGGGGACCAGCCACTGTCTGTCTTTCCTGCAAGTTCCTAATACAGTGGAAACAGAGACATGGCTTCTGTAGAGGATCCCATTAACTTTTCAGAACTAATGGTCCAGCCCAGCCCAGCAGCAGGAATGTGAGGGGGAGCCAAGGATTTGATTCTTAGGAAATGATGCAGAAAACAGCTCAGGAAGGGAATCTACACCAGGTGAGCCAAGCCAGCCCCGTGTCTGCCTGGGAGCAGCTGTTGCTTCTGGTGCCAAGGGGATGCCAAGCCAGGAAAATGAGAGGAGCAGCGAGGAGGGGCCGTACTTGGCCTGTTTGCTGAGCAGTGTCACGTTCACATTGCCGAGCACCAGACTCAGGTACAACCTGGGGAGAGAGCAGAGCGTTAGGACAAGGGCCTGCCTGTGGAGCTGTCCCCTCCTGTGCCACCAGGGATGAGCCCCCAGGTGCTTCCACTCGGAGCTGGCAGGCACAGACCCTCTGGATCCCCTCCCACGGGCAGGGGGACGGGTGGGGGAGCACACCCCACCTCCCACAGGCACTGGGGTGTTCACCAGGGCTTCCCTCGGGCACAACCACTGTACAGGGGTGGGTGATGGCCATGAGCAGGCCATGAGTGAGGGGCAGCACTGCTGGCTCCTGCCCAGGTGTCCTTGGGGAGCCCAAGTGGAGCAGGACAGCTGTGACACCGCTGGGTGCAGGGTGACAGCTCTGGGGTGTGTGCTGCAGCCTTCCAGCCACAGGGATGTGGAGGCTGGCCCTGGTGACCCTCCCAGAGCCGAGGTGCCTTCTCACCCGTTCTTCTTTGGCAGATAGGCCTCCATCTCAAAGAACACGTTCTGCCTCTCTTTAATCAGGCTCTGGGTCTCTTGGATGGATGCTTCCTGCTCGGGAGTCGCCTGGCCTTTGCATCTGGGGAGCAAACACAGGCACTGGCACCAGGAGAGCCTCTGTGACATGACCAGCACGTGCTGGCACTCCACAAGTGACTGACTGGGGCAAGGACACCCCAAGGACAGGGAAGATGGATGGGAGGCAAGTCCACAACTCCATCTGCAGGGCGAGCTCCTCTGTCAGTGATGTTGCTCGAGAAGGGAGCAAGGTGAGGCCAGATGGGTCTCTCACCCTTAGGAGGGATGGGGAGAGCTGTGTGCAGGAGGGGAGCAGTTCATGGTACCCACAAAACCCCTGAACTGCAAACAAGGCACAGGAGAGGGGGGCTGGGGAAGAGCAGCCTCCCCACAGCCCCTGGCTGCAGAGAGGTTTGCATCTGAGGCGTGAGGGGGCCTCAGCAGCCCTGTCCGTGCTGCTCTCCCCCCCTGCTGTCACAGAGCACAAGTGTCACTCACTTTTTGAGGGAGAGTGACAGCTCCTTCAGCCGCTTCTTCTGCCTGGCGATGGAGCTGGAGATGCCATCCTGCAGCTTGGTCAGCTCCTCGAGTTTCTGCTTGTACAGCCTGTGGTTGTCCTGGGAAGGAGAGACCAGCATGTGTTAGAGCTGCCTGCCCAGACACCCCTGTCCTTGGGCCCTCTGTGATGCTTTTGTTAAAAAATGTCCTTAATTTCACCCGCGCTGCTGCTGGGTGAGAGATGGGGTGGCTGCAGAAGGCCACATGTGTTTGGGGACAGCCTGCAGCCAGCCCTGCTTCCACGGGGATGCCCAGCCCCAGTCCCAAGCAGGCTATCCACAGGATATTCCTGTGCTCAGGACACCCACGGCAGACAGGAAAGCCTTGGGAATGAACACGGGGTGGGCCAGGGTACAGCTGTGGTACCAGTGGACAGGATGAGCAGCTCTTTGTGCCCCCAGGTCTCCCAGCTCGGGGCTCTGGGGCTCCACCTGAGCATCCCTGGGGAGCTGCAAGGAGCCTGGCCGTGAGCTGGACAAAGGGGAAGGGCTCCCAGCAGGGCTGCAGCCAAGTGCCCGTAACCCAGCCACACCTGGACGAGCCTGGGTGCATTTCTCCACTATTTTTAGTAGGGAAAGGAGGGAGCTGCTGGATCAATGCTGCTGCTGCTTGTCCAGCAGGAGAACAGCCTGACCTCGGCCACAGCAGCCTGAGTGCCACCTCCACACGCTGTTTCACACAACCCTTGGACTAGACCTTGGCACAAACAAGTTCTAACCTCTGCAGCTCTTATCAACCACTTGATCGCCAGATCTTAAAAGTTGTTCCCAAAGGAGAAAGGTGAAACCAAGAGCACAGGAGAGAAACCTTCTCCCTCTGGTGACAAACAGTGGCAAGGAGGGAACAGATCCCAGATAGTCCCGGTTCCACAGCAGTGATTTATGCCCCTGATTTATCCCAGGACATTCCCTGCTTGACCATCCAGCTTTCCTGCTGCCACCTAGAGTCACCTCCTCCTGGCTCTGGAGTGAAGTGTGAGCTTTTGTGACAAGTCCTTAGCCGTGCCAGCACGGGAGAGCCTGGGCGAGGAGCGAGGGCGGGAGGAGTGTCCGGAGGGAAGCGCCGGCGCTGAGCGGCCGCACTCAGGGCTCCAAGTGGGCGACCCGGGACATGCACGCAACCCCTATGGAGCAAGAGGAGGTTTCTCAAAGCCTCCCTTGCCCCAGATCTGGGCACAGCAGCGACGTGCCCGCAGCGACATCCGCTTCACCCCGCTCGGGGGGGAAGGACGGGCAGAGGGAGCGGGCGCAGCGCTCCGAGTGACCCGAGCGGCGGCGGGGGGCGGCGGCCAGCCTTCCCCGGGGCGGCCCAGGGCGAGCTGCACCGTGCCCGCTCCTCCGGGGGGATTACGGAGCGCTGGGAGCAGCTCCGGCAGCGGTCACCTTCCCGGCGGTGGCGGGGCTGAGGCGCTCCGGAGCGCGGCTCTGCTGTCCCCGCGGGGCCGGCCGCGCTCGCAGGAGCGATCGGAGCCCGGCAGCATCCGCGCACCTCGGTGGCCGTGCCACGCCGGGCACCGCCGCTGCCTGCCACGGGAACCGGCACAGCCGAGTGTCCGCCACGGCCGCGGCGGGCCGGGCACCGCACCGGGCACCGCACCGGGCACCCCGCTCCGCCCGCTGCTCTGCCCCGAGCACCCGGCTCGGACCCCACGGGGGAAGCGCCCGGAGCGCGGAGCCCGCGCCCGCCGGGGATGCTGCCGGGGTGCCGGCGGCCGCGGCGCTGCCCCGGGCCCGGGGGTACCTGGATGCGCTGGTAGCCGTCCTGCAGCTCCTCCCACTCGCGCAGGCACTCGGCGAGCGAGGCGCCCCAGGCCATGGCGGCGATGGCGGCCCCGGCCCGGCCCGGCCCGCGGCGACGGGCGGCGCTGGCCACGCCCCCTTCCGGACACGCCCCGGGGCGGGGCCGGGGGCGGGGCCTCCTTCAGCCCGGGTGTTCCTGTGAAGGGAGCCGGGAAAAGGAGAAGAGCCATCCAGGTGAGAAATTCCCTGGAAATGAGGGATTCCCTGGAAAATGAGAGATTCCCTGGAAAATGAGAAATGCCCTGGAAATGAGAAACGCCCTACAAAATGAGAAATTCCCTGGAAAATGAGAGATTCCTTGGAAAATGAGAGATTCCCTGGAAAATGAGAAATTCCCTGGGAAATGAGAAATGCCCTACAAAATGAGAAATGCCCTGCAAAATGAGAAATTCCCTGGAAAATGAGAAATGCCCTGGAAATGAGAAACGCCCTAGAAAATGAGAAATTCCCTGGAAAATGAGAAATTCCCTGAAAATGAGAAATGCCCTGGAAATGAGAGATTCCCTGCGAAATGAGAAATGCCCTGTAAAACGGGAGACTCCCCGGGATCGCAGTGGTCGCTGCAGCAGGGCTGTGTGCGCGGCTCCCGGCCCTGCCCCCGTGTCACAGTGAGAAACGCAATCCCAACAACCCCAAACACAGAGTGCTGCAGAGCCGGGGGGGGTTTCTGCCGGGTTTTATTCTGTAATAAACTGGGAGTGCTGTAAGGGAGAGCCCGGTGCTGATCCAGGTGCTGGTCGAGGTTTCGTGTGCCAGCACTGAGGGTTTACAGTCACCACCTCTGCCCAGAGGTTGGGTTGTAGGATTGGAAGGCAGCAAAGCAGCAAATGGGAAGGGTGGAATTGTCAACAATCCAGCCAGCGAGTCTGTGAGAGACTGTGGTGGCTGGGAAGGCACTCACAGGGCACAGGGACTTCTGAAACAGGGAAATTCTGTCCTCACCTCTCCGGGCTGGAAGTGGGCACTGTCAGACTCTCAATTTACTATTCCAGCCCACGGGTAACAAACCTTTCCAGAGATAACCCTCCTGACTGCCCCACAGCTGTGGCTACAATCCCCTTTGCTCACCAAAGAGCCAGCTGTGTCTGATGGGCCAATCCTGCAGGACCTGCATTCCCAAACTTCCACCTCCTCCAGCACAGCTGAGCTCCCCGGGAAGCTCCAGAGCTGGACCCAAAATGACATGGAGCTAGAGGAAAGCTTTTCCACCACATTTGGGTCTTTTTTCACGCAGCGTTCAGGTTTCTTTCTCCCCGGATGGGGAAGTGGCTTTTCCCAGGGGATGTTCTCTCTCAGTAATTTGGCTCAGACACGTCTGTGACTGGGAACCCAGAGATCTGGGTCTCCCAGGCTGAGAGCTGTTCCACAAAGCCCCGGTGTGGTCTCATGTTCATTTTGCATTTCAGAAGGTATTTCCAAGCTCTCTGTAAACAGAAGGAAAGTGAAGAAGCGTTAGAATTGAACAGAAAGTGACTTTTGGGCATTGTCACAAAGCAGCTACACTTCAGTCAGCACAGCTTTGTATTTACTGGACAGCAAGAACCTGCAGAGAGGAGTTTGGCACCCAGGTGGGGACAGGCTGGATCCAGGTGTGACCCTGAGAGAAACCTGTCCCCTTCATGCTCTGCTCTCCTGGACAGCCTGTTTTCTCTGCTGAGTGTCATTCCACTCTGCTGGGCCGATGCAATCCTGGATTTTCCACCCTAAAATGCTGTTCCTTCCACAGATGATGAGCAAGCAGTGAAGTATCAGCCATAAAGGTCATAAAGCAATGAAGGTTATCACGTTTTTGATTGGTGTGACCTGATGTGGCAGAGCAGTTATCCCACTGTATTAATTACAGCCATCTTAATTGTTAGCTCCAAGTAATCACCTAGAAACTCTGACACACACAGGGCAGATCCACCAGCATTACTGCAGCTCCATCCCTGGGTTTTCCTGTCAGTGCTCATCTTCCTGCTCATAAAAGAGCCTGACCCCTGCACTGCAGGGTTGCTTAAGGGAAATGAGACCAAAGGTCAGCAGATAGTGCTCCATTGGTTTGTTTTTCTAATCTTGCTGATTCTGCAGGCTCTGAGGCTGATATTCCAATATTTACTCCTCTGGGGTCACTGTGGGTGTCTCTGGTTCCCCTGCACTCTATGATCTGCTCACATATTGCTCACTAAGAGAATCAGGGGCTGCACACCCCAACTCTGCCTTGCTTTTGCCTTTTTGAAAGCTTTCAAAGATCTTTGTCTGGATTGGCAGGAGGATCACACAGAAATCTGTTGCACTGCTTTTGTCTGCAAGAAACAAACTTGGCTGCCAGGGTAGTCCCTCAGGAAAGCTTTGCCCAGCCAACAGTGGGCAAGCACCATCCTGTCAATATTTTCTTTCTTTTTTTTCTTTTTTTTTTGGCATTTAGTAAAATGCTGAGAGCAACCTGTTGATGCCAACTGAGGGGAATGGCAAGGCTCAGGCTTTGACTTTTGCACTGCCATTGGAAGCACACTCTGTGATTATCAGCCTGCAGGAGCAATCACATCCCTGTCAGTGCAGGGACTGGACCCTGTCTGAGCCCTGCTGGCACCCTCAGCCTCTAATTACCCACTGGCACACAGCCATGGCAAGAGCTCTCCTCTTACATTGACATGTTTGCACAAAATCAATCACCTTATCAGATACAGACCCAGCTTTAGTGAGGTTTGGATCAATCCCTTCAAGCTCCTGAACTTTCTGAACAAGGGTGAGGTTTTTAAGGAGAGGCTGGTCAGTTGCCATGGGAACTCTCCTGGAGTGAATTCAGGAATTCCAGGAGATGCTGCCTGGGTGTTGCATGCAAAGGGAGAAAGGCCTGGCACCAGGGGAGAGGCCACCAGGCTCTGGCACAGCCAGGCCATCCCCAGCCACCCTTCATTAATTTATTTCATTATTCAGAGCTATGGAACAGCCTGTGCTGGCCATCTGACCTGTACATCCCCTCTGGGCAGGTGTCATCCCATTGCAGATTTCTGTACAGGAGTGTCTGTGGGAGGGGATTGCTTCTGGAGGAACAAAAAAGGATTTTGGAAGGAGTCAGTGCTGAAGTCAAAGGGAAATGGGAGCCCTGCAAACACAGGGTTCTGAACTTCTCTAACACCATGGAATTAAGAGATAGGATTAGCTGCACTAGCTTCCACTGTTTCCCTCAAATCCAGGAGATAAATACCATGTTCTGTATCCACAGCTTTGCTTTTCTAGCCCTTTAGCTAAGTAGGGAAAACAAAAAGAGTAAGGACTCACAGATCCAAAATCACACCTAATCCACCTCCCTAATGGTCTAAAGAAGATGCAATCTCAAATCACAGAATCAGTTCCATCACCAGGTGGATCTTGTGCATGAAATGACAGAGGATGTCTCACAGTGCTGCAGTGCAGTGTTTCAGCAGGAGAGCTGAGGAGCAGAGGCCCTGGGTGGCCTGTGACAGTGACATACCTGCAGGGAGAAGTGGCACGAGTGCATCAGGTAGGCCATGGTGGCTGTGCTGCTCCGGCTGATCCCCAGGCTGGAGAACACCAGCACTGCTCCCACCTCCAGCTGGGCATCTGAGCCAAGAAATGCCAGTCACAGTCAGCGAGCTGGGAAATGCAGGCAGGCACCAGTTTGGTGACAGCTGACAGGGGCTGCAGCCTGAGAGACAGGAGCCCTCAGGAGCCCTGACAGCAGCAGATGGGCACTGCCAGCTCCCATTTCTGTAAGCATCTGCCTTGCTTAGAAATCCACAGTGAAAACGTGGCCTTGAAGAGCAGCACCAATGGCAAGGACCAGTCAGTGCTTCATTGCACATCATGTCACCCCCACAGCAGGGATCTGAGCAGAAATGGTCTTTCATCCCCTACCTGCTGTGGTCAGCATCACAGACTCTCCCCAGACAGCTCTAAAGTATTGAAATTTTATTTTGCTTGGAAGGTTGCATATTTAATTGATAAATTTTAATTATTTCTCTCCCTCTCTAGACAGAATAATGTTTTTAAAATATTAGCAACTGAACTCCAGAATTCATAGAGCAAAACCTTTTCTTTTAGTGCTGTCAAGATCTTTTGTTTGTTTGTTTTTCCCCAAGCACTAAGCCCGCATTTTAAAACTCATTTCTGTTGTGAGATACTACTTCTATCCTAAGATCTGGGCAGAACTGGCCTCACTCCAACATACACCTGGCATGAGGACATTCACACTCCTCTTGGAGTATGTGGAGAGCTTTAGTCTCGTGTTCTGGTTTGAGTAATCTGCTCTCCACTGCCAAACAAACAGTTCCACTATCAGGTAAACAGTGGAACACTTCCACAAGTGCAGCTAATAGGCTCTTGTAGTCTGGTTTGGAAACAGCCACAAATCATGTGTAATGTCAGAAGGAAACTTCTGAAACACCACTGGCAAAAAGTATGAGGCACAAGGAAAGGCAAGTGAGTGAATATCAATATTCAGGTGCACTAAACAATGAAATTCAATTCAGGACTACAGATTTATATCCTCAAGTGTTGTTTCTTTGTGTGCAGTTGTCATGTCTGATATTGTACTTGGATGAAGCTCTGTGGGGACAGGGTGGTCTTTTGCTTCTGGCTCTGTCCAGCACAGCTCAGTGGTCTGTGGCAAGTGTAATTTGATAAGCACAATAAAAGATAACAACATTGTTGGACAGCATCAGGATGGAGCTGCAGGAGCCTCAGCTGCAGGCACTGAGCTGCAGAGTGTGTTTTCTCTTGTCCTAGCTGATGTAATCAGCTGAAGGCAGGTTCCTGCTGTCCAACCTGAAAGTCTTCCTGGGCCCTACAGTGGGTCTGCACTGCAAATCACAAAATGATCAATGCCTCGTGCTGAGCTCTCTAATGTGTGTCACACTGCTTCAAATCAAGCTCTGGTGGCTGAAGATTTGGGCTGCTGAGAGTCAAAGGAGTGAGAGGGAATCCTATGAAGCCCTGCAAAGATTTGGGTGGAAAGCTCCCTGTTATCAGGGTGAGGCATCCTTTGAAGTGAGCAGGGGCACCAGAGTCAGATGTAAAATCTCCTCTCTGTCCATCAGGCTGGTTAGTGAGGCAGCTCTGGTATCCATCAGGGTGTGGGCTTGCTTATCCTCCTGCCTGGGCTTCCTGTCACTCCCATCTAATATCCTACAGTGAGCAAGGGCTCAGGAATTCCAGATCAGGATCCACTCACCTATGAAATGAGAAATGGTGGGGAAGGAAGAAAAAAGATCTGCCTCGAGTGAATCAGGAACAGACACATGGAGGGATTTACCTTCTTCTGCAAACCTGGAAAAGAGCACACAGACCACGTGGAGCAGAGGAGCAGCCTTGGCAAGATGGGTTTGTGGGAGGCAAGGTGATCATTTTGTTTGCTGTTACATTTGTGAGTTTTTAATCATTGTCATCTTTAACATGACAAGGGATTTATTATGGTGAGGCACAGAGGTGTTTGTAACACAGAACCAGTTTAATCACTGATTTTCCATTTTGATGGTATCAGTATTGATGCCTTAACCTACAGATAGATAACCTACAGAGAGATAAATGAAAACAGATGGACTGAAAGCAGATGTGCTTTCACAGAGTGTGTGCTGGCTGCTTTGTGGGGCCCTCAGTTCCCTTCACGTGGTTTTCTGTGGCAGCATCTCCTCCTTCCACAGGCTCAGAGAACTCATGGGGCAAAAAATTGGTGAGGAATTTCCAAAATGTGGAAGCACATCATGCAGGGGACACAGGAGTACTCCCCACAGTGCAGAGACATTCCTCTGCAGAGAGCCAAAGGCATGAGAAATGTCTGCTGGTGCACATGTCCTGGGGTGGGTAACTGCATTAGTTACTTTGTGTGGGTCAGCACCTTGAGAAATGCCACTGGGTTTTTCACTGTGTGAAATTGCATTTGCAGCAAGGCCTGCAGTCTGGGCTGTCTGGTCATGGACAGAGCAGGTAAGGAAGGAAGACAAAAAATGGGACATATTGCTGACTTAGCTTATACACAGATGTGTTGGTAAGATTTTGCTCTGAAAGCTATTTAGAGATACAGGTTTTTCTTGAAGAGTGGTGGTATGTGATAGACTTGAAATAGCAAGGGCTTCCCAGGGCTCCTCTTACCCAATTCACCCGTGGCATGGTCAAGGGCTGCAGGGCTGTGTTGCTGTTGTGCTAACTCTAGAGCAGAAATTAGAAAACAGCATGAAATGGCACTGGAATCTGCAGAGGTTTCTTTGGAAGGCCACAGGCACTGACTCCTCTGCCAATAAACTCTGTCACCTCATTTTTTCACATCACAGACACTGGTGAGGGGAAGCCTTGAACTGTTTAACTTACAGAGTTACAGGCTGTTCAGAGACGTTGACCAGTGCTTTGATCCTCAGATCTTTCTGAATTTGTTTGTCACTGGCTTGCTTGAAATTGCCCATATATAGCTTTGCAGGCAGTATTTCTACAGGGTATGGCTGGAAGGTGTCTAGTTCCTGCCAGAAAGAAACCACAGGCTCAGGTTAGAGTTCCTCTGCTCCCATCAGCTCAATAAGTTCTTAAACAGAAGTCATGTGAAGAGTTGAACAGGCACTTAGTCAGCAGCCCATGACATATTTTAGTGTAATGATTCATTCAATCGCCTGGATTTGCTGTTTTGAAGTCTTTCTGCTAGTTTTACTGAGAATAATTAGCAGCCTCACAGTCGTTGTGGCATTACTTGAAGCAAATCCCAACTAAACAGGAGGTGGAATACATTCTTTGCATTGTCTGGAGGGACAGATTGGTTTGATGTTCTCCCTGGTTACTGTTTGCAAGGATAAATGAAAACATCTGCCACTGCAGAGCCGCAGGTGCCCTGGAGTGGCACAGCACAAATCCACAGCTGCAGCCCAGCTGGAGGCTCGGGAGGAAAACTCACCAGCAGCCAGGAGCACAAAGGAGGAGCCTAACAATTTAAAGCTTCAGCTGAGAGGCAAGGAGGTGCCTGTGTCCAGCTGAGTCTGAGCAGGAGGCTCAGCAGGGAATTGCCCTTCACAGGGCAGCACAAAGGGAATCGATTTTCTCTCCTGTGCTGTAGCATCCACAGGTTAGCACCGTGTCATGGGAACCAGAAGGGAACAATGGGAACAAAATACACCTTGGGATGAAATGCTCTGTTGTCCAGCACCTTCTTAAGCTGCCCTGCCTGTCCTAAATGTGCATTGAAGGGTAATTGTTTCTCATAAGGTAAATAGCTTGATGCTTATAGGTGAAGCCAAGCAATCAGGACACAGTGTTTGAGTGGATGGCTGTTTTCTTCCTGGGCCTATTGAAAGAAGGCACTTGTGACCCTTCCTGATGAAAAGACGTGGATCACAGTGCTTGGTAGGAATTGTACTTGTGTTTGGAAACATTTGCTGTGTACTATGCCAGATAACCACGTGTGAGAGAGCAGCCTGCTTGCTGTCATCACTTGCTACTGTTTGTTCAGTTATCTGTACTCTCCATAGGCCAGTTTTGGGGTTATCAGGGGAACATTCCCAGCCTGTTTCCACGAACTTCCTTTCATGCAATAGAAGAGGAAGAAGTGAGGCTGTAAAAGAATCAGTGGTGAGACTCAGAGCAAGCACAGTAACTCAAATTACATCCAATTCCTTTGTCTGAAATTTCTGTGATACCAGGTATGCAACACCACCTAACCTGAACTCACCAGCCATCATATTGAATATTAATGTCATCTGCTTGGAAATCAGTCTCATCTCACCTGAGGCATCCACAGTGTCTTGTGGCTCTTCAGGAAGTGGTAACAAGCTGAGAAACGCTTGTACCCTCCCTTCAGCAGGAGCACGGGGTGGCGGGTGAAGTGCTCCAGGTTTTTGGCATGGAGGAAGGCATCTCCTCCCTCTGCACCTAAAGACACCAAAGAGCTGTTTGCCTGGGCAGGTTCAGTGTGTCCCTCTCCTGGCATCCACAGCAAACCCCTTTGCATTCCATCTAATGCTCTGGAGAAAACTTTGTTAAAATCTCAATTTATTCTTTACTTGTTAAGAGCTGTTTGCCTGGGCAGGTTCAGTGTCTCCCTCTCCTGGCATCCACAGCTGCAGGACAGTTACAGGGGGTGTTGCTTTTCCCCTCTCATCCTGATCTTTTATTCCTCTCCTGGCTTCTTTTCTAGGACCAGATTTCTTTTCCTCTCCCCGTTTTTCTTTGGGAAATGCTTGTAATAAGTTTCCATAATAGGGAAGTTTTATTAATTTAAATTTAATAATCTTAGTTTTTTGGAGGCCCTTTTCTTCAGTCTGCTTTAGGCAAACAGGAAAAAAGGAAATGTGTTAATTAAATTCTTCACAAATGTTTTAAACACCCCCCTCAGTGAAGTGGATTATGTGAGGTGGCTGCTTCTCCTCCTCCTCCTCCCAAGGAATCCATCCTGCTTCCCTCTAGCTATGTCTGCTTTAGAAATAGATCAGCACAACAGAAACCCAGCTCTGATTCTCCACACCTTCCCTGCACTGCCTCAGCACTTAGGAACCTGCTTGTTTTATTCATTCCCCTTACACCTCCACTATGTTTTTTCTTTAAAAAGTGATGTAAATCTTTGCTAAAACTCTGTAGCCTTTGTGAAGCTCAAACAAACAGAAGTGGTTCTGCTCACAGCAGAATCTTGCCAAAGGATGTGTGAAAGCCAAACACTTCCATGGTTCAAGGAAAACTGAACAATGCCATGGAGAAGTTTCCAGCACTTCACATTTCTTGGTGAACCTCATCAAATCACCTCCCCCATTAAAGGTAAAGCTTTTTAAATATCATGAAGTGAAAGCCTTTTGTGACCCTCAAAGAAGGAAGTACTCACTCTGGGAACACGTGGAATCTGAGCTGCTGGTTTCAGTCTCTGAAGCAGTGCTGCTCCCTGAAAGGCAATGAGGCAATGGTTGGACAAGCCAAATCTCAGGGAAATGTGGCAAAAAAAAAAAAAGAACCCATTCCTCACATGCAACAAGGAGCTTCAGAGGATCACCCACAGAGGGGAAACCAGGGCTGCCAGGATGCTTTGAAATAAAAGCTGGGTTTTTGAAGCCTGAGAGCATACACAGCACAGTGCAAAGCACAGGCAGAGCACAGTTTTTCCCATACAGAACCACAGAATAATGAGGTTGGAAGAGACCTCTAAGATAAACTGGGAACATTTACATCTCTTCCAACAAGCTCATAAAATTAAATGAAGAATGGGAAGAATCTCTATCCAGCAGTGAGGACTGGACTGGCACGGGTCACACGTACCTGTTTCTTCCTCCTCCTCCTCCTCCTCCTCCTCCTGATAGTCCATGGAACCCAAAAAGCCAGTGTCGTGGTCATACACCACACAGAACCTGACATAGCCCAGCTCCTCGGGATTTGGGATCACATACTCCCCCGCGGGACTCTGCCAAAATCACAGAGCAATTCCGTCAGGAGCACGGCCCCTCTTCTCGGGTGCCATGCACACCCCTGGCATCGTGCACGCTCTCCGGCTGCCTGCTGGGTTTGTAGGGGTGGGACGGCACTGGCAGCCCGGTGGGGAGTCGGGAGCGATGGAATGATGCAAACCCCGCTGACTGCCCCAGCAGCAGCAGCAGCGGGAGCATGCCAGGCTGTCCTTGTGGGGCAGGGCTGCGCTCTGACAGCTCTTGTGCAATGTTTCCCTGGTTCAGTGCGGTGTGGCAACCCTCGGGCAGCAGGAGGATTGCTTTGTGACAGAATGCATCCCCCCAGTGGCACGGCCGAGGCAGGGCAGGGGCTGCCACAATCCCCGTGAAGGGTTTCAAATTCTGCTAGCTGTAAACCCAGGGGTGGCTCACACAAACAGCAATCCCTCACCTGCTCAATCTTCTGGGCTGTAATGATGTGGCTGTCATCGAATTCAAACTGAGAACGGGCATCTGAAAAAAAAACCATAAAACAAAAACCAAGCAAGACAGAGGAGTTGGTTTTTAAAGCTCAAACAAACAGAGGTGGGTCTGCTCTGGTGGAGGGTGGAATCCTCTTTGTATTTTGTCAGTGGGAATGCAGGCATCACCCAGAGAAAGAGGTTGGAAATGTGGCACTTGGGGATATGGTTTAGGGGTGGTTTTAGTGTTGCAGGGTCAGCTGTTGGACTGGATGAACTTGAAGGTCTTTCCCAACTTTGATGATTCTGTGATTTTTTATTTTTTTTTTTAGAAACTGAGGCCTTCTGGTGTGGGTGTAACAAACTGCAGGGCTGATGTGAGTCTGTGTGCAACACCAAGTGACACCAGCAGTGTTAGTGCTGGCCCAGGAGTGCTCCTGCAGCAATCCCAGCCTCAGTCCTGTGCCCTGTGCCTGCTCTGCCTCTGCTGCTCCAGAGCTGGGGCACTGCAGAGACCCAGCCCCCCTCCCAAAGTGCTAACTCCCTCACCAAAACATTCAATGACATTGCAACATCACTGTCACCCTTCTGGGGGCATTGGCACGATGCAGAATGGAATGGTTATCAGGAATCTTTGTGCAATGGTTGAGCAATCCAGTGCAGTGCCAAAACCTCTGGGAGCAGCAGGGAGAGTGTGTGTCCGTGGGAGTGATGAGAGCAGGCAGAGCTGAGCACGGGGAGAGCCCCAGCAGCACCAGCCCACAGCTCCTGCAGCGGGGTGGGAGCAAGGTCCCGAGTGCCAGGCCCAGACATGGTGAGGGTGATGTGTGTGCTTTTCCTCACACGCCCTGCTGGCTCGGGACATCTGCCTGGGCTGAGCACAGGGCCTGGCTGCTGGCAGGGACAGGGACAGGGACAGGCAGGGGCAGGGACAGGGACAGGCAGAGGCAGGGACAGGGACAGGGACGGACAGGGACAGGGACAGGCAGGGGCAGGGACAGGGACAGGCAGAGGCAGGCAGAGGGACAGGGACAGGAACAGGAACTGGGGCAGAAGAAGCAGGCGGGCAAGGAGCAGAGAGGGCAGAGACAGGTAGGGACAGGGAGAGGAATGCACAGGGAGGAGGGAGGGGGATAGGCAGAGGAAGGGGCAGCAGCAGCAGGGACAGGCAGGGGGAGAGGCAAGCAGGAGGAGGGACAAGGCAAGGCAGGGACAGGGACAGTGACAGAGGCAGGGACAGGGGCAGGGACAGGGACAGAGGCAAGCAGGGACAGGCAGGGAGAGGCAGGGACAGTATCAGAGGCAGGGAGAGGCAGGGGCAGTGACAGAGGCAGGGACACGCAGGGGCAGTGACAGAGGCAGGCAGGCACAGCCATGGACAGGGACAGGGACAGAGGCAGGCAGTGTCAGGCCTGTGCCGCGGCCTCACCCAGCAGGCACAGGTAGTTGGGCTCCGTCAGCCGCGATCTCCACCGGTACTGGTTGATGATGTTGTAGAGGTGCCGGGGCTCGCAGAACACCACCCCGGCCATGCCCCCGGCCCGGCTGTCGCCGACTGTCGCCACCCCGCCCTGCCCGGGCCCGGCCGCGCCGCCCGCCGGTCTCCATGGTTACCGCAGGCGCCATCTCGCGAGACTTCCCCCCCTCCCTTCCCTGCGCGGGCGGCAGTCTCGCGAGAGCGGCGGGCGGGGCCGCGCAGGCGCCGCGCGGGCCCTGGAGGTCGTTGGAGTCACGGCTCGCTCGCTCCCGCCATGCTGTCCCGCCTGAGCGCCGCCGCCGCCCTGCGCCGCGGCATCGCCACCTCCGCGCAGGTACGGCCCTGCTGCGGCTGCTGCCGGGCTCGGGGGAGGCCGGGGAGCAGCCCCGCTGCCGCTCGGCGAGGGGGCTGCGGAGCGCAGGCGCTGCCCGGCGCAGGGCGGGGATGCACGCCTGGTTGTTCTCCGCTCTGCGCCTGCAGGGACACAGCTCCTCCTGCGGGGCTGCGGGGCTCGGCTGGAACGCGGGCCCTCGGTGCGGGCTGCGGGGCAGGGAGGGCAGCCC
Organism: Passer montanus; assembly: GCF_014805655.1. Taxonomy (NCBI): domain Eukaryota; kingdom Metazoa; phylum Chordata; class Aves; order Passeriformes; family Passeridae; genus Passer; species Passer montanus. Next base: position 1,259,825 of record NW_024369262.1, on the reverse strand, counting down.
CGGTGCTGCTCCGCTGTGGAGCCCTGAGGCTCCTCGGAGCGGGGCTCGGTGGAGCCCGGGCCCCTCCTTGGTGAGGGGCTCGAGTGGAGCCCAGAGCCCTCACCGGAGCGGGGCTGCGGGGGTCGAGGGAGCCCAGAGCCCTCATGGGAGTGAAGGGGCTCGGGTGGAGCCCGGACCCCTCCTCGGAGCGGGGATCAAGGGAGCCCAGAGCCCTCATCGGAGCGGGACTGCGGGGCTCAGGTGGAGCCCGGACCCCTCCTTGGTGAGGGGCTGTGGGGATCGAGAGAGCTCAGAGCCCTCACCGGAGTGAAGGGGCTCGGGTGGGGCCCAGAGCCCTCCTCGGAGCCGGGCTGCGGGAATCCAGGGAGCCCAGAGCCTTCATCGGAGCGGGGCTGCGGGTTTTAGGTGGAGCCCGGACCCCTCCTCAGTGAGGGGCTGCGGGGATCGAGGGAGCCCAGAGCCCTCATCGCAGCGGGGATCGAGGGAGCCCGGACCCTCATGGAAGCGGGGCTCAGGTGGATCCCGGACCCCTCCTCAGTGAGGGGCTGCGAGGCTCGGGTGAAACCCAGAGCCCTCCTCGGAGCGGGGCTCGGGAGGAGCCCGGACCCCTCCTCAGTGAGGGGTTGCGGGGATCCAGGGAGCCCGAGGAGGGCCCCATACCCTCGCTGAGATGCTGCGGGGCCGGGAAGGAACCCAGGGCCTCAGTGAGGGGACTGTGGAGCTGCGGGGCTCGGGTGCAGCCTGGAACTCCTGGAGAGGGGCTGGGAGCGTGTGCCGGTGCCGGCCGTGCCCGGTGCCCGGTGCCAGCACCGCGGGTCTCGGCCCGGCAGCTGCACCCTGCTCCAGGCAGGCTGCGGGTGTGACGGTGCTGTATGAGCTCCTCGCTCTGACGGTGTGCAGAGGGTGATGGGTGCGCTGCTTCCTCCCTTTAATGCAAAAATGCCCCTGCGTTCCGGAGGTGTTAAGAACTAAAGCTGGTGGTTGGTTTAGCAGTAATCCCTCGTGTGCCAAAATCCACTCTGCTGGCTCCAGACCACTCTGCTGTGGCTGCAGGGGTAGACACCGACCTCTGTGCAGTGTTAATAGGGCTGGTGGGGTGTAAAACACTAATTATTGCAGCTGTAAATAAGTGCTGTATAGGAGAGCCTTGTCTAAGTCTTTTCATGGAAACTGTATTTATTAGCAGTGAGATTTTGACCCCACGGTGTCAGCTCGGTCACAAATGGGGCTCAGCAGTGACTCATGCCAGATTTTGCTTCCTCTTAAAGAGTTTCTTGCAAAATTCTCTTTGCTACAGTAGCAAGAAAACCAGGCTTATCAGAAAACTCAGAAAACTGGGGTTCACCTGGTCCAGTTCTTGGGGAGATTATTTCCTGTCATAGCACAGTAATTAAGCTGTTCACGAAGGGACGTGGAGCTATTACTGCTTTTATCTGGAAAGATTGTGATAAAGAATGGCTTTCTCAGCAGTAATTGCTCATTACATCTCCACAGGAGTTTTCCATCACAGTGTTGCACTTTAAGGTTGTTGAGGTCTGGAAGGAGCTTTCCTCTTGTGGAACAACACTTTGCAAACAGGCATTTGTGAGAGAAATTACACCCTGCCAGTCAGTAGCTGAGTGAGGATAAAACTGGTCCATGAGGCAACCAAGCAGAGTTAATTTGACTTGATTCTCAGCTGATCAAAGCTGGAAATTGTAGTCACTTAATGTTCTCAGTCCTGAATGTGCAGGTGCTATTTTGGATTTATATCAGGTCTAAACATGTTCTTCATGTGTATGCAGTGGCTATTACATTTCTTGTAGTCCATTAAGTGTATTGATTTGCCAGATGGAAAGCATATTTTTTTTAATACGGGCAACATAAACTAGAAAAATGGAAAGCATATATTTTTTTTTTAATATACTGGCAACATAAACTAGAAAAATGGAAAGCATTTTTTTTTATACTGGTAACATAAACTAGAAGAATTACAAACCAGATTTGCCCTAAATCAGGCCTAGCCCCACAGGGTGGCAGGCATTAGTCTCAGACAGGCATTTCTCTTGGGAGAAGGGTGATCCCTTGGCTTCCTTTGCCCTAGCCTTGCTTCCCTTTTGAGTTTCAGATCACAGGTAACCATTTTTTCCAACTTACTGTCCAACCAATAAACCTGTGGGAGGCTGCAGTGAGGGTCATTTTCTGTAGGCTTAAACTCTCAAGTTTACACAGTGCTTGGTAAAAAAAAGAGAAACAGGACTAAAAGCAAAGAAAGAATGGTGAAAGGTCGCTGTTGGGAGCGGGGGGTGACTGCCAGAACAGCTCTCAGACGTGTTTGCTGTCTCTTTTGCCCAGAACAATGCCAAGGTGGCAGTGCTGGGCGCCTCGGGGGGCATCGGGCAGCCCCTGTCGCTGCTGCTCAAGAACAGCCCCCTGGTGAGCAAGCTCAGCCTCTACGACATCGCCCACACTCCCGGCGTGGCCGCCGACCTCAGCCACATCGAGACCAAAGCCAACGTCAAAGGTACCTTTGGATCCTCCCACGGGAGCCTCTGAGCCTCCCTGCACCTTGCTTGGGAGGGGAGCTCTTCACCCACTGATCCTGGAGCCCAGTATCAGTTTAAGTAGCTTTTTCCTCAAGCAGTGAATGATTAATTAAGGTTTAGCTGGTTAGATTGAGGTGTATGGAGATAAATATGGGCTGTGGTTGCAGTGTTGGAGGGAAGTTTGTGACATCTGGCAGGAAACATTCAGTGAAGTTATCTCAGAGTGTTGAATTTAGAAGTTTGACCTATTTTTATAGGTTTACCATTCCCTGGGTGAATTCCATGTGCTTCTTTTCTCTTAGATTCTGATGAAATCAAAACTTAATCTGCTAATCTTTCTGAAGATCGCCAAAAGGTGACATTTTACATGAATGTGCCAGTCTGCAGTTCTCTGGGGGCACTGACTCTAGTGCCAAGGCTTTTGGAGAGTAAATACACATAGCAGGGGGAACTGAGAGTTTGGAAACAGGTGAATGTGAGATTCTCACCACTCTCATTCTCTAAGTTTTAAAACAAGGATAAAACATCAAATGGGATCCATCCATAATTGCTTCTTTGCTTTTCAGCATCAAGTCTAAATTGAAGGTTAAATTTAAAGAAAAATACTCAGATGCCTCTGGGCATGATTTTATACTTCAAAGTGTGAACTGTTTAGTAACTGTCAGAAACATAATGCCTGAATGTCTTCCATTTCAGGCTTCATGGGACCTGAGCAGTTGCCAGAATGTCTGAAGGGCTGTGATGTTGTTGTTATTCCAGCAGGAGTCCCAAGAAAACCAGGTAGGTTCTCTTTGTTGGGAAGCCCCAGGGCTGCTTGGAAGTGGATCTCTGCAGTTGTGCTGCTCAGAGCTGTGTCCTTTGGGGTGTAAGGGCTCTGTTCATGCTCCTGCCCAGAGCTCCCTGGGGTATCAGGCAGCTCATTCAGCCTCTCCCTTCTGAAATGGGCTAAATAGATTTCTGGAGTTCTTGCCTGGCCTCAGCTGAAAGGCTTTTCATGCAAGTGATCCTAAATCTCCTTTAGTGTTTCTTGTCCCAGAGCAATGCTCAAGGAATAAAAACTGGTTCTTTGTTTAATTTCTCAAAAGAGAAATAATCCATTTTGTTTTGTGTCAATTGTCCAGCAACTTCTTGGGGCATCTCTGAATAAATGCTGTTAAACCTTCCTAGAATGTTTCTGACCTTCTCCATTTCTATTTTCCAGTATCCTATTAGCAACATAACAAAATTCTAGACTTTAATGCCTAGCTCTTCCTAAATCTTCATTTTTCATGGTTAAAGTGGTTGCTGCAATAGAAATGGGGGGTGGCACTCACCCAACCAGCAACATTTTGCACGCAGCAGTTGTCATTTAAACTGTAGTTGTGGAAGTGACTTCAGAGAGGGAGGAGGATTCATCCTGGGAGCAGTGTGCTGCTCTGAGCAGCACTGGTTGGGTTGTGTGGCCACAGTGTTCTCCAGGCAGCCTCACTGAGCTGGGTTCTGACACTGGTTGCTCCTGGAAAAGGCTGATCTTTATTAGTGAGAGGAGTCACCTGTGCTGCCAATTCCTTACTGCAACTGGAGAATTTGTTCTTGATCTGTGAAGCTGATGTGTGTCTGTCCAGAGCAGAATATTGGATTTTTGCATTTCCTGCCTGTGGTGGTAACTGTGGGTAACTTAGAATCCTGCCCTGGCTGTGTTTTAGGTATGACCCGTGACGACCTGTTCAACACCAATGCCAGCATTGTTGCCTCTTTGACAACTGCCTGTGCAAAGCACTGTCCAGAAGCCATGATCTGTATTATTTCTAACCCAGTAAGTGTTTTCTGGAGACCTTGGAATGTGGAGGAGAAACTTCACCAAATTCCAGATACTAGAGTATACCAAATAATAGAGTAATCCAAATTTCTACTAATTTTGAACAGTATCTTTAAAGTCTGCAGTGTATTTGCAGAAAAGCCTGGTTCTACTAACCCATTTTTCTTGGCTATTTTTAATTCAGAGAAAACTTAGATGTAAAAGTGCTTAATATCTCCAAGTCTGTGTGACTGGTTATAATGCAAGCTGGTGTATTAGCTGGGATAAAAGCCTTAGCTCACTAAGGGAGGAGCCTTTGTAATGGGAATGAACAAATTTATTGTCTTAATGGTTATTTAAAATTAATGATTTTTATTCCAGTCTGACTGTAAATTGCTCTTCAATTTAGGCATTAAAGTAATTGGCTGCAGTTGATTCCAAATTGGGAGTATAGTTCGGGTTGTTAATTGGCTTGTTAAGTTCATGCATTGGCTTCTTTATTAAACTGCTTTTAATCAGTGCTTGCCTCTTCTGGCTTGTAGGTAAATTCAACCATCCCAATAACTTCAGAAGTCTTCAAGAAGCACGGTGTGTATAATCCCAACAAAATCTTTGGTGTCACGACGCTGGACATCGTCAGAGCAAATACTTTTGTGGCTGAACTAAAGGCAGGTCATGGTTAACGTGCAGGGGGAGGGATCCTGCCTGCTTTGATCATCAGAGCTATAAAGAAGTGTTTCCAAAATCACTGCAGAGAGCCAAAGGAGCTCAGATTTCTGTGCAGCTAGAGGCAAAGGCAACGATTCCCTATCTCCCTAATTTAGAGGAGCCTGAAGATAAGGTTTCTTGCAAAATGTGGTTCAAGAGACTTTGACCTTTCCTTTTCATAGCTGTGCCCTGCAAGTGAGCTACGTGTTGGCCTTAATTCCCTTGGCGTTCCCACCCCTGCCATGCAACCAGAGGAGAGGGTTGAGTTGTGGTGTGTGTTTGCAAGTCAAACTCCGTGCTGTGTCACAGGATACTCTGCAAAGTATCAGGAGCTGTAACAGGTTACTGCTCCTAATAGCCCTGGTGGTGTTTATGTTGTGCTGCTCTTCATCCAACCCTGCAGTAATAATATCCTGTAACTGTATGAAGTGATCAGAGTAGCCCAGAGTTCTGCTCTGTAGATGTGGCTTTGTCCCATTTTCTGGAACTCCTGCATGTGTGTCCTGATATCCAGGGCAGAGAGTGAAGTCACTTGTTTTTCTTGCCCGTGTGCTTCAGCAGCTGGAAGGTTTTGTGTTTCCTTCAGGGCCTGGATCCAGCTCGAGTAACTGTTCCGGTTATTGGTGGCCATGCTGGGAAGACCATCATCCCTCTGATCTCTCAGGTGGGTCAGGGTGACAGCTGTGTGTGGCAGCACACTCAGCAGCATGGCAGGGTGGATATAAAGTGCCTCTGTGATGGCAGGAAATGTGCTGGGATAGAGCACAGAGAGTCTTCCCTGCTCTCATGGCTGCTTTCCTTCTGGGATGGGGTGGAAGGCAACAGCCTAAATCTGAACCCATCTGGGCAGTGTAAACAGTTCCAGCTTTCCTCCAAAGGAGTTTGGGATAAGAACTGAGGGGTAGTGTGGGTATTTAGGTTTCCTGGCACTGTTTGTGACAAGTATCTCATGACAGGAGAAAAATTGAGTTGATTTTGCTGTCATGGACTGGGAATCCCACTTGAAGCTGCAGCACTGAAAGGCACAGCTCAGGCTGTGCAGGGAGGCCTGTTCCAGCCATGGCTGGTAGCCTGGCCCTTCAGCCAGGCTGAAATGCAGTTCTGAAGCAGGTGCAGTCTCATGGGGAGATGCTGGGATGTGGCCAAGGAGCAATCTATAACAAAGGCAGAAAAGCTGTGCTCTAAGTGGGGAATAAAGTATCCTCTACAGAAGGATTTTCTTGGGAATAAGAGCAAGGGCTTTGGAGCAGCTGAATGCTGAGAGGTGCTTTAGTTAAACAGTCCTTTGGGACAGACACAACTGTACTTAAGCTGCTGGTGTAGCTGTAACTGAAGGTTCAGTGAATTCCTAAATACTGCTGGGAAACTGGATCTTCCATAAGGCTTGACTTCCATAATGCTGGGGTGACCCAAATATTTACAAGAAGACTTTCTGAAATTCCTAGTGCTTGGAGGGTGTGTGTGATGCACAGAACTACACAGTAGTGAGGAGCCATGGCAAGCCCTGGTTTGGCTGTGAAGCTGTGGTTTGTCCCTGAGGAAGCTGGGCATGGCTGGGTTCCTGTTCCAGGCCATGCAGTAACCCCAGCTCTGACTTGTACAGCTGGTCAGTGCCACACAAGCTGTGAGCTGGGAAAACCCATTTTGCCCAGTTGAGAACTATTGATAACAACTGCAGTGGTACAAAAGATACTGTGTGTTTTATGCTGAATCTGGAGGGGTTCTGCTATTGGTAGTGACTTCTTTTTTCCCACCCAGTGCACACCAAAAGTGGAGTTTCCTCAGGATCAGCTGGAGAAGCTTACAGCAAGAATTCAAGAAGCTGGGACTGAAGTGGTCCAAGCTAAAGCAGGAGCAGGTGGGTTCTTGAGTAAAGCTCCCAAGTAAGTCTTCTTGACTGTCTGTAGGGCTGCAGTCCTCTGCAGTGTGATCTTATTAACAGGTTATGAGCTGCTGGTTGTCAGTCTCACTGCTGTGCTCTGTCAGCTGCTGCCTGGGCTGTGCTGCTAGAAACAGCTCAGTATGTAAGACTAAATAGTAACTGATCCCACACCACCTGTGGCTTTAAAAGAATCTTCTCTGTCAAATTAAGCTGTTTCTTTTATAAATCTGATCAGTTAGATACATGTAGGTGGCCAAAAGCTGCTGGTCGTGAGCTTGAAGTCAGTGACGCTGCATTATTACTGTGGTATGGAAATCTTTGATGCTAAAGGAGGTATGAAGTTCCAGTGTGATCTATTCTGAAAGTGGTTTAACTCTTCCAGGATCTGCCACCTTGTCCATGGCCTATGCTGGTGCTCGGTTTGTGTTCTCCCTGCTGGATGCCATGAGTGGAAAGCAGGGGGTTGTTGAATGTGCCTTTGTTCGATCAGACGTGACAGAGGTCCCGTACTTCTCTACACCTCTGCAGCTGGGGGTATGTACTTACATCACAAGCCTTATAAACAGCAGCTATGGTTGTGTCTCGTGGGTTTTGCTCAGTGGTTTCAGTTCAGCTGAGTGCCTGCTGTTGCTGGAGTTAACAGCTGAGTGTGCCTTTAAGAGCCTGCAGTATTTGGGTGTGTACTTAGGCACAAAGCTCAGCTTGACAAGGATGCTGCTGCTTTTATCTGCTCTTAGACTGCAGGTCACTGAGTAGCCAGAGGTTCAGACTTGGCTTAAGAGGTCACACTAGCCTCAAGTCAGGCCTGTTTACTCTGGGCTTTCATATGATTAACCAGAGTCAGCAATCCTGTCTCCTCAGTTTGATCTGCTACAAGCAAGTCCTCAGAAACGGAGGCACGTGGGGAGCTACAGCATGGATTAGGATTAACAGCTTGCTTTCAGGGCCTCTGCTGAACTCTGAAAGCAGTGTTCCTTTTGTCACCCATACCCTGGGGGAGTGGAAAACAGTGATGCTGCAGGCCTGTCATGGCTGCTGGGATGCAAAGGGTGGTGTTTGCTGTCTTGGGGGCAGGCTGGTGATGGAGTGGAAGCAGAGGGGTATTAAGAGGAAATCTTGAAAACGTGGGAGTGCCACTCTGAGACAGTTTGGGATGGCAAGCAAAGGACATATACCAGAGGAGATCCTCTTGCCAGATGGTGGCTGTGGAGTTAGGAAGGGTCAGTTGGTGTCAGTCTCTTCTTGAAGGAGCTGCTGGGTTGGCTTCTGGTTTCACACATGTGAATGAAGTTTGTGAGGGCTCTAGAAGTTGCCACAGATAGTAAGAGACTTCTTTCCAGGAAGCATAGAGTTGGCAGACTAGAGATGACACAGGTGCCAGGCTGGGTCTCTGTCTCAGCTGGATAATACTTAGTCAGAACTGTTAAGCTACTCTTCAGGTCATTCAATGAATGGTTAATCCTTAAATCCTCTTTCCCTCAGAAAAAAGGAATTGAGAAGAACCTAGGCCTTGGCAAGCTCTCCCCCTTTGAAGAGAAGATGGTTGCTGCGGCCATGTCTGAGCTGAAGGGTTCTATTAAGAAAGGAGAGGAATTTGCAAAGAACTTCAAGTGAAGACTTGACAACGGAGAGGAATTAACTTCCTTAATTTATTAAGGCATCATGTCACTTTTCGACTTCTGATTCAAAGCTCATGCTTTGGTTGAAGTCTGTCTGTATTAGCTTGATGCTTGTTGCCAGTGCAGAGTCTAATCATCAATAAAACAGCCTCATTTTTTCAGTGTACCATGTGGAATTGTCCTGACGTGCTTGTCCTTTGCAAGGTGGAGGCTGTAGGTCTCTGAGAGGGGATTGGTTTCAGGAGGGATGAAATAGCCTTGGGAAGAGGGTGAACTGATTATCCCAAGTCTGCTGCTGCCTGGGTTTGGGCTCCTTGTTCAGCACTGCCACCAGGTGTGACCAGATCAGGATGGGTGTAGGGGCTGCACAAGGGATAACTGAGTGAAATTATGTAAAAGATGTTTTTTCAGGAGGTGGCATTGCCTCTATTACCTTGTGTTACCTTAATCTCTTATGTAATTTGATTTTAAAGGAGTTAGTGAAAGAGCACAGCATTTGAAACGTCAGTCCTGCACTAAGACAATAATTAAACTGCTGAGAGAGACTTCTTTCTAGTTAGGAACAAAAGCCTTGATTTAGCATCTCCATAAATTTCTCTTACATTCATCCTCTTGTGAATATAAAAATAAATGTCTGCAAGAAGATGGTGATGACGAGCTCTGTTGCTGACTTCTTTGAAGGTAAGCTTTAATGAAGGAAGCTATTAATTCACCCTTCCTCCGTGCTCTGCGCTGCTTACGCTGTTGCTTTGAATTGCTCTCATCCGTGTAGGTTGAATTCTAAGATGAGCAGACTTTTTGATGAGTGAAGGAAAAGCCAAAGCCCAGCACCTCTGGAGGAGCTGAGGTGAATGTTGGTTTGAGCCAGAGAACATGGGGTAGTTGCTTACAAGAAAGGTACCTGAAAGTCACAGATACTCTTTGGTCACTGCCTTTTATCTTCCTCCCACATGTGGTTTTTTTCTGAGCTCTCTTAACTGTTTTTTTTTTTATTTATTTTAATTAGTTCTTCATTCTGAACCAGATCACACAGTTGTGACTGTTGTAGATGCATGGAGAATAAACTATCTGGTTCTTTTCCTGCCCCGTGGAAGATGTGGGCAAGAGGACAGCAAGCACAGTCCTTGTCACTCCTCTGCAGAAATCCAGCGTATTAAAAGCTTGGTTTCTTTACAGGAATAGTAATGAAATAGAAGCGTTGGCAGTCGTTACTCAGCAGGCTGGGAACAAAGTAATTATTAGGTGGTATTAATAGAATTAAAGATCGTGTTGGAGGGGGCAGGGGAGGATGTCGGAACTGGAGGACACTGAGGAGGAGTGGCAGGCCACACCTGGTAAATGTGGCAAAGACTGTTCCAAACAATGTGGCAGACTGTTCTAACTGGATGTAGGGGTCTTGTCAGCAATTTCAAACCTGAAATAGGCAGCACAGAGTGTTACAAACAGTGTGTGTGCACCTGCAGAGGTGTGTGTCCAGTCTGGGTGCCCAGGTGGTCCAGGGGAAAGCCTTGCCTTGCATCCTGCAGGACAGGAGCGCACGTTTGTTCCAGTCCTGTTTTTAATACAGCAGATAGAGCAGATTTCTGAGCACTGGAGACTTTTCAGAACCCGAGGTTCATCGTGTGGCTTAGGTTATTCAATCTTTTCTTGTGTCAGCAGTCCAAACCCAGCAGAGTCTGGGGAATTGCATGGACAAGCAGAAAGCTTTGCTTGTACCAAGGGGGACTCAGGGGCAGCATGGCAAGTGGAGCTGAGGTGGAAGAGGATTATGTCTCAGCACCTGCTGACTTTTAGGTTCTCCAAGGTCTCCTTCAAATCTCCTGAATGTTAACAAAGTCCCTGCACTGATTGGATTTTGGGGTTGTTTCTTGTTCTCCCCAATCCCATGCTGCATTTTTGGAGTTGCAGCTATTCCCTGTGCTGGAAATGTGCACCCATTTGGGAAAGGAGAGGAGACACCTTTTGTGGCTTTCTGCAGTGAAGTCAGAGGCCAGAAGGACACTGGCTAAAGGTGAGAAATGGACTTGTGTCAGTCACTGTGCTCTCCCTGTGGCTGAGCAGTGCTGTGGTGAGTGACAATCCCTCTGGGGGCTGGAGATGGTTTGTAAAGGTGTGGGTCATCCCACCCCTTCTCTCTGAGCAGATTCCCTGGAGGAGGAAGGGATCTGGGGTGTATCCCTCCCTGGGAGGAGTAGGAATCAGCTGGGTGTACCCAGATAAGCCAACCCTCTGTCCTGGAGGTTGTTTCCTGGTGCTGTGGCTGTGACACAAGACCTTCATCCTCTCTCAGAGTTCTGTTGGGGCTGCCCTGCTGAGTCACAGCACTCACTCCAGTGCTGGCAGCTTTGTGTTAACCTCCTGTGGAGAGGGGTGACCAGGTCTGGAGGAGGTGAAAAACCTGCCCTGTGCAGATCTCTTGGGTTCCATCCTTTTTACTGAGCAGACTTTTGCCTTGCTGGTCTCTAAGCACCTCTTCCCCTGCAGCATCATTTCTGCACACAGAGCTGCCACCTCCCTGGGCAGCCCAGCCCTGCACCGGGGCACAGATGTCAAGATACAGAGGAGATGTGTGTGGAGAGTAATAAATAAAGATTCTCCAGATGGCCATATGTCAGGTCACTGGAGCCCACCTGCTGCTCCTGTGCTGCTGCAGCAGCATGTTAAATGCAGGAAAGGATAGAAGAAGGAGAAAAGCAAATGCTGAGTGGTGTAACTCAGGCTTCATCCTGTTCATTCTCCTGGGGGGCTTCAGGTGGGATGACCACAGCAGCAGGCTGCTATTCCTGGGAAATCTGTTTTCCCTTCCTGGCTCTGTGCAAGGGCTGGTGCTTTGGTGTGGGGGTACAGACCTCCCAGCCCGAGCCCCAGCTGCCCCTGGGGGCCTCTGGGTGCTGGGAGCTGCCAGCAGCCACGTTCTGGGGTAAGGCTGGTACAGCTGCAGCAGGCGTGGCTGGGCCTGAGGACCATCCATGGCATTTTGGTGATATTTAGGAGAAGCAGAAGAAAGAACAAGAGTTTAGTGCAGCCTCTGCCTTGCTAAAGCTGGCTGCCTTCCCAGGTCCAGCAAAGAGCAGGACTGGAGGGGCTGCAGGTACTTCAGCAAGGTGCTGGGTAGCTATTGCCCTCTCTCAGGAGCCCACATCCAAAATTCACAATCTCCAGTGATTTCTCCCCACAGAATCTGCCAGGACAGAGAGATGCTGCTGCCCTTTCCCTTCCCTGGGCAGCCCAGCTTGTGCACCACCAGCCTGGGGTACCCTGTGCTCAGCCTCACGTTACTGGGGCTGCCAGTTCAGAGCAGGCAGCGCATCCTCTGCCCAGGAATGGGGAAAGGAGAGGTGGAAACACACCCCGAGGCTGGCTGGGTGCAGCTGGGGGCACAGGCAGATCTCCCCCACAGCCAGCTCAGCTTCCCCCTTTCCTTACAGGCCAAGGGCAAAGGGTTTTAACATGAGCAGGAGCGCCACAAACCATCTGAGCTGCGGATTTGGCTTTGCACTGAGCTCTCCCCTCCCCTGGCTCTCCCGCCTGGCCACAGGCAGTGTGAAATCACCACCTTTGCATCCCCTGCTCTTGGTTTGCTGCAGTGCCCGAGAGCTGGCACCTCCCTCCTGGTGCCTCAGAGCCGAGCTGAGAGCGGCGCCGAGGCAGGAGGGTTTGTTTGCGTTTACAGGGAAACCTGTTAATAAAGGAGACCAAAGGGACTGCTCTTTTCCTGGCTGTGGGAACAGATGGCTGGATAACGCAGCGCAATTAATATGCAGGGAGCCCTGCCGGGGCAGGGATTTGATTGCCTGTTAGGAGAGGTTAGCACGCTCAGGCTGAGCCCTGCCACCACACCGCCCCTCCCTGGCACCTGCTGCCTGCAGGGACTCTGTGGGGACACTGGGACAGCCTGGATGGGGGCACAGATGAGAGCGTGGGCACCGGATGCAGCTGGGGACTCTGGGGCAGGTCTCTGCTCCTCCCGTGCTGGGTGATGCTCTGGGAGCCCTTGGGGTTTGTAAGAGCAAAGGATGGCTCTGCTGATGAATGACTGCTCAGAGGTGTTTCCAGGCTGGAAGGGCAACTCTGGATTGTGTTCTTTCTTCCTGGACTTGTTACCTCTGGGTGAGGAGGTGCCAAGGAGGGCAGCAGGCAGGAGCTCCTGGATGAGCTGAGGGAGGTGGGCACAGGAGGTGGGCATCTCCTTGCTGCAGCACAGCGCGGCTACAGAACATTTCCCAGGGCTTCAAAGAGTGACCCAATAAATCCACAGGGAAGAAAAAGCCTTGCCAAGGCCTAGGAGGGTTAGGGAACCCTGAGGAAGCAGGAAACCCACAAACCCACCCCAGCACTGAGCTGGGCCACGTGGGTCAAGCCCAAATCGATGGGAGCCTCCAGGCCAAGGTCACCCTGGGCACGTGCAGGGCTGTTCCCATGCCCCGTCCCCATCCCATCCTGGGCTCTCAGGGGATCACAGTGTCCCAGCCCCTTCCCCATCATACCTTTGCTTTCCCCCTCCATTTTCTGGTGTTTTCTTCCGCCCCTGCCTCGTGGAGGTTGTTGAGCACCGTGGAAGGCAGCGGGCTTTGATCAGGGCTGTGCCTGTGCCGTGCCAGCAGCCCGCTCTGTCCACCCTTTCTTCTGCATCAGGAGGAGCCTGCTGGAGATGTCGAAGCTCAGCGCAAATCCTCACAATTAGGCCTGTTCTGCTGCCTGCCTCGTTTGATCTCCTTTAATTATTTATCGCCTTTTCTGTCTCCTCTTTCCTAAATCCTCGGTTTCTTTCAAGTGATGATTTCCCTGCTCTCCCCCCAGCCGCGGCTGGCTCTGCCTGTTTGCCTGCAATTACCGACCCTTCTGCTCCTTCCATCTCTCCCCTTTTGTTCTCCACCAGATCACTCCTTCTCGCTGCTCTCGTGGCTTCACCCTGCCCGCCTGCCTGGCAGATTTTTCTCCCTGCTTTTTTTGAATTTTTCCCCACCTGGCTGGCCATTTCCTCTCTCCATCCTGTTCCAGGTGTGGTTCTGGCTGTGTTTGCTGCCCATGCCAGGGCTCCTGCACCCTGGGCTGGGCTGTGCTCCACCTCCCACTGCTGTTCTCCTGGGCCACTGGTCAAATCCTGCAGTGGCCCTGCTACAAAGCCCTGGCTCCTGGCCAAAACCAGGGATCCCCATGGGGCTCCTGTCCTTGCCATGCCAGCTCTCCCCGTGCTGCTTTTCCATCCCTCATTTCTTTGTTTCCCAGCCCCTGATGCATTATTCAGAGCTGGGGAGATAATGGTGCTGCAAAGGCCATGGGCTCACACTGGCCATGCTGGGTTTTCTGTCATGGGCTGATTTTCCCCTCCAGCATTAAGCCAGGAATAGTCCTGGCCACGCAGGAGGTTCCTCCTGGGAGGTGACATCTGCTGTCAGCCCTGGGGGGACATGGCAGGGACAAAGGTAGGAGCAGGGGGAGGCAGCAGTGTCCCTGGCAGTGCTCCAGGGGCTGCACCTCCCAAATTTTTTAATAGAGTTTGATAGAGACACAGGTCCAGCACATGGCCCCTCTTTCTGTAGCCCTGACATGGATAATGGATGCAGATGCAGGTTTTGCTCAGCAGATGTAGCAAAGCACCCCAAACTGTTGTTTAACCCTTGTGGAAGAGGGTGCTCGTGCCCTCCAACCCTGTTTGTGTCTGGGCACTGTGAAGCCCCAGCTGGACCTGTCCCCAAGGCTTGCTGCCACCTCAGCCAGGGATGAGGTGCACAGGGATGGGGAAGAAGGTGAGGGGTGGAGGGCTGGTGTTGCTGGCAGCATTTTGGCTCCTGGGTCTGTTCTCCCTCAGGAAACAGCATCACCCAGCTGCCACCTGGGAGCTGTGGAGACATCCCCACCAGGACAGGCCTCTCCAGCCTGGCTGCCCCCACGAAAGCTCCCTTTAGACCCCATCTCTGGCTTCCCATCCCTGTCCCTGCAGAAACCCCCTGCCCAAATCCTGCTCTGGGGCCAAATCCTCCATGGAGGGACGGCCAGGTGCTCTTGTTGGGCTCTGCTTGGGAGGCTGCAGCCACATTCAGGAGGGAGCTGTGGCCCCAGGGGATGCAGAGCCCAGGCAGTGCAGGGAAACTGAGCCAGGGGTGGGACCAGTGTCCCCAGCCAGGTGTGCTTGGTGTCCCTGCCAGAGCAGCCGGGGTGAAATCAGAGTGTTTTGGGAATATAAACCCTGGCCATGACCACACTGGGCAGTTTTGAGGTGGTTTAGGGGAGGTTTGGGAGCTTTTCCCCTTCTTTGGTTTCACCGTTTCCTGTCTGCTGAGGAGGGCGAGTGCTCGGCACCACTGAAGGACATGAAAATTAATTATGGGCTCATTAACACGGACTCATCACCTGAGCTGCAGCACCGGGGATCCCACTGGGGACCCAACACCCCCCAAATCACCACGGCCCCCAAAAGCCCCCGCACTGCCAGGGTGGGGGTGTTCCAGGTGCTCCCAGACAGTGCTGGAGAATCAGCTGGGACTGGGCAGGGCTGGGGACACTGGGCTGGAACTGGGGAACCCTGGGGGCATCGTGGTGGGGAGGTAAAGGGTGGGATGGAAGTCAGGGTGGAATATGGGGTGGGATTCAGAAGAGGATATGACATGGGATACAGGGTGGAATGAAATGCAGGGTGGGGTATAGGATGGGGTTTAGGATGGGAGATGGGATGGGATGGGATGGGATGGGATGGGATGGGATGGGATACTGCGGGGACCTCTGTGGAAGAACTGGGGGCTCTGTGCAAGAATGAGGGGGGTCTGTGTAATGATGGGGGGCTCTGTGTAAGTTTGAGGCTCTGTGTAAGGATGACAGGGTTCTGTGTAAGTTCGGGGATCTATATACGTACAGGATTCTTTGTAATTTCGGGGCTCTCTGTAAGTTCAGGGCTCTGTAAATTCGGGGTGTGTAATTTCGGGGCTCTGTGTAAGTACAATTCTCTCTGTGATTTCGGGGCTCTGTAAATTCAGGGTGTGTAAATTCAGGGCTCTCTGTAATTTCGGGGCTCTGTGTGAGTACAATGCTCTGTGTGATTTCAGGGCTCTGTGTAAATACAATGCTCTGTGTGATTTCGGGGCTCTGTAAATTCTGGGGTTGTGATTTTGGGACTCTGTGATTTTGGGGCACTGTGAATTCGGGGTGTGTGATTTTGGGCTCTGTGTGATTTCGGGGCTCAGTGTGATTTTGGGGCTCTCTGTAAGTACAATGCTCTGTGTTAGTACAATGCTCTGTGTGATTTCGGGGCTCTGTCAGTACAATTCTCTCTGTGATTTCGGGGCTCTGTGTGATTTCGGGGCTCTGTGTGAGTACAATTCTCTCTGTAATTTCGGGGCTCTCTGTGATTTCGGGGCTCTGTGTCAGTACAATTCTCTCTGTAATTTCGGGGCTCTCTGTGATTTCGGGGCTCTGTGTCAGTACAATGCTCTCTGTAAGTACAATGCTCTCTCTAATTTCGGGGCTCTCTGTGATTTTGGGGCTCTGTGTAAGTACAATGCTCTCTGTGTGACACCCCCGGCACCCCCCGGGCCGACAGCGACCCAGCGGGGCCGGGCCCAGCGGGACGGCGGGGCGAGGTGAGGCGCGGCCGGGCCCGGGGCTGTGGGGCCGGGCAGGGAGCGGAGCGGGCGGTGGGACCGTGCTGGGCCCTGAGGGGGACGCTGGGAGGGGCAGGGCGTGCGGGAGGACCGAGCCC
The DNA here is from genome assembly GCF_014805655.1 of Passer montanus. NCBI lineage: Eukaryota > Metazoa > Chordata > Aves > Passeriformes > Passeridae > Passer > Passer montanus. The sequence continues at coordinate 1,243,618 of NW_024369262.1, read as the reverse complement.
CCCCCTCCCATCGGGTGGTGCTGGGGACAGGCGGGTGACGACCCCCGGTGTGGGGATTTGGGGGTGCGGGGCTCCTGGGGGGGCTGGGAATGGGGGTCTGCAAAGGGACGCGCATGGGAAAGGCGTGCGTGGTGTTGTGGGTGCCGGGACAGCTGGGGACCCCACCGGGAGGGGTGTGCCAGGGTGTCCCCCCCTGAGGTTGGATGCTCCTGGGGGTGTGGGATGGGGTGAGGAGTCTGGAGGTGAGGCGCTTTTTGGGGTACAGGGGGTCCCTCCAGGGATGCGGGTGTGCTGGGGAGTGGCTGGGGGGGCACCCACATCCCTCCAGACAGGCTGGGACTGGGACAGTGGGTGACCCCCAGCAGCAGGATTTTGGCTGGGAAGGACGGGACGGGGATGGTCCCTCAGCAGACGCTGGTGCCTTGTGCAGTGCAGGTGGGAGACGAAGCAGGGACAAGGTTCCCAAAGCCCCTTTTTGTGCTGCAGGGACCCCCAGGCTGTGCTGGGGAGGGTTTGGCTGAGGAGATTTCAAACCCTGCGGGTGTTGCACGAGGGAAGGAGAGGGGGCAAGGCTTGGCAGCAAGGAACCACAGCAGCAACTCAACCGCTCGTCTTTTGGGAGTGTTTTGTGCTTCTCCTTCCCAGATCAGGAGGTTTGTCCCCAGGGATGTCCGGGCTGTGCCGTGCAGGGGGCTGGTGGTGGGTCAGGCCGTGGCTCAGGGGGAGCAGGTGGCTTTCAGAGAACACAGGTTCATTCATTTCCTCCAGAGCAAGATTTCAGACTGGATGTGTCTCGGTTTGCCTGTGCTCCCACTGCTGTAGGGGGGTCACCTGGGAGCTGGCAGCATTTGGGGGTGTCTCAGGTTGGTGACAAATGTCAAGGACCTTTTCCGAGGGTGCAGATGCTCACTGGTTTCCTTGTCCTGGCATGTGGATTCTTCTCTGGCAGGAGCACAGGGACACCCCCGCTGGGGGGGATTGTGGGGACAGTGTTTGTGTCCCCACACACGTCGTCATCTCTGTCCCACTCTGCCAGCGTGGCCTCACGCAGTGCCACCCTCTGTGTCTCACCTGCTTTCCCCAGAATCCCCCTGGCATCCCACCTGCCTCCCCCTGCCCCAGGACCCATCCTGACAGTGTGTGCAGGGAATGTCGGGGGCTTCCAGAGCCACAGGCTGGGCAGGTTTGAAGGGAACCTTTGGTCCTTGGTCACTGCTGGCAATGCAAGCAAGGGTTTTTCCAGGCAGAGGGGTGCAGGGGTCTTGGTTGGCTTTGTCTCTGGCGCCAAGAAAATGATGCTTTTCCCCTGGACAAAGAGTCTCGTGCCCCAGATCCTGTTGTGAGTGGGTGTGTGGCAGCAGGTCCTGGGGGCTGCTGGCAGAGGGAGCACAGGGTGCTCACCCTGTTTCTCTGGGCAGGGGCTGCCTGCGGGGTGCAGGTCACCCTGTGGGGTTAGTGCTCATGCTGAGGGTCTGCCGGATGTGGGGGTCCCCCATCCCCAGAGCCCGTTCTCCTCCTCCTCCTCCTTCCTGTCTCCCAGCTCCCGTTTTCCCCGGCCAGGTGGCCCGTGGCTTATATAATGTGCTCAAACCCCGGAATAGCTCCTCCCGTTACACAACCACCCAGCCAGGCACGGGAGGGGGGTGCTGGGGGGGATTCCCGGCTGGATGCTCCCCCTGCACTGGCCGTGACCCCCCTCCACCTGCAGTGCTCAGCTCCGGGGGTTGTTCACCGGGATTGTGTCCCCATTGGGGAAGGTGACCTCATTGTGACAGTCATCCCCCTGCTGCTCCATGTGCTCAATAATTGCTTTTATTTGTAGTAGTGTAATTACTCCCCTTCCTCACAGGGGCCTCAGGCTGACTGTTCCTCCTCCTGACTCCTTGCCCAGCAAAGCAAATGGCCCCAAAGGTGCAAAAGCTGGGGTGGCTGTTCCCCTTCTCCATCCCCTTTCCTTGTTTAAGCACCTCCTGTTGGGGAAGGTCGGGCAGGGCATTCCCAAGGGGATGAGGGAAGAGTGGCCAAAGGGGTACAGAGCTGGGGATCCCACAGGAAAAGCCATCACCTGGATCTGCTGCCTCTCCACTCAGCATGGGGGAATTGCTGTTGCCACATGGATGTGCTACTCCTTTCCCTCATCCCTGATTCAGGAATGGGGTCACTGCCTGGGTCCTGGGGCTGCTCCCTATCATGGGGTGACCCCTTTCCCACCAGCTCTTCTCCAGCCAGAGCTGAGAATGGAGCTCCTCAATAGCCCAAGGGGTTCAGGCTGGGGGGCTTCAGCCGTGGCATTTTGGGGACAAGAGTAAATCCTGGCTCCCCACCGTGCATCTGCCCTTTTCCCTGGATCATCTCCAGGGGATCTCTGTGCCCACACCCCCGTGTGATGCTTGTCCGGTGTGGGACCAGTCCCCAACCCTGGCTCCCCCATCCCTACATCCCCAAGCCAGGAAGGAGCCCAGTTGCTTAGCAACTGTTTAGCTTCTCCACCAGCCTCCTCATCTATTTTAAAATATATATGTATTTTTATATATATATATATATATATCTGCACAGACGTAGGTATGCACACGCATCTGCAGCTCCTGACCCCCCAGCCACCATCCATATATTCTTTACTAATTGCTTTAAAGTCTGTGAGGTGTCAAATTCTCTTCAGGCAGCTATAGGAAAAGATGCCCTGGGCTTGGGGAAATAGGGATGGAAGCACTGGGAGGGCTGTCACCAATCCATTCCCACTGCCCCTTCCCGCGGGCATCCTCCCCATGCCTTGGGGCTGGAGGGCAGCGCTAACGAGCCCAGAATGGCTGCACTTTTAAAGCTACATTTGCCTTTTTTCCTCGCTCTTGAAGGTCTGACTCACAGTTTTTGGCACTGGAAGGCAGCTCCGGAGAAGGTCAGCCCAATTAATGGCAGCAGCCCCGGACTTTTCCTCCTTGTAACTCCAGCTGGGTGTTAGGGGAGGCTGGCTGCCTGGCCATGATGTTCTGGCATATTTTGTGTCCTGAAAAAAAAAAGATCTTCTCCCAGCTGTCGCCACAGCACAGACGGGGAGCAGCCTGGGATGGGGCTGTGCCTGCTGGGGGACAGGGTTCTGCTTTCAGTCAGTGGTGGGGTGTCCTGATGAGATCCCAACAGGCAGGAGAACCATGGGGACCACCCCGCTCAGCCTCTCTGGAGTGACTGGAGCATCCTCACCTCATCCGGGCTGTCTCTGGCGTGCTGGGGCCGAGCTCTGGCACGCTCAGTGCACGAGTGGTCCGGGGAGCCGCCGTCCTGGGCGCTGTGCCCACATCCCGTGCCCGCATCCCGGCACGCGGGTGCTCCCGGCTGGTGCAGCTGGATGTGGCGAGAATTAATGGAGCACCGGCCGGAGGCGGCTTTAATTAGCACCGAGGCACGGCGAGGGGGCAGGAGGACCGCTGCCGCCTTTCCCCGGCGAGGGAGAGACGCCGGGAGAGCATGCAGGCACCCGGGAGAGCATGCAGGCACCCGGGAGAGCATCCGGGCCCCGCTGCCGTCCCCGCTCCCCCGGGAGCCGCTCCAGCCGCAGTACGGCGGCCGGGCCCTGCGGCGGCTGCTCAGCGCCGGGGCTGCGGGCACGGCCCGGGGCTCAGCGCGGCCCAAGGGGCATCTCAGCAGAGCCGGGTGGGAAGGGGTTTGTTCTGGGATGGGAAATAAAAAAAGGCCAAAGCGGTTTGGTGAAATAATGCTCTTCCCCGCATCATTTTGCTTTTTTCTTTTCGGGCTGGAGTTCTGAGCCTGTGAGCTGGACAAAGCCAGGTGGGACAGCCCCAGGGCTGGGACATGGGGACGGTCACATCCTGGGGCCACCCCAGTCCACAGGGAGCGAGCTCCATTCAGAGCTTGGCTGGAAACCAGCAGCCCCAAAGCCTGGCAGGATTGTGAGGCTGGGCCTTGCACCCCGAGCTGGCAGGGCCTGTCCTGGCTGTGTGACAGGGGCACAGTGCAGTGTGTCCGTGCTTCTGTCTGTCCTGGCAGTCTCTGAGCTGGTACTGAGGGTGCCCAGCCCTCCACACTCTGGGTGTGATTCAGCATGGCTGGGGAGGGAGGGAGAGACCCAGGCATGGGATGGAGGGTGAGGAGCAAGAGAAAGGAGAAGAGGGATGAAGTTGGTATATGGGGATGAGGAGGAAAATGGACAATAGGGATGGGGATCGAGAATGGGGATGAGGATGAGGATGGTGGATGGGAAGGATGATGAGGAAGGGGATGAGGAGGAGGATGAGGTTGGAATTTGGGGATGAGATCGAAGATAGGGATGGAGGAGGGGGCATCTCTGAGCACTTCCAAAAGCTCTAATCCAGGTATCAGAAGGCACCTGCAAGCTGAAAAGCTGGATTGACCTCCCCAGGGCCCAAGGTGGCACGTAGGAGGAGGATCAGGATCCCAAAATACGTGGGCGAATGCCTGGTTAATATGGGAAAAGGAGGATTTGCTCAGGAGTCTCCCCAGCAGCTCCAGCCCATGGTGCCAGGGGGTTTGGGCCCTCCTGGGTGGCAGTAAGGGAATTTGGGAGCTGGGAATGGATGTCAGCAATTGTCCCCAGCTACATCCTGCAGCCTTTGGGAGTGTGTGGAGACACAGAGCTCACCCCAGGATCCCTCCTCTCCCTCTGGGCAAGGCAGCCAGGCAGTGGCTGCCAGTGATTGATGTTTTGTGGGTAATTACTGCAGATAATGAAATATTTAACCATCATCTTTATTATCGGGGTAGCGCCGAGCCGGGCGGGAAACCACTGCTGTTTGGCCAGGGCTGTGCTCATGGGTTTGGTGCTGATTTTGGTGCTGGCACAGCCAGGTGGTGGCCAGTGGATTTGGGTCGTGGTGGTGGCAGCCACTCTGTGTCCCTGAGCTCCCCTGTGAGTGCAGGCATTGCTGGGGCTCTCCTTGTGGGGCAAGGAGAGCACAGACCCAGCTGGGGGACATGGGCTCCCTCTGCCCTGATGCCTTGTCCCCATTGTCCCCAGCAGTGTAGGGCTGGCTCTGTTTGGCACCCAGGGATTTGCCTGGGCACCTTTGGAGAGCTGGGGGAGGCTTGTAGGTGGATTTTCCCCATTCCTTTGTTTCCCTGGCCATGCTGGGGCTGGTGGCAGCTCCCAGGCTGAGGGGACATTGGGGTCAGCACCATGTCTGTCCCCAGGCCAGCTCCACCTGCCTGGCCCCAGCTGCAGGGGGATTTCTCCAGCTCCATCCTTTTCATGGGAGCAGGGAACATTTCCTGGTGGATCTGCATGCCTCCCCCACCATGCAGCCTTCTCTCACAGGTGCCCATCCAGCTGCCAGCTTGCCTCCATCTACCTGCCCAGCTCTCTATCCCACACACTCTCAAGGTTTTTCAGCAATGAATTTATCCACTGCTGGGCTCAGGATAAAATGAATTCCCACTGGGGATAAGCGAGCAGAGGCTGCTGCAGAAAGAATCCTCTCTCCTTCCCTGAGCCCCTCTGTGGGGAAAGGTTTCCAAGCAGGGAGTTTCCCCCTTTCCCCAACTTCCTTCCAGGTTTTTGGCTTCATGTCCTGATGACAGAAAGAGGGAGAGGAGCCCTCAAGGCAGGTTTTTCTGCAGCATCTCTCTGTTCTCCAGCCTGGAGCCATGCTGGGATATGGAGGGGGCTGGGTTCAGGGTAGGAAGGGAGGGCTGAGCAGGGCTATGGGGTGTCATGGGGTTTGAAATGGGGGTGCTGCAGGCAAGGGGGGACCAGGGGACCCTCCAGGTGCAGGGATGAGCATCCAGGAGTGCAGACTCCTGGCTGGCTCCTGCTGCACTAGCAGGATCTCCCCTGTGCCGCTGTGGAAATAAAGGCTGCTGACTCCTCTCTGCATGGTAGTAATGGGGGGTGGCGGGGGGAGGAAGGAAAAAAAGAGCCTTGTAATTAAGCACTCAGCTGCTGTTCTCCCTGGGCAGGCTTGTCAGGAGATAAATGACTGTGTGGGGCAGCCAGTGGCAGCAGGAGGGTCAGGGATGTCCTGTGGAGATGCTGTGGGGTGGGAGACACCTTCTGGCCAGGCTGGGATCCCCACCACACCAGGGGGGGCTCCGGGGTATTTTCTCCTCTCAAACAGCAAAGAAACCTCATCAAAGCCTCTCGTGGGTGGTCTGCATTCCCACCCTGACTCTGTCCCAGCTGGCCTGGCCACAGAAAGCTCTGAACTGCTCTGAACTGGTGGGATGGCACACTGGGAATGACAAACCTTTCCTGGGCTTGAAACAGTGTGGATCAGTCCATGGTCCATCTGCTCTTCCTGCTTCTGCTGGGCTTAGGGATTGCCTCCTTCCCTGGGCCAGGTGAGGATGGAGCAAACGCCATCCATGAGTCCATGGTCCATCTGCTCTTCCTGCTTCTGCTGGGCTTAGGGATGCCTCCTTCCCTGGGCCAGTGTTTGCCCCATCCTCCATGGGCAGCATGTGCCAGCCATCCAAGGATTGGCTGTTTCCTGCTTAGGAGATGGCATGCAGGCATCACCCATCCTTGGAAAAGCTTCTCCAGCACGATCCCTGGGATAGAAACACCTCAGAGAAGTGTCTTTTTGTCAAAAGCTGCCTCTCCAAGCCCAAATCCAGCTTGGAGAGTGAGGCAGGATGCTCTGCCTTTGCTCCTGATCGTTTCCCTTTGTGCAGGGCCCCTGTAAAGGCAAGGTGGTGCCTCTGCAGCCTGGTGGAGCTGGTGGTTAAGGCAGCAGATCTCCAGGGGAGCATCCCATGCTCGGGAGAGGGCTGGAGTGCTGGGGCAGGGCAGGACAGTGAGGAATGGGTGCTCAGCCATGCGCCGATGGCCCGAGGGCGCTGACACAGGGCTGTGTCTGTCTGGCTGATCCAGGAGATTTGGGAGCATCTCCTCCCTCCGGCTCGGGGAGCATCAGCCAGAGCCTCAGCACGCCAGTGCTGCTTGGGAACAGTTGTCCTCTTCCAGGGGTTATTTCTGGAGCCAAGTGAGGACACATTGACTGTGTGGTGGAAAGAGGAGCAGAGACACGTGAAGGTGAAGGAGCAGGGAGAAGGCAGGGGGGCAGCAGCTGGTGGGGACCCTCATCTCCCCTTGCAGCCCACACTGGGCCGTGCCAGAGGATGCCAGGCCATAGTCAAAGAGTGCCAGGCCATGGCCCAGCAGCATCAGCAAGTGTTTGCTGCCTGAGCCAGACCACAGGATGTCCCACCACTGCAACCAATCCAGCCAGTGCAGCTGGGAAATGCAAGGGGATATCTGAGGTCTTTGGGTGCCTAGAGGGCTGTGAGGGTGGATCCCTGTCCCTGCTCCAAACCCACACTGACCCCCACAATGGGGTTCATGGGGTCCATGTCCTGCTGCTGTCTTGGGCCACACAAACCACCCCTGGCCAGGTTTTTCCAATACAAGGCTGGAGCAGAGCATCCTCCTCTCTTTCCCGGGAGCCAGCCCTCTTGTCTTGGTGACAGAAGTAGCCCCAGCCTTGCTTCTGAAGCAAGGTGCAGGGACATCTAGTCACTGTCCCCATCATCCTGCTTTCAAGACTGATTTTACCCTCAGGTCCTACAGGGCCCCCTCACTGTCACGGGGTGGGAGGGGAAGCAGGGCAGGGTCTGACCCTGACTCCTTCTCTCCCTCCCAGGCAATCATGGCTCTCTACAACAATGGGGCTGACGTGCCTTCGCCCCAGGAAGCCTCCAACGGCTTCCCCCAGCCCGGTGCCTCAGGAACGTGGCACAAGGGTGAGGAGGAGGTGAGGCTGGTGGAGCCCAGCGTGGTGAAGAAGGCTCACCGGGAAATCCTGGACCACGAGCGCAAGCGGCGCGTGGAGCTCAAGTGCATGGAGCTGCAGGAGATGATGGAGGAGCAGGGGTGAGTGGTGGGGACGTCGGGGATGGGATCCTTTTGACCTGTTTGCACCTTGTTCTCCCCCTTTAAGAAATATCTTGATGTGGCAAGTGTCACCATTTGGAAGTAAATCCACTTTTGGGTGAACCAAACAGCTTTGGTGGGTTGGTCTGTGGTGGGAAATGCCTAGGAGTTCATCCACTTGCCCTGCTTGGAAGTTTGGGCTCCCAGCTTGTCCTGCAGGGAAAGCTGAAGCAGGAAGGAGGAGTGAAGCTGTTCATGGATGTGCAACTCATCAGTGCCACCTACCCTGTGCCCCACATGCCTGGGATGTGAGATCCCAGAGGAAAGCTGGGGTTTGGTCACAGGAGAGGCTGGTTTGGGGCTTCAGTTTGCCCTGTTTTCCTTCCCCTCTCCAGTTTTGGGGTGATGGCACCCCCGGCCCCCATCCTGCCAGTGCCATGGCCAGGCACTGCAAGCTGCTCCCCAGCCTTTGCTCTCCCCTTGGGAAACAAAGGGATAGGGAAAAACACAAGGGGCTGAGGAACATCCCTTCCTGGGTGGGCAGAAGGGACTGGGGGGCCAGAAAGGAGACCCCCATCCCTGCTGGGCAGGGCTGTGCTGTCTCTGAGCAGCCAAACATCCTGATCCCTCTGACAGCTCTCTAAAACCTGATGGATGGAGCAAATTCTTCAGCACACTTGGGTAGATGGGAACTGGTATCAGCTGGGGAGAAGGAAAATGGATTGAGGGAAGGCTTCGCCAAGGCTTTCATTAAGAGTGCAAGCGTGACCTAGAATTAAATTGTCTCACACAGACTGGAATAATGATTGTGCCTAATTTGTCATTATGGAAATAAATAAGGCTGACCTGGCGCTTTGGGGAGCCCAGAGCCTCCTGTCGGGTTCCCGAGCCCTAGTAGGGATCTTACTACTGGTAGTAGCATTACTGCAATGGGTAATAGCAACACTGCAACCAGGATTGTTGTTATTGCTGTAATTGCTTTGCTGTTATTAAGGCTATTAATAACACTGATGATGGTGATACGCCAAAATGATAATATAATTACAGTAATAATCTTGGTCAACCTGCTTAATCCTCTGCCTGCTCTTCCCCTCCACACAGGGGCTTTCCAGGGGGGTTCCATGAGCAGGGATTTGCACCCCTGAGGTTTCTGCCTGCACCAGGGGCAGCCTCCTGGCCATGGCCTTGGGGAAGTTGCTGATGAGGGCAGAGCTCCAGGATGGATGTGAGTGTCAGCAGAGTGGGTTCTGCAGGGATTTAAGCTCTCCCTTGTTTCCTTAAAGGCACATGGCTCCTCCTGCCTGTGCTGGAGCTGGCTCCAGGCTGCCTGCACTGTTATTCCCTGCCTGCAGGCTGGATTCCTTGTCCAGAAAAGAAGTGTCAGCAAATTTTCTTTCTTTCCCAAATCGGTTCTGTATGTTAAATGCAAAAGCAGACCCCCTCCAAGAGGGTTATAAGCAGCACCAGGGGAATGCAGGAGGGAAAGGGCTGGTGATGCTCCTGCCTCCATCCCTGGAGGTGGTGGGGAGATCCTCGCCTTGGCCTCCCCCCACAGATTTGCTAATGGCCCAGCCACTGTGGCCCATCTGTCACCTCCTGTTCGGCCTCATGTCCCCTCTCCAAGAGCACCGGCCGTGTTCTTAATATGCTGCAGCAAATGCTGATCTCGGGCAGACATCTTCCTGCTGCTGTGGGCTGGCTGCTGTCCATGGGATGGCCGGGGCTCTCAGCTCTGTCCTTCTGGGGTGGCCACTCTGCCCAGCTGGGTGCACTGCCATCGAGGGAATGGAGCAGAGCAGCATTTGGGGGTGCTACCCTGGTTTTGGGGCTCCCCACACCCAGGTGCAAGGTGAGGGGAAGCAGGCTGCCTCCATACCTTGTTATGAACCTTCCTTCTGCGTGGAGTGTGGCTGCAGAGTTAATGAGAGCCTTTCAGTGCAAATGAGTTTGTTAATATTAATTCCCCTCTCCTTGCTGTTCCCCTTCATGGACACTGCAGGAGGGGTGGGTGGTGCTGTGTGCCCTTCTTCACCCAGGGCACCCAGAGCACTGCAAGGGGCATCACTGTCCCCAGCACGGGCTGTGTGACGTGCCAGCCTTGGGGACTGCAGGGCTAGGCCTGGCTCTGGCATCCAGTTTTCTGGGCTCATGGCAGTGATGCTGATGGGGTGTGATGGAAAGGGTGAGCCACGAGCAGCCCCTCTAGATGCTGTGTCTGAGGACAGGGACACACACAGAGCCTGACCCCTTGCCTCCCAGGGTGGCAGTGTGGTGGTGACATGAGGTCCCTCTCCCTTCACCCTGTCCCCTGGGATGATGCCAAGAGCATCGTGGCTCTCTCCAGTACATCCTTCTGTTGGAATGTTTTCAGTTGAGGAGGATGCTCAGGTGCCCTTGTGCAGCCACGGGATGTGGCACAGGACCACCCCTACCCAGGGCTGTCACCTGTCCCTTCCCAGGGACACCTCGGGGACGGCAGGAGTGCCGTGGTTTGCAGTGGCTGCTCTCAGATGCCAGGACACAGTGATTAGTGTCTCTCGTTAATGACCCTGCGGTGCCTGAGTCAGCTCAGCAGTAGCACAGAGCTGGCACAGCTCTCAGGGCCCCAGAGCATCAGGGGACGAGCTGGGGGAGCTCATGATGGGACAGAGATGCTGAGAGGGAACCCCAAAATCACTGGCTGCAGTGGTGGCACTGCCAAGAGGGTTTGGTGGGCACTTTTCCCAAAGCCTGGGGCGGTCACAGGGAATGGCAACCTCACAGTCATCCTTTTCTTCTCCCCCTTCTTGGTGTCCCTCCCTCTGCCAAGCACTGCAGGGAGAAGCAGGCAAGGGAGAGGAGGACACAGATAGTGGTGGCAGGGGACCGAGCAGAGGTCCTGCTGTCCTCCAGGCCCTGATGACTATCACCATGCCTCCTCCCCTTTTGATTGGCCCCTCGGGCCATGTGTCCCTTCCAAAGGTACAGAGTTCCTCAGAAGGTCCATGGGGAGCCCATGCTCCAACCACAGCAGCCCTGACCACGTCTTTGCCCATCCAGGTACTCCGAAGAGGAGATCCGACAGAAAGTGGGGACCTTTCGGCAAATGCTGATGGAAAAGGAGGGTGTGCTCACCAGGGAGGACCAGCACGGGCGCCACATGTAAGTCAGGCAGCTTCCAGCTGGTCCATCTGTGTGTCTCACCCCAGAGAGGCACGTCCTGGATTGCCTCTGAGCATCAGTGGGCAGGTGGGTGGGTGGATGAGGGTTTATCTAGGCATGGCTAGATAGATGGATGGACATGGAGAGGGTACAAAGGGATGGATGGATGGATGGATGGATGGATGGATGGATGGACGGATAGATGGGTGTTGGCTTTGAGTCAATGTTTGTTTTGATTTGATGGTTGGTTGGTTGGTTAGTTGGTTGGTTAGTTGGTTGGTTGGTTGGTTAATTTGGTGGTTTGATGTCTGATAGATGGGTGTTGGCTTTGAGTCAATGTTTGTTTTGATTTGATGGTTGGTTGGTTGGTTAGTTGGTTGGTTATTTGTTTGGTTAATTTGGTGGTTTGATGTCCGGTGGTTGATTGGTTGATTTGATAGTTTGTTGGTTGATTGGCTGGTTGGTTGGCTGTTCAGTCAGCTAGAGGCAGGAATTGCCCCTCTAAGGCAGTATCCTACCTTGGGAGAGGTTAAAGGTTATCCTGCACTGGTCATTTGGGTGCTGTGCAGAGGCCAGTGTTGCAATGCTCCAGTCCCAGAGGATGAAACCCAAGTGCAGAAGGTCTCAATGCTTGGCTCACCCCACCGGCCAGGGCCAGGGACCCCATGGAAGAAGCTCCTCCAAGGAGATCCTGTACTGTTCCTCTGCTTCCAATCACTCCTCACAGTGCCTGGTCCTGGGGGGCTGCATCTGCCCTGGAAGGGAGCTTAGGGCTCAAGTTTGGTGTCCAGAGCAGCCCAGCTCCTGCTGGGGACATGCCAGTTGCTGCTCCTGCCCTGCACAGGACTATTCCCTGCCTCACCAGGGTCTACCCAGCTCGATGATGATTTATCAGTGCAATGCTTAATGGCCCAGGCAGCATGGCTGGCCTGGCGTGCACCATCCATCAGCCTGGAAACCAGGTCACTTGGGACAGGAATAGATGCTTCAGGTTCACTGAATATTAATGCTTCATTAGGGTCAGGAAATCAGGGCGAGGGGGGAGGCAGGGAAGCCATGGCAGCAGGGAGAGCCTCCCTCACACCACTCTGCTGGCACGCCAGGCAGGATGGGACACAGGGACATGGCTGTGCCCTGCCTGGATGTGGCTCATGGGCTTGGGATGGCATGAAACATTCAGGATCCTCCTCTAGGCAGGAAAAAACAAAGCATGGGGGAAGCCAACCTGCCCAGGTCACTGAGCATCATGCCTGAGGTGTTAACAAGTGGCCTTTGCTGGTGGGGGCAGGAGTCATCTCCAGGGCATCTTCCTGGCAGGCTCGTTAGGGCCAGCGCTGTAACGAGCACGCGGGGAAGCCAAAGGTGCCTGAAAGTTACCCAGGCAGCCCGGGCTGTCACCTTTACAGGCTTGGTTTTGCAAAACGAAGGGTAATCATTAAAGATTAGCCCCAGGGCTATAAATAATAGTGCTGAGCTGGAAGGAGCAGTCTCACAGCAAAGGATTGCTCAGAGGAGAGCAAAGCCAGAGGCACCTGAGGAGGCTGGTGGAAGCTGGGTCCAAAGGAGGTGGCTCCTCATGCTGCAGGGAGCATATCCTATGTGCCAAAGGTCTCTGCTGCATGAAGAGGCTGGACAAGGGGCTTAAATAAGCTTTAAATAAAGAGCCTCAGCCCTTGTGGTGGCTGGGAGAGTGCTCAGCAGAACATCTCGTGGGCTGGTCCCGCTCCAGCACCGCTCCGGGCTTTTACTGCTTGGTCCTTGGCTGCTGGGACTGTGAGTCTGAACCAGCTGGTCCTGTTTCAGAGCCAGTGTGAGGGCTCAGCATCATCTGCATAACTCCCCAGGGAAAACTGAGGCACCGAGCAGAGCTGTGACCACCTGAGTCCCTGGCTTTGCTCTTTGTGCTCTCCCAGCTCCCGTCTCCGTGTGCACAGCTCGGTACAGCCCGGTCCCCAAGGAGAAGGGTTTGATGGACAGGCTGGTGGGATTGCAGACAAAGGCAAGCGTGTGCTGGGCAGGGAGGGATAATTGGAACAGCACAAGGCTGGTCTTGAGCTGCTGAGCACAGCTAATGGGTGAGATGCTGGCAGCAGGCTCCGGCGTGGAGCTCTGCCTGCTCACAGAGCAAAGACACACACAGAGAATTAACCCGGCTCCCTTCTCTCTTTGCCTCTTTTGTCCCCCTTCCCACGGTTGGGTGGGTGGTTGAAAGGCTGATTCTACCTCTGGGACATGGCCAAAGCAGGAGTCATGTGGAGAGGACCCAGCCAGCCATGGCTGTGGCACAGAAGGGAGCCCGAGTCCTGCTTGAGTGATCACCCATGGTTAGGGGGAGGGTGCCTCGTGCGTAGTTTCGGTCCAAGACATTTCTAATTAGGTTAAACAGTCCATGGCCTGCCTGTGGCCAAGGATGCCAACACGTGCCACTGTCAGATCTGCAGTCTGGGACTGGCAGCTTCCCTCTTCTCAGGCAATGGCCAGGCTGCCAAGGGACTGATGCTGTGGGGCTGCGCTTCTCCACCAGCATCACTGACTGCTCACCTCCAGGCTGGGAAGGGCAGAGGAGCCCACATGAGGTTTCTGAGGGCAAATCTCCCTTGGGAAGCAAACACCTGGGCTGCTGTGGTGTTGGGCACCCTCCACGCCTGTCCCCCTCTCTTAAGTTTCCTTCCAGAGCACCTGGATGTCCTCGTCCCTCTATGGGTGAGACGTCCTACATCCCTCAAGAGCAAATGAGAAGCTCCCTGTGGGTTTTGCTCCAGGGGATGATGGCAGAGCCAGCCCAGGGAGCTGGGGGCATCAGGGAGAGGTTGGGCAGGGACTCCTGAGACTGTCCTAGTCCAGCTGCCAGGCCTCTACCAAGCCCTGCCCACAGCCCCGGTAGTCAATGGCAACCTCATGCCGGTTTCCATGGCAGTGGGAAAAATTAATGCTGATGAAGTCACTCAGGGGAGAGAGAGAGACCCTGATGGCTCTAGGCATGATGTCCCCCCACCCCTTCTTCACCTGGTCCTAGGAGGGACATTGACCTGCCTGAAGCTGCAGTGCTGAGCTGGTGGCACTATGGGGTGCTGGCCTCAAAGCCCAGATCATCCTGGGCAGTTCCCACCTAAATTTCCACTGCTGGTCTTCTGCCAGCTCCTCTCACCTTATCCAGCCCCACAACCACCTGGGCTGATCCAGCCACCTGCTCAGCCCCAGCACTTGACCAAAGCCAAAAGGGGCTCAAACGAGCCTGAGACTGGGCCCTGTGGGGAGATGGTGGCCTGAGTCTCACAGTGTCCCTGTGCCAGCCTGGTGGGGATCTCTGCAGGGACTGGAGCCACAGGAATACCCTCAGCAGACCTTCACCCTGGGACTTTGCTGTGTGTGGACATCAAGGGACATGACCAAGATCCCCTGGGGATGCTGTGGCAGAGGCAATGTCCCCCAACCCCTGTAGCTGCTTTGGGGCTGCCCCAGCTGCTCCGCTGGGAAACAGGGAATGGGGATCCCCGAATTAATCCTGCTCTTCCTCCTTTGGCAGTGTGATAGAAAACCACCACGGGGCAGATGGGGAGGAGTACGAGGTGGAGTACCCTGGCTATGGAGAGGGCTGCCTGCTGCAGTGTGACTGCTCGGCCGAGTGCTACCGCGAGGACAGCGGCCACCGCGAGTACAGGTGTGTGTGGATTTTGGGACCTGCTCTGCACAGGGTCCCCATCCAGGCACACAGAGGCCAGGGGCCTGTCCCTTCTTCTTTTCCCAGCCTTGTCTGCTGTCTCCTACAGGTTGAAAAGACGCTCGAGCAGCTCCACCTCTCCTCCACCCAAGAAGAAAAAGAAGAAGAAATCAGGTCACCGCCGGAGCCGGTGAGTCCCCGGCTGTCCCTGCACTGTCCCTCTGGAGGGCAGCTCACCTCCCTGCTCAGCACTTTGCCAGGCTCTGGAGGGGCAAGTCACCCCACTCTGGGGGGCAGTATATCCCTGAATATGTACCCTTAAAAGGTGCAACATGTCTGCATGTATTGATACTGCAACACACGTGTGTACACACACCAACTGCATGCACTGGTGGGACCTTGTCTGGTCCATGTGGGGAAGAAGGTGGTGCCACAGGGCACAGCACCAGGCAGGATATGGCTCTGTGAAGGGTCCATCTGCTCAAAACCTCACCACTTAGCACTGGCTGCCTGGGCAGGATGCTGTCCCTAATGTGCCTTTCTTCTCTGCCTTTCCCATGGCAGCAAAAAGAGGAAACCCGGCTCAGAGCGCAGGTGAGTGAACACTGGGCTGGGTGGGCTGTGGGTCCCCTCTGGGCTTGCAAGGCCACTGGGCACAGGCTGGCCTCTGTCACCCACTGTCCCCCTCTGAAATCCCCCTGGGAATTGGCCACTTTGTCTCCTGCTGGAGGCTGTAGAGCCCACGAGGTGGCAATGAGACACAGCAGGATTTGGGCATTCCAGAATTGAAGGCAGCCAGAGCCCTTCTGCCAAAAGTCCCTTTCTGTCCCCCAGCCCAAATCCCCCAGGAAATAACTGTTCATGCATCCCATGGGGTGGTCCAGGGGAAGCAATGTGGCTGGGGGTGGTGGGACCAGGCTCCCCTGGGCCAGGGGGAAGAGGCAGGGGAGTCCCTTGCTCCCTGCTCAAGGGCACCCACTTCCCCTCTAGCTGTGACAGCTCTTCACCCATCCGCAAGGAAAAGAAAAAGAAGACTGGAAAGAAACACAGACGTGACAGGTAGGATGGACATGACAGCAGGCTGGGGACAGCAGGGGTGGTTGGGGACAGAGGGGCTGGTTGGGGCTGCTCAATCCCTTGGGCTAGGATTTAGAAGTGGGTAGGGATGGACACTGATGACTTTTCATGGGGCCATCATCTCCTCACAGCCACTGTCACCTGCCCCATCCAGCAGCCCACCTCGGGGCCATCCCCCTGTCCTTCTCCTGCCTGGAAACTGCCCAGCCTTTGCTCCCCCCTGGCCAGATCAGTGTATCTCCTTCATCTCTGCCTCCTCTTCATCCCTTAGGTCTGAGTCGGGGTCACGAAAAAAGAGAAGACACAGGTAAGAGTGACAGCTACCAGGAGCTACCCCACTGCCACCAGCTGCCAGCTTCCCCAGCACCTGTGTGCTGCCCTCCTGCTGTCCCCTCCCCTCTGCCCATCGTGATGGGCCTCCTCACCCCACAGCTGGACACTGCTCTGTGTCCTCTGCCCTTGATGTGGCACAAGGCCACTCTGGATGACTGTGGGGCCCCAAATGTCCCCCAGTGGAGGAGAGAGGATCCCAGGCAGCCATGGCCAGGGCAAACCTTGACTATTGCCCTCTGTCAACACTGCTATTTTAGAGTGAAAGGAGTGAAAAACACACAAAGGGTGCCAAAGAGAGCACAGGGCAAAACAAGTGGGGGCACGTCAATGGTCCCCCCTGAGGATGCTGAGCAGAGCCATTCCACCCTGTCTCTCCTGCCTGGTGTCACCAACCTGACCTGACCCCACAGTCCCCCCAAATCCATCTGGGATCCCCGCCACGCTTTGAACCTCAGTGGAGCCCGGCTCCAGAGCAGGCAGGTCCTTCCCCTCGCTCCTCCCGCAGCCTCGGTGTCTCTGGGGGGCTGGGAAAGCCACCCCCAGGTGCTGCCCCCGCTCCCACGTCTGCAGCTCTCGGCTCTTCCCGCAGGTCCCGAAGCCCCAAGAACAAACGGAAAGAGAAAAACAAAGAGCGCAAGAGGTGAGGGGCCGGGCTGGCGGGGGCAGCGGGCTCTCTGTGTCCCCGCGTGTCCCCCGCGGCCGCTCAGCCGTCCCTCGGCCCCGGCCGCCCTCTCCGCAGGTCCCGCAGCGAGTCCCCGGCCTGGCGCTCGCACCGCCGCAGCTCCTGCAGCTCCCACAGCGCCTCGCTCTCCTCCGACGACAGCGGCTCGAAATCCCCGGGCAGGTAGGGACAGTCCGGGACCCGCCTCCCCACCACCACACCCGGCCACAGCCTCCGCCATGGGACCCTGTGGGGTAGAGGGCAGGGACAGAGATGTCCTTGTGAGGGACACCCTTATGTGTGGGAGGGAGGAGGGAGGCAGAAGTGTCCCAGGGATGGGGACCCCGGGGGATGGAGGGCAGAGGCAGGGGGCAGAGGTGTCCCAGGGATGGGGACACTGGGGGATGGAGGGATTTGTCATCCTTCAGCGATTCTTACTTGGTTTTGGAAAGCAGAGAGGAGGAGGAGAGGGCCTAAGAAAGGAACAATCCTTCTGCACCCCCTGACAGGAGGGGACAGCTGGGTGGGGACTGGGCTCTGCTCCCAGGGAACAGGGACAGAACAAGGGGAAACGGCCTCAAGCTGTGCCAGGAGAGGCTTAGGTTGGACACCAGGAGCAATTTCCTCATGGCAAGGGTGCTCAGGGGGATTTGGAGTGCCCATCCCTGCAGGTGTCCAAGCAAGGCCTGGAGGTGGCACTGAGTGCTCTGGGCTGGTGACGAGGTGGGCATAGGGCACAGCTGGGACTCCATGGGCTGCTTTGGGAACATGGTCCCCAGACGGGGTTTCAATTTTTAGCTAAAGACAGCACAAAGCACCAATTCTCACCCCATTTCTGGCTTCGGCAAAGCCTGGGCTGCAGCCGGCGGCTCTGCTGGAGCGCGGGGCGGGCTCGGGGCCGGCTCGGGGCCGGGGTACCTTCAGCTGACGGTGCGGTTCTCCTCAGGCTGAGCCCCAAGCGCCGGCAGGATGGCCCCAAGGGCAGCAGCGCCCGCTCCAGCCGCAGCCCGTCCTCGCCCTCGCCGCAGCGCTCGGCCTCGCCGCACCAGAACGGGCACAAGGGCAGCGCCCAGAACGGCCGCCACAGCCACGGCGCCGCGCTCCCGGAGCCCTCGGATGTACGTAGGCTTTTCTTGGATCACTCTTCGCTTCCCTCCCCTCCTCCCTCCACAGGACTGCCCCCCTGCTCTCCTCTCCCCTCCTTCCCCACTCGCTCGGCTCCCCGCCCTGCCCAACCGGAGCACACGGGGGAGATGGGGGGTGCGGGTCGCACCCTCCCAGCACTCACCGACCCCGCGCTGGGTGCACGATCTTCCTGGGGGAGCCAGCCCACCACCCGGAGGCAGGGATCAGGGCAGCCAACAGGTCATCCCCCTCCCAAAGCCACACCTGCGGATGTCACCCCCGCCCCGGGATGACGGCTTGGCAGGCCAGCATCACCTGCCAGGGCCAGCACCGGGCTCGGCACCTCCCTGAGACTGATCCCAGGCAGCCAAGAAATGGCCAAAGCAGGAAAATTCTTGTTTGCCCACCAGCCCCAACTCTCCCTAGTGCCAAGGGGCCTACACCAGTGCTCAGGACTCCAACACCCAGTCTGGCCAAGTTAGGGTTTGGAGGGAATTTGATGCTGGATGCTCAGATTTTAGGACCTTGAGGTCCCCATGGCAGGTGACATCGGAGCTGAGCATCCCCAGCTCTGCCTCAGCATCCCGAGGTGAAAATCTTGGTGAAACCTTGAGGAGTGGGGCAAAGCCCAGGGGTCCAGCCCCAGTTTAACCAGTGCTGGGCTGGTGAGGAGCCTGCTTTGGCGGAGGGGGGCTGGAGGCAGGGCTGAGCCAAGGCAGGGCGCTGCAGGACTCCACCAATGGAGCCCACGCAGGTCCCCACCTGCCCCAGGGAACTTTATTCCCACAGCTGAGCTCCTGGGCTGGCAGCACCCACCGCTGACACCCCAACACCTGCAGGGCCAGGGGCACCCCGGGAAACGGGGCCGGGAGCCCCTGACCCCACATCCCCTTGGCCCTCCCCAGCCCAGCACCCCCAGCAGCACCCAGCACCCTGCCCGCCTCTCGGGGCACCTCTCTGCTTTCTTCTTTGCTGTGGTTCGGCGGGGGCGCGGGGGGGTTCGGGGGCCCCGGCCGGCCCCGCTCCCGCCCCGCCCAGCCCAGCATCGCCCAGGCCGCCGAGCTCCCCTGGCTCCCCGGCACCAGCGGGACTTTTCTCCAACAACTTTCTCTCTTTCTCTCTCTCTCTCTCTTTCTTTCTCTCTCTGGTTTCTATTTTTTATTTTTTTTTCTTTTTAATCCCATCTGTGTTTTTCTTTAGCCTCCCATTTGAAAAAAACCCAAACGGTAATATACACTTCCATTTCTTGCTCAGCAGAAGCAGGGACGAGGGGGAGGGAAGGGCAATGAAACGTGCTTTTTTCCCCGCCCCCTTGTTTTAGTTTCCTTTCTCATTATTTATTTTCTTTTCCCTTGTGATGTACAGAAATGCAAACGATATATATTTCTCTTATTTTTATTTTCCCCCCACCCCGTCGTCGTCGTGTTGTTCTAGAATTTTTTGCTTTTGTGTGTGTTAATGTGGAGAAGAAAAAAAAACAACAAAACAAAACCAAAAACCCGATGTGTTTTCTAAATATTTACGGCCGCTGAACATTGTATTTCCATTTTCTATATTTTGAACAAGGAATTTAAAAGGGAAGAGAACCCAGCAGCTCTACACTACAAAGGAGCGAATTGCCCTTTTCCTCCTCAAATTGGCATCTGCCCGGTGTCCTGGGCTGGATCCTGCTGCCGTGGCGAGCTTTTCCTCCCCGCTGCAGGATGAGGCCGCTGGGTGCGGGGCTGTCCCGCATTCTGCATCCCAGAGGATGAGCACCCAGCCCCTCCCCGCCTCCCGCAGACCCCCCAAAAGCTCCGGGCTCGGCCGGGTGAGCCGTGCCCACCCCGCACCCCCAGAGCCGCCGGACCACGGGGCACTGCGCGTTGCCTTCCCTTTTAAATACCCAGTCCTGTCTCCATCCATCCCTGCTGCCTTCCCCGCCTTCCTCCTGGGTCTCTCCTCCTCCTCCTCGCCCACACGCACCCTCCAGCCCCTCTCTTTCTCCGGTTTTCTTTGGGCCAGCACCACCCGCCGTCCCTCGCCGTGTCCCACCTCCATCCATCGCCTTCCCTGCATGTTGTCCGGGACTTTGCCATGTTACAGTGACTTTTGAAGAGTGAACCGCAGCCTGATCGGGTTACAGCCACCAGCCAGCCACCCCCCCGCGGCCCCCGCTCGGCGGCCGGCCGCAGCCTTCCAATTAAAACAATAAACAAACAAAACATTTTTAAAAAGAGAATAAAAATTAGAAGCTAAAGAGACCAATTTTAAAAATAATTTAAAATATTCTAAGCAAAGCAAACGGGATTAGCCGAGGGGTCTGGATCGCCATACTAAAGAGTCCTTGTCTTTTTCCCATTCTGCCCTCCAAATGTGGAGATTATTGTTTTCTTTTTTTATTATTGCATTCCTGTCACTGCCAATTCCGAAGGTAGGTATTTTGTCCACCTCTGCACGTTCACTTCTGCAGATGAGCCTGTTGAAAAGCACCGTAGCTTGATTTAATGTTATTTTCTCTTTCTTTCTGACTTTCTTTCTCTTTCTTTCTCACTCCCCTTCTCTGTCTCTCATTTTGTCTCTTTTTGGTGGCTATATATATATTTTTTTATTTGTATGGTTTTCCCCAGTTAGGTGCAAAGCCATGCTCTTCTCTTACGTTCTTTTTTTTTTTTAATATTTTTTTGCCCTGTCCACGTAATATTTTTTTCTTTCTTCCCCCCTTTTCTCTTCCCCGTCTCCTCGTGCTGTCGGTAGAATGCATTTCTGTGTCTTTCAGCCCTCTGAATTTGTGTTGGTTTCCATTCAGGGGCCGAGCACGGCTGTTCCCTTTCAGTCCCCCATTAGTGGCTGGGTAACGAAGGTGAATATATTTAGGGACAAACAGGGGCAGTGGCCAAGGGTAGAAGTGGGCACAGGGGGTTTTGGGGTGGCTGGACTGGGCAAGAAATGAAAAATCTGGGGAGATGTGTGGGTTCAGCCCCTCTTCAGGGGGACAAAAACACAGCTCAGGGAAAATACTGAGGGAGGCTTAAGGAAAGGAAAGGTTTAAATCTTCCTGCGTGGAGAGGGGCAGGTCCAGGACATCCCAGCCTGGAGGGGCAGGTGGCAGCTCCCTGCCCTGGCTGTCCCATCCCCACAAGTGCCCAGTGTGTGTTTTCCCTCTTAGGCTGAGTCTTTGGCAATTTGGGTTTGTTCGGGATGCTTTTACCTTTGCTGCCTTCCTGCATGCCAGGGCAGGAGACTCCAGGGTCTGGGTGGGAACCCTGCATCCCACAGCCCGAGCCCACGGCAGGGCCAGCCAGGGCCAAAATGCCACCCTGGCAGAGAGGAACCCCTCTCTTTATCTCTACATCATCCTCTTCTTCTTCTTCATCATCTTCTCTGCTTTGATGTTCCTCTCCTGGGATGCGGGGCTGGGCATGGACCCCCTGATCCCCCTTTCTGGGGCAGCTTGGCAGGGCTGATCATCACTGCCAGCCTCCCCCTCGCTGCAGCCATTGCAACAGCAACTGGTTTCTAATAAAACCCCCAAATCCCCCCATTTTGGCTGCAGCTTGCTGCTCTGTGGCTGGGGGGATTGGCTTTTCCATGGGGACGAGGAGGTGGTGGGGTGTGGAGCAGTCTGGGATGCTCAGGAGCATGGAAGCTTTGTGTCCCTTTTGCAGCATCTTTGTGGTGGTCCCCAGAATCCCAGCCCTTCACCCTGCCCCCTTCTTGTCTGGGGGGAGAAAAGTGGTGCTGAGAACACAGTGGGATGGGTGGAGAGAACCTCAGTCTCAAGGATCCACTGACCATTCCCTGGTGTATTTGGGGCAAGGGGATGGTGAGGAACTGGGGTCAGCAGCCCTGGGCGTGGTGGCACAATCCTGGCACCAGCCCAATATCCCTGAACCCCTCTGATCCCCTCGGCTGGACTCAGCGATGCCCCAGCAGGATTCCCCCTTCCAGGGACTCTCAGGGACCTGGCCCTGGGCTGTGCCTGGGGCAAGGAGACCCCAAAGCCCCCCGAGCTGGGCTTTGCCAGCTTGGGCAGGCCTGGTGTTGCAGGAGCTGTTTCCTCCCATCTTTTTGGTGTTTGTAAAGAGGGGGGGAACACGAGGCAGCGTTTGTGGCTCAGAGGAGCTGAGATATTTGGGAGCCTCAGGGCTGGGCAAAATCCTTTGAGGTCTCAGTGCTCAGAGCTTGGCCACGGTGGTGGCCCAAGGTTTCCCCTCCCCGTAGGAGAAGCGAGTTGGTTTGTTTTATTTCTCCTCTCTCTGGCTCTGTCTCTGTCTCTCCTCCTTCTCTCGCTCTTTCTTTCTCTCTTGCATTTTTGTGAATCTAATGATGCACTTATATTGCCCCGCTTTTCCCTTCTCTTCATACCTTACCTACTAAAGGAGGAAATGCCACTTTTTTGGTAAGTGGATGTTAACCAAGAGGGACTTAAAAAAAAAAAAAGCATATAATGGAAAAAATAAAAAAAAGGAAGCAGAAAGCAAAGTCTGTGTTGAGTGCTGATGAGGACTTAGCAGTTCCCTGCAGAGTCACAGCTAACAGCTCAATGCGTGTCCCAGGAAGAGCTCAGAGACATTCGTTTATCTCAGTAACGAGGACATTTGTGAAGTTTTGCTTTGTTTTTTATTTATTTATTTTTATTATTTTAAAAAAAAATTTGATTTGATTTGGATGGTTTTTCTTCTTTCTTTTTTGTTGGTTTCTTTTACGCCTTCTCGCCCCCCTCCCCCCCCGCCTTGCCCTCCATTGTCGCTCTGTGCCGTTTTTTCCTCGTTTCTGGATTTGTTTTAAGCCAAAAGCCGTACTATTGATAAAAACTACACGTATCAGAACATATATCTCTATATATGTGCATGCCTCTGTGTGAGCAGACCCCATCACCTCCAGCCCTCTTTGGTTCGACCCTTTCCCCTCGGCTCAGTCTGATTTAGTCTCCCCCACCGCCCCACCTTCCCTTATCTCATCTTTTCTTTATTATTATTATTATTTTCCCCCCATTTTCCTTCCTTCGTTTGGGTTTTATCCCCCTTTTCCCTTCCCCTTTCTTGGTCGGGGCGGGCGGGCACCAGGGTTTGCTTTATCCCCTCTCCAGGTGTTTTTTGGGGTGGGGGGGGAGGTGTGTTTGTTTCTTTCCCTTCAAGCTCTCCCTCCCCGACGACTTGGGGCTTTCTTGGATTTATTTCCTTTCCTCCCATCCCACCCCTTCCTTTGGGTTTTTATTACGATTTAAGTTGAGTTCTATTTTTTTGGCGTTTTGCATGCGGAGGTTTGCATGACCCACGTTGTTGAGGGCGAGAGGAAGGTGCAGAGTAGCGTCTGTGTAGCCTGCCTTATGCGATGTGCATTGACGTTGTGATCTGCGCCCCCGGCCCGGCGCCCCCCGCTAAAATCCCCTTTCTCCTTCTTTCTTGTCTTCTTCCTCCCCTTCCTCCTCTCCCTCCTTTTCTCTCTCTCTCTCCCCCCCTGCCAGAGGCCGGCCTCGGCGTCGCCCTCTCCGCGGGCTCACGGCAGGACGGAGCCGCCGTCCCCCCGCTGCCGGGGGGCTCGACACGGCGCCCGCAGCCCCCGCTCGCCCACGCCCGAGCGGGCCAAGCACGGCCACCGGCACCGCTCCCGCAGCGCCTCGCCGCCCTCCCGGCACCGCGGCCCCAGCAAGGGGCGGCCCGCGGCGCCCCGGGAGCCGCCGCCGCCGCTCAGCCCCGCCGGCTACAGCAGCGACTCGGAGGGCTCGGCCGGCTCCCAGCCCTACCACCCGCCCGCCGGCCCCGACAGGAACCACGGCGCGCACGGCAAGAAGTAAGGGAGTCCCGGGGATGGGGGTCTGGGGGAGCTGGGCTCGGCTCTTTGGGGTGCGGCTCCCTTAAATGCGTCCAGGCAAAGCCCTGGGGGCTGAGCTGGGCAGCGGGGCTGGGTTGGGATGCTCAAGGTGTGGGAGTGGGAATAGGGGTGGAAAGGGACGGGAATGGGAGTGGCAGTGAGGGCGAGGTGGAGATGGGAACGGGGATGGGGACAGACCCAGGGATGGTGATAGGGAAGGGATGGGCTTGGGGATAGGGAAGAGCCACAGTGGGTCAATGGTAGCACACCGTGGGAAGGGCCGTCCCTGAGAGGGATTATCCCACTGCGAACGGCAGGGCCGGGATGGCAGCAGGGATCACAGCCCCCCGCAGGATGCGGGATGCCAAGCAAATGAAAACCCCGTGCTTCACAGTCAGGGATGCAGCCCAGTCAAAAACTGGTGTCATGGAGGTGTTCCTTATGGGAACCTGGGGTCCCTGGCTGCTGTGGGGACACCCTGCCAGCCAGGACGGGGTGCGAGGCGGCGCTGGCATCTGCCTTCGCAGGGTGAAGGAGCGGCACCACCGGGGCCGGCCCAACAGCAGCTCGGAGTCGTCGGCCAAGCACTCCCGGCACGCCTCGGAGCGCAGGAAGAGCCCGTCGCCCAGCCCGGGCCAGCGCAGCAGCTCCTGGAGCTCCAGCGGCTCCCTCTCCAAGTCCCGCTCCCGCTCCCGGGAGAAGAGAACAGGACGCAGCCGCTCCCGCTCGCCCTCGCCGAAAAAGCCAGCCAGCAGGTCAGGCCCGAGGGGACAGGGACACGGGGACACCGCGGGTGGGCTCGGAGGAGAGGGCATCGCGGCTCAGGGTGGCCCCGGCCGCCCCGGGACTCGGGGAGGGGCCGCACGTCATTGCTGGTCACACTGGAAACCAGTGTGGGAGTGTCATCCGTGCAGGGAACTGCGGCCACTGGGTGTCCCTGCGTCCCACACGGGACCCCAGCCCGCTCCCTGACCGTCCTCCTCCTCCTCCCGGGCTGTAGAGAGAAGGACAACGAGCCCCGAACACGTCACGGTGATCCCGATCCCGCCCGCCCCCGGCGCCGCTCCAGGAGCTACTCCCCCATCAGGAAGAGGAGACGCGACTCCCCGAGCTTCATGGAGCCCAGGAGGATCACCAGGTGCGTCCTGGCAGGTGGCAAAGGCTCTGCCACGGCCACTGGCACGGCCCGGGGCTGGGCTCTGCCAGCTGACCACAAAGGGCACCTGGGTGATGGATGGATGGATGGACAGACGGATGGACAACAGCAGCTCTGTGGATGCACAGATACTGTGAGGATGACTGGGTGGATCAGCTGGCCCAGACAGATGGGTACCCAGCCTGCCTCCAATGCTGTGACCTTCTGATCTCTTCCTATTTCGAGGCATGAAAACAGGAATTAATTTTAATCCGCTGTGCATATCCCGGCAATGCGCACGTCCGCAATCACGTCTCTCCTGCCCTCCAAAAGCTGGTTTCTCCTCCTCGGGATCCTATTGCCTGAGGATCCTGAGCTGTAAGACAGGCAATATTTCGTGCCAGACAAAACACTGTGTGCATATGTAGCACCTCGTTAAGATGCAGCAGTGGCGGCGGGGCCGTGCCGAGCCGAGATTACCTCCTTCCTGACCTATTTGTCTCTCCCACTATCAGCTGGGTGATCGGGGGGGGGCTGGATTTTCAGAAATCTGCCTCCCTGGGGGAGGGATTTTGTTTTGCCTGGGCAGGACTGGAGCTGTCAGGAGGGAGGACAGGAGGGAGGACAGGAGGAACACTGCAGAACCCACGGGTTAGAGCCACAGTTCTCCTTGGATGCCCTGGAAAGAGAATGGGCTGGGAAAGCTGCTCCCAGCCCAGCCCAGGTGCCACTGTCTGGTTTGCCATCCCTCCTGCTCCATCCAGGTTTTCCCAGGATGTCCCCAGAGAGGTGGCAGGGCACGGCTGGAGAACACAGACCAAGGTCCCTGTGGGGACTGTTCACCTCAGCCCCATCACCATCCTTGGGGGGGATGGGGGTGGCAGACCCTGCTCTGCTCGGGGTTCAGGAGGAGCAGAGCCATTTCTGTGAGGTGTACAGGATGCTGTGGGGAGGGGGCAGCCAGGGAAACCCCCAGCCCTCCCTGCCTGCCCCACAGCCCAGCCAGAAGCCCCAGGGCTCTTCTCTGCCCGCCTGCCCTGTCCCCAGCTCCCATCACGCCCCTCCACCATGTGGTCCTACCTCAGTGATGCCAACTTCTCCTTTTCCATTTCATCCCAAGGTCCCTCCCGGAGAGCATCGCCGCCAGCCTGGCTCCCAGGGTAACCTTCCCCCTTCCTCCTCCTCCTCTTCCTCCTCCTCCTCTTCCTCCTGGACCCCTCTGTGCCTCCTCACACCTCAGGATGCCCTCAGCACCCAGCTGCTCTCTGGTCCCACTAACACCAGGCTGGGAGAAGGGACAAGGGGCCGACTCCCCGTGTCGCTGCCCCCTGTGTCCCCCACCCCTCTGTCCCTCCTCATCCTCAGGCGCCAGCGGGCTGCAGCTCGCCTCCCGCTAATCCCAAACGTCTCTTTTTCAGCAGCTTTCAATCTTTGGTGTCTGGGAAACACAAAAGCCACATTAACCCGCTCACTTTCTGCCCTCGACGCTGCCTAATCCAGGACTAACACCCCGGGGGAGGGGGCAGGGGAGGAGGAGAGGGATGGAAGGATGGAAGGATGGAAGGGGAGGTGATGCCGCACCCTGGCACCCCGCAGCGGGTCTGAGCCCTGAGGCCGCTGGGCCGCTCGGCTGCCCTGGCCGAACGCTTGGCCACGCTTCCCCAGCGGCCGCGGGGGGCCTGACTCAGTTTCCCTTTTCCATTTGCAGCGCCCGCAAGCGCCCCATCCCCTACTACCGGCCCAGCCCCTCGTCCTCCAGCTCGCTGAGCACCTACTCGTACAGCCGGAGCCGCAGCCGCAGCTACGCCAGCTCCAGCTCCAGCCGCTCCCGCAGCCGGACTCGCAGCCCCCCCAGCCGCTCCCGCAGCCCCAGCCGCAGCCCCAGCTACAACAGCCGCAGCAGCTCGGAGAGCGCCGGCTTCTGAGCGCCGAGAGCCCCGAGAGCCCAGCTCTGCCCCCTCCGTGCCACCTGCGCCCCTCGAGGGACGCGACCAGCGGTGGGAAGGAGCCGGGGGATGCTAAGGACGGAGCCGGCAGCGGGGGAAAGCACGGACGGGAACTCAAATGGGTCCTTGGAACGGCCGGGAGGGGGTGGTTCCCCCGCTCCGGGGTGTTTTGGGGTCGGGATGGGGAAGGGGAGGATCTCTTGTTTCTGCGAGTGCCGGGGTGGGGCGGGGCGGGGCGGGCGAGCACAGAGCGAGGGAACAAATGCTCTGCAGAGACCTTGGGCCGGTGGATGGGGGTGGCTGGGGACACCCCTGGGGTCCCCCTGTGCTTTTTTTTGGTTTTGTTTGACTGTTTTTTAGCACAAGAGCATCCCGGGGAGGTGGGCAGGGGGGCAGGCTCAGCTGGAGGGTGTGATGCCAGCCAGAGGTGAGCAAGGCCCTGTTTGCCCAGGGAAGTTGTCCCCAGGGTGTCATGGGGCACAGGGGCTCTGCAAAACATTTTGGGGTCCCCCCAGACCTGAGCACACGCCGAGCCATGGATGAACAAAGCCGGCAGCACCTGTAATTCTCTTCCCAAGTGAGGAGATCCAGGGAAAAACGCTGCTTGTGCCAGCTCAGGGCCCTGGCACCCTCCCACCCAGCCAGTCTGGGGGGCACCCCGGGAGGAGGGAGCTGCAGGGCCCGGGCTGGGCAGGGGGTGCACCCAGCCATCCCCTGGCCTGTCCCACCTCTGGGCTCGCAGCCCCCCGTCCCCTCCTGCTCTGGGGAAAAGTGGCTGCTTTTTAAACTGAATTATGGGAAGAGAGAGGCAGGAGGGTCCCGGGCTTGGCCCGCCGCCCGGCCTTTGCAGGGTTTTGCTGATTTCCCAAAAAAAAAAAGCCCCCCAGGCGCTGAGGACAGTGTGGCCCCCGGGGGGGTTGGTGGCCCCGCGGTTTCCGGGTGGCTGGAGCAGGACAATGGGATGAGCCTCCCTGGGTGGGAGAGCAGCTGCCCGGATTAACCCGCTGGCCCTGCATGGAGAGCCGGGCTTTGGCTCTGCTTTCCAGCCAGCCGGGATCGGGAGGCTCCTCCGGAGCTCAGCCTCCTTAGGCGTGGCCTGGTGAACCAAAGCACCCGGGAGGACAGAGAGGGGAGCGAAGGGGCACTCCAGGGTCAGCCTCCCAAAGCTGGCATGTCCCGGCTCAGCCAGAGGCTGAGGAGGCACCAGCCCGTGGAGCAAAATCCCAGGAGCTGGGCAGTGATGGGTGCCAGCCCCCGGGTGTCCCAGCACCCGCTGGACAGACACCTGAACAAGCAGAGGGGTTAGAAATGGGGTAAGGAGGGGACACACTCGTGGCACTCCATGGTGCAGCTTGTCCCCACGTGCCAGCCCCGGGCAGGGTGGCAGCTCTGGATGGAGGAGGAGGAGACAAAGGGTTCTGCTCTCCCGGAGCCTGGGGAGGTGGAGGACGCCAGTTCCCCCAGCATCCCACAAACCCTGAGCCACGCGCTCCAAAAACCATCCCAGCAATTCCAGCTGCTGCCCCACAGCCCCCGTCCCCCCCGGCCCCACGGGAAGCTCAGAGCGGCCGCTGGAGCCCCCACCCTGCTGGGACACGGGGGAACCCCCTGCCAGCACCCCAAGCCGAGCCAGCAGCGGGGGTTTCCCTGCAGCCCCAGCCCTGCAGCCCCCGCGGCTCCCAAAATCCCGAGCCCCGACTGCAGCGGCGCCGCGGACCAGCCAGCACATCAGGGAAAAATTCCAGTCTTCCTCTTTTACAGCCTCTGTCTCCTGCCGCGGAGGGAGCCAACTGGAACAAATACTCTGTAGAAATACTTCAGTATTTTCCTGTCGCGCGTGCGCTCTCTCTCTGGGTTGTGAGTACAGCTGTAGATGCCGTGAGCTGGTGCAATTATAATAAATATACAGTATATATTGTAAATTACTCTGCTGGGCACCGAGAGCTTTCTTCCTGCCAGGAGCACGGCAGGGTTATCCCGCTCCTTCCATCCGGCTCCCTGCGGCTCCATCCTGCTCTTCCCTCTGGCTCCATGTGGAGCAGCACCGGGAGTTTTGTGTCTGATCCCACCCAGGGTCCTGCTGTGTCTGTGGGAACCCTCTGCATCCTCCCTGGCTCCCTGCATCCTTCCCTGCGGCTCTCCCCTTTGCCTGCCAGCTCCCATCCGCCTGCCTGCACCCCTCCCTGCATCCCCGCATCCCCGCATCCCTCCCTGCATCCCTGCATCCCTCCCCTCTCCCCCCCATCCCGGCATCCCTCCCATCTGCCTGCAACTCTCCCAACCATTCCATACCTCCTCCATCCCTCTCCTGCTCCCTCCCATCCTTCCCTGCTCCTTCCTGCGTTCCTGCCTGTATCGCTCCCATTTCCCCGCAGCCCTTCCTGCATTCCCACCTGCCACCCTTCCATTCCTCCCCGCATCCCTCCCCTGACCCCTCCCTCCCTCCCAGCATCCCTTCCTGCATCCCCTCCATTTCCTGCATCCCTCCTTGCATCCCTGCCTGCATCTCTCCCGTCCCTCCCCCCCCTAGAGCCCCCCAGCCCCATTATCACCCCCACATTTCCTGCTGCAGCATCCCCCCACACTCCTGGAGGTCACTAATGCGTGCACTGAGTGTGTCAGGGCTCAGCTCCACCCGCCTCCCTCCTTCTCCAGGGCACATCTGGGGCTGAGGGGATGGGCTGAGAGCTGCTGGGCTGGCACAGCCCTTCCCCAGCGTGCGAGCTGGGCTCTGGCCCCGCATGGGAATCCCTTCCCGCGTGCCAGGGGTGTGGAGAGACTTGGATGGGAGGATCCCCTTCCAGCCCTGCAGTCCCTCTGCCCCACCGGAGCCCCCCCAACCCCACTATCACAGCCAGCCCCCACTGGCCCCCATCAGCTCCTGCAAGCCCCCACCAACCCCCACGAGTTCCATTGGCCCCCAGACCCTCACCAACCCCCAGGGCCTCAGGGACCCCACTCCTGGGGACAGGAACAGCCCAGCTGGGTGCTGGGGCTTCCTACCACGGTGCTGAGTGAGCCCTGGAGCCACTGCAGTGCCAGAGGGTGGGGGGCCATGGAAACTTCTGGCTGTTGGGTGAGCAGGACCCAGGGGCTCTGGAGCCTTCTGGCTGTTGGGTGAGCAGGAGCTGGGGAAACCCCGGGCCTCCTGCACTGACTCACGGGGCCGCTCCCGGGGCGCTGGCCCGGCCCCAGCCCCTTCTCAGCCGCGTCCCGGGGATTGTTTTCCGGGCAGGCGGGCGGGAGAGGCCGGGAGCCGCTCCAAGGGCCATCCATCACTCCCAAGCAGGCCGAGCCTCCCCCGATGAAAGGAGGACGGACAATTCCTTGGCAGGGGGGCCCGGAGCTGCACTCCCACCCCCCCACTGCGGCTGCGTGCGGCCGCCCCAAGCCCGGCCGAGCTTCTCGTCCCTTCCCCGGGGCTGCCGCAATTTCCATTAATAGCCAGCTGAGCAGCCCGGCTAAAAATAACCCCGGGCCCTCTTCAAAAGGCGGCGGCGGCCGCCCCCCGCAGCCCCGCACGCCATGGCCGAGCGCCGCGTCCCCTTCACCTTCCTGCGCAGCCCCAGCTGGGACCCCTTCCGCGACTGGTACCATGGCAGCCGCCTGTTCGACCAGTCCTTCGGGATGCCGCACATCCCCGAGGACTGGTACAAGTGGCCCAGCGGCAGCGCCTGGCCCGGCTATTTCCGCCTGCTGCCCCGGGAGAGCGCGCTGATGCCCGCGCCGCTCGGGCAGGCGCTGAGCCGGCAGCTGAGCAGCGGCGTCTCCGAGATCCGCCACACCGCCGACAGCTGGAAGGTCACCCTGGACGTCAACCACTTCGCCCCCGAGGAGCTGGTGGTGAAGACCAAGGATAACATCGTGGAGATAACCGGTGGGTGATGGGGTGGGGCTCTGCGGCGGGAAAAGGGTGGAATGAGGGGTGGGAATAAGGGGAAGGAAAAGCAGGAGATGGAGGAGAGGACAGGAAAAAGGGAAAGGGAAAATCGAGGCACAGAGGAAGGCCCAGCATTACAGCTCAGTCTCGGGGTGCACTCAGGTGCAGAGACCCTCCACCCCATACCTTGACCCCTTGCTGCTGTTCTGGAGGGACACAGGGAGCCACAGAGGGACCCCGGGGGTGACGTGGGGTGTCATGGGCCCTGCAGCCCCCACAGCAGCCTGGATGCTGTGACAAAACCCAGATCTGTGGCACGAGGCCAGGATGTGCTTCCTGCTGGGTGAGGGGGGGCCTGCAAGGAATGGGGGCAATTCCCAGATGAATTCAGGGAGAAGGGATTGCTCAATCTCCAGCCCTGCCAAGCTGTGGGGCCAGCTGGACACTGTGGGGCCCCTTTGGCACCCCCAGCTCCTGGCACTGCACTTTCCTCTGCTTAAATCTGGGGGATGCACCCGGAGTGGCCCTGCACAGAGTCCCTCCAGGCTGATATTGTGGCAGAAGCCCCAGGACGGGCAGAACCAGCCCCTCACCAGCGTTGGGGTGGGGCAGGAAGGTCCCACCCAGCCAGTCCCTTCCAACCATTGAGAGGTTTTTGTTTCCTTCCAGGCAAACACGAGGAGAAGCAGGATGAACACGGCTTCATCTCCAGGTGCTTCACCCGAAAATACACGTAAGTGCCAGGGAGGAGGGGACACACCTGATGCACCCCTCGATGTCTTTGGGGGGCGTTTTCCCACCCACCCACGCCCTGCAAAGTGCACTGGCCAAACCGGGAATGCTGCTCAGCCAAACTGGGAGTGGGGGAGGCAGCAATTTGGGGCTGGGCATTGCATCCCCTGGGGTGGTGCTGCAGCCCTCACCTCCCCTCCCCTTTCCTCTCCCCTCCCAGCCTTCCCCCTGGTGTGGAGGCCACGGCCGTGCGCTCCTCGCTGTCTCCCGATGGAATGCTGACGGTGGAGGCCCCCCTGCCCAAACCCGCCATCCAGTCTGCCGAAATCACCATCCCCGTCACCGTGGAGAGCCAGGCCAAGGAGCCGGCCAAGAAGTAGGCGGCACCGAGGAGGAGGAGGAGGAGACGGAGGAGGAGGAAGAGGAGAAGCCGCCGCTGCCCCCCGCCCCCAGCTGCCCCCTCACACCCACCCCCTTTTTACTGTTGATTTTGTACTCGCCCTGCCACTGAGTGCCTTGAATAAATGTGAAGAATCAGCCGGAATAAAAGCTGGTGAAAGAAACCTGTGCTTGTGGCGTGTCTGCCCCGGCGCCTCGGCTGTGCCGATCCTGCTGGGAGCACCGGGACGGGGCCAGAGGGGCCAGGGGGGCCAGCAGGGTCCCCGAGCCCTGCCCAGCACCGGGGTCTGTCACCCAGGGCTGCACATCCCGGGTGTTCTCACCCCAAGTCTCACAGCCTGGCTCAGCATCCTGGGCTCGATGTCCCAGACCTGGACCCCCTGGGTGTCCCCGCCTGGGATATCCCACACCTGGATATCCCACACCTGGATATCCCACACCTGGCTCTCCCACATCTCAGCTCTCCAAATCCACCTCCAGCAGTCTGGGGGCTTTACATCCCGGGTCTCCAACATCTCTGGTGTTCACATGCCACGTCTCCAGCATCCCTGTCTCAGCATCCCAGTTTTCCAGTCTGGGTCTCCTCCATCCCAGATGTCTCCAGTCCCAGATCTCAGCACAGTGAGTCTCCTCAGCCCTGCTCTCCCCCACTCAGGGTCTCCACATGCCCTATCAGAGAATATTTGGGATTTCCACACCCCGGTGTCACCATCCTGGGATGCTGCATCCCTGAAAAACAACTACACAAACACCCGCTTTGGGTCAGAGGGCAAATAGGGGCTTCAT
This sequence comes from Passer montanus, assembly GCF_014805655.1. Classification (NCBI taxonomy): domain Eukaryota; kingdom Metazoa; phylum Chordata; class Aves; order Passeriformes; family Passeridae; genus Passer; species Passer montanus. The sequence goes on along the minus strand of NW_024369262.1, from coordinate 1,211,106 downwards.
GGGTTTGCCCACCCCAGCAGAGCCCCAGCCCCGTGGTGCCCCCTTCCCTCCACCCCATGGTCTGAGGGACTGGCTTGGGGCTGAGCAGGGTCTGGGTCGTGGTCCCGGTGCCATTTGGCCCCGGCTGGCCCCGTGTCCCCTGTGCCCTCCCTGCCCCGGGGCTCTGGGCAGGACTGGCCCTACATGGCCGAGGTCGGGCCCACGGCTGCCATGTCCCCCGATGTTCCTGCTCCGCCAAATCCCACTAATCCCCCCTGAGTCATCCCGCTGGCAGACGGTGACCTGGGAGGAATCCCGCAGCTGCGAGGCCCCTCTGCGAGCCCGGGGGGCTCCTCGTGTCCCCGAGCCCCTGCCCCTGAGCCCCCGAGCCCTGTCCCCAACCCCTGCCAGCAGCCCGGGCTGTGATGAGCTGGGCAGCTCTCAGCAGGCACTGGGGATCATTCCCGATCCCGGCCATCCATCCCCGCTGCCGGGGGTCCCTCCTGTGCCTGGGGGGTTCCCGTGTGTGGGTGAGCCGGGCTGTGAGGCTCTTCCAGCCCCAGCGTCACTCGGGGCAGAAGCCCCCGAGGAGCATCCCCGGCCCCCTCCCCTCTCCCGTGGCCAGTCCAAGGTGACTTTTCCTTCCCCAAAAAAGCGTCCCCGAGCGGGGGTGGGGTCGGGGTGTCCCTCCCGGTGTGGGGGTGCCCGGTGAGCCCCAGTCCCTTGCCGGGGTGTCGGCGCTGCAGCCCCGGATCCCTCGCAGGGCGCGTGAGTCAAGGCGCATTTTCTGTTTATAGGTTCGCGGGGAATATTTTTACAGCGTGAGTCACCGCGCGTGTGGCTGCGAGCGGAAAGCCATCGGCAAGGGACGGAGGTGGGGAGGACGGAGGTGGGGAAGGACGGAGGTGGGGAAGCGCCCACCCAGCCCCTCCTGAACCCACGGGACCCTCCTGCGGCTCCCACCGCCCCGGGGAGGAGCCGCTGCAGCCGCAGGGATGCGGATCCTCCGCAGCAGCAGAGGGGAGGCGGCCCAGGGCAATGCCCAGGAGCAGAGCCCAGGAGCAGAGCCCAGGCCGTTCCCGAGCCCCCCGGTCCCACGGAGCCCCCCGGTCCCACGGAGCCCCCCAGAAAGTCGAGACAGGCGATAACAATTAAGCAGCGCTGACGTCAGATCTGTAAGTTTATTTGCTCAATGTACGACGGCTACATAATGACTCACATTCATGATATTCCATCACTGAGGAAAAACTGCTAAGAATGGTCCGTGTGTGAAATAATTCCTTACAGAAACACGGAGTTGGAAAAATAATCACTGATTAGACCTTAAAAATAGTTCACTGCATAACATGACAAAAAGCACAAACAAAGGCTCATTCAAAGAACACAGTCATTGTTCTCCTACACTGTAATAGTTATAATTTCACCATGACGAACACCAGACATTAAGATTAAGCTAACACTGGTGTTTTCTTTTGCTTTTTTTTTTTCCTTTTTAAAAACAAAATCATATATAATTGCATGTCACTATAGCAACATCCATAACAGATCAGTTTGTTACGATCACTATTTGGTAGAGCAAACTTTACCCCCGAAAAAAAAAAAGGAAAGAAAAATAAATTAAAAAACTTTAAAAAATTTTTGAAGACTATTTTGTCATAGGAATACATAACATCTACAGTATAAGTTAATAAATTTCAAGCTACTGTATAGAAATACGACACTAGCATGCACAATATTGTATCAATAGAGTAATGGAGCAGTAATCATTTCACTGGAGAGACAGTATCATAGGCAAGTGCATCTCTTAGAAAATGAAAGAAACCATTCAAGCTGCTTAAAAATCAAGTCCCTGACCCCCACTCCGTTTTTAGCCCTCTTGTGCCATCTCTCCTGCATAAGTTTCCTAAAGCAGCCAGAGCGAAAAAGCCAAAAAGAGTAGCAATTATTTGGAGGACAAAAAGAAAAGGGAAAAAAAAAAAAAAGATAGGTTTTGTAATTCCAGTAAATCACTTCCAATTATACAGCTGGGACAACACTGCTCACGGGACACGGGGGTCGACAGAGGGAGCTCAGAAGCCTAAAGCATCTCCCGGTGCCGGCACGCACCGGCAGCACAGCCCTCGCTGTGCCCGCATCCCCTGCGGGACGCTCGGAGCGGGGAACCCGGGCTGGGCAAAGCCGAGCGGGCCGGAGCCGTGTCCGTGCCCCGGGCCGGCAGCGGCGGTGCCGTGTGTGCCTCACCACAGCCGGGTCGGGCTGGCTCTCGCAAGGGCCAGGGACAGCCGGGCTCCAAAATCTGCGGCAGAATCTCGACAGGGAGCTAAAGCACGAGCGCGGGTTCTCCTCACTGCACAGCACTCCGCGAGCCAGAGAACAGCACTGAACCTCCAACGACCATGGGAAAAATCCAACTGAAAGCTAAAGTTACTCAAAATGGGGTAAGTAGTACCTGCTAAGCAATTCAGATGCCCCAACTCCCACCCCCGGCCGGATCAGACAGACTGAGAAAAGATTTTGCTAAGAAGAGAACTAAGTTCCTGGGCTCCTGATGGTGGACAGAAATGTCTATGATTGTAGCTCTTCCCTTGAGGAATTCCTCTACCAAATTAGTGTCTAAGCTCCTGAAGTTCACTCATTACACCACAAGCTTCCCCAGGAGAAAGGAAAACACACCCGGCTTCCCTGGTGACAAACAAGGGAGCCCTGGGTGCTGGAGATCTGCTGACAAACCTCATGGTACAGTGGGAGAAAGTCAGGCAGAGTGAAATGGCAGTGCAATCCCTGAGGAAGCAGCTGTGGCACCTTAAATCAGGATGGTCTTTTGAAATACCAAACACAGTACATGACATACAGACCTGAATGCTCTTTTTTTTAATATTTTTTTATTGTTTTTTATTTAAGTGGCATTTTTAAGTTTAAACACTTCCCCCTTTGTCTAATTAAGTTCTTAAACCTTTTGCTGTGGACTTAAAATAGTTGAAACAGCCGCTAGCCAAGCACCTGTTAAGCTGTTGACCAAAAAACTAGAGCAGCTTTGATGTTCCTCGGGCGGGCGGTCTTCTTGCCTTGGGCGACACAGAATAGCTAAAGCCAGTCCACAGGCGAGGACTGCTCAGGAAGGCAAGCCAAAAGAACTAGCAAAAGAAAGAAAAACAGACAATCAAAGGCTTGATGTCATATGGCTGTAATGTAGAAATACTGTAAACTGCAATTTAGTGTTAATACTGTAAGCTACCCTAATAAATATCTCAACCAAAAATTAAAAGAAAGGAAAAAAAAAAAAAGAAAAAAAAAGATTGGATGGCCTAAATCCCAGGGCTTTGAGAGCCCCAAATTCTTTAGTTTTGTTGGTTTTGTTTTTAATTCCTTCTCAATTTGGGGATTTGCAGCTGTGCCCTGGCAGGCAGAGCGCTGCAGAGAGAGGCCCCGCGGCGTGGTGCGGGCACACGGCACCCGGGCTGCGGAAACAAACGCTCGAAGCCTTACTGGAACCACAGAACTCCCTTTTTTTTTTTTTTCAAATGTTTTTGCGTTGCTTTCCTTAAAAATGAGGGCCATTCCATCCACGCAAATTCGTCTTAAAACCCTTTTTTTTTTTATTTCTAGCAATAAAGTTAAATTAAAGACAGCTCCACTTGTATTAATAATCTACAGAACAGTCCATATGCCAGTGAGGCTGCTATTCCATACCAGCACAGCCAGCCTGACTTCCACTAGTGGTGTTTTGGCAAAAATGTCAACGAGGCAATCAAAGACAGGTTGTGGGGGGCCTCCCTGGGAAGGTGTCCCCTCCCTTTCCCTCCCCCACCCCGGACCCCCCCCCACTCGTGGGAAAAAAATAAAGACTGCAGTAGTTAGCATCAGCGTGCGGCTGCCAGTCCATCGGGGGGGTCTAGTTGTTGCCTTCTCCGCCGTCGTCGTCTTGCTGATCGCTCGTCCAGAGCGTTAGGTTGTCGCGGAGGAGCTGCATGATGAGCGTTGAGTCCTTGTAGGAGTCCTCGTTGAGGGTGTCCAGCTCGGCGATGGCGTCGTCGAAGGCTGTCTTGGCCAGGTGGCAGGCCTGCTCCGGCGCGTTCTGGATCTCGTAGTAGAAAACCGAGTAGTTAAGCGCCAGCCCGAGCCGGATGGGGTGGGTGGGCTGCATGTGCTCCTTGCTGATCTCATGGGCTTCGCTATAGGCCTTCTCCGAAGACTCCACCACGGTCGCCCTCTTCTCCCCGGTGGCCACCTCGGCCAGGTAGCGGTAATAGTCCCCTTTCATCTTCAGGTAGAAGACTTTGCTCTCGTACTGCGTCTCGCTGCAGTTCTTGATCAGGTAGTTGTCCAGCAGGCTCAGCACATCCTGGCACACCGCTTCCAGCTCCTTCTCGATCTTCTCGCGGTAGGCACGGACCATCTCGATCTTCTTCTCGTTGCCATCCGCAGAGGTCTTCTGCTCGATGCTGCTGATGACTCGCCAGGACGAGCGCCGAGCCCCCACCACGTTCTTGTAGGCGACGGACAACAGGTTCCTCTCTTCATTGGACAGGGGCTCGTTCAGCTCCGTCACCTGTGCCGAGAGAGGGGGAGAGAAGAGAGACATTTGGGTTAAGCCCCAGCCTTGTGACGCTCCCATCACACCTCTGGGTGTGCCTGTGCCTCTCTAGAGAGAGGCAGGAGGAGGCAGGCAGCTCGCAAAGTCCCGCTCTGTCATCCAGCTCTGCCGCTGCTCCCATCCCAGCAGGAGCCAGCTGGGAAACCATGCTGTGGTTCAGACCCACAACAAAAGGAGCAGGCGTTGGGCTTTGTTTGAGAGATCAGCATCTTCCAGAGCGAGAAAAGTCTTCTAGGAAAGAGATGCCTTTCACCTGTAGGATGAGAGTTGGGCGTGGTGATGCAGGTGAGAGGGACAGTGAAAGCAAGAGGGAGGAGATGGTGCAGGGTCATGAGCTCCCTGCACGGATTAACACCAGCAGAGCTACAGGGTGTTCATCTCTTCCACTTCCCACAAGCATGGGGCACGCTTCCCAGACACCCAAAGAATCTCTGAGATGGCACAAATACAACTGCCTCAGGCTCCTGCACAGATGAGGACTTAAAAGCTCACATGGTGAAGGGGAAATCCCCCACTCTGAGTTTTCCTCACTGAGGTTAACAGTGTTACCTGCCTCATACACCACAAAAATCACAAAGGGATTACAGAGATGACGAGCACAGAGCTCCCTCAGTAACTGGGGAAGCAGCACCTGGTATCACAATAATCCCATTCCAGCTCCCACAAGCCCATCACTGGCTGGAGCCACCCGAGCAGCACCTCTGGCCAAGGCTGCAGCAGCTTCCCAGCCCCAGGAGCAGGAGGAGCCCTTGCAGCAGGCAGGACACCACACAGCAGCTGCACAGGGCCGCTCCCCTGAGCTGCTTACAGCTGCCAAGTGCCACTTTGAGCCTGGGCATGGCCACTGTCCCCTTTCCCCCAGAACACGCCCCCACCCCACATCCACACCCTGGGCACAGCCACCTGGGAATCAGGCCACCAGAGCAGGGACCCGTGAGCCACCTCACGGCAGTAAAGGATTAGGTAATGCTTTGGATGTGAAAGGCTTCTGCAAACACTGAGTCACTTTCACAAGGATCTGTAAGGACAAGGTTTGCTCTGGGCCCAGATAACCACATTTATGGTGGGGATCAGGAGGCCAAAGGCCCAGCCCAGGACCTCATTTGAATGGCCTTGAATGACTCACAGTTGCTCACACCATATTGACCTGCACATTCCAGAACATCCACTCCTCCTGCAGCTCTTCAGCCATGCTCTGCCTAATGCCTCCTCCCAAAACCAGCCACAGCCAAGCCTGTTTCCCCCACAGCAAGCAGAGTCTCTGATCAGACCCCCTCAAGGCAGAGGCACAAGCAGACCCTCCACTGCCATCCCCACTGCTGTGTGGATCTGTGCTGCTCCACAGGATGCTCTAGAGCCTGGCACAGGAACAGCAGACGCTCCTTTTCCATATGGAAGAGGGTCTTGCTGTGCAAACCAGCAGAACTGCTTCTGCTGCAGGGTAAGGACAGCGGGGAGCAGGGAAATGGGTGTCACTTTATGAGGGCAGGATCTGGGACTATCAGCAGCTGCCAGCAGCACAGGGCAAAGAGCACAGAGCAGGATGCCAGGGCAGCTGCCAGCGCTCCCGCCCAAGGTAAGCAGGGCAGCGATGCCCGGGCCATCCCTAGCTCCCAGTGCCAACCCTCACACCCCATCCTAGCCAGTGACTGTTTAACCACAGGGCCCTGGGATCCCTGTGATATCCTGCTTCCTGCAGCAGGGCCAACCACAATGTGCCCAAATCCCCGTGGTGAGGCACTCACACGCTGCCTGCTGTGCTGAGGTCTCACTATGCAGTTTTACAGAATGTCCCCCTTCGTTCTTCCCTCTCAGTGACACCTCCACAAACACACAGTAATGATTGTGTGGGTTAAAGACCTCTTTGGGAGCACAACCAAGGTGTCCCCCTGACCCAGAGCTTATGGGTTGTCTGTCCTCAGAGATACCAAAGACTCCATCAGGTTACCTGAAGGCTTATCCCACCCAAGCTGCCCTGTTTTGAGTGAGGGATTTGGAAATAGAAACATCCAGAAATCCCAACCTGAGTTATTCTCTTCCATCTCTAAATGGAGTGTCCAACACCAACAACCATACAAGAGACTCACTGATTCCAAGGGTTTTCTGTCCTGACAGGGGTTGTGGAGATTGATCACCAGAGGAAATTTTGCTTTTAGCAAGGTGCTCCCTGAGAAGAGACACCAGTTTTGAAGTGAAGAACAAGCAGGTGCCCCACAGCCACGTCTGCAGATAGTTATCACTGCAGGAAGAAGTAGATTTACCTCCTCTCACCAGAAGAGTCTTGCTGGAGGACAGATTTATTAAAACTACAGGGAGTTTCGTGGGATTAGCTTTGCCATAAACATTTTAAATTCGAAGCTATTAAGGATTACGGAGGAAAGTTGCCTGTCAAAATCCTTTCAACAAACTGGCTGACAGATGGAAGGTACACCTGTGGAGACAGCAGATTCCCCTAGGGAGCTCACAGGGAACTTGTAAAAGCAGGAAGGGAGCCTTGTTAACCATGTCACTGCTTTCCAGCAGCACCCAGACTCCCAGGAAGGAGCACTGCAGAGACATGGCCAAGATGTGCCATGGGTGGGGACAAGGACCACGGCCCTCAGCACCAGGAGAGGGAAGAGGCTGTAGTCCCACACATTTAACTTCACAGTTGGGCTGAGGGAGGAAAAACAGAAAACCATCTGGCTCTTGCATTCCCAGCAGGAAGAAAATGCAAGATGCCCAGGACACAAGGTATCAGACAGTAGGGTACATGGAGCTGCCTAACCAGAGTCAGAAAAAGGCAGAAAAGATGTATCCAGGGTCAGCTGTCTTTGAGGACATCTCTGCCCTCAGTCTGCCCAGAGCTGCCTGGTGCTCGCCTGCCTGTGCTGGCATTTCCTGCCACAGCCCCCTCCCTGTCACTCTGCCCTTCCACAGCACTGCACCAGTGCCCATCTCCAGCAGAAACCACTCCAACACCTCAGCACCAGCCTGTCACATGCACGCGGGGCTGTGCCTTCTCTGCAGCCTGTGCTGGCCAAACAAATGGTGGGGTTTTTTTCTTACACTGCAGGATACCAAAACGAAGTGAGTTCAGCCAAGCCACTGGCTAAACAGCAGGTTCTGATACACTGAGTCTGTAGCACTGCACTGAATGCCTCTGCTATAGCATCAAATAAGGCAATATCCTGCATCAGGCCTGGATCACACTGCAGCAGTCACATTATGGAAGGGCAGAACCATCCCCCTTCTTAATTCAGACCCTGAAGGGGTTTCACCTCCCCAAAGAAGGGCAGTACCCAGATCAGGTCCCCTGATGCCATTTCCAGCACTGTTACATGGAGTCAGAGACTTCAAATAGCCAAAGGAAAATCTTAGTTTGGCATTAGGAGGGCTTGGCAGGAGCACAAAGCCAGCAGCCCCTGGCTGCAGTCTACCTGCTCTTTGGGAAGCTCAGGCAGTTTAGTTTTACTTCCCTGGCTGCCAGCAGAGAACAGCAGAATTTTTTGCTCTGCAAATCTCAGATACTGTCCAGCCTCATCTCACTCCTGTGCTCGTGGAGACCAGGGAGAGGGGCAGGAGGTGCATGAGCCACTGTCAAGTCCTGGATGTGGCATAAACAGCCAAGGACAAGGAGCTCATCCACAGGGTGGAAACTTGATAAAGGAAAGTCTTCTAGCTATCCTGGAAAAAAAAAAAAAAAAGAAAAAAGGAGAAGACAGCTGCCAGGAGCAGACTGCACAAGGACAGCCAGGCAGGGAGTGCAGGGAGCCTGGCATGGAGCAGTCCATGCTGCCAGGCTCTGCCTGGGAGGCACGTCCATCACCAAGCTGCAGGACACTGCCAGTTCCAGTCTCACCAGTTCTCTGATGGCACAGTGTCTGATGGCACTGAGACTCAAGGGCCCTTAAGCCACAGGGAAACTCCGTGAGTTCCCGTTGGATAAAAATTACTGGAAGTTTAGGGTTTATACTGCTTGGGAGACCAGAGGCTTGTACAAATTCAAGCCCTCTGATCTGCAACAAAGCACTGCAGAGGCGGCACCATCTCTGAGAAGGTTTTCCTGATTTCCCCACTACAGCTGGAGCTCTGACTCAGCACTCTGCCCAAAACCTGGCATGCAATGCCCGAGGATCACATTGCAGCCAGGCAAGCTTCAGCCTCTTGATGAGAAGCCAGGGAACAAGCAAAAATTACCTGTCCCTAATGTCAAGGTATGTAAACTCCAAAAGCCCAAGGGCTGGTTCTACAGCACCTGCTTTCTGGAAGTATCCTGACTAACAGGCTTTGGTGAGACCCACGGGGAAGGTTTGCTCCCAGAGAACAGCAAGTCAGGTTGGTTAGGGGCTTATTCCAGAACTCCCATCCTCCACTTCTCACCCTGCATGAGTAGGTCTGAGTACACATCAGGAAATGACTGGTTTTGAGGTCCCTTCAGTGACTGCAGTGAGGATCCATCACAGGACTTAGCTCTACCTGTTTATTCTTGCACAGTTTTCACTTAGTTTGATAATTAAGTGCCCACCCATTTACAGCTCCTGCCTGGCTTTGATGTCTTATCTTAAAGCAGACAGCACTGGCAAGCTGACAGGACCCAGAGATCCTTCCCTGGGGAATACCATCACCATCTGACAGTTTAACCCATGTTATAAACCTCAACACTTGCTCTTCTTATTGCCTAAAGAGAATCTGAGTCCTTCAGGACATCAGACAGCTACAACAGACTGAAGCTTTCCTGGAGAGACAGAGACAGCCATGAGAACTTCAAACTGTTCACTGAGAAAAGCTTTTAAAGATCATCAGAGCTCCTCTCCCACCAGGATACACAACATCCATCTCCCCTTCAGCACTCATGCTTCCTGTTCTATCTACAGCTCCTGCACCATGTAATTAAATTTGTTATCTCTCCACACAAACCCTAGCAAGTGCCTTGTTTTCCTTTACATGCAGCGCGTTAGTCTGAGCTCTGGCCTGAAGGTCCCCTTCTCTGTTTCAGTTTTTGAAAAGCAAATGTGCTTTTGAAATTATGTTCTGATCAAGTCCAGCCACTGAGATTCCTTCTCTGTGGTTCTGTAGTCACTGGCAAGGGGAGCAACAAGCACACAACCTCTCCAGGCTCAAGCAGCTGAGAAAGGTCACAACACCTGCAGACGTCACCTCCCCCATCTCCAGTTGCTGTCTCACAGCTGGGACCCCACCACCCATGTGCAGGGACAAGAGGACACAGCCTCAGGCTGTGCCAGGGCAGGTTCAGGCTGGACATCAGGAAGAAATTCTTCACAGAAAGGGTTGCCAGGCATTGGAAGGGGCTGCCCAGGGAGCTGGTAGAGCCCCCATCCCTGAAATATTCAAGAAATGACTGGACATGGCACTAAGTGCCCTGGTCTGGTTGACAAGGTGGTGGCTGGGTAAAGGTTGGACTCTAACCTTGGAGGTCTTTTCCAGCCTTAATGCTTCTGTGACAAGACCACCTTCAGCAGCCCAAGTGCTGTCATTTGGGAAGGCATGACTGACAGACTGCCTGTTTTTCCTGTCCCCAGCTCGCCCTAGCCTGAAGAAATGGCTGCCCTCAAGCACATGAGTGTCACCATTAGCCAGCAGCCTGGTGAGAGTCACGACTCGATGTCACACAGCCTCACCCAGAGCAGCTTCTCCCCAAGCACCAGAGCGAGCTGTCCTACAACCCCATCACAGCAGTCAGAAGATGCTTTTCTTAAGCACTGTCCTACTTTGGTGAAGTAGGCGTGTGTTAAACCAGACCTAAATCTAAAATGTTTCCAGATTGGTTTGGATTCTTTTCCCTGTTGCCTTGCCTTCGCCCCCATGTCACACTTCCAAAGTGGAAGTCACACTGTAACTGCTTCTCTCCTTGCTGACCCCTTCTGCTGTCCTCTGCTCATGTTTTAACTCAGTGTGGCCAGGGGGGTTTTGGGCTGTAGGACAAACCCTTCCTCTCATCCCAGACAAGACCAAAAAAAAAGCACGTGCAGGCTGTGGGCAGACACAAGTTCCCCACTGCCTTCTCCTCTGCCTGTTTCACTATGAATAATCCCCTACGAGTTCCCGTTTTCTAAGCTGGCAGGACCAGTTCACATCACAGGCCAGCAGCTGAGGGCAAAGGGATGGCTCTGGCATTACATTCCAAATTGCTCCCAGTGCCTCAAGGACCAGTGTCTGCAGAGAACTGTTTATTGCTTGTAGCCCAGCTGTATCTCAGAGGCTACTCAGGCACTCCAGACACCAATTAGGATTTCTGCATGTTCCTACACTTAACAGCAGCTTTCATCTCACTCTGCAGCCTTTATTACTTAAGGCAACTTTGAACCACCCAAGACAAAGTCTTCAAACTGAGATGTGGAAACCAAGAGCTCATTTATTTTACTGGCCTTTGTAGCGTAATAACTACATGTGATTACACAGCGTTCAGGTTTGATCAGTCCTTGCAGCCTGCAGACCTCCTGCTCCAGTTTCAGTGCGGCCATCATGGATTTCAGTTGGAGGAAAAGCAAATTTCAGCTACTTGGGTCATTCTTGCACATGAAAGGTTGAAGGGAGCCAAGGTGAGAACACCAGAAGGAGCAGCAGAGCTCGGAGCTGCTCCATTCAGTGTCTGGCAGCAGCATTTTGTGTACCAGCCCTTATCTGCAGCACTGCAGTCCCAGCACTTGGTCTAACGACTCCGGGTTTCTTTCCACTACAGAACACCTGGGTGCCATTGATTTGTGCTCCTGACTTCTTCTGCAGCTTGAGATAAGGCAAACAGAGGGAGCATCTGCCTGCCGTGGCTATTGTGGACAGAGAGCAGCCCAGACACATCCCAGTAACCAACTGGAAGGAAAAACCCTGGCCTCCCAGTTTTGTGTACGTTCAAGTGTTCCACACACAAATGCTCAAGGAGCTACAAACCATTTCTGAGTTAGCTTTGCACAGCCCTGTTGCAGGGAGCTGCTCCTCTAGCCAGCATGTGCTTTTTGAGCCAGGAAGGAATTATGCTCAAATTTTGTTTTCCTTTTTAACACCATGATTCCCATTAGCCCTACTGACAGGCTATTAAACAAGATGAAAGCTGGCTCTAGGACAACTTGCTTCAGCATCTTGCTGCCACTACCTGCCTCGTACTTATTAAAAACTCTCGGGGAAGATGATTGACCTCTGTTGGCCTAGTGCCTTCCAGCCACCAGATGGAGAGAGCAGCAAGTCCAGCCACATCAGTCCCACATTTCAGGGGATTGTCACTCAGGGCTCATCACACCGTCCCTGGCAGATGGGATACCAGCACCTTTGCCTGCTAACTACAAAGCAACAGAAGGGATGCCAAGCAATTCCTTCTCCGGGATATGGCAGGCTGGCAGCATCATCTGCCCACTGCTGTGCTCTGTGAGTGCCTCAGCAGCAGCACAGCATCACCACCACCCTTCTCCATCACCAACAGCTTGGGGAGCTCTCCTGCCTTGGATTATCTGCTCTGTTCCCTGCTGTTCTCCAAGCTCTCTGCTAAGCACGTGGAAGACCAGTGCCACAGTGTGCCACTGCTGTGAGGGCTCAGATGTGCCCCTGGAGCTCACAGCAAGCTTCAGGAGCTCAGAGATGATCCGTTGATCCTTTTGGAAGGAGAATGATAATTCATGGCTGCTATAGGCTCTTCTGGGCTGCATTAAGCTTTTCCAGGTGAGAGCTGAAGAGCTCTTCAAGACTAACTGCAGCTCTTTCCTCAGAAGCATTTCTGTACAAGTTTAAAGACTTGAGGCTTTTACATTTCTCTTTAAGCATTGTTCCTCAGAACATTCCATCTACTCACAGGCTTTTGAGCTGAAGCAGCCATTCACAGGATGGCTACTGGACATTGGCTATTAAGACTTGGTCCACACAGAGGAAGATGTTTTTTTTCTTTCCAATTCATGGTAAAGCAAACCCAAGCTAGAGAGATTTCAGGGACTCTAGATAAATGCACCAAGTTTCATGTGGGGAGGGTGTTTAGTGCTGCTGGGAGCATTAGCTGCTTAAAGATTTACCTCACAGCTTCCAAGGGTACTAATCTGGCTCAGATCTTAGTGCTTTCCTGCTCACCTCCAGCCCCACTGCCAGGCTGTAAGAATCCTGCCACCAGATCATCAAATCCTCCCCAGAGCACCAAGTGCCAGGCCTTGTCCTTAATCAGGGGCTCACAAACTGCCTGTGCCCATGACCTCTACCTAGCTGAGCCAAGTGGAGAGAGAAGACATGATGTGCCATGGGCAGGCCACCCCAAGGCTGAGAGCAGGCTCTGGTTGCTGGGAGAGCCTGTTCCCTGCTGGAGCAGGGATGAACTGGGCAATTCCTGTCTGCTGGCATGGCTCCCTTTGGCACGGCAGAGCCACTGCTGCCATGGCAGCTGCAGGCTGCTGCTCCAAAGGGTGAAATGGGAGAAGCTGCAGCCATGCAGAACTCCCTGCAGCGAGCATGCACCTTTTGAGCTGCTCCATGTCACTCCCACAAACACTTTGGGAACACCTGGTTGTTGCACATCAAGGTAAGATTCTGGAAATATTAAAAACAAGCACCTCACAAGATTTTTGCTCTAGGTCTCTTGGTCTGCAGATCCAGCAGTTCCTTGGTGTCTCAAACATGTTTTACCAGATTAAGCAAGAGACTTCCCAGAACACCCAGGTGGATTTCTGCATGCCAGCTCCACGATGGGTTTAATTTCTACATCAGTGAGTAAGGTGATTATCCCTCCAGATGTACTTTACCCTCCCACTGCTTCGGGGATTTCAGGCTTGATCTTATACACCTTTAATAAAGACAATTTTATTTAATTTCTTAAATGAACTTACAGAAAAGAAGGAAGTTTTTGCTCTGGCAGCTTTCTGGAGCACTGTAATCGATTTTAAATTACAAGGACGGTCACTTTACTACCCTAGATCCAACAGTTTAACTCCTCTCACTTGGCTCCAGCCATCCCCTCCCAGCCTCTTCTGAAGCCCAAGGGACTCCCACCACAGATGTGACCTCAGTTCACCACAGGTGACAGAACCCCTCAGGTGCCAACATCATCTTGACACCACCAAACACAAGGAGCCAAGCTCCCAAATTCTAGGTAATGAAATATTCACCCCATGTAACAAAGCCCAACAGCATAAACAGGCAAAGCTCCACCGCCTGCCCCAGCTGGGTGTAAATCAAAGGCTGTTAATCTCCCCAAGTTCTCATTCACTGCTGCATTAGCCTTTTACAAGCAGAGATCTCCTACAGCAATTGTGGAGCGTGTCTGTTAGCACATGGCACAGCAACAGCTTCTCCACCTACTATTAATAAACTTGATGCTGCTGAGCACCACAACTGTCCAAACAACGTGTCCATCAGCAGCCTCGTTAGCACTGAGGCTGAGACTCCTCACTGGTGTTTTCCTGGAGCCTTGCTGAAACCATCTTAGAGAGGAGTCAGAAGCACACTGACACGCCAAGCAGCTTTGCTTGGTACGTAAACAAAGACACATCCCAAGCAAGCCAACCCATCTAGCGAGATCAGAGGGAATTTGCAAACAATTAAGGAATGGTTTGGACTTGGAATCCCTGCAGACTTGAGCTTGTCCAAGCACAGCTGCCTCAAACACCCATACACGGACTCAATTCCAGCATCTCCTTCACAGAAGAAAAACATTAAGTACTCTAATCCCTAATCTGGGGATCACTTTAAGGGAATCTCACGCCATCACTGGTGACATGTTCTCTAGTTACACTCCCACTGCAATTAACTAATGCACTGCCCCTGGTCACTAGATCACTAGCTAGAGGCCAAAAATCAGGTTTGTTTAATATCTAATTGAGCATGTACTGGGTCATGTCCGAGATGTCACTAAATCTGGGTTAGCACAGAAAAACCTCAAACTGGGGGAAGTTTGCCCTTAAACAGGCAGACAAAGGCTTTTGTTTCATCAGCTACACGAAGGCTTTGCTTTTGAGACAGTCTTGTCAGTGTTTCCTGAGCAGCCCCAGAATTGCTGCCTCATCACTTCAGCTCAATTTTCCAGAATTTACCATTTCTGAGCTTTTCCAGACTATACCAAGATAATCAGCATGAGACTCCAGGGTGAAGACCAACCCTTATGATTTACCAGCCCCAGCAGCTCCCAGGGCTCCAGCCCACAGAAGGGACCAGAAAGATGCAGCAGCTCAGCCTCGCTGTCATTGTGCACTCAGAAAAGATGGACAAAGCCATCCCACTGCTGAGCTCCTCCCCCAGAGCCATGGGTGGGAATCCTACATCTTGACATCTGGATTCTCAAGCACAGTCAGACCTCTTACTTAAGAAAATAAATAAGTTTAAACAGCAGAATAAAAGTCATTTTGTCCCCATTTTCCTTCATTTTAGGTTGGGAGGAAGGACTTTGCTCATTAGATCAAGCAGCCAGGGGGAAAAACATTCCCACAAAGCCATTTCATTTGCATGAAGAAAGAAGAGTTCCCCCACCAGACCAAAAACTGCACTGGCAGAAGCACAGGCACAGCCTGGCAGCCAACAGCCACGGCAGAATGTTTTATCTCAATGCCACCATCATAAAACCAGCCACCACCATTTCTCTGGACTGCTTCCTCAAGTCAAGCCAAAGGTTTCAGAGGCTGAAAGACCAAGCCACCCAAAATCCAGCACAGTGACCAATCCACTGCTACTTCCCCTTGTTTTAGCTGGTTTCCAGGCTATTGCTGCCCAGCAGTGACCATCACTAGTCAAATCAAGTCAATACTTATGCTTTCACTCCATTTTTGCTTCCCAGACAAGGTAGTTGCCATTTTTCAGAAAGGGCAGTTGCCATTTCTCTGCAGACATGTGAATCTAACACTGGGGAACAAGATTCAGCTAAGGACCAGTTAGGTTAGTTACCTTTCCAGTAAAGAGCAGAAGTTGTTGAAGGCTTTCAGGTTTCCAGAAGGAAAAGACAAAGACTTGACCAGTGAAGGAAAGAAGGTCTAAGCTAGCTCCAAGCCAGTCAGCACAAAAATACTCCTCCTTTGGAGAAATCTGTCATGAGCTGCAGAGCACTGAAGTGTAGAAGAATGCCTGGAAGCATCGAGGGGGCAGCAGCCACCCATGGCCAACCTCAGCCCTGCTCAGAGCTTTGCCACAGCGAGGTGGAAGATGATGCCTGGATCCTATCAAGGCTGTCAATGGAGAAACGCTTGGGAAGCCAGGCAAATCCTGTTCCACTGTGCTTTGTACTGCAGCCATTTTAATATGCACCCACATTTTTCTGGCGGCTCAGGAGGCTGAACAGGGCAGAAAAGCACAAGGCAGAGTCCTAAATGCCTCAGGCATTGACCCATCTGAGGAAAAGCTCCCTCAGGTAGACTGGAGGCATTTTCCAATGCCTCCTTCCCTGTACCTGCCTCTGAAGAGCCTGGTGTTGGCTGGGACACCGAGCAGCCAGCTCTGGTCTGAACTAGTCTGACAGTCCTCATGGCTCTTCCCTGCCAGACTGGAATTGAGCTCCCAACACACCACTCACCTCTGCCAAGGAAAAAGCAGCACCAACAAGTTCAGCAGTGCTCCACATCCAAGGACACGTCTGAGCTCAGACAAAGCCACCTCCCAAAAAGCAGCTGGTTACTCAAGCACTTGCAGTTGGGACACACAAAAGCTTGGATTCTTTTTTTCCTAATATGTACCCTTGCACACAACTGGTTGTGCATGGTTTACTGGGCATGAAGCTGCTGCAAATACAAGCTCAAGAGTTCAGTCACAGAGTTGGTGCATTAGCCCCTGCCAGATGTGTCACCATCCATGGAGTTTTCTCCAGATGTCAGTTCATGGCTACCACTCTTCTCCCCAGCCCGTGCTCCATCACCTGCACCCAGAGCCACGTTTCTCCTTCTTCCTCAAGAGCAACAGCTAGTAGATCCAAGTCTCAGCTACAAGCCTGCTGAGGTGGTAGAAATATCAGGCTTTGAAAAATCCTTGTCCTTAGGATTGTAACCTTGGGGTCACTCACCAGCCTGGGAACAAAACCCAGGCTTCCCCACAGGCTCATGGGGTCCATCAGGTCACTTTTACTCCACCTCCCTGATCCTAAGCTTAGCAAGGCTGAGGCTGCTTATTCCCACTTGGAAAGCCAAGCTGAGCATGCTCCTGAGCAGCACTGATGCTACTGGCCCAGGCACAAGAAAAGTGGCTCAGTAATACGTATGAAGAAGGAGAAAAAGTATGGTGGGGATCCTCAAATTAAGGAAAATCTTAATTCTACCAGCTGTGGAAGCTGAGGTAGAACCATGTTTTTCATCTCCCTGATCAGAAACCAAACCTCAGCTGCAGGAGGCAGAGGGATACACCAGTTATGTGGATAACCCTCTCAAAAGCACCATCCAGAACATCCATGAGAATCACTAAGAGGATGCCAAAGACATCATCCTGTTGCCAAGCACAGTGTACATGTCCCTAGGTGCTGCAGTTTTCAACCAGTAAACATTTCTGGAGCTGAAGTTCCATGGTTGTCCCTAAATTGCTGTTCCTGAGTATTCCAGCAAGCCCAAGCACACATCATCAGTGTCCAAGGAGCTTATTCCAGTGAGCAACTTTGGAATCAGCTGGTGAACACAGCTGGGGCAGAAAGGGTTTATCCACTGACATTATGGAACTTATTTGGTGTACTGAAACAATTGAATCTCCTGTGAACCAGCCATCTTTTTATATAAGAAGCAGCAAATAAAGCTGGTTGAAAAAAAATTAATAAATCAAGACAACTCCCACCACTCTTTTTGTACTTTCATGGTTAGACATCATCAACAGATCTGCTGGATAAGCCCAAATAATCCAGGGGTTCATGGGGAGCCCTTTCCCAAGTTTTACTGTTTCTATGCCCCCAGGTACAATTCAACTGCTATATTCTCCCTCATAGTCTCAATATCACTTTTGTTTAGTTCAAGAAGAGCTGTTTCAAGTCCAATCCACTCTGGCTGCTAACTAAGAAACCCAGCATGGTCTTGTAAGTCAGTGACTCTTCCTTAAGGGACTAAATAAGGAGCCATAGGAGCTCAAAGAGGAATTTTTAAGAGCCTGATGTGCTGAAGACTGGCCAGTTACTGAGCAGTGTCCACTGCAGTCACATACAGGGCACACTGCTGCCTATCTGTGGCTTGGGAGCAGATGTGACTCAGGCTACTGCTACAAGGTGCCAGGGCTGAGTCACACAGACACAGCCCCACACTGTGACCCTCGACAAGGTCAGGACAGGAGCTCCTGACAGCCACCATCCTGTCCTGACCCCACAGGCCTCCAGGATGAAGCCCTGCTTGTGAGCCAGGCTGTCTCCAATCCCCAGCACCACTGCAGTCCACCAGTGCTCTGCAGGCAGCACGAGGCTGGGCTGCATTCAATCTGCCTGCACAAGAGCATCAGTGCTGCCATTAGATGCCAACAGCTAATGACTGCACCATCCACCTCGGCACTGGGAATGCTTTCTCCAAAGCCTTCCCCAGCCCCCTGGGAAGTGCTACTACAGCAGCTCGCACTCCTTGGTCCCCTCCCACCATCACAGATGGCCTGCCCAGCACTCCTCCTGGAGAAGCCTTTCCACCTTCACCACCCTTTTGTCTGTGTACACTGCGAGCAGAAAGCAGCTAATCATCCCTGCTCTGCTTCCTGGGGACTCCCCAGATAGGCTGGATTTGTGTTACCACTTCTTTTTCCAAGGGTGAGCCTGCTGTCTGTGTGAAGCCTTGCTATCACACTGGATGTGGAGGATGGTAACCTGCCCAGCTGGTGACCATCACGGGAGAAGCCCACATACCTCGTGCCAGGGAAGGCCTGCAATTCCCCATCCTCACGCTCCTCCTCCACCCACAATGGCCATTTACTGCACCAAGCTGTGCTGTCTAAAGCTTGGAGCAACCATCTGCTTTCCAGCATCTCCAACAGTCCCCCCTTCACACCCACACTTGGTGGTCCTTGCATACAGCACAGCCAGGGCCTTGCTGCAGAGGTTGGGCCCCCCAAATTGAGCAGTCAGGTGTTCCCCTCACAGGGGACAGCCCCACACCTACACCACCCATAGGTGCAGTGCAATAATTCTCCCCACACACTTTTAAAAGCTTCCTTATTTCCTGGTGAAGTTGTTGCAATCACCTTGTTCATTCACCTGCACATCCCCCAGCGCTGTGGTCCGTGGGGAGGCACGTGCTCTGCCCCTGGGCAGTGCTGGCCAGGGCCTTGGCAGGGCTCCCACCTGGGGCAGCGCCGCTCTGCCAGCTAATGGATATCGATCCCCAGCCCTGGCGTGGGCCCGGACAGCAAAGCTCTTCCTGCAGCTGGACCAGACAAAAATACATCCTGCTCCAACCACCAGCACCGTGGGAAGTGAAACTCCAGCAAGCAAGCCCAAGGCCAGTGTCTGACCACACTGGGGACCAGCAGAGAGCTTTCCTGTCCCCCAGCACCTGACAGGGCTGATGGCACCCCCAGGCAGCACTGAGGTGACAAGGGACATGACCAAGGTCATGTAGACATACCCTGGATCGATGGGCCCAGCCCTGCACCCTTCCTGGGTGTGGCATCACACATGTGGTATCACACATTCTGCTCCCTCTGTTAGGTGAGGGGACCATCTGCTGTTTTCAGAGACCCCCCATTAAACCTGCCCTTTTTGGGGGCTGAAGGAGCAATCCTGCTCCTGCAGCAGCAACATCACTGCAGGCAGCAATCAGGGGCACTGGCAGCTAGCACTTGCAAGAAGGAAGGAGATAGAAGTTATTATATATAAATACTATTTTTGAGAAACTATTGCAATCCCAGACATAACTAGATGAATCAGCAGACAGCAAGAACCCCAGCACACCATTTCCATTTTAAACCATTAACACAGCCATTCAGCACAGGCTCCCAAGCACACAGGGCTGAGGCTGAACCCAGCTGCCCCATGTGAGGGAGCCACCAAAATGCAAGGGTGAGATGAAGCTGCTGGAAAACGAGCCTCTTGAATGCCCATCATTGCCAGGACAGGCTGGAAAGGAGAAGCATGCAGCATTTCCCAGCAGGGTGCTAGGCAGGGCCAGGTTTGGAGGGCAGGATGGCTCTGCATCACCTTCGCTAGGCGCAGCCCGCATGCTCTCTGCTACCGCCTGGGTGCATTGCAGCTTGGACCATGGCATATGACATCACTAGGCGTTGCTACGGAAATGAGTGCGAGGTCATCAGCCTCCCGCACAAGCGGGGCTGGGGGCTGGGCAGCGCCCGGGACGGGGATAACCGGCTGTGACACGGCTGTGACACGGCCGTGGCCGCCGCACCGGCCGTGCCCGGGCTGGGGCAGCGCGGTGCAGAAAGGAAGAACAAAGCTCTGCCTTTTGTTTGCTGCTGAAGGGAGGCGTCAGCGCTCCCGCTGGGCATCGTTTCCTTACGGCCAAACCACCCGGCAGCTGATAAGAGGCGTTAGCCCGGGTTACTGTTTCACCAGGGCCCGTAAGGAAAAATCACACATAGGAGCTCTTAAGAACACCTGGGCTCGAGCAGCCAGCCTGGGGAGGCAGGCTGAGAGAAATTCACAGTGCAGCACGGCTGCGAGTCCCAGGCACATCCCTGCTGGCTTTGTCACGGCGCCTGTATTATCCGTAGGAAATGAGCTGTAGGATCTGCTCACACAGCAGGCTTTGCGTTAAAATGAATAGATGCTGCTATCAGAAAATGGTATAAAAGCCATGGTGCAGCAGAGGGACAGCCCGGCTGGTTTAATGTGATAATATCTCGTTCCGATTATCCGTATTTCATTCCTTGATAAGACATCTCCTCCCTCCCCAGGCTCGGGCTGTGACAGTTTTGTCTGTTTGATAAATGCAAGGTTATTGACAAAATGGTGCAATATGGGCAAACAGAGCTGCACCCACGGCAGACTGCGACATTCCCACATCGGCATTCACTTTTCATCAGCCAGGGAGGACACCCCAGCTCCCAGCAAAGGTTCAGACCTGACTAAGAAGACAAACATAAAGAACAGTTTTCCCCTTTAAAGCACCCCCTCCCTCCCTCCACCCAGTCTAGCCTCTCTGCAATATGACAAATGCAGAATCTTCTGGAATGACTTGATCCTGCCTCCCACGATTGCTTTGTTTGCAAGATCAGATCAGAGATATGTTTTTTTTTCCCTTCTTATATTGTCAAAATGTCAGTATTGAAGGGGAGCGTTCAGTGTCACAAATCAGATCAGCCTGCTATATGCAGAGTCTTTATTTTAAGAGCGTGAAATGAATACAACATGACTCAATTCATAAATCTCCAACCAAGAGCAGTAAAACCAAGAGCTTTGACAGTGAAAGGGCTCCCAATCTTTGGGGTCAGGGGCACACACCAGCCCCGGCGACCACGCGTGGGAAGGGATGCACGGGGAGACGATTTGGGCAGCCGGGAGAGACGCGCACGGAACCCCCCCAGCCCGGGCCCCCCCAGCCCGGGTCCCCCCTTCCTCGCCCCCCGGGGCCCCGAGCCGGTGTGACCCCCCCGGGCAGCGCCGCAGCCCCGGGGCACGGCGGGCAGGGGGCACCGGGGGGGCCTGGGGCAGAAGAAACGCGGCTGGAAGGGGATGTGGGGGGCTGCAGGAATGCGGAGGGAAGGTGCTCCAGGGCAGGGCAGGGGATGTGGGGGTGCTCCAGGGGATGCGCGGGGCTGGGTGGGGGCAGCAGGGCAAAGAGCAGGGTTTAGAGCAGAGCATGAGGGGCGGCTCTAGGGCACAGAGTGGGGGTGTGTGCGGCTGGGTGGGGGCTCCGGAATAAGGGAGAAGATGCGGGGGGGGTTTGGGGCAGGAGAGAGCGATGTGTGGGGCTGGATGCGAGCCCCAGAGCAGGCGAAAGATGTGGCAAGGGGGCTCCAGGGAGAGGAGCAGGAGGCGTGGGGCTGGCTGGGGGCCCCACTGCAGGGCAGAGGATGCGTGGGGGGCTCTAGGGCAGGGATGCGGCTCGGGAGGAAGCAAAGTAACGCTGGATCGGGAAAAGCGGCGGGAACGGGACCCGGCTGGGGGTGTCGGGGGGCGAGGGACCGGGGCCCTCAGCGCCCCGCGGGCCCCCGGCCGAGCCCACCGCGGGGAACACGCGGGAAGGGCGAGGGGAGCGGGAGGAGGAGGGGGGGTGTGTGTGTGTGGGGAGCGCGACGGCCGCGGGACGGGACTCACGTTCTTCATGGCGGCCGCCATGTCGTCGTACCGCTCGGCTTGCTCGGCCAGCCGGGCCTTCTGCACCAGCTGCTCGCGGTCCACCATCTTCGCGGGGTCCGGGGGGGAGAGGGGCGAGGAGGCTGCGGGCTCCACGAGGAGGAGGAAGAGGAGGAGGAGGAAGGAGGAGGAGGAGGAGGAAGAGGAGGACAGGAGGGCGCGGCGGTGTCGGCGCTGCTGCGGCTGAGGCGGCGGCGGCGGCTGCGCCCGGTGCTGGGTTGGTGGGGCGGGGAGCGGGGGGCGCCGGGGACGGGCGGCCCTCGGCACGGAGCCGCGGGACGGCGCCGGGCACGGCCCCACGCGGGGCAGGGACGCGGCCGCAGGCCACAGGCACAGTCCCAGCCCGGTCCCGGAGCCGTTCGCAGCGTGGACGTGCTCAGGGCGGGGACGCTGCCGCGGCCCAGGCACACCCGCAGGCCGGGCGGACTCGGTCACGGCCCAGGCCCGCTCAGAGCCCGCGCACGGCCCGTCCTCACCGTGCCCACCCGGAGCCCAGCCCCACTGAGAGCCCACACGGCCCGTGCCCACCCAGAGCCCACCCAGAGCCCACACACGCCACACACGGCCCGTGCCCACCCAGAGCCCACCCAGAGCCCACACACGCCACACACGGCCCGTGCCCACCCAGAGCCCACACACCACACACGGCCCGTGCCCAGCCAGAGACCACCCAGAGCCCACACACGCCACACACGCCCCCTGCCCACCCAGAGCCCACACACGGCCCGTGCCCACCCAGAGCCCACCCAGAGCCCACACACGCCACACACGCCCCCTGCCCACCCAGAGCCCACACACGGCCCGTGCCCACCCAGAGCCCACGGGCCCTCAGCTCGGAGCCACCCGCAGGCTGCTCTCAGAGCCTGGACCCGCTCACAGCCCGGTCCCACTCATGGCCAGACCCACTCGTGGCCCTGTTCCACTCCCAGCCTGATCATACAGCCTGAACCCACTCAATCCAAAGCCACTCACAGCCAGATCCCCCTGAAGCCCTGCTCCGCTCCAAGCCCAGGCCTGCTCCCATGCTGGTCCCACTCACAGCCCGTCACCTTTCCCCCATGGAGACCCTGCCAGCGCTGCTGTGCCTGGGGTCTCTGACGCTGTGGCACTGCTGGGCCAGGTCATGGAACACATCTTGGGGTGAACGCCTGTCCCCTGCTTTCCCTGTCTCCTTTTTCCCACCACAGCCAGGGTCCTGGTCCACAGAGGAGAGCATTCCCACTGGAGATCAACGCTGGATCATGGACAACGCCATGGACATGCCCAGCCACCCTGGGCACACAGTGCACCCGCTCATGGGTAACCCGTGGGATGAAAACGTGTCTGCTCCAGCCATGTGGGGCTCTGCTACATGGGGAGAGCCACTGGGAGTCGTAAGACATCCCACTTTCCTAAAAAAAATCTGTGGATAAAGTGATGCTGAGAGGAGGCTGCAGCACTGGGAGGAATGAAAGGGTTTAATGGATCCTGTTTTCCTAAAAAACCTCTGGATAAAGCGGCGCTGAGAGGATGCTGTGGCACTGGGAGAAAGGAAGGGGCTCTAACAAACAGAGTGATCCCAATGGAAGAGCTTTATCCTGCTTGGAGAGAGCCAGGCAGTGCTAATAAACACTGTCCTTCACGTGCCACGTGTCCCTGGCCCTTCCCAAGGCACTGTCCCTGCACAGGTGCTTTGGGATGTGTGGGGATGAGCTCGGAGGACTCAGCCACCCCCTGTGCCCTGAGGGTTCCTTCTGAAACCTCACAGGAAGCCTGGGTGGCACTGGGACGTGCCAGTGTCCTCGGGGCAATGCTGTGGCTGTCCAGAACCCATGGCCACGGTCTCACCCTCGTGGGTGGGGACAAACTGCTTTGGGAATGCTGGTGGTGGTGAGCAGCACCCTTTTGGGGCAAGACCTCTGTCTTTATTATGGATTTAGCACTGCTCTGCAAAAAACAGAGAATGGCATCGCCTGGATTTGTGCAGCACAGAATCCTCCTTTGTTCACAGCTTCCGAGAGCAGAAGAGATCCCCCCCGTGACAAACAGGGGCAGAAACACGCCCGGATCCTCTCCATTTCCTCCACAAAACTCGGGCTCCTCGCTGGCACCCCGGCCTCACACCCCGCAGCACACGTGGCTCCCGAGTGAGAACAGCCTTTGTTCGTGCCCAGCCTTTGTTTACTGCCCGGCCATCCCGAGGAGACGGCCCACAGACAAGGGCAGTTTATTCCTCTCCCCTGATAAAGGCTCTTTCATCCTCCCAGGGGCTCGCTCTCGTCTCTGCAGAGCTCCCACAGCAGGGCTCTGGGTTGTTTTCAGCCTGGCGCCAGTTTTGGGAGAGGGTTTGAGTAAAAAAAGTGCAGAATGAAAGAATTTTACAGGAGTTTGGTTCACAAATTAATTTTTCAGTTGTTGCTGCTATTTCTTATCGATTATCTGGAGGTATCTGTGGGGCATCACCCGAGCCAAGCACGCTCAGGTCTGTGAATGAATGAGAGCAGATTCCCTGCTCATCCCCTTTTGGGTGATCCTGCTGCTGGATATATGCACCCTCTAACTTGGAAAATAAATAATATCATCCCTTGGGTACAATTCCTGCGTTCTCGTGGACAATATTGAACACAAGCCCAGACCTGAAGAAGTACTTTGCACCTGGAAGATGCTCTGATTTCTCCAAATATATCAACAGTCCCAATAAAAACTGTTGCCTCTCCATACAAACCTTTGGAATCTTATCTAGTATTTTCCATAAACCTGGCACATTGTCAGCCAGCCCGACTCTGCTGATTTACAGTGACCCTGTTTTTGCCCCAAAACGAGCAAATACTGATTTATTTCTGTCAGAGCACCAGAGCCATAAATACATTTCCCAACGCAGATGATTTCCTTCCCCATCACAGGTCAGAACAGGATATTCATGATGCTGTAAATTCTTCAGAGTAGCAATCTGGCTGTAATATTTATCTGCAGTGAATCCAGCCCCCTTTTTGAGCTCTGATGCATAAATCAACACCCCTCACAACACCTAACTCCCCTTCTGCACAGCCTGGGCAGCAGTGGGGTGAAGGTTTGGTGGTGGATGGTCCAAGTTAGAAGGTTCTGGTGGGCAGCTGGAGGTGTTACCTGGCTGGACATCACTAAATCCCCTTTTCCCAGCTCTGGTGCCTGCAGACACCCCTCAGTGAGAGGCTGGGGCAGCTTCTGTGCTGGGAAATCACAATGACCCAAAGGATGTGGGTCTGTTCTGCAGATGTCCCAGAAAAACCTAATAACCTCGATTCTGCCTGCGGGATTAAAAATACTTCTCTGCCTTCAAATGTGCCACTTTGTTAATTCCTGTGGCCTGGAAGAAGAGTCTTTCTCTTTGCATTTTCTTGCCTTCCCTGCTACGTCTTGTCAATGCCTTGTGACACCGTGAGGGAAGGCAGGAAATTCTCTGTGACTTGGAGGTTTGCTTGGGTGAGCTGCTGACTGCTCTGAAAATGGATCCAGAAATCCTCACCCCTCACTTCCAGCAGGAGAGCAACGTCATGTGCCCCTAGCCTTGTGCCTTTTCCCTCCATGTCTGCCTGCTTGGAGCCAGGGAAATGCCCAGGGAAGGGGATGCCCAGGGAAGGGGATGCTCGGGGAAGGGGATGCCTGGGGAAGGGGATGCCCAGGGAAGGGGATGCCCAGGGAAGGGGATGCTCAGGGAAGGGGATGCCCGGGGAAGGGGATGCCCGGGGAACGGGATGCTCAGGGAAGGGGATGCCCAGCAGGGGGGATGCGTGGTGCAGGTGTCCCAGCCTGTCCCCCACACCAGGGGTTGTCCCCACAGGTACACCTGCCACACCTCACACCAGCAGTGACCTGACTGCTTGGTGTCTTCAGCTGGTGGGTGGCAAAGCTGTGAAGGCCAAGGGACACGGTGGCATTTCCCAGGGCTGGTGTGTGGGCTGGGATGGGTCCCATCCCTGGGATGCTGCCCAGCCTCACCCCAAGTCCCACTGCCCAGGCAGCTGCTGCTTGGATTGCCCTGAGGAAGGGGATTGCCCTGCCCAGGGGAGCACTTTTGTGCCTCTTGCAGTTATGCTGGTGGAAAAACAAGCTGAGGACACCTCTAGCTTCAGGGTCCCCTTCCCTGAGGTTGCAGGACAGTGGTGCCCTCGTGGCCTCCCTTCCTGACCCAATACTGGGCCAGACTGCCTGTCCCCACCACCCCAGTGCTGTGACACCTTTCCCACCGTGCTGCCCCAGCCTGGCTGTGTGACACAGCGAGGGACACAACCCAGGAGCAGGACAAGGCTGTCCCCTCTTCCCCTGACCTCCCCAGCCCCCACGGTGCAGCCTTGGCCCCTCCACCCTGACACAAACCAGAGCTGGGGGGTCACACCCAACCAAGGACCCCACAACCAACAACGGGGTGAGCTCAGGGGTCACCAACCCTCCCCAAAATGTCCCAGAGCCAGAGGCTGCCTCACCTGGGGCAGGAGGCACTGGAGGGGCCGTGGCTGCTGGGCCGATGACAGACCCAGGGTGCTTTGCTGGGAGTTTCCTTCCCCCTGTCTGTGGAGCTGCAGTGCTTTGTACCCAGCCCTGGCCTTTCATCTCAGCCTTTCAAAGCACTTTGCAAGCTCAAATGAATTCTGCTGCAGCAGCTGCCCTCCCGTGCTGTTTAGCATAAGCTCTGTCTCCAAGCAGGGCTGCCCCTGCCCCTCGGGGCTTCCAGGAATGATTTTCCCTGGAACCACCTCAAGCTATGGGATGGCAGAGCATCACCCCGTGCCTCCCACTCTCCCCTTGTTCCCAACACCAAGAACTGCAGCAATGCCCATGCCATGGCCCCCTCCTCTTGGAAAATCCCCTCTCAGCTCCTTCCCTGCCCTCGGGAAGATGCTCCCACGTAAGACATGTCCCGTGGGAAGCCGGGGAGCTCTGGGATGTCCAGGCTGTCACAACCCGCCCTGGGTGGTGGTGGGGAGCCGGGGGGACCTGGGATGCAGGATCCCAGCGGGGAGGTGGGCCCGGAGCAGGCGGGAGTGCTGCTTCCCTGCGGGGCATTAATAATTAAGCAGGCTCGTCAGGCTCAGATGGCAGCTCTTATTTAAGGAGCCGATATAAATACCGCCCAGACGGCACTTACGGAGCACCTAAAAAAAGCCCTGCCTGTCTCGGTCCCTCCAGAAGCTGCTCTGAGCTCTGTGGGGCTGGGAGGCAGCACCAGGCAGGGTGGGCACCAGCGTCCTGTGGGGACAGGGCTGTCCCGGACTCTGAGCCTGAGGAGTGGCAGCATCTGGGGCCAATACTCGGGGCACAGCCCGTGCCTCAGTTTCCCTCTGCAGCAGGGACCTGCCTCAACCTTTCTCCTGTGCGGTAGCAGGCTGGATGTTCAGCTCTGTGTCCTGGGTTGGTGGTGTTGGGTAGGAGCTGGGGGCATCTCTGCCCACCCACCTCCCCACACCAGCCATGCCAGGGGAAATCTGCCCCGTGTTCCTGTGGCTGCTAAGTGTCCTTTTGTGTTTGTGCTGGCAGCGAGTGACCCCCCGGCCCTGCTGTCCCCCGTGTCACAGCTACCCAGGGACAGCCCTCCTGCCCTGGTCAGGGACACTCATCCCCCAAGGGCAGCTCAGTCCTCTCCCTGCCCAGCAACTCCAGGACCCCAATCCCGGAGCAGCCCCATCCCTATAGAAGGGCAGGGGGTTGGGGAGGGGCAAGCAGGGTTGGGAACTTCGACACGCCCATGACCAGGGGAGCAGCGGGACCCCCAGCCTGGACACCAAGCCCCATCAGCATCCCGGCCCCAGGAGGAGGCGAGAGCCGGAGGCGGAGGGACAGGGCTGTCACAGCGAGCCGCTTGCTGCAGTCCTGCTCGCAGGCTCTGCAGCGTGACTCAGCACAGCCTCCCCGCTCCCAGCCCCACCGCCGCGCCCCTTCCCCCAGCCCGGGGGGAGCACACGCTGCCCACCTCCCCCCTGCCCTCCCGCAGCCCCTGTCACCCCAGAGCCGCCCCCGGTCCCACTCATGGCTGTGTGTCCCCAGTCAGGAGCACCAGCGGCTCCTCCAGCCCCAGCTCAGGCAGGGACCCCTCCTCCGGGGGCCAGTCCGGGCTCCGAGCATGGAGAGCAGGGTGGGGTCGGTCTGCAGGCACCCATCACCTCTGCTGTGCCCAGGGAGCCGTCTGCATCCGGCCCTTCCCACCCAGGGGGGATCCCCACATGGGATCAGGGAGCTGAGCATCAGCTCCTGCTGTGGCACCTCTCCAGGCGCTGGGAGAAAGGATTTGGGTTTGTTTTTCCTGGGGGATGGGACTGAAAGAGATGTCAGGTCACATAGAACAGTCTGGAGATTTTTTTTAAAGGATTTTTTGAGCCTCACTTTTGGGGTGGTTGGAGCCTGCCAGGATCAGCTTGTCCCAGCCTTTCTGTACACATCCTCCCTGGCCATGACCTGGGGGTTACCGGGAGGTGAGGAGGGTGGGCAGAGAAACCAAACAGAGCTGGGCAGGAGGACTGGGACCCCCAGCTGTCCCCTGTGACTGTCCCCACATCCCCGCGCTCAAGGACACTGCGTGGCAGAACGCCACCTCTCTTTGTGCTGTGCCCCGGGGTCAGGTGTCCCTCCACTGTCACAGCAGCCCATCCACGCCCCATCTCTGCCGTGGGACCAGCAGGGTGGCACTTGCGGCTGGGGCACCGCGGTGGCCGCGCCCCGGAGGATGCAGAGCGGGTTAAACCAAGCGCCCAGCTGGCAGCAGAGCACTCGGGAATGGCCGGACCCGGGAATACCGGACCCGGGAACACCGGACCCGGGAATACCGGACCCCTCCCACCCGCGGGGCAGCCCCAGGGCCGCGGCATGGCCCTGGGAAGCGCGGCTGGCAGACAAATCCCTCTCCTGCCTGTCCCCAAACGCGAGCGGTGGCAGCGAGCTGGCTCAGCAGCCCACGTGGGGAGGCTCCTGCCAGGGGAGCGACACCAAATTAAATATTAAAAAAAAAAAAAAAAAGGAAAAAAAAAAAAAAAGGCAGAGAGAAGAAAATGATGGATGCGAGGATTTGCCGCCGTGGCCGTTTGTCCTGGCGGAGGAACCCTGCAGGCGCAGGGAAGCTGGCGGTGCCCGTGGGGCCGTGGCTGCGCAGCCCCCGGCACGGCACGGCACGGGACGGCACGGCACGGCACGGGGAGCAGCCGTCCCCGCGGTCCCCCCGCCGCCCCGCTGCCTTTGCCAGCCGACTAATTGCGCCAGTGACTTTGCAGTTCCCAAAATAGCTGCTGGCTCCGGCGGTGACGTTAGCGGGAGCCGCGGCGGCAGGCCCGGCGCAGCGGGGAAGGAGCCGGGGAAGGAGCCGGGGAAGGAGCCGGGAAGGAGCCGGGAAGGGGCCGGGAAGGGGCCGGGCTGTGCGGAGCGGTTCCGCACCCGCCGCGGTCCCGCTCGGTGACCTTGGCTCCCGGGGCCGCGCCCGCATGGAGCCAGGCTGGCGGTGCCGCAGGGATGCCGCAGGGAGGTCAGGCCCTCGTCCATCCCGTCCGAGGAGGAGGTGCTCCGGGGCTGTCCGTGCTCTGCATCCCTGCCGCCTGCGTGCCCACGCTCCCAGGAGCTCTGACTGTAGGGGCTGGGGCGGGCTGCCCCGGGGGGCAAATCCCGGGGTGAGGAATGCCCCTCCAGCCAGGGCAGCCGGGTCCCTGCAGCTCCCCGAGCGTGTCAATGGTGAGCCAGGGCCGCCCTCCCTGTGTCCCCCAGGGAAACTGAGGCAGCAAAGAGGGCACGGTGAGCTGGGGAGCAGAGCAGAGCCCAAGGTCACCCAGGTGGTGCAGGGAGCAGCAGAGCCAGGGATGCTCCCGGCCCAGGCACTGACTCACCCTGCGCCGGATCGCGCCCAGCTCCTCCGGTTACAGGCACACACGGATTGCCTTAATGGGGCACGGCGGTGGCAGGGCTGGCCCTGGGAAGGGCACCCCTGGCACCGGGCACTGACCCACGGGCCCGTCCCTGCAGTCTGCAGTTTGTGTTTGTGCTGTCCCTCCACCACATCCCAGCCAGAAGCTCTGCTTGTACTGGTCTCATACTGGTCCCAGAATGAATGGCCCATCCCTCACAGCACAGCTTGGGGGGGATTTAATCAGGGATTTAATCATGAGTGTCCCCTCACCTGCCCCAGTTCCCAGGGAGCAGAGCTCCTGAGCCCCACACCAGCACCCAGCCAGAGGCCAGCTTATTATTCCAGAACGTGGCAAAATAATTAAATCCTCCTCCATTTCCCCTTGCTCATTTGTGCTCCTTCAGCCTGGATTAATGGGTCTCTTCTCCCAGCACAGACTCATTCCTTATTCCTAATAGCCCATAAATCCCAGCCTCAAAATAACCTCAGCTTTTGCCTGGACCTGCTGAAATATTTATTCTCTCCTCCCTGCTACCCCCCACACCATCCCCTCTCCGGGGATGGGCAGAGGAACTAATCAATGACATCGACCGGAGTGGAGCTGCAGCTGCTCTGGGCGCCGGGAAACAGCTGACGTCGGCAAGAGGATGGGAGCTGGGCAGGAGCTCGGCTTATCCCGGCTCCCACGCAGCCGCTGCAGCCTGGCTGTGCTCCCGTGGTGGGATGCTCCCGCACCCGTGGCACCCCCTGTGCTGCTGCTGAGCTCCAGAGCATCCCCTGTGCTGCAACCCTGCTCCAGAGCATCCCCTGTGCTCCCACCCTGCTCCACAACATCCCCTGTGCTCCCACCCTGCTCCAGAGCATCCCCTGTGCTGCTGCCCTTCTCCAGAGCATCCCCTGTGCTGCTGCATCCCGCTGCAGAGCATCCCCTGTGCTGCTGCTGAGCTCCAGGACATCCCCTGTGCTGCTGCATCCCGCTGCAGAGCCAGGGCATTCTCCACCTCCCCGTTCCTTGCCCCAGGGCATCCCCTTGCTGGTACCCTGCTCCCACCCCGCCTGCCACCCCCTGCTCCCAGAGGAACAGGACGTGATGCCCAGCTTGGCTGTGAGTGTCTGAGGGGATCCCTGTGGATCTCAGCCCATCCCAAGCTGGCTGCAGGAGAAAAGGCTGGAAGACAGGGAGGCAGCTGCTGCCTTTCCTGGCTGGAAACCCTTTGCTTGCCGGATTGCAGGCTGTGAAAGGGAGAAACTCCGGGATAGCAGGACCTGCTCTTCCCAGATCAAAGCCAAGAAGAGCAGGGTGTGGGGTAACACAAAAAAAACAGCCCAGCTTTGCAGCTCAAGGCATAGTCCCCAAGAAAAACAGGGAAAACCCACCCAGCCTTTCTTGTCTTCCTCCCTGTGACACCCCAAGAGGCAGAAGCTCCCAAAGCAGCTCCTGGTCCCACTCCCATCTCCCACAGGCCCAGGGAGGGGACAGCAAAGCTGGAGGAGCCCACAGCACCCTCTGACCCATCCCCAGTGGGCTGTGGGGATGGGCTGGGAGCTGCTGGGGACAGCTCTGTCCCCCTGCTGCTCCCAGCAGGACCCAGGCATTGCCCAGCTGTCCTGGAGGCAGGAGGCGAGACGGGAAGTGAGGGGGCAGGACCTGGGAGCACAGGGAAAGGAGGATTTTGTTCCCACACCACCTCCCTGCCCTCTCCCAGGGCCCCAGCAAACCCTTGCCCAGCTGTGCTGCCACAGCCTGCCTGGGAGATGCTTCCATGCCTCAGTTTCCCCACTGATGGAGATCTGGACTGGGATCAAAGTGCTGGGAAAGCTCTGTCCAGGGGAAGTGGAAGAGAAGCAGCCAACAGGAGCTGAGCATGGGGCCAGGGCCACCCCACAGCTCATGTGACTGCCAAATCCCACTGGGGACAAACCCAAAGCTGGATCCAACCTCAACCCCTGAGCCTGATGGGCTTCAGGGCTGTACCCAGAGCTGGGGTGGGGAAAGGTCCAAGCTGAGCTCTCAGCTGCGTGGGAGTTAAAGGCAGCTTGAGCATTTTGAGGCAGGGATTTGGGACAATTTTTGGCACAGGAACTGAGCTCTCTCCTCCAGGTTTGGGACATCTCCTCTTCTCCAGGTGTTTGCTTTTACCCAGGGCTTTGAGGGGATGACAGGAAAACAAGTCAGCTCTCACAGCACTTTCAAAGGGCTTTTATGTATTCACAAAAACAAACCCACACACGTATAAGAAAAAAAAATTGGAAAATGAAAAAAACCCAACCCAGGAATATGCACAGTCTCTTATCAACAAAATAATTGCACAAACAGAGGAGTGAGCTTTGTGCCACTGCATGAGCCCTTCCCCACCCTTGAACCCCATCCATGAGAACACAGAAGTCATTTTCCCAATGTCCCAGTAGGAATCAAACACTTGGTGGTGAAGGTGACTGGTGCTGCAGGCTGGGTCTTTCCACCTGAGCTGGGAGGAAAACAGCCTTTATACCCCAAAGGCAGGGCACTGGGAAAGGAGCAGGCTCCTGGGTCCCTTTCTTTGCTCTGGGAAGGGATTTGGGGTCTTCCCTACGGTTTTCCATCTGCTTGTGTCCTGTCTGCCAGCTCCCTGCCTGCCCTGGGCACCTCGGAGCATGGAGCTTTGGGGACAGAGCAGCCAAAGCCAGCACGTCTGTGTGGCACAGCAGGGAGAAGGATGGGGGGCTGCAGGGTATCCCCATCCTGCCCCACTTCCCAGGAGATTTTTTTGGGCATGGATTGGCTGTGCTGAAGCCCCCCAGGAAGGGAAATCTCATCTGAGCTCTCCTGAACCCCCCAGTGTTTGCAGAAGGAACAGGTGAAACAGGCACAAGGATTGCAGATGGCGTGAGATCCAACGCCTGCATTTCTGCTGCATGGGAATGGGGGAGGAACTGGTATTTCTGATGCCAAAATTGGAAGAAAAACATGGTATTGGGATTGCTGGAGGGCTTGCAAAGCAAATTGCAGAACAACAGTAACTCACTGCCGAGCCACTGGAGCATCCTGGTGTGATTTCAGCCCCCTTTTTACATTTTCTGAGTATAATTTAACATCATTTTCACAGCAGAAAATCCATTTTTCTTTCCTCATCTCTTAAAAGAAATGGCTGAAACCAACCAGATTTCACACCAGAAGCAGTTTTGTTTTTCCAAGGGGCAGTCTGGGGGTGGGGTGGAGGGGGTGAAGCTTCAGCCACTATTTCAGGAGCTGAGGAGAACCCAGTCCTCACCCAACTCCTCCCATTCTCAGACCCCAAACATCCAATTCCTGGGCAGCAGAGTTCCTGAGCCCCACACCAGCACCCAGCCAAAGGTTAGTTTATTATTCCAGAACGTGGCAAAATAATTAAATCCTCCTCCATTTCCCCTTGCTCATTTGTGCTCCTTCAGCCTCCCATTCTCAGACCCCAAACATCCAGCGCAGGGAGTGTGTCCAGACCAGCACCAAGGGTTCACCACCTCTCTGTGGCATTGCCACCAGCTCCCTGCAGCATCCCTGTGCCCCCTTACCTGCGGGAGGGTCATAGGATGTCACAGACAGCACCGGCATCCTCGGAGTGGTCGCAGTTGTGGACGTCCCAGCGGATGTGGGAGCAGCGCAGCAGCGAGGGCTCGTGGCCCTTGCACTTGAGGTTGTCGAGGAAGATGTAGCCCGAGCCTTGGCCGTAGTGTGCCTCCCCCCAGGCTGCCAGGGCGTGCCCGCAGCCCAGCTGCCTGCACACCACCCTGGCGTCCCGCAGGTCCCAGGCGTCGTCGCACACCGTGCCCCACTGGGACAGGTAGAACAGCTCCACGCGGCCCTCGCAGCGGTGGCTGCCGTTCACCAGCCGCAGCGACCCTGTGCAGGGGAGGGGGTGAGGCAGCCCCTGCCCGTGCCCACCCCAGCGCTCTGCCCCACTCTCCCTGCCTGCCCTGGGGTCAGCCCAGGGCTCCCTCACTGCCTTTGCACAGCCAGGAGTGGGGGGTGACCCCCTGCCAGAGCTGGGGGTGACCCTCAGAGCATCACGGAACAATCACCACTATTGCCAGCTCTGCCCCTTTGGTCCATCACCTCCTCTCCCCACCCTGAGCTCCATCACTCCATGGTCCATCACCTCTGCCTGAACCAGCCTTTGGGGCACCAGGAGAGGCTTAACTGTGTCATCAGTCTTTCCCCCTCCTGTGGGCTGCTCCAGATCTCGTGCCTCTGCTTGAGCCATTTATTTTTCCACCCTGTG
Organism: Passer montanus; assembly: GCF_014805655.1. Lineage (NCBI taxonomy): Eukaryota > Metazoa > Chordata > Aves > Passeriformes > Passeridae > Passer > Passer montanus. Next base: position 1,177,309 of record NW_024369262.1, on the reverse strand, counting down.
CCAGCCTGGAGCATCCCCAGGGATGTCCCCAGGTGACACCCCAGTACCTACCCTCCTTGGGACGAGTGGGGACCAATGTGGTGGTGGTAGCAGTGGCCTCTTGGAAATGGTCTTCAGTGTCATCAGCACCTGGTGCAGTGGAGGAGAGGTGGGAAAAGTGACTCGAGGGACAGGCTCAGGTCAGAGCCCCCCAGCAGAGGCGTGGGATGGCTGCAGGGATGTGGAGTGGGATCTGCAGCCACTGTGCACAAATGGGGACCACAGGGGGTGCCACACTCCAGCCATCACCCACACCATGGCACCGACTGCCACTGCCCATCCTTCACCCCCAACCCCATTTGAGGGACCCCATTTCCCGCAGCCAGCCTGAGCGTGGCCGAAATCCTCCCTACATCCATTCTCTCACTGACCTTCCCACTGAGCTGGGCTTCACCGCATACCCCCAGACGCCCCTCCCACAGCTCCCCCTCACCTCGGCAGATGACCCCGGCGTCCTCGTGGTGGCCGCAGTTGTGCTGTCCCCAGCCCAGGTGGAAGCAGTCCGCCAGGCGCGCCTCGCCGCCGCCGCAGCCCACGTTATCCAGCAGCACGGGCCCGCTGCCGTAGCCGAAGGAGCCGAGCACGGTGGCGGCGAGGGCGCTGCCGCAGCCCAGCTGCCGGCAAACCACCTGGGCGTCGGGGAAGTCCCAGTCGTCGTCGCAGACGGTGCCCCAGGTGCCGCGGTGCCGCACCTCCACCCGCCCGCGGCAGCTCCCGTTGCCGTTCGCCAGCCGCAAGCCGCCACCTGCGGGGGACCAGGGCTCCACAGGGGGCCGGTGTCCCCTGCTGGCCCTCCACGGGCGTGGGGTGAGCCCTCGGTTTCTGGGGTAACCCCTGGGGGCATGGGTGCAACCCCCTGGGGATGTGGGGCGAACCCCTGTGGGCATGGGGTGAGTCTCTGGGCTGTGGGGTAACATCTGGAGGGCACGGGGTGACCCTGTGGGGTATGGGGTAACATCTGGAGATCACAGAGTGACCCTCTGAGGTACGGGGTAACATCTGGAGGGCATGGGGTGGCCTTCTGGGGTATGGGGTAACATCTGGAGATCACAGAGTGACCCTCTGAGGTATGGGGCAACATCTGGAGAGCACGGGGTGACCCTGTGGGGTATGGGGTAACATCTGGAGATCACAGAGTGACCCTCTGAGGTATGGGGTAACATCTGGAGAGCACGGGGTGACCCTCTGGGGTATGGGGTAACATCTGGAGAGCACGGGGTGACCGTGGGGATGTGAGCTGAGTGCCTGGGGACACAGGGTGAGTCCTGGTGATGTAGGGTGACACTCGGTACATGGGCTGAATCCCAAGCTGTGAGTACTATGAGCATGATGCAATCCCTGGAGATGTGGGATGAACCCTTGAGTGTCATGGGGTGAACACCCTGTGGGCATGGAGGCATGGAGCTCATCTCCCTGGGGACGTGAGATAATTCCTGGGGCATGGATTGAGCACTTGGAACATGGGGTGACCTTTGGGGACATGGAAGGAGCCCTGGGGGCATGGGGTGAGCACTGGGGATGTGGAGTGACTCCTCCAGGGTCATGGAGCCCCGTGTAGGACTAGCAGCAGCTGCACACTTACTTTCCTGCTCGATGGTCAGGAGCGTGGTGGTGACCACCTCGGTGGCCTGGGAGGGCTGGTCCCTGCTGTCTGTCACTGCTGGGACAAGCGTGGGGACATGTGGGCATTGAGGGGCCCAGACCCAGCACCCTCCACCCCTGTTCCAGTCAGTGCCTGTGACCACCAGCACCATGGCTGCCCCTGGCAAGACCCTGCCATGGGCAGTGTCGCCCCTCGAGCATCACCCATGCATGGCAGGACCCCAGGGTGGCCAGGCTGGGTCACAAGAGGACACAGAGGGCACAGCTTCCCCCCTAGATGAGTGACTGCCCACCTCCTACCTGTGGCTGTGGCTGTGAGAGTCTCCTCAGAGTCCAGGGCCACTGAGGTGGTGAATGATGTGATGGTGGATGTGTCCAGCCCTGTGGTGACACAGAGGGATAGAGGTGACACCTGGGAGATTTATCATCAGGATTCATTACCATTTATGCTTCATTATCCCCTGCCCCTCTGAGCAAGGTGGGGGAGTGATGGTGCCATCGACTCTGTGCCCAGAGGAGGTGCCAGAGGGGATGGGGATGTTTAGGCAGGAAAGGACCAGCCTGAAAAAATTGTCCCTTTTGTCCTACATCATCCCCTTTGTCCATTAATAGGGAGAAAGGGAAAGCACTGGCACTCACTGCTCCCGTCATTAGCCATGATAATGAGGGAATTCAGGGGGATTATTAAGACTGTAAACAGTAATCAGTGGCGAATGGCAGGAATACATCATTCCAGGAGGGGAAGGGGAGGCAGGCTGGGCCTGGCGCGGTGCCCCCCCCTGGCAGCCATCCCTCCTTCCGGACACGGGCAGCTCGTTTTCCAGCCAGCAGAGCAGGGAAATGGCAGAGGGAAGTGGCAGGATGGCAGATGCATTTCCCCTGCAAATCACCACCCTGGCTGTGCTCTGGCTCTTGGCATAGGGCTGCTAATCCAGAGCACCAGGATGAGGGTGGATAAGGAACAAGGATGCTCCCACAGCGCAGAGCCCAGGCCCTGCCCAGCCTTGGGCATCTCAGCACCTCTCTGAGGCCATTTCTGCTGGGAGAACAGGACGTCCCTGGGTTTTTCCCCACCCTGAGGGCAGTGCCCTGCCTGGTACCTGCGCAGATGACCCCAGCATCCTCGTGGTGGCCGCAGTTATGGATGCCCCAGCCGAGGCTGTAGCAGGCGGACAGGAAGGGCTCGCTGCCGTCGCAGTTGACGTTGTCCAGGAGGATACGTCCCGTTCCATAGCCAAAATAGGCATTGCTCTTGTAATCCAGGGCTTGCCCACAGCCCAGCTGCTTGCAGACCACGCTGGCATCACTCAGGCCCCAGTCGTCGTCGCAGACGGTGCCCCAGTTGCCGCGGTAGAAGATCTCCACCCGGCCCTGGCAGGTGTCGGGGCCGCTCACCAGGCGGATGCTGCCGTCACCTGCAGGGTGGCAGCACGAGGTGAGAAGGGTGTGGTGTCCCTGCACGTGGCACAACGCTGCCACCGTGCCCAGACCCTGCCGTGCCCATCATGGCAAAGGAAATGAGTGAGAAAGAGCGGGGAAGGGATGAAGCTTTAGAGCAGTGGGGCTTGGGAACCTCTGGGATAGGGTGTGGCCATGGCCAGCACAGTTATGGGGTTTGGGGGTCTGCAACTCAGGACTGGAGGGTTGGCAGGCTTCAAGAGGGACAGCAGGCGACAGTAGGGGACACTGCCCTCAGGCAGTGACAGCTGAGCAGCTTACTTTCCCCATCCTGTACCAAGGCTGTGAGGGTCCTGGTGGTGGGTCCTTCGCTGACTTGCGTGGGTGAGAACTCTGCAAAGGGAAGAGGAGAGGTGGCACCTGCTGCTGCTCCACCTCAAAGCTGGAGAGATCCCTCCCACCCCACTGCTCCAGGAGGGCCTGCACCAAACCAGCCCCAGCTGAAAATAGAGGGGTTTGCAGCTGCACCAGAGCTCTCTGCCAATGCCTCCAGCCTCTCTTCTGCCCTCAGACCCAGCTCTCCACCTCCTTTCTCACTCCTTCCACCTCTCCTCTGCAAAAAATGCCTCCCTCCCACCCCACTGCTCCAGGAGGGCCTGCACCAAACCAGCCCCAGCTGAAAATAGAGGGGTTTGCAGCTGCACCAGAGCTCTCTGCCAATGCCTCCAGCCTCTCTTCTGCCCTCAGACCCAGCTCTCCACCTCCTTTCTCCTCTCCTCTGCAAAAAATGCAATGATTTAGTTTCCTGCTCAATCCACAACCTCTGTTCTCTTGTTGTTGGTACAACCTACCAGCCAGCCCAGCATCCCTGCCTTTCCATCCCTCCTTTTCCAAGCCCTGCTTCTGCAGGACGTGGGGATTCATGGAACAGCTGCTGCAGGTCTGCACAGCCTCACTGTCACAGCTCAGTGATGCCTGGCTGGTGAGCAAACCTTGCACAGCGAGGGAGGAACGTGTGTGGGGTACATAAGGGTCGTCACGGAGCCGTTCCACTTTTACTTGCCAAGCTCAAACACTTTCCACTGCTTTTCTCACCTTTAGGAACATCCACTGAAAAGCTCAGCAATTTAAAGAAACACAAGTCAAAAGGGGAAAGAGCAGTTGGGCAGCAACTGACTCAGAGGCAGGAGCGTGGGTGGGCATGTGCTCTTTCCCCAGGGATTGTGCTGGAGAGGGCGCAAAGTCCCTGATCTGGGAGTGACAAGGAACACAAAACAGGCTGGTCACCTTATGGAGCAAGGAGGTGACCTGGATTTTGAGGAGAAGGGTGAGAGGAGACGGCAGAGGATGTTTGGCTGACCCAGGTCAGAGAACCAGGCTCTGAGATGAGACTCTTGGGCTCTAGCAAGGGCCCTGCAGCCCCCAAGTCTTGCACTCCACAGGAACCCCGTGCTCTCCTTGCCCCCAAGGAACCCAACCTCGTTACCATTGCACACAACAGCCACGTCCTCGTAGTGGTAGCAGTTGTGGATGCCCCAGCCGTGGCTCCAGCACTCGCTCAGGGCTGCCTCCGAGCCCTTGCAGTCCACGTTGTCCAGGAAGATGGGCCCACTGCCCTGGCCGAAGGTCATGGCGGCTGGCAGGGTGATGGCATGGCCACAGCCCAGCTGGCGACACACCACGTTGGCGTCCACGATGTCCCAGTCGTCGTCGCAGACCGTCCCCCAGGAGCCGTTGTAGAGGATCTCCACTCGGCCCTGGCAGCGGCTGGGCCCGCTGGCGAGGCGGATCTCTGGGAGGATGGCAGCAGAGGGGGCCCTCAGCAGGCAGGGCCATGGGAGCACATCTACATCAAACTCCTGCTCCTCGGATAAAATCCTGCCCCTCCTCTGTAGCACAACGCGGTTGTTGGCGTGGTGCTGCCCACCTGCTGGTGGGACACGGGCTGCCCTTCATCTGCTGGCAGCAGTGGCTGTGGTGACACAGCACATCTCAGCCCAGGAATGAGATGCACCATGACCAAGGTCAGGCTGCATGGGGCTTTGGACAGCCTGGTCTAGTGGAAGCTGTTCCTGCCCATGGCAGGGGTAGAATGAGATGGTTTTTAGGGTGCCTTCCAACCCAAACCATTCTGTGGCTCCGTGGTGCTCCCATCATCTCGCCCGCTAACGGGCAAAAGCCCAAGGGTGAAGGGAAAAGCAGACACGTGGCACCACATGTTGGCTTACAATAGGTGACAAGTGACAAGATGCAATTAGCAAATTCTTATTAGCCTCAACCAATGCATCCAGAGCTGGTCCCACATGGGAGCTGGTGGGATGGAGATGATCTCTCAGGCTGCTGGTGATGGGGAGCAGGCATGGGAGTGCCCGGGGTCTGCCACATCAAGGGAATTATTTACTTGTGTGTGATGCATGGCACAGGGACAGGGACTCTGCAGGAGGTGGAAAAATTCTCCTCTCAGGATAATTAGCAGAATAGGGATAATAAAGAATCTTTATTTTCTTTCTGTAAAAGAAGTTTAGCTTCTTCATGCCACTTTTTGTTCCAAACCAATATATTTCCTTTTTTAAATTACCCAAATCCCTTCTTTTACCTAAAAATGCATTTTTCAGCTACAAAACTTCCTCGAGAAAAGTGACTTTCAAAGAAGAATCTCACCTGGGAATGGCAACATCTCGGGCTCAGAGGTGGTGCCTGCAAGGGAGAAGAGGAAGGATCAGCTCTTCCCAGAGAGGAGGAGGTGCAGCTTGGAGAGTGATGGCAGCAGGGATGGGCTGGGGGTGGTGGGGACTGGCAGCAGCCAGCAGCCCTTGGATCCTTCCCTTTCCTGCAAAGTCCTGGAGTTTGTAGGGGAAAAAATGAACACCCTTCCCCAGGGCATCACTTCACCTACTTCATAGGTGGGGAAACTGAGGCAGCATATGAGTGACTGTGACTCTGGTGGGACTGTGAAGCATCAGGTGACTTGTCTGACTCTAATGAGCCCAATGGCTTGCAGAAGCCACTCCAGGGTGGATCCTGTTTTGGGGACCTTTTTTCCATCTCCCTGGCACCATTGCTGCCTTGCTGTGGGCCCTGGGCAGCTCCTGCGTCCTCCTGCCCCATCACCCCCATAGAAAACTTGGGTGGTGAGATGGGAACAAGGAAAATCAATCCTGCCCCGTTTGAGAAACCCACTGGAGATCTCTTGATGGAAGATGCTGCACCTGTGTGCATTTTCATTGACTTTTTTCCTTTATTTCCCCAGCAAAATCAATTTTTTGGAAGCTCCATAATTATATGCAAGTACCAACACATCTCCTGATGGGGTGCAGCCACCCTAGGGAGTGAACAAACCCCATCCAGAGGGAGGATGAAGGATGCAGGATGTGTCCTCATCTCTGGACCCCCCTCCCACTGCCGGGTGCTATTTGGGCACAAAATCCCCACTGCTGAGTGATGTGGGATCCTCCCTGGAATGCTGCCAGCACAGGTCACTGAGGGCTCCAGCTTGTCCAGGAGGTCACAGCAACATGATCATGGTGCCCTGGGGGATGGTGGGTGGAGATGGGCAGCTGGACCTCGTAGACATCCCAGTCCAAGCACTTGTCTGGTGCTGGAGCCCAGCACAGACCTCCTTGGGCATCTGAGCTGTCCTGGGCTTGAGGCTCTGGCTGCACAACCCTCTCCCATGGGTGACACCTTCCAAAATCCTTCCAAACCTAGTGGATGGGGGGTGGTTTGGAACGAGGTAAGTTTTAAGGTCGCTCCCAACCCAAACCATTCTGTGACTCTATGATGCCTCCATGCTAATTACAGCACCCAAGGGCTGATCAACACCTGTGGCCTCTTTTCCTCCCACTGCCTCGGACCAGCCCGTGCTGCTTCACGCTCAGCCTACGAGCAGTGACGGGAAGGTCAATCCCAGCTGCTCTGGAGGCGGATGTCAGCGCCGTGAGGAGCACTGTGAGCCTGGGGGGACAGTGCAGCAGTGAGCCCACCTCCCTTTCCCTCGCTAGGACGTTGCCTGGGAGACCATTAAGCCAGCCAGAAATCAGGGCTGTCAAAGAAAGACCTAGAAGCCCCAGGAGAAAGGAGAATAAGGCAGCTGGATGTATCCATGACTTAGCAGGGATAGTGGGATGAACATCAGCAGCCAGGGAGCTCCAGCGCGCTCAGTGCTCCTGCCCTACCCAGCTGGACCAGGCATGGAAATCACAGGATTGAAAATCACATGGAAATCACAGGCATGGAAATCACATGGAATCACAGGATGCTGTGATTCCAGCAAGAATTGGGGATTAAACAGGTGAGAGCACGGGAGCAGAGAGGCTCTGCAGGAGAGGACAGGGAAGGATACAGCAGCCCCGTGGGCTGGACAACAGGGTAGAGGTAATTCAGCTCACCCCGGCACAAAAATGTGGAGATGTGTGGGTTTCTAGGAAGAGTGTTTGATCCAGGTTTGTATTGATTTTTTAACACCTAGTCCATTCCTGTGCCAAAAAAGAGCAGTGGATGAAAAGGACATTGATAAATATTCATCTCCCTTTGAGTCAAAATCAAAGCTCTGAAATATTCATTTAAGAGCATCCTCCAGCAAAGTCAGGAGAGATCTGAAAAGAATATGCCTGGTGTGTCTACAATAATAAGGAACTGTCTTTTTGAGGAGAGATAGAGCCCTCCATGTTTCTCTGATCCAGCTTCACAAAGCCAAAAGAAAAAGGGAAACTGCTCGAGTAAACACCGCTGCTAAACAAAACCACCACACTGGAGGACAAATGGCCCCTCGTTAGCGACTAATCTGTGCCCATTAAGGCGGAGAACCGGGAGAGCCAGGCGATGCAGCCACAGCGACAGAGCCACCAGCGTCCCCCAGGGTCCCCACACCCGGAGTGTGAGCGCGGATGCTGCCACAGCATCCCGAGGGGGAAGGGAAGCAGCTGAGGGGGTGGGAAGGTAAAACCCGATTTAACTCAATTAGGATGTCTGGCCACATCTGAATTCCCAGCGTTCCGGCTGGCTGTGCCTTGGCGCGGCTCTGTCGAGGCAGGAATGCGGTCCCCACCGCCCGACTGTGGTGACATGGATGGAGTCACACTGGGATAACCACGCTGCCACAGCGCTCGTGTGGAAAGCCTTCCCGAGCTGGAAAGGCTTTCCCAGGTCTGTTGAAATGCTTCCCATCCTGGCTGGACACCGCCTGCCAGGAGTGAGTAGAGACTGTTCTCAGGAGATGGGTGCTCGTTCCACCCCTTTCCTTGGCAGGACTGGTCCCACAGGTCCTGGGGAGCAACTCCAGGAGCATCCCTTGGCCATCAGCATCTCCCCATGGGTGCTGCCTGCTCCCATGGGAGCCCAGAACTGCTCTGTCGCCAGTGCTGGCAGCTGCCTGTCCCATTTCCCTGGCTGTCCTGCATGCTGGGCTCGCCATCACAGCCAGGTCACGGTGGGACATAAGAGCTGAACTTGCTCCCTCCATCCCTGTGCACACTCAGTGCTGTAGGGGACACCACAACAATCCTGTGCCTGGAGAAAATCTGCCCACAAATCTGAGAGCAGGAGAGGGACCATAGGTGCCTAAAACCCCTCCCACTGCCCCAGGCAGGAGCTCACCGGTGGGGCTGAAGAGGATGAGGAGGATAAGGAGTGTGACTGGCATCAAGGAAAGAGGCAGCTCCTCGGTGTCCGGCCTCCTTGTGCCGTGCCGGGTGTCAGGACAGGGACCGAGTGTCATTGCTGCTTGTCAGCCCTCCTGCAGGTGAATTTCCAGAGGACACTTCCCTGAAACATGCAGACAGCAGTGTTAGTGGTGGTGGCCTGGAGAGCCTGTGGCCACCAAGGACCTGTCCCCCGTCAGTATTCCCAGAAGCAATGACCAGAAGACACATGAAAATAATTCCAGCTGGATTCATTGAGAACAAGTGATTTATTTTTTTTTTTGAGTAGCAAGATGAAACTGAAGGGCTGTATCCCACCCACAAGAAAAAACTCAGCAACAGGGAATGTCAGCAGAAAATGAGGAAGAGATTCAATATCTTAAAGTTTCATTTCCCCTCATTTACTGCCCACTGCCGAAGGGGTGGGTTTCCAGCTCTGTCGCACTCGCAGGCTCTCTGGGAGGAGGATGGGTGTGGGTCCTGCTGGCCAGGGCTGCTCGGGAGCTCAGACCCACATCCCCGGGCCCCAGCAGCCGGTCTGGCGGCAGCGTGCGCTGGGGGAGCAGTGCCATCGTGAGGATGCTCCAGAGCCGGGCTGTCAGGCTCTGCTCAGCCGAGCCCTAAAATTAAACCCTCCAGCCCGGGGCACATCAGCTCCTGAAGGGATGCACAACGACTGCTGCCGCTTCTGCTGGTGGTCGGAAACTTGGGAAAGGTCACTGAAATCCACTGTATCAGTGACTAACCCCCCCGCTTCCCATGGAAACCCCTCATCCAGCCCTCTGCTGCTCCTGGTTTTCCCATGGGGAGGCATGGCATGAGAAGAGCTCCAAGGTGGGACCGTGTGATGATGTCCACCCAGCCAAGGCCCCTCCAGATCATGGGCTGGGGGAGCTCCAGAGCATCCAGACCAAGGCTTGGACCTTTTGCCTTCACTAGGGAGAGATGGTGGTGGACCAAAGGGTTTCCTGTGCACCAGCAAGAGGTGATGGAGGTGCAGGAAGGAGCCCACAGGGATGGGACACGGCCCCGTTCCATCTCCCTGATCTCTGCTCGACTCCTGCTGACCAAGCCTCTGGAGGAGACTCACAGCGGACAGGCAGCTCGGTGATGGGGGCTGAAAACCAATCTACTGGCTGAGGTGGTGGCTTTCAATACTCCATTCATCCCTCCTGCAGCACCGAATAATGTCGCCTTTTGTCCCGCGGGCCCTCCCCTCTCTGCAGCGGGGCAGGGCTGACAGATGGCCCCTCCGCCGCCCTGTCCCGGCCAAACCCCGGCATCGCGTCCTGCTCGCAGGGACGTTGTCATCGCCGGCCACTTTTGTGCCGGAGCCAGCGCGTTCCTGCTCCCTCGCAGGGTGGCAGCGGGCATTAACCTCTGCGGTGCTGTGCCACGGCTGACCCCGCGGAGGGAAAACCCAGCTTTCCTTCTCTGTCTGTGCTTTTCCAGCTGCTTCTCAGTCCTCACCCCAATGCTCGAGATTCAGCTGAAAACTGAACTCCCTTCCTTAAACCCAGGGGTGTTGGGGCTCTTTCAGAATTTCCACAGAAAAAAAAAATCTGCTTTTAAGCCACAATTAGTCGTTAAGACACTGTAGCAAAACCCAGCATCACTTTTAATATCAGTCAGAGAAGCTGTGGCTGCCCCATCCCTGGAAGTGTCCAAGGCCAGGTTGGAAGGGTTTGGAGAAAGCTGGGCTGGTGGAAGGTGTCCTGCCCATGGCAGGGGGGTGAAATGGGATGAGCTTTAAGGTCCCTTCCAACCCAAACATTCTATGACTTTGTGATGATTCTATGATTTAAAGAGTTGCTCAGCGTGGGTTTGTGGAAGTCTCTTCACACCAAGGTTTTCAAGCTGTCGGGTGTCCTGTGAAGCCACCCCTCACCACGGACCCGCTGGAAAAGCAGCAAATCCTCCATCAGCCCCATGCTGCACAAGCACTGACCACCAGGGATGCTACAAAACCCACAGGGGAGGATCAGGGCTTTAACGTGGGGCACAGAAAGTCTCTGCTTTCACCCCAAATAACGCACCACAGCAGACACACTGTGTCCAGCCAGCCCTTTGCCCTCAGTGAAAACTCCCTCCTCCCACCTGGACACAGGACCCCACAGGTCCTTTCATCCCTTTTGGTCCCCTTTGGACCCCTTGGCCACAGCTGGAGTGAACCCCAGGTCTCTGTTTATCACTTCTTCCACTTTTTCACTATTCAAACAACTTCAGGAGAAGTCACAGTTTTTCAGCTGCCACCACCCTGCCAGATCATTATTTGTCATTACCACCCTGACCTAAGAAAAAGCATCATAAATCCACATACCTGTTTGGTATTTTCTCTCCAGTATAAAGATGGGTGTATCAAAGCCCAGAAATATCCGTCCTCTTTTGAAATAAACAAAGGAGCTGGCTAGTTGGTTATAAAATATTCCAAAATAATTATTGAAATTAGTATTCCTGGTAAGATGGGATGGGGATAAGGCAGGATTTTTTTTTCTTTAGGTGAGATCTTGCTTAGTAAATTTAAAAAGAAAAATTAAAAGGGGGAAGAAAATGGATCTCATCCATCAACGGAGCAGCTCCAGCCTGTCATCCCTTCGCAGTTTTGGGGCTGCTGCTGCAGCTGGTTACAGCAGGATGGCAGCCCTGCAACCCATCCTGGGGCAGATCATCCCCAAAGCAAAGGAGAAAGAGAGGGGGCAGGAGAAGGGAGAAGAGGAGGAAGAAGAAGCAGAAAGAGAAGAGAGGGAAGACCGCTAAGGAGACATGGCGGGGAGGGAATGGCTCGGGTTTCAGGGAGGCAGGCAGGGACACATCCTTAAATTGGGTGCTGGCAGAGCCCGGGTTACGCCTCGAGGGGAAGGAAGAAGCTTTTTCAGGGGATTTGGGCTTTTCAGCTCCTTCCCACCTCCCTCCTCGGCTCTCTGAGTGCCCACCTGGAGAGGAAGTCAGCAATAACCACCTGGCTGGAAACGCTTCTGTGCCTGAGCCAGCGCTGGGATGCAGCAGGAGGGGATGGTTCTGACCTCCTTCCCTGCCTGGGGGCCTTGGAGACCTGTTTCTTGGGCAAACCATGATCTTCCCTTCCTGCTCCTAGGCAAGAAATTACCTTTAGAAGTCCCTTTTCACGGGATTTTTCCTGCCTGGCCATCCAAGGCATCTCTGCTGAGGACATTAGAGGGACCTGACCTATCCCTGTGCTCTCAGCCTGTGGTGAGGGATATTCTGTGGCTGGGAACCTTCCCCATCCTCCTCCCCACCTTCTACTCTACACATTCATGTTGTCTTCTTCTGCTCCTGACCAGGGCACCTCTTTATTTTAAAAAGAATTGTGTATATTTAATAATTTTTAACTACTACAGCCTTTAAACCATTTAAACCATCATTGTAAGTAAAAACCAGACAATGTGAAACTCTTGGGTCTTGAAGACCACAGAAAAGGAATCTCCAAACATACTGGGCTGGGTTTCCCAGCCTTATGAATTCTTAAGTTCCCCAGCAATTTTAGGAGCCTGGTGTGCTTTTGGCTTTGAACAAGTTGATTTTATGAGCCAGAGGATTCCTGCCCTCATTCTCACAGGAGGCAGAATGTGCCTTGTGGCTTTTGCTGCTGGATTTTTCTCTTGCTCCTATGCAAAGCCCAGACATCTAAATGCCCTAAAAAGTCTGGGTTTTGTATTTTAGCTCTGCACAAAGCCAGTTCTGGCTACAACTGTCGCCAACTGCTTCTGCTGTTCCTTTCTTGCAGGGATTCAGTAATTAGCAATTAGGCACTTTTATTTCCCAGTAGCAGCAAAGTTCTAATTAACCAGATCATGAGCACAAGTTTCAAAGGTGCCTTTTAAGTCTGTGTTGCCTAAACTTTGACAAACTCCCCACCATCCTGGCTGTCTGCCAGGGCCCATGGATGGGAATCATCAGCTCCAGCATCAATCCCCACCCAGGTTTTGCAGACCAGGAGCACAACGTGGACAGGCAGGGATGAGATGCTTCCCACCCTGTCCAGGATTTCTCGTGGCATTGGGGCAGCATCTCAGCCTTTTTCCATGTCTACATCGTTCCTGTGTGTGCTTTGAGTGGCTTGGCAGTATCAGGCTGGGGGATTACGCTGCTCTGAGGAAAAGAAAACACAGCCAGCCTTATTCAAGGAGCAGCCACAACATAAAAAAGGCTAATTATAAAATTCCACAGGACAGCAAGGCTGTTCTCTTGTGTGCCAGGAAAAAAAGAAGCTCTTTTTGTGCTTCCTGATGGTCCTGCTGCCTAGTCAGGCAGGGACACTCCGGGACACTCCAGGACACTCCAGAGATGCTCACGGGAGAGAAGCTTCTGGAGGACTCAGGGGCATCCCCACATGCCCTCAGCAGCTGCCACGTGCCACAGACAGCTTCCTGTGGCAGTGGGTGGCACCCCCAGCAGACCTCTTTTCTGGCAGCAGTTTGGCCATGGGTAGAAACTGGGGAAAACAAGTGGCTCGTGAAACTGCAGAAAATACAAGGCGTCCAGAAAAAAACCAAAAACCAAAACCAAAACTCCAAAGTGATTTCCCTTTTCAATTAGCTGGGAAAATACAGAGAGGAGAGATAAACTCGTTTGTCCAGGCTATACCATGGCCAAGAAATTAATTTGCGATGTAAAGAAGGGCCTGGTGCCATATGAAAAAACATAAGCTGAAACAAAAGGCATCTTCTTGCTGCCAGGAGGGAAACACAGGGCTAAGTGCACCAGTTGCTGTTTCAAGCTATTAGTTGGTTTATAAAGAATGCCAGGATTCCCCTGGTGATTGCTGAGCTAAATCACCGGGTATTTAGGGGGCTCCTGCTGCTGCTTTCACTTTTGGGAGCACCAGCACGAAAAATGCTGCATTTACAGCAGGATGGAGCTTCCCCTCCTTCCTCTGCTCCTCCTGCTGCTCCAGGGCACAGACAGGGATGGGATCCTGCAGTGTGGGGTCCTGGCATCTCTCAGCCCCAAAACCAGCAGCCTTTGAAGAGGGGAAAGTTCTAAATACAGTACAAGACCATTTTGGTTCCCTGTCCTGACATCAAGCCCCGCCTCGGTGCACCTGGGGCTGTGCTCCCTGTGCTATTTGGGAACCGCGAGCTAATTTTAAGGTGTTTTCTGGCAGTTTATAAGTACTGAAGGAAGAGCAGGGCTGAGGAAAGAGCAGTGGAAGCCCCCAGGGAGGCTCAGCATCGCCCTGGGCTGCAGGAGGCTGGAGCTCGGGGAGAGGTACCCATCCCCTCCCCAGACAAAATCACCTTTGTTCCTCCCTAATCTGCTTCCTGCCCGACGCGCTACAGAAACCACCTCGGGCAGGTGGGAAGGAGCAGCCCAAGGACGCGGCGCTGACAGGAGGCTCTGCTCTCTCCCGAGGGCAGCAGAGCCGTGCTGTGGGCTCCAGCCGCCATCCAGGGCTGGGCAGGAGCAGGAACGGATCACATCGGGATGGGAAACAGGGAGCTGGGTCCCCTCTGTCACCAAAGGCACTCGCTGTGGGCCGTGAGCTTAGGGTGTGTCTGTAACTCCATTTTCTGCCTGACATTACTTGTGAGGGTGAAACTTCACCTGCAGCAGGATCCTATAGGACAACAGCCCTATATCTGTTATATATGTATGCAGAGAATTATATAGGTGTCTTATTTTTATGACGTTGGAACCAGAATTTGGTGGCTTCTCTGCCAGCCCTGGGGAATTCCTGCATCCCATTCCTGCTGCAGCATCGCTGCTGTGAGATGGGACTGCTGCAGCCTCCGTGCTTTTAGATTTACTCCAGAGAAAGCAAACCATGCCGATGTGGGTGATTGGGAAGTGATGACCTGTGCGGGGACAGCCAGGATGACAAGACAGATGGGGCGGACATCGCTGCCTGCCAGTGCAGGATCCTGTGTGGGATGGAGAAATCGTGCCTGAGCGTGACTCTGCATGGAACAGCTCTGGCTGGAAAGGACCTGGACAGGCTCGTTTAGCCCCAGAAAGCTCCGGAGGATGGATGGCCGGGCCTGGCGGCTGCCGCGCGGCTCAGTGTGCGCTAGGGGGCACGCAGCTGCAGGGAGAAGCGCTTGCCACAGCGGGAGAGGCTGGGATTCGGGAACAGAGAGGAAAGCTCCACCGGGAGAAGCAGGCAGAAGGCATGAGGGATGAGTTCTGCCCCTAATTAGCATTAATAGCGGGATGAGCGTGGCCAGAGCAGATGAGACAGGAACTCAACCCAGAGGAGTCGGCTCCAGAGTTTCCCGGCTGCATTTAGCAAAGGCAGGGATGGAGAGAGCCTTTTGATCGGGGTCAGGATGACAGGAAAGGGGCTGGGGGTTCAACTGAGAATGGTAAATTTAGGATTGGCACAAGGAAAGAATGTTTTATGATGAACGTGGTGAGGGCCTGGCACAGGTTGCCCAGAGAATATATAGGGATGCTGGAAGTGTTCAAGGTCAGGTTGGGTGGGGCTTGGAGCAGCCTGGGATGGTGGAAGGTGTCCCTGCCCATGGCAGGGGGCTGGAACAACCTGGGCTGGTCCCTTCCAACATCAGCTATTCCAAATTCTGTGATTTCCCCAGAGAAGGCAGGCACTGGAACACAGAGCTCATGGGGCATCTCCCACGAGCAGCAGGGATGAGGAACGTGTCCCTCTCAGCAGGCAAATCCCAGGGGCTGGACAGCAAAGTCACCCAGCAGGACGAGGATGCCCACACCAGATCCAGCCCTGCTTTGTCTGACTGGTCCCTGGCAGGAGCCAGCAGCAGCTGCTGCAGAGGAAAATGAAACGAAATTTCACCTATTATCCTCTGCCTGCAGAGGAATTTCTTCCTAATTCCTGTCACTTTGGGTTTGCCTGCTCAGGGAAATCAATCTGAAATCGAGTGGGCTGTGAATTCCAAGTGCTGCAGCAATCCCAGCAGAGCTTGGACAGGCGGTTTCCTAAGTGGCCAGGCTATTCCCTGGAGCACCAGGCTAAGCCTGGCAATTTAACAGAGCCTCAAGCGTCAGGTTTTGTAGGCATTAGTGGAGGACCTCGAGCCAAAACCTTGTGAGAGGGAGCAGCCACGGAGAAATTAATTCAACAGCCTTCCAGCACCACTGCAAGGAAAGGAGCAGGGGGAAGGCAAATATTGGGCTGGTTACCCCAGTGTGTGGATGGATCAGACAGGAGGTGATGCCTCCTTGGAGGACTCAGTGCTTTGCATACTGATTTGGGGAGCATGCAGAGAAGGGTGTGGGAAAGAACAGCATGGGAAAAAGGGATCCAGCTGAAAAAAAAAAAAAACCAACAAAAAAACCCCAAACCATAAGGGACTATGTTAAAGTCTGGAGATCATTAAAGTAAAAATCATGTAAAATATAAAATATTTTTGCAGGCAGCAAGGATTGTGAGGTCTGCATCCCTGTGAAGACAGGCTCCTTAGGGACAGCAGGACACTGAGGTTCACCTTTTAGACTCAGGGATCATCGAGGATCCTTAGAGCCACCCTCACAACACAGAACAGCTGGAGGCAGTTGTGCAGTGGTGTCTGACAGGCTCAGCTGGTCACCAGACCCCTCATTCATGTTGCCCATGGCTCTGTTGGTCCCTTTCAGGGTGTTGGACCATGGTGGAATGCAGGACAAGCGATGGAGAGGTGTGAGAAAAGGGAGATGAGGACCAGCCATGAACTTGCACTGCTGAGGTGAGGCATCTCAGCCACTCCCTGTGCCTGACAAAACCCTCCAGGGCCCCTGGTGCAAAATCAGATCATGAATCCCTGCTCAAAAATTAAAAATTAAATAAATCCAATGCAATTTAAGACTCTTCCCACAGCCCAGCCACCACCTGGCTGTTTTATCTCCACCATACAGCCCTTCCCTCTACCCAGGAGCTGCACCCAATTCACCTCTGCTCTCCCCACCCTGCTGCCCTTATCAGCAGCACCTTCAGCTCCAGAGCATCACCCCAAGGCCTCGCCCATCCTCTCACTGGGATCATCCCTTTATCTGCCAGCCACGCCACAAAGGTCTGCAAGGCTCAACAGAAGCCCTTCTTCACCACCCTCAAATGTCCCTGGAACCTTTTCCTATTTAGGATCACAGGATATTTAATACCTGTCCACATGATCACACAGTCTGCTCCCAGCATGGCTTTATGAAGCATTCCTATCTATTTTCAGGAAAAAAAACGCCTCTGCATTGCTCTCCATCCCCTAATTACAGCCGCAGGAGACAGGAATCCCGAGCACCTGAGTTGTAAATGTGAAGCTTATTGCTTAAGCAGACACATTACAAGCAGGCTATCAATCACTTCTGGCAATTATTAGTACTTTGTGAGTGTTTTGAACTCAAGTATGTGACAGTCTCATCCATCCTGGAGCAGAGAAATCCATGGGCATTGGCATCCGAGGCTGAGCTGTGGGGGGATGCAGCTCCAGGGGGTTTTCTCTGGAGCTGTCGTGGTTATGTGCTTGGCACTGTACATTTTGGGATGAAAACCAACTTTATTCAGGCTCTGTAAAGATGAGTCTCACATGTTTAACCCTGGAAGAAGATTTTTGTAAAATCCCTCCATTCCTACAGTGTAAAGTGCTTCTATATGGGTTTTTTTGGGGTTTTTGTTTTGTTAGAAAACCAACTTTATTCAGGCTCTGTAAAGATGAGTCTCACATGTTTAACTCAGTAAGATTTTTATAATATCCCTCCCTTCCTATAGTGTAAAGTGCTTCTATATGTGGTTTGTTGTTTTTTTTTCTTGCTGTGACTACTGACTCCAAACATAATCTTCTTTATTTTATAAGACTTTTGGGGCAGGTGGATCATGGCGTGGGTGAATCAGTGCTGCTGGGTGTAAAGTCCAGGGAGGTTCAAGTCATTTGATAAGGACTGGTGAACACTTCCTGGTTCAGAAGGAATTATGGTGATCTTAAGGGTCTTTTTCAACCTAAATGATTCTCTAGTTCTGTGGTTCTTTAGCACTGCTGCTGAGGTCTTGGTGGGGGTCCCAGGAAAGGGGAAAACCCAGGCTGGGTCTGACCCACCTCTAAGAGAGCATGAAGAAGTGATGCAGCAGCCTCCAAGATGCTCCAGGATCAAAGGAATTCCCAAATAAACACACACATCTTGCAAGGGTGGCGATGAGGAGCAGCAGCTGGGAGGGAGCAGCGCTGTGTCCTTGGAGAGGACACACAGGGGTGTGCTCCACCATCCTCACCCCAGACAAGGAGCAGGCATCTCCAGGGCTTTGCTTCAGTTACTGGATGTGAAGGAAGCCTCCAGGTGGTGAGCAGCTGATTAATGCAGGCTGGGGTATTAATCCCAGCTCCAGGGGGCACAGCCATTACTGGATGTGAAGGAAGCCTCCAGGTGGTGAGCAGCTGATTAATGCAGGCTGGATCCGGCTCCAGGGGGCACAGCCACGCTCCCACAGGAGCTGCCAGGGGTGTTGAACTGCAGGGGAGGCTGCACTGGTGGTGTGCAACACACACAAACACACACACAGAGCCCATCTCACACACACACAGAGCCCATCACACACACACACAACACACTCGGGCACACTCACACTCAGAATCCCCTGCACACACATTCTCACACTCACACGGATGGTGTCACACTCCCATGGACAATGTCACACTCGTGCACAGTCACTCACACACCCCCACACCATCACACACTGCCACACTCACACCCCCCAATCCCACATACACACAGCACCAGTTCTGTCTCACAATCACTGTCATTTACACAATCACTTTTCCATATCTATCTGCACTAATTGTGACACGCAATCATTCACACACTCATTATCATACATTATCACTATACACTATCATACTCTGTACACTATCACACTCACAGGCACACTATCTCGCCACACTCACACCCCCCAATCCCACATACACACAGCACCAGTTCTGTCTCACAATCACTGTCATTTACACAATCACTTTTCCATATCTATCTGCACTAATTGTGACACGCAATCATTCACACACTCATTATCATACATTATCACTATACACTATCATATTCTATACACTGTCACTACCATACACTGTCTTACACTCACTAATATACAGCATCACACACACAGTCACTAACACACACTCACTGTCACACACTGTCACTCACACTATCACACACAACTCACTGTCACACACTCACTGTCACACACTGTCACTCACACTATCACACAGTATCCATACATGCTCATTATCACTATCACACACTCATTACCATATTCATTACCACACTCATTACCACCCTCAGTCCTGCACACTCACACTCATCACCACACTCGGTCCCTCACACTCTTTATCACATATTCATTATCACACTCGGTCACTCACACTCTTTATCACATTTTCATTATCACACTCGGTCCCTCACACTCACACCCCTTATCACATATTTATTATCACACTCATTATCACACTAAAAAAAACCAACACATTCACTAACACACACTCACTGCCTCACACTCTTTATCACATATTCATTATCACACTCGGTCACTCACACTCTTTATCACATTTTCATTATCACACTCGGTTCCGCACACTCGCACCCTTTATCACATTTTCATTATCACGCTCGGTCCCGCACACTCGCACTCTTTATCACGCTCATTACCATATTCATTACCATATTCATTATCACTCTCATTACCGCTCCCACACCGCCTCACGCTCACCGTTCCTCTCCCTCACGCCTCCGCCAATCACGTCCCTCCTTCCCCCATGGCCCCGCCCCCGGCCCCGCCCCCTCAGCTGGCCCCCGGCGGTCCGGCGTGCGCACGCGCGGAGGTTCCGTGGCCGCGGGCCGGGAGCGGCAGCGCCGGGCCCTGCTCGGGGTGAGGGGCCGGGGGAGCGGGGACGGGACCGGAGACAGCGGCAGAGCGGGACAACGGCGCCGGGACGGGGAACTGGGTTGGGCTGGGCTGGGCTGGGCTGGGCTGTGCTTCGCGGGGCGGGCACCCCCGGCACCCCGTTCGCTGTGCCGCGCGGCCCGGGCCGTTCGTGAGGGACCGCCCGGGCCGTTGCGGCCGCTCCGGGCCCGGCCTGCCTGGCTCCCGTCGGCCCGTGGGCACGGGCGCCGTTCCCCTCGCACCAGGCCCCCGCCCCGCCGCAGCTTCCGAAGCGGTCGGTGTCGGCAGCCGCGGGGCCCGGGGGTGTCCGTGGCACCGGGGCCGGTGGGAGCCAGCCGGCGGCTGCGGTGGGCGGCGGGTGCTGCCCGGGGCCGGGGCAGCTCCCTGAGGGGCGGGTGGGACCCGGCTTGGCCGTTCCGGAGCTCCAGGAGCTCCTGCCACGAGGGCTCTCACCTCACAGCTCGCGTCTCCCCGCACATAAATCACCCGCCTGGGTGCCCAGAGGGACCCAGGAGCGGTGGGGCTGGACGCGAGGTGCGGTGAGATCCCGTGTCCAGGTGGGATCCTGGGTCTGGGTGTACCTGCCCTCCTCTCGCTGCCTCGGTTTTAAAACTCACCCGTGCCCGAAACCAGCCCTCGGCTTAACTGACAGGCAAACGCTTTGTTCCGCCTCAGTTGCCTTCTCTGTTTTCCCCCTCCGAGGGGAACTCGCTTTAAGGCTTGTTTTGAATGGAAGCAGTCCAGGTTTGGAGCAGACGGGTTATTTCTTCTGTTGTTTTGGCTGTCAACCCAGCCACCTTGTGCCGTGAGGATGGCAGAGGGCAGGACTGGGATGGATCTGCGTGCTTGGGGTTGTTTCTGTGACCCTTCCCTGCTGCCGAGCGCTGTTCTTTTTCTTTGGTTGGTGCTAATCGGTGCTGGGTGCTTGTGTAAGGGGAGGTGTGTTTGGCTATGAATTACCCGGCAACAGCTTCTAACCCTGTCGCATCGGGTTTTGCTGTGCCCAGAAGTGCAGCTCAGCTGGTGTGGGGGTCGGAGGAGGGCACAGGGCACCTGTAATGCTGCTCCAGTCGTGCCCCCTGCTCAGGGTCACGTTTTACTGCAGCCCCGTGGGCTCCCTGTGCTTTATGTGCTCCCCTAATCCCTGTGTAATCTCTTCCCATGGGATCTTTGGTGCCCTCCCAGTGCTGTCTCTCAAAGTAGTGTCGTGATGCTTAACGATCCCTTCTGGGCACTCTCTTTTCTGAACAACCTGCTGAAAAGTCTCTATTTTACCAATCTGGTCGGTTTTATTTTTAATTCAGCCAGCTCAAGGGCTCCCAAGGCTCTTTTTCTTTTCCAGGTACGAGCTCGCATTTCGTGATAACTTTTATCAGCGCTGGCAATTCAAGTTCAGAAACTTAACAAAAGGAGTTGGCATTTTTAGAAATCATCTCAGACCCATGAATTTTAAGATCCTGCATTTAAAGCGAAAGAAAAATCTGCTTTCTGGAAGTAGAACAGAGAATTAAACACAGCTTTCAAAGGCTTTAATTCCCGTTCTCCAGTTTTCTCACCACCATTTGCTGGAGTTTGAGGAGCAGGGAGTGAAGCTGTTGGAAAACACATCTGAAATGCACTCAGTTTTTTTCCTGTCCAAGTCCCCAATTAAAGCCATGTGGACAAATGTTTCAGAGGTTGTGCTGGGTGCAAAGTTCCAACCAAACAAATCCATACTCAAGCTCTGAGCCAGTGTTACCAAATACCTTCAAAGTGAAGGGCGTCTGGCAGGAATATTTAAGTCTGCACTTGAATTAGCCAGGGATTTGTTTTCACTGGAGGAAAGGTGGCCCAGAGGATTTCTGTCTGGAGCCATGACTGTTTGGTGAATAAGAGCTTTTAGGGTTGATGTGAATTTCAGCTTTTCAAGGTGTTTTTAAAGCTTGAGATGAAGTGTTCTAGTCCATGGGATTTAAGTAAAGATGTGAGCTGGGTGTGTAACACATCCCAAACTACATCCCACTCTTCCCCAATCCCTTTCTGCTGTGATGTAGTGCTGAACACTGTACAAGCAGCTCCAGTATTGAATTTCTCAGCTTTCACTATTTGTGTGCTGCTGAATTCTCAAAGAGAAGCCAGGAGCTGAAGCTTTAGGCCTTTTCTTTCTCATTTGCCATAACTCCAGGACTTGTGTAATTCTGGCTTTCTGATGCTCTCCCGCATTCCTCACTTCCCAATCCGTGCAAACAGCTGCTGGCTCCAGCAGCTTCAGCAAGAACTGGCAGGAGGCTGAAATACACCCCTCGCTCCTCCTTTGGAGCAGCAGTCCCAGCACAGGAAATATTTTTCCACTCTGTTGGGGAAGTGGATGTTGGAGCACGCGACGCTCACGTGCAGCCAGCCCGGGTACCTCCACGTGTGCTCCAGGATTGGCAGCATCGCTGCCACCCCAGCGGCGTGAGGGACACGCTGTTGTCACCCAGCTGCTACCCCAGCGAGTGTGAGGTGGCACGGGAGGGAGGTGGCTTTTCTGCTGCGGTGTGTGCTTATTTGCATTTCCTGCTGCTGTTTCAGAAAGGAAGGAAAACGAACCGCTGACTCCCTCCTCACAGCCTCCCTCCTCTGCTCTGCGTGCGGCTGCTGATGAGTATTTGGTAACAACTTTGGGGGGAAAACAGTGTTGGTTCTGTGTTTGGGGTTCAGAGCACCTAATGCAGGTGGCTGGGACAGAAAATGCCACAGCCTGGCTTTTGCTCCGAGTCGAGCATGGACTATGCTGGTGGTCCTTGAGCTGGGAAAGTGTTGGTGTGAAACCTGCCATAAAAGAAGTGGCAGAGGCAGGTGTTGGATTTGATACCTTAAATTTTAATTTGCTGTTTTGAGCAATGAAATAACTCTCCTTGTTGTGTTAGAACGGATTAGAAGGAAAAAAATTAATAGCAGAGACCAGGGTAGGATCTTGGTGATCTGGAATGGTTTGTCACCAAGACCAGTTGAGCTGGGGGTGTTGTGTAAAAATCTCAGAGCAGCTCATAAACTAATTTACACTCAATTCCTGAGGAAACTGTTGCCTTCCTCTTATAAATGCAGACGTGTGGGTGTGTCTGTTCTGTGCTCACTCTCCTCTGTCTTTTTTAAGCTATCAAGCCACACGGGCATGATGGATGGGACGCTCCACGGAGCGTGGGATCTTCCCCCATCCGGCAGGGATGTCATTCTCTGTGCAGATGGCATCCTCCAGTGGAAGCCACCCACTGCTGCTCTGCCTCTTGGGAGACCTGAACTTTTCCATTGGATGGGAAGGAAGCTCAGGCTCCCTGCTGACTGCTGGGAGTTAAGCGAGCAATCAATGACGCGAGACCTCAGAAGGGAGAAGGCGAATTTATTTTAAAACAAAATGAGTTTCACTCATTCACAGCCAAACCCACCTACACATGAGCACCAACGTGGGGATCTCCAAGTGGTTGTCCAGCGTTTGGACAGATGTGTGTGCAGATAGTTTGGACAGGATTCCTTGGAATGACACAACAGACAAGGAATGTCAAATATCAGACCTCTGGTGTCTCTGGGTGATCATGTGATGCCTTTGGATCCGTTCTTTTTACATCCCTTGGGGGCTGAGAGTGGTGATCTCTTCTCGTTGGAATTTATTCACTGTCCTTTGTGTTTTTGTCTGGTCTTTGGGCTCCTACCCTTTCTCTATTCTCCAAATCATCTCTTAAGGGCTTGAGTCTCTAGTGCTGATTGTCCCTGGTTTCAGGATGTTCCTTGTTTTCCAGCCTGAGAGGCTGCAGATAGGTGTGCTTTGATCTTGAGGACCTACTAAATCAGTGCCCTCAGCACAGGCAGCTGATTATGCCCTGTGTTCCTCCTGGTTCTCTTGTACTCCTTCCCGTCTGTTTTTTGCTGGGATCACACTGAACTAAAGAAGGGGGTGTACTGTGATTTGCAAACTGTGCATTGAGAGTTGTCTTCTGGCTTTGTTTGTGTGTGTAATGCAGCGCTGGGGTCACAGGATTGATCCTGGGCCAAAAAGTGGTCAGAAGCCTGAATGGAGCTGATGGTGTAGCCCCGGAGCTCAGATCAGTGTGAAGAGTTTGGGAACCATTTGTGTAGCTCAGTCATTTCTGTGAATGAGTGTTTGGTCAGCATTTGGCAGCTCACATTGGGGTGGTCAGTGTGGTGCTGCCAGGAGCAGTGCTGAGCATGGGGAAGGGGCAGAATGGCAGCTTGCCTTGGCACACTGCTGGCTAGCGAGTGTCTGTCTGAGCTGGTGCCAAGGCTTACAGGTCTGCCTGACACAGATCAGCAGTGGCTCGGGGATGGTTTGGTACAGATCTCTGGGGACTCAGGTGGTGTTTGGTGCCACAAACCATCGGAAACAGTCTTCCTGAAGAGTGTTTGCCCTCAATTAGCAGAAGGTGCCAGCACTGGCAGGGAGTGAGTGGTGGTACCTCACTGACCCTCAGAGGGTTTTGAGGCCAGTCTGCTTCTCTGGAGTCTCTTAAATCCATAGTGAACATCCTCTGTGAAAGTCAGAACTTGTTTCCATCTGAGATGGCTTGTGTGATGTGGATGTGGGGTGGGGCAATTCGGGACATCATTCTCAGCTCCCTGTGCTCTCTGTTTCTCGCTGCAGGTCCTCAGGAGAAAATGGTGTAAGGCCAGCTGAGCTGCCACTTGCAGCCGCGGCGTGCCCGGAGCTCAGGGAGGAGCATGGCCGCAGCTCAGGGAGCAGGAAGCGGCTCAGCCGGGCCGGCCGGCCCGCCCGCCTCTGCCCCGGGGCACAGCAGCGGCTCCACGGCAGTGGCCGTGTGGGAATGGCAGGATGAATTTGGCAAGTGGAGGCCCTACCGAGGCAATGTCTGCAGCTACATCGAGCAAGTTATCCAGGCCTATCAGCAGAAGGGCCGGCGCTCGGGGTCGGGGCTGGTCAGCAGCATCCCCTTGGGACACGCGGATCCCGCCCTGGCTCCCTATGTCATCGACATTCCAAGCTTGACACAATTCCGGCAGGATACAGGTAAGGGAGCTTCCCCAGCCCTTCTGCTGGTGTGCTGGGCACAAGCAGGGCCTTGTTCTGTGTGTGAGAGCCCTGCAAAGCTCTGCTGTTTGCTACCATGCTGGGCTGTTGCATTGTGCTTTTTGTTTTATTAGTAGGTTTATGGTTTGATTTGTAATTTGGTAGTTTCCTTTTTGTCCCTGCCTTTTCCCAGAATTTATGTCATCTTTTTCGTTGTTAGTTTCTATTTCTCCAAACTAGCAGTTTACTGAGACTGTTTTTCTTCCCTTGGAATTTTATTGGTTCATACATTGTGATCCCCACCTGGTTTTTACTGCTAATTCTCCTGATTTGTTGAAGATTATACCTTCCCCTGAGACCTGCCCACACATATAATTTTTTTTTTCCCCCTTGATTGGGGTCCCGGGAGAGGAAAAGGGGAAGTTTACCATCAAATAAAGTTACCCTGGGACCCTTGTGCTTCCCTGTGTTTTACAATGTGCTCAAACAGCTGACACCTGGGATTCAAACGGAGCTCCAGGGGGAATCTGCTGCCCACCCCCTGCTCTTGTCATTAGCTAGCCAAAGGAAAGAGAAGGGAAGCAGCACTGGGCAGCTCTGTGAGCACATCTGCTGCTCTCCTGATGCTGTCTGCTGCCCAGTGTGGAAAAATCTGTGGAGCTGGGTGCAGGCAAACAGCCATGATCTCTTCAGGAGCATCATCATGGGACTCCTGGAGCTCCCAGCCTGTGAGCCAGAGCTCTGAGAGCTGGAAACTTCCCTCCCCCCTCAAATCCATTCAAGATCACTTGCGTAAAAGAGGCTTTTTTACGATTCCAACCCTCCTGCTTGAATCCCTTGCTCCCTCTGGAGTTGGAGTGCCAGCTGCTTTAGCTTGGCATGCAGCCCTGCTCAAGCTGCTTGCGAGTGCCTGCGGCCCCCGCGCGACACCAAAATGCTGCAGCAGAATATTCCCTCCACTTGTGCTGTGTGAGCTCGCCTCATTTCCTCCCAGGGAGAAAGGGCAGGATGGGCTCAGTAGCAGAATTGAGACTTAATTTTCATTCTCCTATCTCCTGGGGTCACTGGGAGAAGCAGCTCAGAATTTGCAGAGATGACTCCTGCCCTTTTTGCTCCAGATGTGCTGAGCAGCTGGAGCTTAGAAAAGTGGTGAGGATGGAATGCATGCACTTCATCCCTGGAAAATCCAGGGAGATCCCAAATTACACACCCCAAATGAATGGCTGCTTTGGAAAATTTTCCATCCATCAGTTTCCCCTTTGTCAGTGTCTCTCCCATCACTCCAGGGTGCAGCTGAGCATCATCCCAAGCTTTAAAGAGGGACATGTGCTGGTTTCTTGCCAGTTGAAACAGTAAATGAGCAATATTTTGAATCAACTGCATGATCAGCCAATTCCGGCAGGAAAGGGAAGTGGTTGGAGCAAATGTGAGTGGTCATCACAGCTGCATCCGTGTTTTTATTCTGACTTGGTGACCTTGGGCTGAGTTTATCTAGTGGTGTCCTGGATGAGGTGAGGAGCTTTCCAAGCTGGATACCCTGGCAGGTGTGCTTAGCTTGGCCTGTTCAAACATCTGGAAGGCTGGCTGAGGCTGTGGCTTGGAGTGGTACAATGTGGACCACCAGAACTGGCACCAGCAGCTGCTTCTCTCCTGGTTTTTTTCGTGCCAAACTTGTGAAGGAGCCTTCCAGCCTCTGGCCCTTTCAGCCAGTGCTCCAACCTGTGGACAGCAGTCCTAAGCTGTCTGGTGAAGGTGAGCATAGAGCCTGTGGGGTGGGTGAAACGTGTCCCAGTGAGAATGGGACATTTTTCTCCACAAGTACAGCTGTCTGTCCTTAGAGGGTTTGTATCTCTTTAGGTCCTTGTGAAAGATCTCAAAACACTCAGTGACTGTTGTCCATTGGAGGGTGGTTGGAGCTGTTCTTCTCTGGGGGACAGTCCAGTTCAATTCTGGAAATGATGTTGGCTAGTATGATCTCATCTTTCCTTGGTCTAGATCTGCGTTTGAGTTTTTAATACCAAAAAGGCTGATTCTGCTCCACAGCTCTCCTGCAGTGTTTCCCATTGATCCAAAGGGATGCTGATCAGTGGCCAGTGCTGTGAACCTCCCTCCACAAATACCTGTGTGCTCTGCAACGTGACTGTTGGAAAAGCTCTCATATCCCCTTGCCATGGCCCAGTTTTAAGCAAAGCTTTTTCTCTCTGCAAGGCTCTGCCTTAAACGTGAACCTTTCTGAGTGAGCCGCCAGCTGAACTTTGTCATGTGCTGGAGAAAAGAATCTCTACAGGAAACATCCCCATGAAAAATCTTTAAACAGTGCAAAAAATAGGCTGTTGTATTCTGCTCATTAGCTATTAGACAGATAAATAGGCTCTTCAAAGGAAGCCGGGGAGAATAACAGGAAGCCAGTGTTAACGGGACAGCGTCCCCAGCAGCAGGGAGTGACAGCTGTGCAGGGGGATCTTGTGGGCAGGATTAGCTGTGGGCTTCAGCTGCTGCTCAAGGCACATTAGCTGGGAGCGAGTGCAGGGGAGCAGCAGGAGTTGTCCTCTCACCACAGCTGTTTGCCCACCCTGGAGAGGAATGCCAGTTTCCCTGCCAGCCTGGGGGAAGGGAGATGTTTTCCAAGTGCATTGTCTTGGTCTTGTGGACTCCTAAAGAATCTTTCTAATGCTGTTTGAGGGTGTTAAAACAACAAGTTGCTCACAAGTCCTACAGTCCTTTGTGCTGCTTTCAGCTTCTGAGCTGCCATAGGAGCAGGGGAAGCCTTGCTAATCTCCTGAGATGTGTCCCATTGGACACCTTGCCTTACCTGTAGTAGTCCCCTTTCTCTGGGAGCAGCTTCCCTGCACTAATTTCTGAATGTAATGCTGCATGTCTCACCATCTCCAGTCCCATCCCTAGTCCTCCTCCTGCTCAGGGGTTCATTCCTGAAGTTATCCACCTATTTGAGGCTGCTTGTGTTTCTGAAACTTGGCAGGACTTGCTGGATAGAAGTCATTGCTAGAGTTTGCTTTTGGCTGTTTAGTCTGCTTTTCCACTAAGACATTGATTCCAGACTGGGAAGCTCATCTTGGTTCTGCTGGTTTCTGCCAGAGGAAGGTCTGGTCCCACAGGAATCCTGAGCTCCATGGTTGAGCTCTTGAGGAGGTTGCTGTGTTTGACTGGCTGCTAGTAGTGTTTTAAGTGTGCTGATGAGATGTTGTTTGTTGGCTGGTGTCACTGGAGAGTCCTGCTCTGCAATCAGCAGGATGCTTGGTGCTGCTCTGGAGCAGAAACACAAGTCCTGGCATTCCTTGGACTGGCCCATTCTGCCTTGGAGAGAGCCTTAGCCTTTGTGTCATCTCTGGAGCTCCAGCAGTGCTGAGATAAGGAAACACAGTTTTCACAACTATTGGGAACAATAACAGCAGCATGATCCTCGTGCCAGCATGCAGGCAGGCAGAGCCTGATTTTGGCAGTGTGGAGTTCCACGTGGGCTGTCCTCCCTCTTCTTTGGGATGTGCTTGTTGGGTGTGAAGCTTGCCTGGATTGCTTATGCCCCACAGAATCTCCAGTGATACCCTGGGGCAATTCTTCTCAGGCTTTAGGTGTGGGTACTTGTAAACGTGCCAGTTTTCATCTGGGGTCCTACAAAGTGCCATAACTCTCATGACCTCTTTAGAGACCTCTTTTGCTTTCCTCACAGCTTTTCCTGCTCCTCTTTCTCTCTGCAGAATGCTGCTGAGGGTTTTTCCTGCAGTAGCAGTTTTGACCCTGCTGCCAAGAACCCATTTTTCAAAGGTTACAGAGCTTCTGTCCTGTTGAGTGGCTTCCTTCCCTCTCATTAGGCTGCTGCTTTTTTGAAGTAAGGGATAAAGTACCCAGGAGTGAAGTCATCCTGGGAAGCCAGGCTTCCAGGGAGTCCGAGCTCCAGCTGTCGCGGTTGAGCGGCCTTGCAGGAGTAGTGTTTCTCCTTCCATTTCTCTCCCTTTGTCTGAACAGCTGCTCTCTCCAGTTTTCAAGTTACTTCATTGTCTTGCCCTCTCTAGTCTTGCTCTCTCTCCCAGCTGTCAGGAGCCTGCAGAAGTTTGCCCTTCTCCAAAGTCCTTGCCCTTGCCCCTTGTGGGGCTTCACCCACTCTCCCAAGACCAAAATTGCCCCGACCCTTGTGTTACAAAGTGGGTGTTCAGCCCTTTAAGTGCTCCTACAAAGTACTTCCCGATGGTGTCTTGTCTCTATAGTTACTCAGTTGTCAAGGCTGTGGGAGTTGTTTTTTTTTTTTAACCAGATCTGTGCCTCAGCCTGATTTTTTTTTTCTTTTTCCTTTTTTTTTCCTTTTAACGTCAGGGAGGCATATGTGATCACTGTGCCTTTGTGCTTGGGTGTGTCTGCGTCTGCATCCTCTCTCCTTCCCTCCTTTCCCACCCTTCCTCCTTGCAGCTTTTGAACCTGCTGCCAGCCCACAATCAGATTTGGCAGAGGGACAGGGATCTCAGGGATGTTGCATTTTTCTAAGCTTCATGAGCGAACCCAGCCCTGTTGGGAAGAGAAGGTCTTTTAGTGCCCCTCTTGAAGGAGAATGAGAAAGGCCACCCCAATGTAGGCAGCATGGATCTGTGCAGAAACAATCCCTGGGACCACATCACTAAACGGTTGTGTTTGTTCTCCCCTCCTCTCCCACACAGGGACCATGCGGGCCATCCGCAGGCACATCTTCCCAGGGGACTCTGCTGCTGGCCAGGGCATCGTCTGGGAGTGGCAGAACGACGAGGGCGGGTGGTCCCCGTACGAGATGAACGTCTGCGTGTTCCTGGAGCAGGCCCGTGCCACCAACCACCAGCGGGTGGATCTCACTCCCTTGGGCTACAACTACGAGGTTGACTTTGTGGCTCAAGTGCAGACCAACAAGACCACGCGGTTCCGCCGCAGCGTTCAGAGGCGTTTGGACGCCCCGTACCCCGTGACCACCTCCACCACACCCATGCACACAGGGATGGCATGTTCTTGCCAGCAGTGCTGGCCAAACAGCGGGACTGGCCCCATCACCACACGCTACCGTCACTCCATGACAAACTCTCCCAACTCTTCCACTACTCATCAGGTTCCCGGGAGGACAGCGTCAGTAACGTCCAACGTCGGCTTCGTGCCCTATAACAAACCCACTTTGACTGGAGCAAGGTCAATGCCAAGACTCAGTGCACAGAACACCTCGGTTTTGGCTCAGACTGGGAGCCTCAGTGCAGCATTGGCAGCATCTAACGGAGTCAGGTACAGATCCTAATTCATCTTTACATACCATATGTGTGTCCAGGAGATCTGCTGTGCTCAGGTCTGCATCCAGGAGCCTCTCTGTCACAGAGGACTTTACAAGGGTCTTGTCCCTAGGAGGGAGAGGTTTGTGCCTGTACATCCAGTACAGTGGATGAAGAGACTTCCCCTCTGCTTTCTACCTCTTTCCTTCCCATTTGAAATACAGTCCCTGTCTACCAGTCTCCCTGAACCACAGAGGAAATCACTCAGGTTGAGATTCTGAAGGCTTGAGAAAATTAATAGTGGGCAGTGGTATTTTGGGTTAGGTCAAAAACAACTTTGAGAGGAATTCAGTGAAGGAAAAGGGTACTTGTAAACACAATTAATTCAAATTAGGCAGTAGAGTGGAACACTGCTCTGCTCATTCTAAGCTCTTCCCCTTCAAGGAGGGACCATAGGACTCACTGCATGTGGCTAAGACCTCATGAACTCTCTGTCAAAATCAAGTTATTTTTCAGGCTACATGGTGATGAAGAGCAGAGGTGCCACTGGATCCATTTTCCCTATGGCTCTTCTCTGACAGGGCTGCAACCAGTGTGCATCTCTCAGCCCAGGATTTCAGCTCCTGTCAGCTAGAGCCAAAGGAGGGCTGTGTTTGCACCTCACTGGTGGGGGAGGCAGAGCCTCACTTCTCTTCAGGCCTTTTGGTTGCTGCCAGCTCAGTGAAAAGCAGAGCCTTGTGGTCCGACAGCCCGGCTCCTCTCCATGGCAGGGCTGCTGGGGCAAGCCACAGTTGGTTATTCCACTTTCAGGATCTTAACTCTTCCTGTGCTCAAGCCCTTGCTGGCAGAGGTGTGTATGGCCTGTCTGTGGCAGTGCTGGCACCAAGTGTGACCTAGCAAGAGCTGGCTGAAAGTGGCAGAGCCTTACACTCACTTCACTGGGAGTCATCCAGCTGTTGAACCCCTGAGAAACTGCAGGGGAACTTGCCAGGGCTGACTTACCTGTCCAAGTAAGTACAGAGATAAGAGATCTAGCAGAGTGTTGGAAGCACATTCTGCTAATTGCATGAGGCACAGGGGTTTGAGGTTTGTTTTGAATCTCATTTGTGTTTTAAACAAGACTGTGAATCTTGAGATGTTTTTCTTAGTGTCGTGTCAGGACTTTCCCTCTTCAGGGTCATTCGAGTGAAATGACTTCTGACATCTTGTTCTTCTTTCTCACGGTCTTTTTTTGGTGCTTTTTTTCCACCTCGTGATTTTTGTGTTACCTTAAACATCCACAGTGCTTCCAGTCACCTTCGAGTAGGGCTGAAAATCAGACCTCAGCACTGCCTGCAGGAGCCCCCAGTAAGGCTCTTGCTGTCTCCTGAAGAAGCTGCCAAATTCCCCCTTTCACAGGAGTTGCTGGTGGGTGTGTGGGGCCACTGGGCTGCCTGGAGCCCCATCCCTCCCCAAAGCATTTGCAGCGTGACTCAGGGTGGGGAGTTTGAAAAGGAAGAGCCAAGTGCTGCAGCAGTTGAGCAGTTGCCCCACAAGCCTGTCTGGAGCTGATCGGGGTCTGGGTAGGTTGTGTGCTGCTGCTGGGGGACAGGCTGTCCAGAAAGGAGGGAGGATGGGAGAGAGGTGCTTGGAGGGGGTTGCCATGGGCTCCTGACCATGAACTGAGCCCATGGCCCAGGCAGTGTGACTGGGAGGAGAGGGCTGGCCAGGAGGTGCCCATGGCTGGTTGGGGTTGGGCTGTTTGAACCTGTTTTGTAGCTCAGCTGTTTGTGTTGTGGAGGGGGTGAGGTGGCTGGTGTCCTGGCAATCATCTCTAGCCAAGCAGACCTTTCTGGGAGATGCAAAGGGATTGTACAGTTAAATCTGTGCTGGGGACAGCAGGACATGGCACACAGGGCAGGTGGCAGCTCTTTGGATACCTGGGAGTGTGTGAGTGCTGTCAGACTTGTGTAAAACCCACACCCCCAGTGAGCCCCACTCCCCTGGCCACCAGCTGTCTGTTCCTTGGGGTGTGATCTTCAACCCTTTGGGATTAGTTTTGCAACTCTCCTTTATCCCTGCCAGAACAACAAGTGCACACAGGGGGGCAATGTCTGTCTCCCAGCAGGGTGCTGTGAAAGGGTTTTTTTCATCCCCAGCTGACAGCTCGGGATGGCTTTTCCCCTTCAGCCCTGTGCTGGTCGGAAATGCCACGGAGTGGGTGTAATTGCTCCTGGCTGGAGTTCCAGGCTCATGAAACCCATGTCCCAGCAGAAAATCCTTTAATTTCTGTGAATTAGGGGAAACCTGAGTAGCATACTCTAACAATGTGTTTCATTTAATTCCTAAGCCCAGAGCATTCCTGGGTTATTTTGTCCATTAGGTTCCTTGTCTTCCCCTCTTGGACATAGTATGGTGGTTAGTTCCCCTTCCCTTGCAGTCAATGCCCCACATCACCCTACAGTCTAACCATTTTGGCTAATTACCCTGCATTAATTATCCTGCCACAGGTTTCTGGCTGTGTTCTCTTAGCTGTGATGTGCAATTCCTGTGCTGGCCCGTGCTCAGAGACCCAAGGGAGGGGAGCACTGGGCCACGGTGGATCCTCTGGTGTCTGCTAAAGGTTGTGTTGTGTTCACCCCACAGGCTTTGGCTCCAAAACAGCCCTGACAGATTACTTGCTTTTACAAAACTGCTGATCTCCACAAAACTCGCAGAGGTGGCTGAACTGCAGCTGGCAGAGGGCTCAAAAACACCTTGGGAGAGACTGAAAGGCAGTGCAGTTGTTTCCACCCAATTTCTTTAGGAAACAGCTAAAAATGGCAGCACCTCTCTCCTGCAGGGCTGAGAACGAGCTGCAGTTCATCCTGGAAAGCTGTCTGACTCCCTGTGTGGCTGTTAGAGTTATTTCTAGCAGGCAAGCAGGCAGGGGTAGCCCCCAGAACGGGCATGCCCGGGCTGCTGTGCCACCGAGGGTGATTAAATGTGTTTCCTGCTTGCTGGAGGGCGGATGCTGGTGTGGGAGCAGGCGGAGCTCCAGCCCTGCCAAATGCACTTTAATTTCCTGCTGCTCTCAAGAGGGTCAAAGCCACTGGAAAAGCCAGAGAGGAGTGCCAAGGCTTAACTAGATGCTAATATCCTTGGCTGTGCTGCTAGTAAATTCCATACATGTGGGCAAGTTATTTTGCTTCTTGGTGCATTAGTTTCCTCTTGTGGATTAAACACAGTTAATGAATCTGGCCTCTCATGGGCAGTGCTGGAATCTGCACATGGAGTGTGCCATGGCAAGGGCTGTGTCCTTAGCACTGTTAACCAGGATCCCAGCCCTCTCCTGGCAGATCCTTCCCATTCCACATGGGAAAGCATCAGTTCCCTAGGGCAAGAGCTCCCCTGTTCCCTATACTGTGCTGTCTAATTACAGAGTAAGGCACTCCTGAAGCACAGTAAGGAGTGCCCTGCTTGTAATATGAGCGAGTAAAGCTGCAGGAAGCAATCTTCTGGGGGATATTAATTAGTGTCCCAGCCAAGCAAATCCCTACAGCAGCTCTGCAGGCTTCTCTGAGCTTATGTGGCTTTGGCTGCTGGTCTGGGTTGTGCCTACAAATAAGACAGGCAGCTGATGGGGGCAGGATTTTGTATAAAATCAGGGGGAATGGGGGTCTTGGGAGCTGGAAAAGCATGCTGACAGAACTTGGGTGTTCTTAAGAGGTGCTGCACCCCAAATCTGCCGTGGGGAACAAGTCAGTGCTTTGTAGGATCAGGAAGGACCCTAACCAGGGCCTTTCCTTCTTTATCTCCACCTTTGTATCCTTCAGCTTTGTCCATAGGCATTCCCCTGAGCTCCTTGGGTGGTGAGGAGCTCTCCTGGTGCTGGTTCCACTGTGCCCACTGTGAGTTGCCTGCAGCCCTTTTAGCCAGCATGGGGCTACCACCAGGTGGGGCATTAATGTCACCTGACACAGCCCTGGGAAGGGATTTGGACCTTGAGGAGTTGTGGTAGCACTTAGTGTGAAGCAGGGCTGGATGCTGCCCTGCTCTGTGAGGAGAAGTCTTGGCTGCCCAGAGGGCTACAAAGATGCCATGGTACAGAGATCTGTGGCCTGCTGGTTGTGTCCAGGGGAGAGGAAGGAAGAAAGGGCCATACCAGCTAGAGAGGGTGAGTACCTACAGGCTTCCCAATTCTGCTCCATTGGGGTGTTGTGCTTGTGTGGCTCAGGTGATGGCTCCAACCTGGCCACCCAGTGTTTGAAGTGGCAGCAGCCCTGGATTCCAAGCTGTTGACACAGTTCCTTGCTGGGCTTGTGCTTTGCTGTCTCACTGGTGTTGCAGATTCTTGAAATTCTGGAGGAGCAAGTGGGTTTGTCATGCTGAAAGCTCAGTCTGCCCTGTCTGCCTTCTGTAGCAGACTGCCTGGGAGCCAGTGGTAAGAAATATTACCAGGATCTTGCTGAATCTCTGAGAACATTGTCGTATTTTGTATCCTTTTGTTCACAACCTGGTGATCCCTGTTACACTCAGGACCATCCAGCACACAGAGCTGTGGGAGGGCAGGAGCTGTGGCAAACAGCAGGACAAAATTGAACCAGGAAGGAGGAACTGATAGCAAGACACATTCAGAGGATTCAGGCTTTGACTTTCAGGTGTTGCAAGCACCTGCAAGAACACTTGGCCAGGAGTCAAAGGCACTGCCTGGTGAGGAATCTCCGTGGGCAGCAGGAGCAGGTGTCTCAGTGGCTCCCTCTCATCTCTCCACACTGCAGTGCTTGCTCTTGCAGTGATGCTACCCAGATCTCCCTTACCCAAAACATCATTTTTTCTCCTACCTGAGCTGTTTTCAGTAAAGGAGCAGGACCTTTCCCCAGAAGCCAGCACTGGTATGGCAATGCTGGAATATCTTGAGCTTGTGCTGTTCCATGATGGGATGCACAGTCCACGTTACACTACAACAGCAATATCCTTCCTTGTTACCTCATCCCCTTCCTCCCCCCAAAGCCCCACTTCAGACCCAGGGTCGGCTCTGAGGAGCATTTCCTCACCTTTTTTGGCATGGCAGCACTTCCTCCCACGCACTGTGGCTGCAGACTTGCCCAGACAGTGTTGTGGTACCTCAGAGCCCTGTGGATTTCCCTTGATTTCATCAGCCTTTGGGCTTTCTGCAGTTGTAACAGAGCTCAGGGAGCGTGGCAGCCCTGCTCCCACGGTGCAGAGTGGATGGGTCAGCATGTCCCACAGCTCTGTTAGCTGGGATACTGCTAATGACTGTGTGTATTTAGTGAAATGAGAAGTATTTGGTTTCTCCATCATCACATCAGTTGGCTCAAAGCCCCCAGCAGCCAAAGCTGACACACTTTGCCTTTCCACCAGGAGTGCAGCTGACCAGGGGCTGTTTCCTGGCTCATGGATGGTAATTTATCTGCAGTGCACTCACAGCTTCCCAAACTTGATTGCTTAAAAATGCATCAAGTGCTTCTCTGTTTCTCTCTGCAGATCTCAAGGGCTCTTCTCACTCCTGTTGTGGTTTAACCCAGCAGACATTTAATCACCACACAGCCCCTCTGCTCACTCCATCCTCCCCTAGGGGAATGGGGGAGACAAGTGGAAGAAATAAAGTAAAAATTGTGGGTTAAAATAAAGACAGTTTAACAGGATAGAGAAGGGAAGGAAAATAATAATGCTGATGATAATTGAAACTTACAGAACAAGTGATGCACTAAGCAATTGCTCACACCCACTGACCAATGCCCAGCCATTCCCAAGCAGCAGCCCCCACTCAGTTTTCCCCCTGGTTTTGCTACTGATCATGGCATCCTGTGGTCTGGAATATTCCTTGGGTCACTTGGGCTCAGGTGTGCCAGCTGTGTCCCCTCCCAGCTTCTTGTGCCCCCCCAGCCTCCCCACTGCTGGGGTGGGGTGAGGAGCAGAAAAGGCCTCACTTAGTGTAAACACTGCTCAGCAGCAACTAAAACATCCCTCTGTTATCAGCATTATTCTCATCCTAAATCAAAACCAGCTACTAGGAAGGAAATTAACTCCATCCCAGCTGAAACCAAGACAACTTCCTACAAGTTCTAACTAATGGATGACTTGGATTTGAGTCTCACAATTAGAAAAGAAGAGTGAGGGGTTTCTCTGCCATCTTTTCAAAGCATGGTTACACTGATCCCCTTCCCAGGGCAGCTCTGGGTTTGGTTTCTCCAGCCTCAGGTGTAATGACCCTGTGCTCCAGCTTGTTAGAAGGATTCCTGCTCCCACCTCTTTTCCTTGTACAGCTGAAGGTTCAGCTTTGTGCTTATTTTATTTTTACCTTCCATGGGGAAGTGAAAGTGCCCAAGGTGCTGCTTCATCTCAGGGCATGACAACAAAACACAAACTTCTGTATCAGTCACGGGCTCAGTGGTGTCCTCTTGGCTTCTCAGGAAGAAATGAGGGAAGGTCCAATGGCTCTGATTTTTTGGGAGCAGTTTTGTCAAGTTCCTGGTCCTCAAATACCCTTCATGTCTACAGCTGGAGAACAAGGAGTCCTGCTCCTTGCCATCTTCTGAAGAGGATCATAAAGGCAGAGATGAAGCAAATGGATGAAATAAAGAAATAGAGAAATACCTAAGAAAAAGCTGTGACAAAGAGGGTGAATCAGGAAAGAGAGTCATAAAGACATCTGATTTATAGCCCTTTGAAGTCACAGGGAAGATTTCCCCTGGGTTTGGTGGGTTTGAATTGTAGCCAGAACAATCCCTTGCATCATTTGAAGGCATTGCAAAATTTGGGGCAGCAGAAGGGAAAGCACAGCCTTTGAAAGAGGCAGGAGGGAAACCTCTGGTGTCCAGAGAGCCTTATAAGGGTCTGGGGGTGCTGATCTCACTTGGCCAGAGCTGCACCAAGCCCTGGGTCCTGCCCAGGGTTCTTCAGGGAGGCCAGCACGTGTGGGAACCTATTCCAAACTGGGACAGGTAGGAGAGGGGACAGCTGGGGTGGAAAACAGCCTTGTGTCACTCAGAAGTCTTTTCATCCCTGGTCATTGTTATGTGAACCTGAACAAAGATTTTAGCAAGACTGAAAGGAGGGATCTCTGTGGTGCTTTTTTGGGCAGGGCAGCTCTTGTATCCCAGCTGGACACAAGAAGGTTTCCCCTAAACAGTGGATGAAATTTGGGCTCTTGACCACCTTAGTCCCTGAATTCCTAAGCAGCTGGCCAGGTTTGTGTAATTTTGGAGAGTCCTTGGAGATTGTTGTCTGAATGCACCAGCTGCTGCTGAGGTGCATGAGCCTCACCCATCCCAGACACATGGGCCACCTGAGACAAACTCCATGGGTGCCTTCTCTGTGCCAGCATTTGGATTTCAAGTGTTCCTGCTCTGCTAATGTGGATGCAGCTTGGTTTCTTCTCTAGTGATGCCCATCAGTGTTGATGCTGCTGCTCCCCTTTGCTCCCTAATTCCTGCTAATGGCATAACCCTGGTTGCCCACCTATCCCAAAGCTGAGGTCCAGCTGCCAGCACTGCCAAAACAAGTAGGTGAGGAACCTGAAAGGCAAGCTTGGTGTCCATCTTCTCTTGATTTCCAAATGAAAACAGGCCAAGCTCTTCTAGGTCTCCTTCTGCCTTTCTTCCCTCATCCCCACATCCTCCTTGGATGTGTGGTGCAGGTTGGCTGCTCTGGGGGGCAGTGGCAAGAGCAGGAATGTATCACAGGATCAGAGCAGGGTCCAGCAGGAGGAATGGAGGAGTTAGGAGAAGATGGGGCTGGAAGCAGCTGCATACAGCATGGCCCTGGGGCCCCCCTTGCAGGTAAGGAACTCTGGGAGAGAGCTCTGCAAGGACACAGCTCCTTAAGCACAGCTGCTGGAGCAGTGGGGAAGGGTGCATGGCTGAGGGTCCCAGCTGGGGCTCATCTGAGCAATTAATCCCTGCTAATATAGCCAGGCCCTGGCCCTCAGCAGGGAGCAGTGCTTTGCTGAATTGTCTTTGTTTTGGCTGTCTCTGGTCCTTGCTGTTAAAGTCACCTCTTTTTTCCTCTCCAGTGCCCAGGCCCTGCCTGTCAAGATGTCCAAACCCAGCAGGGTGAGCCAGGCCCTGGCAGGTAAGAACTCCTTTGTACTTTATTTGCTCAGTCCTTAGGAGTAGGTGGAGGAGAGGTTTGCCTTTCTGTAGCACTTACTTTCTATTTTTGACTTATGGAAAGGGTCAGAAATGTTGCTGGTGTTTAAGGTTTTAGACCCAAAGATTTTTTCCAGAAAAGCAGAGGACAGACTTGGGGAAGAATGGGGTAGACAAACTTTATTAACTGTTTTTCTCATCCCGAGTCTTTCAAAATAAGTGGGATTATTTGAGGCATGGCTATTCATCTTCTTCTGTACATGTGGATGAGCAAGTAGCAAAGGAAAGGGCATGTGAATCAAGCTCAGTGCTAGCTGCTATTTTTTGCTTTTTTTAAAGTCAAAGGAGAGGAGTGGTATGAGATTTTGTGTGGTTTTAATATGGTTTTTTAGAATGTCATTTTATTTAAAAAGCTCAGGTGGTCTTTAGCTTAAAGAGGATTGTGATGCCTTGCCTTGAGAAAGGGGAGCAGAAGTTGAATCAGACATTGTCTGCTGGTGCAGCAGAATACAGGTTTGCTTGTTATCCAAACCTGTGAACACACTACTAAATATACTGAAGAGAATGTCTGTGAGGGATGAAAGTGCCAGTTTTCAATGCTCCTTTTCAGAGTAGATTTGCCTGTTAAAGTTGAAATGGCATTGCCTTGAAAATGACAGTTTGTGCTGTCAGTGTCCCATGGAAGTGTTGCTGTACCTTTGCTGTGCTTTGGCTCAGCCAGTGCCAAACCAGTGGCCCTGGTGTGGTGGTACTGGGGGATTTGGGTGCTCTGGTTCCAGCTGTGCTCTCCAGATTGTATCATCACCTGGTAGAGGAGTGCTAAATATCTGGTATCTGGTATTTTCTGGAGTTTGCTCTGTTTCAGACTCTACAGAATGTCTATTAACCCTCTCCTTCCTCTGTCTCTTACCCATGCATGGTCTCTTGAGGTAATTAGCTCCTGGGACACCAAACTTTGCTCCTGAGTGAGCAGAGACAGCTACATTCTTGTTTTTCAAAACAATAGTTCCTACCTTATTCCAGAAAAGTTGTTGGGTCTCTTCTTGAGTGCCAGGTTTTACCCTGGCTGAAAAGGGTGCCCAGGGTTGATGTTTCCCTGTCTGACATTGGCACCATCCTGAGGACTGCCCTGCACGTGTCTGTAGCCAAACTGGCCCTGCATGAAGGCTAACACAGGTGTCCTCTGGCATGCAGCCCTCTGTCTCCTCCTTAGCAAATCACTGGAAACGAGGTGTGAAGTCAAGCTCAGACCTCGTCTAGGTGGGTGACCTGAGCAGAACCCCTTTGCTTATAACAGCTCTGCCTGTGTAATTAGGTATTTAATCACATCAAGGTAAATAAAGCACAGAGCTGGTGAATCCAGGCTGTGTTAATGTTGGTACCTGTGATCTCATTCTGCATGTACAGGAGGTGCAGTTTGTTCATGCCTTGTGGTGCCACATTTAGCTAGAAAAGGCAGCAGGAAGTCCCAATAGAATAAATCATTTGCCATCATTTAATACAATAAAATTCTTAGAACTGTAATTGGTATCTCTGTTGTTGCAGTCTGGGGGTGTAAAAGGAGGGATAATTACTCATTTCAATATTCTTTACCTCTCCCTGAGGCAGCCAGCACGAGGCACTTGGAGATGTAGGGAAGTGCAGAAGCAGCTCCCTGGGGCCAGGGTCTCCTTCAGATCCAGGTCCTCACCCAGCACAGCTTTGGGTGCTGTGCTGCCTCCTGCCCAGTGTCCCACACCTCAGAGGTGCAAGGGAGGAGGGAAATCTGAATTTGAGTCCTCAAAGTCACACAGAAGCAGAGGAAAGATTAATACAAGTTAATTAGGGAGTGGAAGGAAGGTAAATCTCTGGGGATATTTCTGGTGAAAAGCAAGCAGTGGAGTTCTGGTAAAAAGGAAAGGTTTTACTGAAATATTAATTGGCTGGGCCTTTAGGGACACCTTCTTCCCCTCTATGCTCTGCTCTCTTGTTTTTAGAACCTCTTCTGGGAAGTGGTATTTTGTTCATAATTAAAATCTTGCTGGTGGTGTCCAGGTTACTCATTGCTCAGGTTATTCTCTAACACAGGCTGGGCTCCTTTTGTTTTTCCAGTGCCCACTGCATGACTGCTTCCTACAACATCCATGGAGAAGGCTGGGGGGACAGTGTTGTGGGAGGGAGAGAAGTCTCAGATGTAAATGAAGGAGGCTTTATTTTTATTTTTTGGGAAATGTGTCTTGGTCTCCATCCCCTGGCATCTCAGCAGTCTTGGCTCTGGTTTGAAGCTGGACAGATGCAACCCCTGAATCTCATGGGTGATGTTGAGAAATGCTGCAGGTGCAACTCTTGGATGCAGAGAGAACTTCTGGTGGCTGAACAGGAGATGAGGGATCCTGTGAGTCTGAATTAGAAGCTGGGTTTTGTTTGTGTGATGGGTGCTTGAGGATTTGTAACACTGTCAGCCCCACGTCTTCTGAAAGCACCTCCTGGGATCCCAGAAATCATGAGGCTGACTTTAAAACCATATTTGCTACCAAAAAGTATAATTTTTCCCTTGCTTTCTGCTATTTTAATACTTCAAAGTGCATGTGGAAACTTGTCTTTAAGCTTTTTCTTTTCCCTCAAGTATTTGATCAGTAGAGTGAAATGCCAAACAGGTCTAAGCAGACTGTTTAACCACAGTGTTGGTGTTTAAGGATCATCTGGACTGACATTTCCTGGGAATAATGGATTTTGGCTGCTGTGCCTTGGAGCTGAGGGGTGACAAGGTGCTCCTATAATGGCCCTTCTAACACTGTCTAAGATGAAGTCTGAAAAGGAGCTTTTTGTTAAATAAAACTGGGTGTTTCCTGTTTGCATGATTCCAGGAGCTGGTGCATTTGGGGATGTACTAACCATACTGATATTGCTGGTGGATATAATTGCACAAATTAACAATTCTTTTCTGAGATTTCACATTATCTGAAGGTAAGCTCTGCCCTGTACCAGTCTGAGGCCTGTGCAAATCCAGGTCAGTGGCCAGAGGGGCATGTTGGGCTGGGTGTGAGTGAATGTGTGGCCAACTCTCATTACATAATGTCAGGCTGTTTTTCCTGTGCTCAGCTTCTGCACAGGATATTACAAAAAGTCCCTTATTTACACAGGAGGCTGAAAAAAAGTTGGTGGATGTTGTCATAGCTCCAGTGAAAATAATTTTACCCCAAGGAGCCACTAATGTTGTATTTCTGGCCAAATAAGAGGCTTTGAGCAAGAGAAAAAAAGGCAGTTCTGCATGTGGTTATTGCACACATAGAATCAGATCAGGTCCCAAAGGGTTCCTTGCAAGGCTTTCAGTCTCCTCCCTCCTGCAGTCCTTGCAGAAAAGAAACCCAGAGCCCAATGGAAAGTAGGAACATATAAAATAATATTTTTCAAGCTCCTGGACTAGCTAGTGAGCAGCAGGAACTCTCACAGGAACATATCCAAAGCAATCTTGGTCTGGGCAAACTTGTCATGTTGCAACTTGTATTTAGGTGAGACTTTATCCAGGTCCAGGGCTACACTTGCTCCTGGCATAACTCCTCAGATGCCTGGAACAGGTTCTGGCTTGAAATTGTTGTGAGAATTGGAGACTCAAGCTGCAAATGTGATGTGTGTCTGTATTGTTGTGGCACCTTGTAGGAAAACACTCCCAGCTAAGGCCTGGGTCAGGGATGTCCCTTCCTGGGACTGCAGTCCCCAAACTTGTGTGAGGATTGGTAATGCTGAGATTTCCAGTATTTGAACTTTAAAGGCATCATTGCTACTGGGGGTGGACATGAGGCAGCAGAGCAATGTAACAGCAGAACCTTTCTGAATGCTCTCTTGACTTGAGTCTGCAGAACATGATTCATTGCATGTAGCTCCTAAGGCAGCAGAAGGTTTAAAATTGGCCAAAAAAGGTAATTTCTCACTTGCACCTTTTCTTGACCAATTTTAGGTAGGAGAACATAGGGTTGGGGTAATTCTCCTGATTCCCTGTTTGCCCTGGCTTGTCTGTGTGGAGTTGTAGATGGGTATGCAGCTCAGAAAAACAAAAGGAAGTTTGTGCAACAAATGGTGGATTTTTGATTGTGGGTTTGTGGGGCTTTTTTTTGTTTTGTTTTGTGATGATTCATGATGCTGGCAGGCAGTTTTGGACATGTTTTTTCCAGGTATGAGGGGGCTGTGTTGTAGAATAGCTGAACTCACCTGAGGTTCTGTGGCTTCTGCTTTTTGCTTGGTCTGAATTTTGTTGCCCTCTGCCATTGAGAAGCTGAAGCCAGTTGTTCAGCCTGTGCTTCTGTTTTCTCCTTTTTTCCCGGGCCCTGCCTGCCAATGTTAGCAAGACAGTATTGATCTCTTCAGAAGAACACATTAATTTTGCATTTGCCTATCAGACAGCTGTGCGTGGGTGGTGATAATCCCTGCTAGTCTTTGGACTCGCTTTTCAAATGGCAGTCTGTGCCATCAGTGCTACTGCACTGCTTAGAAACAGCTTTTTTAGGGACAACTTTCCTGCTCCTTTTCTGCACCAGTTCCAGGAACAGTGTGCAGCCTCGGTGGGGTCAGACTGAGATGATTTCCCCAGCTGTGGTGGGAGACCTCCCCTGTCTCTCAAGAATATTGTTCCTCCAGCCTCTGGAGTCAGAGCTGCTGCTGCTCTTCTTGGAATACCCTTGACTTTTCTCTGCTGGAAGGGAAAAGGACCTGAAAGGTGCAGGGGGCAGCTTTGGTGCTGCTGCTGGGCTTTGGGTCTCAGCTGCACTCATGAAAAAAAAAACAAGTAGTTTTTGTTTCTGGGGCCATTTAAGCTGTTCCTTAAGGCTCCCTGGGAGTAGTGGACTGATGGCTTTGATGGGTTGCAGTAGGCTTGTGGCCTTTAGTTAGGACTTAAAGGGAGTTACTTTGGGGGTGAAATTTCTGGATCTGGTGAGCTCTCCTTGGCTGTGCCTGGTGCTGCCAGTAGGGCAAGGGGTACTAACCCAGCCTTTGTGTGCTTTGGAGGTCCTCCTCTGGCTCTGCAGCTCCTGGGAGCTGGGAGAGCTCCAGATCTCAGAGCTGGATGCCCTTTGAAGGTGATGCATTGCTGCCTGGTTACCTGTTTCCATTGGGAAGTGCATTTCACCATCCATTGGGCAGCCTGGTCTTGTGGTTAGCCATTGGGTAACCCTGGGGAAACTCCTTCTGTGTCCCACTCCCTCTCTGGTGAAAGCCCTGCTGTCTTTTGGCCCTTAGATGGGAAAGTTTTAGTAAAAACATTCAACTGTGGCTGTCAAGAAAGGAGTTGAACAGCTTCTGAAATATTTGTGCTCAGACCTTAGGAAAAGGAGGTACAAATTGTGGTCAGCACTGTGTAGGAGTAATTCTGCTTATAGGGCACTGACACAGCCTTTGCACAGGGGATTTGTAGTCACAGGACACACGTTCTTGACTGGTTGCATATTTCAGGCAGAAAATAGTCTTACCACTTGCACACAAAGCTGATGTTTCCCATCATAACTCGATTTTTCAGTCGTGTGTGGGCAAGGTTCCTCATTTTTGTCCTGAACAAATGTGCTCTAGAATCTTCCTTTCCCCATATGACTGAATAGAGACTTGCAAAAATAAACTTTTGGCAATCTCAGCTTTGGCCATGCATTACTGAGCAGGAATGTCTGCAGCATTAGGATGTGGTCTGCCCTCAGAGGGGATTTCTGGGGAAATGCTGGCTGTTAGGTTTTCTGCTGTTGCTTTGCAACTATAAGCATTTTTCTTATTTCTGGTGCTGGCTGCTGCAGGTGGGAAGTTGCTCTTGGGAAAGCAAAAGCAGGTGTTGTCTTGGATGTAAGTGTGGTACCTTGGAAATGTTATGATTTGTAACCAGCCTGGATTTCACAGGCAGGCATCATCTTGGATCAGCATGATCAGTCCTGTAGCTTTCTGTGTGCCAATTTTACCTTCAGGGAATGGCTGTCCTTTTTAATGATTCATTAGTTTTATCAAATTGCATCCCAATGATGCAGCTGGCTGGGATGGGGGAGGATGAGGAGTTCATTGCTGCTGGGAGTGAGGGAAAACCAGAGCACCAGGGAGGAGAGGTTGTGGGGCAGCTGTGCCCTGGTGTGTGAAGGCAGCTCAGCTGCACTCTGGGCACTGGTTCAGTGTGACACTGTTGAAGTGTGTGGCTTTATGGGGAAGCAGCTGAGCAGGACCTTTAGGGCTCATGGGTGCTGCCCTTCATCCTTCAGGCTGCTTCCAGGGCTCCGGTCAGCAGGAGAACTCTGCACCACAGCAGACTCGGTGCCTGAGGAGCCCTAAAGCCCAAAGAG
This sequence comes from Passer montanus, assembly GCF_014805655.1. NCBI lineage: Eukaryota > Metazoa > Chordata > Aves > Passeriformes > Passeridae > Passer > Passer montanus. The sequence goes on along the minus strand of NW_024369262.1, from coordinate 1,133,208 downwards.
GAAGGTCCTCTTTACCCACCAGCACAAAGACATGCCCACATTTCCCTCCCTTAATTTGCTGCCTGGGCTCCTCCCTCTGAAAACCTCCAGATCCTCTCCTTGTGCTGACTCCAACCCTGTTACCTCTCGGATGTTTTATGCCCTCAGAACTAAAGCCTTGGGTTTTATTTTATTTGACTTTATTTTATTTTCTTTGAAAGGTTCAAGGTTTTTTTTTAATGAATGTGTTTCCCCATTGTTTCCTTCCTGCATGTTGACCTCGTACCCACTGTAGGCATGACAGCTATTCTGATGTCAGCCGCCGGACTGCCCGTGCACCTCACCCGTGTGCCGCCAGCTGCCAGCACCCATAAGGCCACTAAAAAACACAGCTCAGTTAAGGAGGGGAGGAAAGTGTCCAAGAAAGGTAGTTCCTGCTCAAACTGTGATATTTGCTTCCATCTCCTTCTCTTTATCTCTCTGCACCCCTCTTTTCCTCTTGTCTCTCCCCCCACCCTCTTGGTTTGAGTGATGACGTTCATCCCAGCCAGGGGAGAAGCAGGACACGTCTCCCCTGAACTGCAGCGTCTCTGACAGGCTCTAAAATAACATGGTGAAGTAGGTGTGGTCCTTGGTAGGTCAGCTTGTTTCCACACAAAATTAAAGCTGGAACAGATCTGTGCTCTGCATGTCAGACTGCAGCAGCCTCCCCTGTGATCCTGCTACACCCTGCTGGGGAGTGTCCACATACCAGGACCTTCTGAGTTGTTGGTGGGATGAGTCTGAGAGCTGAGGGACCATTAAGAACATCAAATCCATGTGTGCTCTGCAGAGAAGATTTGCTTGTGAGCCATGCTTGTCATGATTGAGTCATGGGATGACAAGAATCTCCCAGACAAGCAGGCTCCTGAGTCACGTAGGGCTTTTGAGGTCAAATTGCAGAGGATTTGTTCTCTCTACCTCAGTCTGGGGTGCAAGGGAGTGAAGTGGAGTGCTCTCAGTTGGATGTGCACTGGCAGGAAGGGCTGGATTACCTCAGCTCTCTTGCTGAGTGGAGCCCTCTCCAGGGCAGGGCTGTCATTCCTCCTCTTCATCTCTCACTGGCACCCCTCACCTTCACAGAGCCTGGATCCCATCCGTGTGCCTGGGGCTCTGCAGGGGTAGGTGTGAATCCAGCCTGGTGTAGCTGTAGAGGTTGTTTGCCAGCCTTGGCACAGGGGCATCAGCCACCACCTCACCTACAGCATGTCCTCCTTTGGATAAGGCAGGTGGGGACTGGAGGTGTAACACAGATCTGTACATTTAAGAAAGGAAAGGGCACAGAGGTGGAGAGGAAGAGGCATCTGCCTGTCTAGGAGTTTTTTTGTACCTTTTTCTCTCTTTGGAGTGCATGAGGCCCAAAGCTGTCTGAAGGAGGCAGGAAGGAAAATAGAAATGAAATGAGAAGGGAGGTATTTTATGGAAATGCATTACGGAGAGAGCTGTGAGAAGGAGTGAGAAAGCAAATGTGGAGTAGGATGTGTGATCAAGGGGGAGGAGAGAGCAGGGGCGGCAGGAGAAGCAGCGAAGAACAGGAGGAGCAAAGGAAAATGGGAGGTGAAGGAGAAGAGCTGAGCAGAGGTGGGTGCAGAGGGGCTGGATGAGGCTCCTGCTCCATGGAGCCAGCTGGCAGTGTGGTGGGGTTGTGTGGCTCCTGGTGCTTCACTCCTGGCATGGGCAGCATGCAGGGGCAGGAATGAGGGCTGGGTGGGGGGGATGCCCTGGAAACAGTGCCACAGGGGAGCTGTGGTGAGGCCAGGCCTGCACTGATGTTGGTGACTGCTGCTGCTTGGTGACATGGAACAGCTGTGTTTAGGAGACACAGCCTGGCTGGCTGCTGCCTTCTCTGTGGGGTCTGTTGCTCCAGGTGCTGTCTGCTCCCAGCATCCAGCTGTCCCTGGCACTGTGTGAGCAGCCAGCATGCTGAGGGTGGGATGTTAACAGGAGGATGTGTCTTGTGACTTCTGAGCTGCGTGGGGAGAGCAGCAGTGCAGGGCATGGGAAGGGGGTGAGAGCAGCACACACGGCATTGGGTGTCAGTGGCTCTATCTGTGCACCCCACCAGCATCACTCCTGCAGTTCCTCAGCCCCAGGGCAGGCTGTCACCTCTCTGCCAGCTCTGCAGTGCCACCTGCTGGGGCTGGGACATGTCTGGAGGAGCAGAGAGGCAGCACCAGCAGGAGAGATGGAATGGGAAAGGAGCATCAAGCATCTCCTTCTCCCATCCAGCACGGCAGGGTTTGTCCCAGCTGTCCTCATCCTGCCCAGGATGTGCTGCAGAGGAGACTTGCAGATCAGCCCTTTCCCACACTGACCCATGAGAAGGGGAGCCTTTCAGTGGTCCAGGTTGTTGAAATCCCCCCTCTTATTTTAAAATAAGCAGGATTCCTGTTGGTGGGGGCTGGGATGCCAGTCCTGTGGAGTGCCTCCCTTCTGAGATGCAGAATGTGTTCAGTCTGTTCCAGGAGCAAGCTGTGTTTGTAGAACACCCCTCAGGGCTTAGGTGCATTATTCTGCAGTGCAGGTACTGAGCCTGACTTTTGGCCAGACTGTTGTTCTCTTTCCTTCTCAGACCCTGGTGCTGCCAACAGACAGAGATGGGCTCGTTTTGTGCCCTGAATTTCTGCATTCTGTGTTCTTGGCCACTTCCCTCTAGGATTTTCCATCATGGAGAGCTCAAACAAGAGCTCTGCATCCAGGACTAGACCCAGCACTGCGCTGACCACAGGCAGCTGCTGGTGGGTGCAGTGTGCCCCTGCTGAGCCCCTTCTCCCTGCCTGCTGCTGCCAGCCCTGGTCCCACACGGGTGGAATTGCAGCTGGCTCTGTGGATAGCTGGGGTGTGTTTAACAGAGGCGCTAATTAGTCAGGACTCGTTAGTGTTGCTGCTGCTCTGGCAGGGATGTCTCTGGCACAGCTGGGTGCTGCAGGGCTTGGGGAAGCCGCAGTCTCTGGGCAGGCTCTCTCCATGCTGGCACAGGGCCTGGCAGCTCTGCCATCCCCGTGGGTCAGTGCTGCAGCCGCTCGCTGCCCGTGCCAGCACCGCTGGCTCCTGGCTGCTGTCCGGGAGGCAGGAGGGCAAGTGGCTTGTGCTGCTTGTGCATGCTGCTGGCCACACAGCTCCCCAGCCTTGCCAGGGAGCTCCAGGGGCTGCTTGGGTCTCCTGTGTCATTTGTTACCCATTTTTCCCCCTGGTGAGGAGGTTTCCCTGCACATCCGTCCTCTCTGGGATGGGCAATCACTGCAGTGAGGAAGGAGAGGAGCACACTCCTTCCTTGGCTTCCTTGGCATCCTTGACATCCAGCTGTGCAGACTGTGCCAGTGCCTGTGGGATGGGTGGGACTGGGGAGCCCCTCAGAGCTGGGAGATCTTCTTGTTCCTGTGGGGAAACATCTGCTGAAGGAGACAGGCTGCAGAAACAGAGCAGCTGGTCACTGCATTATCCTGCTGAAATGCTGAATGTGGAGAAATCTACAGACACAGCCTTTGCAAGTGCAGGGAGCAGAGGTGATGGGAGCTGTGTGACTGTCCATGACAATAACTAGGAACAACCAGTGTCTGGCCTGCAGAGGGTGTCAAAAAAAGTCTGCTGGAAACCATATGGCTCGTTTTGGGCTACAGAAGGAGACATTACTGGTGCAAGCATTTGGTTGCCGTGCAAGGATTCAAAACACATCTGTTAAATGTTGCCCATGGAAAGCCCTTGCTGCAGCAAGCAGCTTATTATCTACAGGGAGGAAGGGGAAGCATTAAAAACAATTTGATATTCCTCTCTTTGTAAATGAAAGAATGGTAAACATTCTTTGGCATCCTGGATAAATCCGTAGCACAGCTCTGGGCCAGCTGGAGATAAATGGCACAGGTCGATTCTTCCAGTCCATTTTCAATCCACTATTGAATCCAGAAAGCTCTGGGGACTGACCAGGCTTTGATGGTCCCAGGGGATGGCTAGAACAAAGGTTTGGAGGCAAACACTTGTATGGAGTAAACAGCCCTCTAAGGAAGTGATTCATGTGCTGGAGCATGCGTGGCTCGTGCCATGGTCCCAGCCCTCCTGGCTCCCCTGTGCTGCTGGGATGTGGCCAGCCAGACGTGCTGGGCTGCCCAAGGAAGGCCATGTGGGCTTTGCTACCCTTCCTGAAAAAGAGCTCTCAGCATCAAAAGTCTCTTCTTTGGGCCTGGACTTTGAAATCCTTGCAGCAGGGGATGGATTTTTCTGAAGTGCCAGGGCTGCCCAGCCCTTTCTCTCTCCAGGCAGCTGTGGTGGCTCTGAATGCATTAGAGCATTGTCACAGCCAAGTGACAGGGATAGATTGCAGATGCCACAGTGCAAATCCATCAGGCATGGATTTCCTCAGGGTAGCTGAGGGCTGCATCACCTTCTGCCTGTTTGGTTCCCCCAGCTCCATCCTAATGCCAGCTGGTGAAGTGGTGTAATTCCCAAAATCCCAAGGACTTCCCTGTCTTGCTGTTACCCCGCTCTGCACCAGAACTTTTGTTTCCTTTCATTGATTTCATTTGAATGAGCCTGGCCAGTTCTTGGGTGAGTTATCTCTTTGTTCCTTGGAGCTGCTCCAGAGAAGAAAAGTCACAAGGGATTCTGTGGAAGGAGCATCCCCCACCACTCTAAAGGAGCTGAACTGCTCTAAAGCTGCTCAGATCTGCTGTGCAGGTGGGAGCAGGTGAGCTGGGGCTTTCAGGCAAGTGCTGGGCAGGTGGTGCTGCTGCTGTAACACCCCCTCCCTGCTCCCTTCCCTCTCTGTCTTCACCTTGGCTGTGCATCTTTTTTGCTTTGCTTCCTCCAGCCTGAAGCCAGAGGAGACAAGAAGGTCACTTCAGAAGGAGCCACCTGGAAAATGCAGGTTGGGTGGAGAAGGTCTTGGTGGTCTGTCTGCCTGTCAGGCAGCACAGGATCCACAGGGATGAGAACACAGTGATCGTCATGGAAGTGGATGGCCCTAGGGGGACAGTAGCTAGTCCTGCTCACTGCATTCTTCCTAAAACCTGTGAAGCAGAAGAAACTGAGTCCCCTACATCTCCTGTAGGGCCATGAAGGTCTCCAGAGGCTGATTCCAAGTGCCACCCTGTGTGTGCCAGCCTGGAGTACAGACATCACTGAACACTCACCTGGGGGGTTTCAGGCAGCTGGCACTGCCCAGACTGATCCCATCCCCTTCAGACTCATTCCTCCTCTTGATCCTCTGCATGCAAGCAGGGTCCCAGCAGAGAATTCCTGGAGTTTCTTTTGGAAAAGACAAGGAGCCATGTTCCCTGTGAGGTCTGGTGATGAGGCCTTGAAGCAGCTCCTGGCTGCTGAACCCTTGGCTTCAAAGGTGGAAGCCTGAGGCTTGCCCAGGCTCCTCCCTGTTTCCTGCTCTTGGGACAGTTCTTGGAAATGCTTTTCCAGGGGATTTTGGCCTCTGAAGAGAAAAACATCTGCTTCTGTGTTGTTCTTTGGCTTAATGCTTAATCCTGCTGCCACCAGTCTGGCTTGGGATCTCCAGGGGTTGGTCCTCACAGCCCTGCTCTGCCTGAGATGTCAGGCCTGACATCCCTCCTGCCCAGCACTGGCACTTGGAGTGAATGTCCTGTCACCTCCTGAGCTGCTCTTCTTGCTCTTGTGTGTTCACCCATCCTCCTGCTACTGCTGCCAGAAATCACGGGTTTCAGGTTGGCCAGGAATCCCCTTCTAAAAATAACTCATCTTAATGACTGTGTTTTCATTTAAGAGAGTCCAGCCCACAGTTCCTCAGCCTTCTTAGCTAAAGGATGTTGGCTCTGCCTTGCTCTCTTCCATGGTGTTCTGGGGAATGAAGGACTTTTACCTGGTAGAGGATCTGTGCCATCTTTGCCTGTTCAGCACCACTTGTGCCATGGGAGCAGTCCTTTCTTTCTGCTTCATGTTTGTCTCTCCATGAAAAGTGGTTATCCAGAAAACAGCACCCCCTCCTTCCTGCTGGTGACAGACATGGCTCTTTGGACTGGAATAACAGCTCCAGAGGCTGCCCTTGATGTGCAGCTTTTTGAACCACAGAGCCAATGCTTGTGAACCCTCTGTGTTCCCTGAGAGCCCCAGAGGGACGGGGGGAGCTGAAGATGTTGTGCAGTACAGCTGCAGCTCTGATCCCTGGCTGCTCCACGTGGTGATGCTCTGTGTCCTGCTGGGAACGTGGAGCTGGGAGCAGCAGTGCTCTCCATGCTAAAGCACCCACCTGGACAGGATGGAGACTGGAGAAGGACGAGCTGCACCTTGGCCAGCCTGTCTGGCACAGCACTGCTTTCTCCTGGTGTCCCCAGAAGTGGATTCAGGAAGGAAGGATGAGGTTCCCCCAAGCCAAGTGTCTGATCTCCCTTTGCCTCCTGCCAGGTGGGGTTGTAACATCACTTGTGCAAATGTTTCCTTTCCAGGCTGGTGGAGAAGCCTGGCAGCTTCTGTGGCAGGCCTGGTGCCTGGTTGGGAGCTCCTCTCCTCCCACCCAGGGCGGGTGCCTTGCAGAGGCATGGGATGCTCCCTGGCTTAAGCCAAGCCTTGCTAGGCAGCTCCAGGGGGATGGGCTGGGAGTTGAGGTGACCCTGGATGCACTCAGTGGTCATTTGCTCTTGGTGTTGGGTGATGTTTGTTGCTTCATCCCACAGTGCCTCCAGGAACCAGGCTGCTGGGCTGCTCAGGTGTCTGTGCCTGGGTGGATGGGACAGGGATTATATTTGGGAAGATGCCAGGATACTGTGTCATGCTGCAAACAGGGTTCATGTTAAAAGCTGGTTTATTTTATACACCTGGTGACTTGCACTGTGTCTTGCCAGGTATGAGGGTGTGGCAGCTCAGGACCAAGGCCACTGTTTCATGTTAAGGCTGTGGAGCTCATTGTGCTCTGTTCAGAGCTGGGCCTGAAGCTCAGAGTGTTGCTGGGTTTCCTTGCTGGCACCAGCTGGGGTGGTGTGGGAATGCCTTTTTTCCTCCTTTGACAGCATAGACTGTGTGATCCTCTATCCCATCAAGGCTGCTGAGTTTGAGCCCAGCTGGCTTCTGGTGTGCACAGAGTCCAGCTGGGACGTGCCTGGTGTCACTTGGGGTGTGTGAGGAGAGCAGGAGCACACCAGCTGCAGACCTGTGCCACTCACAGCCCTAGTGGGAGCCATGGCTGAAAGCAAAGCCTTTGCTGGGCTTGTAGGGATGTGTTGGAGTGTTCTCTTCTCCCCCTCTAACCCTGACCTTCCTCCTTGGCATCCTGGCCAGTGACCTGCTTGTCTGCCTTCTCTTGCTCGCCCCACACGTGCCCATCACACACACAGTGTCTGACTTCTCTGTCTCATCTCTCCTTGTGCAGCCACATCAACAGAGCCAGAATCAGTGGTGAAGAAGTACCTGGAAGAGCTGAAGGGAGCTCCTGCTGATGAGGTAAGGGGACAGTGGAGCAACTCCAGTTGCTGAGTTCACTGGGGTGCCCAGGAAACCACAGCAGTGCCCAAGGACCATCCTCATCATGTGTCTGGTGTGGTGCCTGGTGCTGCTTGCAGTGGCACTGTTGATGTGTGGTGGAGGGTCCTCAGCACTGCCCAAAATTCACATGTGTCAGCAGGTGACTTGTCCTCACCAGAGGACTGTGATGAAGGCACAGTGTGGGTTGAGTAGCTCATCCTCACAGTGCCTCCCCATGTCCTTTGGAGGAAGGAGTTTGGTTTTGGTCTCAGTGGTGAGAGGTCAAAACTAGAGAACAACCCCTGCACTGAAGCTCCTTTGCAGAGAAGCAGGATGTAGCCATACTCTCCTCTGACTGATGACAGCTCTCCACCTCCTGGACAAAGCAGGAAGTGGAGTGGAGTGATACCAGCCAGAGAAGGAAACCTGTCTCTGTGCCCTTAAATCTCAATTAAAGCTGAAGGCAAACCTTCCTGAAGCATCTCCTTGATGGCTTCCTTGGTGTGTCAGTCCTCAGGAGCAGCCTGTGCTCACAGCACGTGGTGTTTCTCCCCTAGGACTGCATGATCTGCATGGAGAAGCTGTCCTGCCCCTCGGGCTACAGCGACTCGTGCCAGTCCCGCGCCATCGGGCCCGAGGCCGTCGGTCGCCTGAGGAACTGCCAGCACTCCTTCCACATGCTCTGCATGCTGGCCATGTACTCCAATGGCAACAAGGTACTGGGCTGGCCCCTCCTCACCAGGCCCCTGTGTGCACGTGGCTGGGCTGTGGAGCTCTGATGTGGCTTCTGTCCCCTGGCAGGATGGCAGTTTGCAGTGTCCCTCCTGTAAAACCATCTATGGAGAGAAAACTGGTACCCAGCCCAAAGGGAAGATGGAGATCTCCACTTTCCCCCAGTCCCTCCCAGGACACAAGGACTGTGGGACAATCAGGATTGTGTATCACATCAGCAGGGGCATCCAGGTGAGTGCCCAGCGTGCTGGCACACAGCGCAAGCTTCCCAAAAAAGTCCTGGGATCCAGTGCAGCACCTGCTGGCAGCCCATTGCTGAGCAGCCTGTGGTGCCTGGAGCCAGCAGCTGCTCTGGCTGTTCTTCAACATGTGAGGGTCTCCTCCATCAGAGATCTTTTCCTGAGCAGCCCCAGCTGCTCTGATGTCTGCCTGAAGCAGGGAGGAGACTACCCATGATCCCAAGGTGGGAAACATCTCGTGGGCTGGTTTCACAGCTCATGTTGGTTTCAGTGGTGGGAGTGAACTTCCAAAGGTTTGAGCTGAGTGACCTTTTTTAGGTTTTACAAGAACACATGGAAAAAGCAGTGTTTTGGGCCTGTCTCTCACCAGAATTTAGGTAGATTTTAGGTCTGGCTTTGTATCCCAGCATGAGACTGCTTTTGGAGGATCTGTAATACTCACGTGTCCTATAAGAACAAGTCACACATGGACTCACCAGCAATACCTTGCTGCCTCTACATGGAAGAGCTGGTTTGGGATGGGCCTGTGTCAGATCCTGCTGCTGATGGATTGCCCAATTCCTCTGAAGATGGCTATGTCCATGACAAATCTGTCTCATCTCCTGCAGGGCCCGGAGCACCCCAACCCTGGGATGCCTTACACAGCCAGAGGCTTTCCTCGCTATTGTTACCTGCCAGACAATGAGAAGGGCAGGAAGGTGAGCTATCACACCCTGGTCACATCACCCTTCTTAAGCTGTCAGGCTCCTGACAAGCTGCATTCATGACACACATCTCCTAGCTGCTGCTCCTAGCTTTGTTTTTCCTTTCCCCCTCCAGGTCCTGGAGCTCCTGAAGGTGGCCTGGAGGAGACGCCTGATTTTCACAGTGGGCACCTCCAGCACCACCGGCGAGAGCAACACGGTGGTGTGGAACGAGATCCACCACAAGACTGAGATGGACTCAAACCTCAGTGGCCATGGCTACCCTGACCCCAACTACCTGGACAATGTGCTGGCAGAGCTGGCTGCCCAGGGTGTCACCGAAGACTGCCTGGGCCAGTGAGCCTCAGGGGCCACCTAGTGCACTTATTCCTGATGCCTTAAGTTCCCGTGTCTGACCACCCGTCACCCTGAGCAATAACAGTTCCCTGGGAGCCCTGCCCGCTCTTCACATTTTTTTGGTGGGGGTTGTGGGGTTGGGAAGGATATTTTTGTAGAAGCTGTGCTTGTGTCTCTGGGTGGGATTGATGGCTGCAGCCAGGAGCAGCTGGGAGGGGACTGAGGTGACAGATGCCCTGTCAGATTCCCGGGGAAGGCAGGACCTTCCTTTGGCAATGCCTGGGGCCAGGATGGGAGGGGAGAGTGCCTTGCTTCCAGTAGCCCCCCTGGAAGTCACACCAGCTCCCTGTCTGAGGCACCTCTTGCCTCCCTCCTGCCGTGTATCTCTGCTCAGTCCCAATAAACTCTTCATTCTCACAGCACGACCCTGCTCTGCCTTCCTTTGGGGTGGCTCTCCCTGGGGAACCAGCCTGTTCCATGGAGCCATGGACCATTCATCCAGCCAGGAGGGGAAGCTCAGCTCTGCTGGAGGGACACACCTCAGTGCAGGCAGGACGCTGCTCCCAGGGGCTGTGGCTCCTGCCTGGCAGTGCTTTGGCCACTGGAGTTGGGTGATCTGTGGCCATGGTGCTAGCAGAGGTGACTTACCCTGTGGGAAGCTGCAGCCCTCTGCTCTTGGCTGTGAGCTGCCAGCCCCCCTCCTCTCATCCCAGCCATGAGAGGCAGAGCCTGTCCCTCTCTCTCCCTCTCTCAGGTGAAATGGCAGCACTACAGTGCAGGCAGGAGCTGCTGTGCTTTGTGCTGCTGCTGCAGGGATGCTGGTGCCACCAGCTGGTGACAGTCCCCTTCCTCCCAGCAGCAGTGGGGGCCAGCCCGGGTGCCAGCAGCGATGCTCTGGCTCAGAGCCTGTTCCTGCTCTGGCTGCTTGCACCTTGCAGTGGGATCTTGCCCCAGCCCCACGGCCTTGCTGTATTGTCCCCAGGCTGCGTGTCACGGGGAGCTGATGTCCCTTGAAGAGCTGTTTCTTGTCACCTGGGGACTGATATCTGTTGAAGAGCTGTTTCTGGCTCTTCCTCTCCCTGCAGCCACCAGACGCAGCTGCACATTAAATCCATCCAATCCATCCCTTTGGCACGGGTGCCATCTGCCACTTCACCTCCCTCCTGGGAACGCTGGGCTGGGGCTGGGCTTTGTGGCAGCTCTACCTTGGCCTCCTCCTGGGGCCAGCACGTGCTGGACCATAAAAAGCACACTTTGCTTCCTGTCAGGCCAATATAAAGATTAAAGGCTTTTTCTGAGCCAGTGAGGAGTGGGGCTTTCCCCAGTGTCCATCTTGTGCCTGCAGGCTTGGAGGAGGAGCCCCTCAAACACCCTGGGCCTGCTGCAGGAATGGCAGCTCCTTGGGAGCTGCAGTGACGTGTCTGTGCTGCTAAGCCCCACACAAACGGGCTCTGTCTGCTCCTCTCCCACCCTGCTTGCAAAAGGGAGAGGTCTTGAGTTCAAACCTCAGCTTTGTATCCCTGGATCATGTTATCCCAGCAATCAAAGCAGTGAATTGAAGCAAAAATTCAAGCAGGGTTCACTCAGCCCTGTACAAAGCAAGAATTTCCTGCTGGGCCTGGCCTAAGGCATCTCCAGCAGCTGCTGCTGGGTGTGAATCAGCTGGAGCCTCCCTGCATCTGGGCTGGTCCAGGGCAGGGGCACTGGGCTGTGCAGAGCCAGCCAAGCTCAGCAGCTCAGCCTGACTGCCCTGTTTTTGGACATGAGGCATCTCCTGAAATCCTTGCCCTCTCTGTGCTGGGCCCAAGGTGGCCTAGCCCCCGTGGCACGGGGATCCAAGGGCTGGGAGGGAGCACAGCCAGGTGCTCAGGCATGGTGGTACAGGGAGATGCTTTGAAAGGTGGGGAGAAAGCATAATCATGGTTCCTCTCAGTGCCAGGAGGGGACAAAACCCCAGATAAAAGCTTATGATGCTCCCAGTTTTCACCAAAAGCCTGTGTCCCCCATCCCCAGCTGGAGCCCCAGGGGGAGGAGAGGGGAGGTGTCCCTCCCAGCCCCGCGGGGATGGCTCATCTGCCACAGGGTGGATATTATTAGCCCAGCCTTGACCCCGCAGCTATGCTGGGTACCGGCAGCTGAAACTGTGACTCACTGTCCCCCTGCGTCACCCCTGCGTCACCCACCCTGCCCCTCACCTTGCTGCTGGCACCCTGCCCGCCGGGAGCACCAGGGAGGGTCGGGGGGCACCGGGGGGCCCCGGGGCAGGTGTTGCTGTCCCGGTGTGGGGGATAAGGAGGAGCAGGGACGGAGGCTGCAGCTGCGCCTGTTTTTCCCCTCTGCAGCTGCACGATGTAATAATCTTTGAATGCCCCATTTCCACTTAATCTGAAGGCGCGGCCCCTTGGCGAGGGGGGGAATCTCCTCCCACGCAGCAGTGGGCAGCCGCTCCCCTTGGCAAAGCCGGGGGAGGGAGCGCCCCAAGCCCTGCGCGGGGGGAGCGGCCTCAGGGGCTCCCGAGCCGCGGGCACTCCCGCTCCCTGCCCCCGTCCCGGGGCTCGGAAGGGGAGAGACGGGGAAATGCCAGCCTGAAAAGGCCGGGGCTGGGTGGGACCGTTCACCTGAGCGCTGGGATTTGGGCTGGTTCGGGTGTGATGCTCCGCAGCGCTGCCCTGCCCGCGGGGCAGGGCTGGCTGCACCCGAACCAGTCGGGCACGGGCTCACCCCTGGCTCTGGGGCCCTGCTGGGCACAGGGCATCCGCAGGGGGTTGGGTCTTGGTGGGGCGAGCGGGGGTCCAGGACGATCAGCCTGGCTGCCCCATAGCGCCAACAAAGAGTGTGAGTCCTGCCAGTCCATCCTGGAACATCGGCCCAGCGCCTCCTGTGCCTCAGTTTCCCCTTTCACATGACTGTCCTGTGCCCAGACTCCTCGCAGGTGCCTCGGGGGTCCTGCAGGACGGTCCCCAGCGGGTTTGGGACCAGCGGGTGACCCGGCACGCTCAGCTGTCCCCCGTGCCCGCGGGCTCCGGCCGGGCCGGCAGAGCCGGTGCAGGAATGCGGGGCTGGGAGGGTCCGGCCCCGGCACAGGCGGTCCCTGCTGCGGGGGCACCGGGGGCGGCTCGTCCCCTCGGCAGTGGGACGGGGCGAGCCGAGCAGCACAGCACATCCAGCGCCACCAGGACGAGCCCATGGAGCTGCCGTGGGTGCTGCTGGCGCTGGCTGGGACGGGCGCGGCCGCGGACCTGGGTGACTCCGGGGGACAGGGCAGAGGGGGACCGGGCCGGGAGGGGTGATGTGGCTGGGCATGGCTGGGGGGTCCCCACCAGTGCTGTCCCCCTGATGCTGGCACCTCGTGACAGCCCGGTGTGCCAGCCCTGCTGTGGACGCGGGGTCAGGCACCTGCCGGGCGGTGCAGAACGGGGGGGTCCCCTGCTCACTGCCCCCTCCCGCAGCCCGGCTGCCCTACGTGCCCCAGGTGCCCCCCATGGCACTGCTGGGCAAGGTCACTGCCACCACCTTCGCGCTGGAGAGGCCCTGCTGCGTCTTCGACGGCCTCGCCGCTGCCTCCGACGCCGTGTGGCTGGCGGTGGCCTTTGCCAACGGTGAGCGCTCGCCGCTCCAGCGGTCCCCCCGTGGCAGGGGACATGGGGACCCTCACCGCAGCCTCTCACCCTCACCGTGCCTGCAGCATCGGCCGCCTTCAGGAACCCGCAGTCGCGGGCAGAGGTGCCCCGGTACCAGCAGCTGCCCTCTGCCCGCTCCTACATGACGCTGGAGACGGCGGCGGCCGCGTTTTCCTGCTCGGGGCCGAGCCCGGCCGTGCTGCGGGTCGGGGCGGACACGGCGTGCGGGGAGCAGGGCAGGCAGGACCCCTGCAACGGGCCCCTGCCCTCCCCGGGACCCTACAGGTGAGGCCCGCACCCCAAACCCCCCGCCGGGGTGACTCGGCCCCCAGGGCCTGTTGGTCCCGCGGTGTCACCCCGTGTCCCCCGCAGGGTGAAGTTCCTGCTGATGGGCTGCGGCGGCCCCAAGGCGGAGACGCACTGGTCCGAGCCCATCCTGCTGCGCACAGGTCCCTGTGGCACCGCCACCCCCTCGGTCCCCTGCACCTCCCTGGCTGGGGCGGTGGCACGGCGTGAGCCCTGTGCCATCGCCCCAAAAGCTGCGGGAGAAGCGATCCCCGATCCCAGCCCGTACCCCTCATCCTTGCAGCCGTGAGCCCCAGCGCCATCGCCCCCGCCCGCCGGGGCAGTGCCCTGGTGGTCATCGCCTCCGTCCTGGCCAGCCTGGGGGCCGTGCTGGCCACCGCCGTGCTCGGAGCCCTGGGGTACGGGGGGTGCGGGGGGCAGCGTCTGCAGGGGCCTCAGGAGAGCGCCCCAACTTGGCAACCCCATCAGCAAGGAAATGGAGGTCTTTTTAACATTGAAAAAGCCTTTTTATTCCTAAATTGGGGGTTTGCCGGAGTTGGCAGGAGAAAAGGCTCCTTGGGGGAGGCTGGTGCAGAGCCCCACAGACCCCACTGATGCCTCTGCTTCTGTCTCCTGCAGTGCCAAGGTGTGGGGCTCCCGGTGCCCCCAGGGCTTGGGGACCGACGCCCTCACCCGCAGATCCTACCGGACCCACCACATCCCCCCGGCCCTGCCCCAGCCCTTGCCCCCCGGCTGCTCTGCCCCCCAGCCCCCTGCTCCGTGTCAGAGGATCGTGGAACAGTTTGGGTTGGACGGGACCATAAAGGGACCAGCTCGTTTCAACCCCCCTGCCACGGGCAGGGACACTCCCCACTAGACATGGAGCGTCCTGGCAAGTAAAATCTGATTTTCCATCTGCAGCCGTCTCCTCCTGGTCTTTGGCCGCGCAGGGTGGGACTGTGAAGGTGGGGGACCTCAAAAACCATATTTGGCCCTGGCTTGGTGGCACTTGGTGGCGGTGTGGGGGCACTGGCTGCCACTGGTGGGTGCGTGGGGCGCATCACCGCGGGCCACCCCCTGTGCCGGGTGACGCTGTCACCCGCCCAGGCCACGGGCGCAGCGCTCTCAGCACGCCTCGCCGGCGGGCGCTCAAACACAACAAAAGCTGCCGGGGAAACGAGCCCAACCTGTTTGCCACGGGGCTGCAGGAATGTGGGCGGCCGGTGACCACAGGCGGCTCCCAGGGCGCGCGGAGCCCCGGCAGCCGCACTCGCGCCCTCGGCACCCAGGAGCCCGCACCATGCTCCCGCTGCTCCCGCTGCTCCCGCTGCTCCCGCTGCTCCTGCCCGCGGCACACGGCATCGGTGAGTGCAGCCGCGCCATCGGCATGGGCCGGGACCCCCTCGGCACTGCCAGAGCTCCGGCCGCAAGTTTTTTATTTCCTTTGAGCTGTTTATTTAAAGCTGCCGTGGGGGTGTTGTGGCTGGGACGGGCACCGTGCGCAGGCACCGGGACCCGCTGGGCCTGGGGCGAAGGGCAGCTGGTGTCCCCTGTTCTGGGGCCTGTTGTGGTGCCACCTCCAGCCTCTGGTGTCGCCGATATTGGTTGACTGGCACAGTGTGGGCTTCTCCGAGGTCCCCACTGGAGTCCACCAGGGCTCCCCTGGGCCTGGAGGCTAAGGGCAGCTGATGCCCCCCATTCTGGGTGCCACCCCAAGTGTCCCTGGTGTCACCCACGCTGGTCCTCCGGGTGCTCCCCCGCAGCTGGGAGCATGGGGTGTTTTGGTGTTTTTCTTCCTCTTTTAATGCAGCACATGTCTGAGCCCGCACTGGGGGTGGCAGGGAGCAGAGGCCCCACTGCCAAAATCCCAGGGCTCAGCTCCCTCCTGTCCCTGTCCCTGTCCCCACCCCGAGCCCTGGCACGGCTGCTGCCGGTCAGAGCCTCGGTTGGGGGCTGCAGAGGGGGATCCACATCCCCACGGCACCCCCCGGCTTCTCCCGCAGTCCGGCTGGACTCCAGGCCAGTCCTGACCCGGGAGCCGCTGGAGGGGGTGACCACCGGCTCCACCTTCGTGCTGGAGCAGCCCCGCTGCATCTTCGGGGAGTTCAGCAACTCCGTCATCTGGCTGGTGGTGGCCCTGGACAAGGGTAGGTGCCAGCAGCCCAGGGCAGGGGCGGGCAGGGGTCCCTGTGCCCCCCACCAAGCCCCTCCTCACCTCCATCCTCATCCTCACCCCCCTCCCTGCAGACGCATTCAACAGCAGCGCGGGCCCGGGCACTCCCGAGACCGCGTTCCAGAGCTTCCCTGACCCCGTCCGTGCCTACATGACCCTGAACGCCACCCTGAGCAGCTACCCCTGCCCCAAACCCCCCGGGGACATCACGGTGCTGCGCGTGGGCAGCGAGACGAGCTGTGCCCAGGACCCGACGAGACCCACGTGCAATGGCCCCCTGCCCGGCCCCGGGCCCTACTGGTGAGCCTGCTCGAGGGACTGCCCCCTCCGGGGCTGCCCCCGGCTCACGGGGCCGTGGCCAACCTCCCTTCCCGTCTTAGGGTGAAGTTCCTCGCCCTGGAGGGCTCCGTGCCCGTGGCTGACACAGACTGGTCGGCGCCGATCATGCTGAGGGCAGGTACCGGTGCTCGTCCTGCCCCCCACCCAGCCCACAGGGGGATACAGGGTGCTCCCGGGCGTGTGGGGTGCTCCCAGGGGGGCTCAACGCTGAGCGGCAGAGGTTTGGGGTGAGGGCAGCTGGGGAAACTGAGGCAGGGCTCTGCCACGGGTGTCACTCGTGGCATGGTGTGATGGCACGTTGGGCTGGCACACCGTCACCCCTCCGGACCCCTGGGCCACTCCGGGCTGTGTGTCCCCCCATCCTGCTCCTCTGTCCCCAGCCAAACCAGCCAGCAGCATCCCCGCGACCAGCGGCGGGCACAGCGCCGGCTTGATCGCCATCGCCACCATCCTCTCCATCCTCTTCGCCATCCTCCTGGCCGGGCTGGTGGCCATGCTCGTCTTCTGGGGGTGAGTGCCACCACCTGGGCGGCGCCCGAGGGTGACACCGCCATCGCTGGGTCCCCCCCTGACCCCCCGCGTTCCCTCCCCAGCTCCGAGTCCTGCGGCGGCAGCGGCGCCTTCAGCAAGCCGGAGTCGGTGATGGTGCAGCGGTACAACACCCACCACGTCTACGACCAGCCCGCAGCCCGGCTCTGAGCCCCCGTGCGGGGTCAGTGACCCGCAGGGCCCCGTCCCCGCGGTGACACCAGCCCGCCGGCCGGGACACGGCCGAGCCGCCCCGCTCGGGGCGGTGCACAGGGACATTAAAGGCTTTTCCGCTTGCTTTGTGCCCGGCCTGTGCCGCCTGTTTGTGACCCCTCGCTGCCCCCCGCAGCCCCCCGGAAAGCCCCACGGCCCCTGCACCCCACTGAGCCCCAGCGCGGGGGGGAGGGAGGGAGCTGCTGGCAGAGCAGGGCGTCACGAGCAGCGGGAGAGGCTGTCACACCCAGCTGGGCATCGATCTGTGCCCACTTCGGACGCGGAAAAGCCCCCTGGGTGAGGGGCAGGAATGCCCCGTGCGGTGGGGGTGCGTGCGGGGGGTGCTGCTCCAGCCCCTTTATCCCCAGTGCTCTCTCCCTGACCAAGCCCAGGGCAGGGGCTCCCACACCCCGAAGTGACCCAATCGGGGTCCTCTGAGAGCCATGGGAGCCCAAAAGGGACCCGGCACCCCGGGGTGTCTGATCCTGCCCCGGGGGTGCCCCTGATCCCGATCTGGGGGATGTGGGCTGATCCTGCGCTGGTGAGGGTGGGCTGGGGCAGGGAGGGGAAGCTGATCCTGTTCCAGCGGCTGGAAGGGACCGGATCCATCACTGCTGATCCTACAGGGGATCTCTGTGGGTCTCTGGTGCTGCTCTCAGGGCTGTGGGGGCCCTGATCCCGCAGCCCGGGCAGGACGGGACCCCGCTGGTGCTGGAGACCATCCGGCTGCGGGCGGAGCCGGGGCAGGGGTGTGTGTGCCTGCACACATCACACACGACATTAAATCCCGTTTCCCCCGCCAAGGGCAGCATCACCCCGCGGCCCGGGCCGGTCACAGCGCCCTTTCGGGGTGTCCCTGTGCCTCCGGGGGGGAGCAGCTGCCCCCGCTGCCGGAGCCGCCCCGTGGAGCCGGGCCAAGGGAAATGAAGCAAATCCAGCGATTAACTCCTGAGATCAGCGCGGCAGCAGCAGAAGGAGGGCGGGTGGGCTCTCTGCCCTACACCCCGCAATAAAACAAATAAAATAAACCAAATAAAATAAAACAAGTGCTTCCCCCGCAGAGGGCTCTGCGGGTGTCACCTGCCACGCGTGCCTCGCTGGCGGTGGCACATGTGGCCCGAGCGCCCGTGGGGATGGAGCTGGCACACGCGAGGCTCGGGGGCGGTGGCGGGGGCTCCCCTTGTCCCCTCGCTGTCCCCGTGCGGGGGCGGCGGAGGGGCAGGAGCAGAGCGGGGTGTTCCCGGTGTGTTCCCGGCGTGTTCCCGGTGTGTTCCCGGTGTGTTCCCGGTGTGCCCCCGGTGTGTCCCCGCAGTGAAATGCCAAGGCCCATGTCGGGCGGCACGGCCCTGAGCCCCAGCTTTGGGCGGGTCTCGCCATGGGGGGTTCCCCGACCCCGCTGCTCTTTAGGGCACCGAGAATCCAGAAACGCCCCCTGCCCTCGGCTGCGCGGCGGCGGGAGCTTTAAAACAAACAAAAACCGGGTTAAAAATCAGTAAAGCGGCGGAGGTTCGGGGTGCAGAGCGGCCGATGCTGCCCCCCAGTTCGGGGGGCACGGAGGGGCTCGGGGGGGTTCGGTCCAACCCAGGGGAGAGCCGGGCTGGGGCTGAACTGCCCTGGAGCCGCGGGCGGCGCCGGGGACCGAGGGGACAGAGGGGACAGCGGCGACAGACTGGGGGGAGAGAGCGGGGACAGAGCAGGGAGACACAGCGGGGACAGAGCGGGGGGACAGAGCAGGGACAGACGGGTGACACAGCGGGACAGAGCGGGGACAGAGCGGGACAGAGGGGACCGAAGGGACAGACCCGGGGGACACAGCAGGCGGGGGGACAGAGCGGGGGGACAGAGCGGGGGGACAGAGCAGGGACAGACCGGTGACACAGCGGGACAGAGGGGACCGAAGGGACAGCGGGGACCGAAGGGACAGACCAGGGGGACACAGCAGGGACACAGAGGGGACAGAGCGGGACAGAGGGTACCGAAGGGACAGCGGGGACACACCGGGGGGACAGAGCGGGGGGACAGAGCGGTGACACAGCGGGGACACACCGGGGGGACAGAGTGGGACAGAGGGGACCGAAGGGACAGCGGGGACACACCGGGGGGACACACCGGGGACACACCGGGGGGACAGAGCGGTGACACAGCGGGGACACACCGGGGGGACCCCGCGGGACCCCGGCAGCGCGGGGAGCCCGGCCCCGCCCACCCGCGCAGGCCACACCCCCTGGCCGACAGCCGACAGGATCGCCCAATGGGCGCCGCGGATGTGCTCTGAGCCACGCCCCTTTCCCCGCCCCCGCGCGCTGATTGGCGGCCGCCGGCGCCGGCCCGCACATGGGCGCTGTGCGCGGGGCCGCGGGTTCGAGCCGCGCTCGGCGCGTTGGCCCCGCTCGGCCCCGCTCGGCCCCGCTCCCGCCCGCCATGGCCCGGCGCAGCGCCCTCTCCATCCGCATCGTGGAGGGCAAGAACCTGCCCGCCAAGGACATGTGAGTGCCCCCGCGGCGGCCGGGACAGCTTCGGGGCGGGGGCATCCCGAGGGACTCGCCGCTTTCCCAGGGGGGCTGCGGGGTGTCCCCCCAACAGGTCCCTGATGGGGACACCACCCTCGGGTGGCCTTAGAGCCTCCTCCCTGCTTTGGGGGCTTGCCCAGAATGGTCTGGGGGGCCCCCAGCAGTGCATGTGGCTTAGGGGCTCAGCCCCAGGTGGGTTCAGGATCCCCTTTTGGGGTGTCACCCCTCGGGCTGTTCCCTCCAGGGTGGCTTTGGAGTTGTCCTGCATTGAGGATTCCCCCCAGGGAGGCTTTAGGGTCCCCCCCAGCAGTGTGTTTACTTTGGGGGTTCCCTCCAGGGTGCATCTGCTTTGGAGGTTCCCCATAGGGTGGCTTCGGAATTCCCCTTGCTTTGGGGGTTCCTCCAGGGTGGCTTCATTGTTTCCTTGCTTTGGGGGTTCCTCCAGGGTGGCTTCGCTGTTTCCTTGCTTTGGGGGCTCCCCCCATCGCAGCTTTGGGACCCTCTCGCTCGGGGGGTTCCCTTCAGGACCCTTTGTGTGCCCCCAGCAGTTCTCAGCGCTTTGGGGGCTCCCTCAGCAGGGCTGTGATTTGGGAACCCCCCGGGATGGGGTTGAGGCTCCCCCCGCGCTGTGGGACGCCCCCAGCCGTGTTTTGGGTACCCCAAGGGGGGCTCCCCCGGTGCTGCCCCGGGGCAGGGCTGTCCCCACCACGGAGGGACCCTGGCAGGGACCCCAAAGGAGCAGAGGCTGTCCCAGCGCTGTGTCCCCATCCCGGCTCCATCCCAGGGGCAGCTCCTGGGTCGGGATTTCCCTCCCAGAAATTCCCGGGGCTCCTCTCCTGGCTCTGATCCTTATGGGGCCGATGTGGGGACAGCAGGGGGGGCCCAGCTGCCACCGAGGCAGCGGGAAGCTGCTGAGGAGCGCTCGGCAGCCGGAAAACCAACAAAAATCCCTGCAGCCGTCATGGAAAAAGAGGATAAACAAGGAAAGAAACATGACTTTTTTTTTTTTTTTCTTTTTTTCTTTTTTTAAATCCCGTGTGTCAGGGCCTGATTTTTAAATCCCTTGGCACAGCTCCCCGCCGGAGCTTGACCCAGCACGGGCAGGCTCTGGGTTTTTTTTTGGAGGCTCTGGGGTTTTTTTGGGAGGTTCTGGGTTTTGGGGGAGCTTTCCGGACCGGGGCTTTGGGACAGAGCGAGGGAAACCCGAGCGCGACCTTGGCCGGGCTGCCCCGGCCCCCGCCCGGGATCCGGTTCCCGGCCCTGGCAGCGCTCGGGGATCGCTGCTTTCCTCCGGGAGTTCCCCCTGCGGGGTGTCCCCGCTGCACGGGCGGCTCGGCCCCTGCTGGCCACGGCCAGGGGTGATGGAGCACCCCAAATCCCCGGGGGGAACCCCCAGATCCCACAGGATTGGGCTCAGGGAGTCACTGGAGCCCCCCCAGATGAGGCTGCCAAATGTTCGTCTTTATCCCAGGAAAGCAAGGGAAAGGGTCTGCCTGATTTTTTGGAATGGTTTTTAATTTTTTTTATTTACTTTATTGGTTTTTAAATATGACATGTAATTTATTTTATTTGAATTTCTGGGGGTTTTTTTATTATTTTAATTTTAGGTTAATAAATAACATCAATAATTTTTCATCTTTAATTTATCCTAATCTATTCTATTTTTATTTCAGTATTTTCACTTTTGAACTTTTTATTTCATTATTTTTTAAATTCTTTTTTGTTTCCTTTTTGCCCTTTTTCCTCTTATTTATTATTAATTTCTTCACTTATTATACCTTGTTTTATTTTATTATTTTGTTTTATTATTTTATTTTATTTTTTATTTTATTTTTTAATTTATTTTTCTTTTATTTTTCAATTATATTTTAAATTTTTATTCAATTTTTCTTTTGTTTTTCTTTTTATTTATATATTTTTTCTACTTTAATTTTCTTTAATTTTTTAATTCTATTTTTCTTTTCTTTTTTCAAATGCCACTTTCCTTCAATTTATCACTCTATTTTTTCTTCCCTTTTCCAGTTCCATTTTTAATTTCAATCTTTATTTACTCATTCTCACCACCCCCCAGGGCAGAGCAGCACCGCTGCCTCCACCAGTTAATTTTTAATTCCATCCCCGCGCGGCTCTGCTGCCGGAGGGGAGGCTGCGGGTTCCTTCCCCCTTCCCCCAGTCCTGCCTGGGCTCATTTCCTCTTTCCAAAGCCCTTCCCCTTTCCAGCTCCTTCCCCGCACGCAGCCGGGTGCCCAGGCCAGCCCCGCGGTGCCACCAAGCCCTGGCGACATCGCGGGACGGGGATGCTGCGCGGGCGGTGCCTCTGGAGCGGGGATCCCTCCTGGCCCGGGGGCTGCGCGGGCTCGGGCGGATTCTGCCCATCCCTCTTTGGATCCCGGCACACGCCGCTCTGGGGACACGGCTCTGCCGCTGTCCCCGCGCTGGGGACACGGCTCTGCCGCTGTCTCCGCGCTGGGGACACGGCTCTGCCGCTGTCTCGGGTCTGGGGACACGGCTCTGCCGCTGTCCCCGCGCTGGGGACACGGCTCTGCCGCTGTCCCCGCGCGTTGCCGGGCGCAGCCGGAGCGCGCAGCTGCTCCCTCTCCGCCTGCCCGCTCCCGGCAGCGCCCGTGCTTGGCACAGGGCAGGAAATGTCAGCAAGGGGCTCCGCTGAATGGCACTTCAACCGCGGCTCTCCCGAAAATCCGCTCCGCAGGGCTGGCACGAGCGGCCGGGAGCGGCTCCTGGCAGCCGGCTGCATCCCATCCCGCTGGGAGCAGGGCTGTGGTACCCGGGATGCACAGCCCGGAGAAATCCCGAGAAATCCCGGCTGCCCTGCTCAGCAGGGCAGGGAGCACCCCAAACCCTCTCAGTCCCCTCCAGCCACTTGTGAATCCCCCAAAACCCTTTTCAGATGCCCTCAAAACCTTTTCAATCCCCTCCAACTCCTTTTGATTCCCTCAAAAACCCTTTTCAGTCCCCCCTACAAATCCTTTCAAACCCCTGTAACCCCTTTTGATTCCCCTGAAACCCCTTTCAGTCCCCCTCAAAACCCTTTTCAGTCCCTTCTAACCCCTTCTGATTCCCCCCAAGAACCCTTTCAATCCCCCTCAAAACCCTTTCAGTCATCTCCAATCCCTTTTGAATCCCCCAAAACCCTTTCAGTCCCCTCAAATTCTTTTTGATTCCCCCCAAACCCCTTTCAGACCCCCTCAAAACCCTTTCAATCCCTTCCAACTCCTTTTGATTTCCTCCAAAACACTTTCACTTCCCTCTAACCCCTTTTCATTCCTCCAAAACCCCTTTCAGTCCCCCCCAAACCCTTTCAGTTCCCTCCAACCTCTTCTGATTCCCCCAAACCACCTTCTGATTCCCCTCAAGAACCCTTTCAATCCTCCTCAAAACCCTTTCAGTCCCCTCCAACTCCTTCAGTCCCACCAAAAACCCTTTGGACTCCCCCAAATTCTTTCACTTGTCCCCAAAATCCTTTCATCCCCCCCAGCAGCTGCCTCTCCACCTCTCTGGATTTGGGATGTGGAAATCACTCGATGCCTGGGGTCGCCCCACATGTGCACCCTCCCTGTCCCCAGGACACTCGTGGCTGCCTGGCAGTGCCTCTGGGGTTGGTGTTAATGAGTTCTCCGTGCTCCAAGCCGCTCTGTGCCACTGGGATGGGAGCCACAACCTTTCTGTGATCTTGGCCACCCCCGGTCCTGGCTCCTCTGTCCCTGCTGAGTCCTCACCCCTGACCCTGTTTCTGATGAAGCAGGGCAATAAGCTGTAAAACTGTGATTCTTTTTTGGCAAGGGTGACTTGGCTTGTCGCCAGGGAGGAAGCACAGACAAAGCATGGTGGTGGCTGCCCTTCACACCCTCTCATGCCTGGGGGTGTCCCTAGGGCTGTCCCCATCCCTGGGGGGTCTGGGGACACCCTGGGGCTGGAGGAGGCTGCTGAGGCCTCACTCCCTGTGGGTGAAATTGGGCTGCAGGTGCCTGAAGCTGCTTCGGGGAAAGGGTGGGGTTTGTTTGCTCCTTGCCTTCCTGCGTGGAAGAGGAAAAGCCACTTCTGGCAGCGGCCAGACACGGTCAGGGAGGAGTGGCCCCGGTCTGGAGGCCAAGCCAGGGTCACCCTGTGCTGGAACTGTGGCCGGGTCCCCGTGGGAGCCTTTGGCAGCCTCTGCTGGCCAGCCCCACCCTCGGGGCTCGGTCTCTGCCGGGTCTGTGGGGGCTCTCAGGGCTGAAGGCTTTGGTCACCCCTGGCCATGAGAGCCCTGTGGGCTGGGGGGTGGCCAGCCTGTGGCTGGTGGCACTGACAGAGCTGTCCCTTGTCCTTCCAGCACGGGGAGCAGTGACCCCTACTGCATCGTGAAGATCGACGATGAGGCCATCATCAGGTGGGTGGCCCAGGTCCCTGGCTGGTCCCAAAAACTGCTGGAGCCCCAAACCTTGCTCCTGGCAGGTGTCTCCATCTTTGATCCTGGCAGGTGTCTCCATCTGCTGCAGGCACATTATTGTTATGATTATTATTAAGATCATTATTTATTATTATTATTTATCATTCATTATTGTTCCCTGCTTTGGGCTGAGATGCTCCTGCAGACACAGCAGTGTCTAACAGCTCATGGCCCCCTCCCCTCTACCCCAGCCCTGTGTCTGCCAGCCCAGAGCCACAAGACAGGACAAGGACAGGGACAGAGACTCATCCCTGCCCCAGCCAGGTTCCAAACTCTGGGTGCTGCCCCCAGCCATGTGTCCCCAAAACCTGTGAAGGTCCCAGGGCTGGGGGGTACCCCTGAGAGGGGCCCTGTCCCCTGTGTCAGCAGTGCCACCTGCCCCACAGGACTGCCACGGTGTGGAAGACGCTGTCCCCGTTCTGGGGGGAGGAATACGAGGTGCAGCTGCAGCCTGGCTTCCACAGCATCTCCATCTACGTCATGGACGAGGATGCCCTCAGGTGTGGTGGGGGCTCGGCCTGGGGACTCCGTTGGTGGCTTTGGCTCCCTGCATGCTCAGCCTGGTGCTGACACCAGAGAATCCACACCTGGCCACGCTGCCCTGGCCTTTGGGACACAGATGGGTGAAGTTATCTCCCAAGGACATTGTCCAGCTGGCAGCAGAGGGTGGCTGATGTGCTCCATGGGGACAGACACACCATGGTGGGCCCAGTCCAGGATCCCTCAAATTGGGGGCTGTGCTACCTGGGCACCAATCCCATGCCATGTCCTGCTTCCCACTTTTGTTTTCCAGCCGTGATGACATCATTGGGAAGGTCTGCATCACCCGGGACATGCTGGCAGAGCACCCCAAGGGTAGGGCAAGAGTGGCTGGGGGGTCCCAGGAGGGACCCATCTCCCACCCCTTGGACAAGCTGGTCCTGACGGGTTCCCCAATGACCCCTTCGTGGGGACCCCCCCTTTTCCCACAGGATACAGTGGCTGGATGAGCCTCAGCGAGGTGGACCCCGATGAGGAGGTGCAGGGGGAGATCCACCTGCGGGTGGAGGTCCTGGGCAGCCAGGGCAGCCGGCGGCTGCGCTGCTCCGTGCTGGAGGCCAGGTGAGAGGGGACCCGAGGGTGACAGGGGCTGTGTGTGCAGCGGGGGCATGGGTGCTGAGTCCGAGCTGCTCCATGACTCAGTTTCCCTGGTGTATCCGGTCCTTTGGGTGCAGAGCACCCTCCTCATCACCCACGAGGTGCTGGGGCAAGGTCTACCTCATCTGCAGGTCTTTGAGACATAGATCTTGAGATTCCCTGAGAGGGGAGGGGGTGCCACGGGTGCCTGTAGGTATTTTGGGGGGTTGCTGGTAAATTTCCCTTCTTCTTGTCAGGGATCTGGCCAGGAAGGACCGGAATGGTGCCTCTGACCCCTTTGTCCGCCTGCGCTACAACGGGAAGACACAGGAGAGCACCGTGAGTGCGGCTTCAGCACCCCCAGCCTGCCGGGGTGCAGGGGGAATCAACCCACGGGGAAGCCCAGGGCCACCCCTGTCCCCCAGCTTGGTGTCCCTGAGGGATAGACCCACACAGCAAGAGAGGACAAAGCTGTGGCCTTTGCAGGTGGTCAAGAAATCCTGCTACCCTCGCTGGAACGAGACCTTCGAGTTCGAGCTGGCCAAGCCCGCCGGGGAGAAGCTCTGCGTGGAGGTGTGGGACTGGGACCTGGTGGGCAGGAACGACTTCCTGGGCAAGGTGAGCCCCAAACCCTTTCTGTGCTTCCAGGCTCCTGCCCAGCTGCACACCCAGCCCTCTCCTGCCCTCCCTCCCAGGTGGTGTTCAGCGTCCAGGGGCTGGAGACGGCCGGGCAGGAGGAGGGCTGGTTCAGGCTGTGCCCAGACAAGTCCAAGCCGACAGAGGACGAGTGAGCTTTGGCACAGGGTGTTGGGGTGTGCTGGGGGTGGTCCCAGTGCCTGCAGGGGCATTTAGGGAGGGGGGTTTTCCTGGGAAGCATCAACACTTTAGAGGGGCAGCCTGGGGTGTTGGGCCACCTCTTGGTGAAGTATCCATCCATCCATCCATCCATCCATCCATCCATCCATCCATCCCTCCATCCATCATCCATCCACCCACCCTCCCCGTGCTCCTGCAGGCGCCGTGGCAGCCTGGGCTCGCTGCAGCTGCAGGTGAAGCTTCGGGATGAGACAGTGCTTCCCTCCCACTGCTACCAGCCCCTGGTGCAGCTCCTGTGCCAGGAGGTGAAGTCGGGGCGCCAGGTGAGGGGTCTGTGCCCAGCCCTGCTGCAGCACCCACATCTCCCAGCTCTGTGCCGTGGTGCCTGCCTGCCTCGGGCTGTCACCTTGTGGTGCCTCTTCCCCCCAGGATGGCCAAGTGCACCTGGTCACCCTCCTGGACGAAACCACCACGGCCGAGTGCCGGCAGGAGGTCGCCATCAACTTGGTCAAACTCTTCCTGGGCCAGGGGCTGGTCAAGGAGTTCCTGGACCTGCTCTTTGAGCTGGAGCTGGCCAAGCCCTGTAAGGCTGGAATGGGGAGTGGACCTGGAGGCTGCCTAATCACCTCCTGAGGCTGCAAAACCTCCAGGGACTTTTGTGGGGATTTTTTGGGAGTGATGGTTGAGGCTCAGCCATCACACTGTGGGATCTGTTGGGCTCATCCCAGCAGTTCATGGGGTGAGGCTGGTGGAGGAGCAGGTGGTCTGAGGTTAGGAAATCCCCGTGTCCCCCATGGGGGCAGGGCACAGCCTCTGGGAATGACCCCCATGACCGCAGCTGCCCTGTGGCTCTTTTGCAGGTGAGCCCAACACTCTGTTCCGGAGCAACTCTCTGGCCTCAAAGTCGATGGAGTCCTTCCTCAAGGTGCCACACCACCCAAAACCTGCTCTTCCCAGCTCATCCTGGCCCTGGGCTGTTCCAGGGGAAGAACTGGGAGGCTGCTGTGCTTGTGCCTTCCCCTGGGGGTGGGAGGCTGGAGAAAATCCACTGGGTGACCCTGGGGGTGTCGGTGCCAAATCTGCGGCCCATCCCTGTCCCCTGTGGGGTCCCTCGGCAGGTGACAGGGATGCCATACCTGCACTTTGTCCTGGGCCCCACCATCGCCCGCGTGTTCGAGGAGAAGAAATACGTGGAGCTGGACCCCGGCAAGGTGGAGATCAAAGACGTCGGGTAAGGGGCTCGTGGGGCGGCGGGGCAGGGCTGGCACAGCGCTGGGGGTGACAGTGACGGTGCCCGCAGGTGCTCGGGGCTGCACCGGGTGCAGACGGAGGGCGAGGTGATCGAGCAGGGCCGGCAGCACCTCCAGTCCTACCTGGGCGAGCTCCTGGACGCCATCGTCAGGTCGGCCCCGGCGTGTCCCCCGCTGATCCGCGCCGCGTTCCGCCAGCTCTTCCAGCGCGTCGGGCAGCGCTTCCCGCAGCACCAGGTGGGGATGGCGCGGGGACAAACGGGGACATCCCCCGGGGACAGCGCTCTCTGGATGCGGTCCCCAGCTGTGGTCATTCCCTCCTGGGCGAGCAGCAGCCCCGGCCACCGGTGCATCGCTGCTCGTGGGGCTGTCCCACGCTGGGAGAGACCCTCACGTGTGTTCCCCACGCCCTCGGTGGTCGCAGCACGCCAAATTTGTGGCTGTCACCAGCTTCCTGTGTCTGCGCTTCTTCTCGCCGGCCGTGATGACGCCCAAGCTGTTCCAGCTGCGGGCCACCCACGCGGACGCGCGGACCAGCCGCACGCTGCTGCTGCTGGCCAAGGTGCGCCAGGGGCCCCCGGGCCGGCCTTTGGGGGGCCCGGCTGGCTCTCGCTGCGGCCAGCCGGCTCTCTTTGGGGTGACGCTGCCACTGCCGCGCTCCCCAGGCCATCCAGCTGGTCGGGAACATGGAGCCGGCGGCCGGGCGCGCCAAGGAGCCGTGGCTGTCGCCGCTGCTGCCCGCCCTGCAGGAGGGCACCGCCCGCATGCGGGACTTCATCACCCGCCTGGTGGGCACGGAGGAGGAGCGGGGCGAGCAGCAGGGCGAGGGGCGGCCGCTGGGGCCCTCCCCGGCCGCCGTGAAGGAGGGGCTGCTCCTCGTGCACAAAACGCGGGGCAAGGGGCCGCTGCTCGCTGCTGCCGCCGGCAAGAAGCTCCATTTCTGCCTCACCGGGGAGTCGCTGAGCTTCGCCAAGAGCCCCGGGGCGGAGGTACGGCCGTGCTGGGGGGCGGGGGGCGGCGGCGGGGTGGCGCTGAGCCCTGTGTGTGTGTGTCCCCTCCATCAGCGCATCGGTGCCATCGCCCTGGGCGACATCCTGGCTGCCGAGAAGGTGGAGGAGAAGAGCTTCGGCAGCTCCCACGTCATGCAGGTGGTTTACCTGGCCTCGGGCGGGCAGCAGGAGACGGCGTACCTGCAGTGCAAGGTGCGGCGGGGACAGCCCGCGCGGTGGCACGGCCCGGGGGGCGGCACAGCGTCCCTCTGACCGTCCCCAACCCCGCAGTGTGTCAACGAGCTGAACCAGTGGCTGTCAGCCCTGCGCAAGGTGTGCGGCAACAACCCGCGGGTGCTCCGCTCCTACCACCCCGGCGTCTTCCGCGGGGACAAGTGGAGCTGCTGCCACCAGCGCGACAGGACAGGTGCGGGCAGGTGGCCCCGGGGACGCTGGGGTGTCCCCAGGTGCGGTGACCCTGCTGTCCCGCAGGGCTGGGCTGCGACCGGACCCGGCACGGCGTCACCCTGCAGGACTGGAGTGACCCGCTGGAGCCCACGGTGGAGGCGCAGCGCCTCTTCCAGCACCTGCAGGGCCTGCGGGACACCCTGAGGTGAGCCCCGGCCGCGGGCCCCCGCCCTTCCCGCGGCCCTTCCCGTGCTGCCAGCTCCCGTCCTGCGCTCCCCGCAGGGACAAGTACTGGGAGCTGCTGGAGCCGGAGCGCGCCCGGAGCGGCCAAGGTGGGTTCGGTTCGGGGCGTCCCCGGGTCACAGGGCTGTGGCGGTGACCCGGGGGGCTGTGGGGGTCACCGTGGCTGTGTCCCGCAGGCGCTGCCGTGCCCGAGGCGCTGAGCCGGCTGCTGGCGGCGCTGGCGGAGCTGGAGCGCTGCCACCGGCGGGCGCAGCCCCCTCAGGCCGCGGGCCCGGCGCTGCTGCGGCTGCAGGCCTGAGGGACGCGCTCCTCGGCGCGGCTGGCAATAAAGGCGCTTTGTACCCACCCTGCGGCCTGTCCGTGTGTGTGCTGGGCACGGGGCGGGCTGGGGCTGCCCGGAGCCCTGCTGCCGGCACCGCTGGCACCGCTGGCACTGCCGGCACCGCTGGCACCGGGGACAGCGCCCGCGGCCTGCTGGGCCATCTCTGCTGGCAGCGCTGCTGGCCGGCTGAAAGCGCTGCTGCGGTTCTCTTGGTGGTGCTACCGATGGTGGCACCGCTGCCACTGCTTGGTGTCCCTGCTGGGCCATTTCTGGTGGCCCTGCTGCTGGCTCTGCTGGTGCCAGCACCGGTGGCTCTGCTGGCGGCCAGCTGTTGGCACTGGTGGCAGTGCCATGGCGCTGCTGGTGCCGGCTGGGCAGCGCGGCGGTGTCGCAGCGGGGGCTGATGGTGTCAGCGGTGTGTGCTCTCCCCCCGCCCCGGCGGTGCGGTGGCTCTGAGGCGGGAGCTGCCGTGTCTGTGCCGCTGTCCCCAGCCCCGCTGTCCCCGCCGGCGCCATTGCCTGCAGCGGGTCCTCCCGCCCGCCTGGGGGCGCTGTGAAGCCACGAGGACCATCGAGAGGGCGGAAGTGACGTAGAGGAAGCAAAGCGGCGGCCGCCATAGCAACGGCGGGATGAACGCGCCTCCGGCCTTCGAGTCCTTCCTGCTCTTCGAGGGCGAGAAAAAGTGAGGGGATAGCGGGGGGCGGCTAATTAAACACGGGGGGCGACTCACTAAACCCTAACCAGAGCGCGGGGGGCTGGGAGGGGCGGGGGGGGAAGCCCGGGCCTTTCCCCACAGGGCCCTGGATCGCTAACATCGCTGTATCCCTGAAACCGCAGGATCACCATCAACAAGGACACCAAGGTGCCCAACGCCTGCCTCTTCACCATCAACAAAGAGGACCACACGCTCGGGAACATCATCAAGTCGTAAGTGCAGGCGGGGAGGAAATTCCGGGGCAGCTTTGGGGTTTTCCTGCCCTTCCTTTCATTCCCTGGGGTCTCATTCCCGTTCCAGGCAGCTGCTCAAAGACCCGCAGGTGCTGTTTGCAGGGTACAAGGTGCCGCACCCTCTGGAACACAAAATCATCATCCGTGTGCAGACCACGCCCGACTACAGCCCCCAGGAGGCCTTCACCAATGCCATCACAGACCTGATCAGCGAGCTCTCCCTGCTGGAGGAGAGGTTCAGGGTGAGGCCACTGCTCCCCAGACTCCCTGGCCTTGCTGTGCTGTGCTGTGTGCCTCAGAGCTGCTGGGCTTTGGTTTAGCAGTTCATTGTGTTGGTCAGTGCTGCCAAAGCCTGGCTGCTCTCAAGTGCATTTTTATTTTCTCTGGATCTGTATTTTCCCTTCTCATCACTTCTGCTCCGTTTGTTTATGGATTTAGCCCCTGGATGCTCAGGGTTAATCTTCCTCAGACAAAAGCAGGGGGCTGTGACTGAGAAGTGACTCTGGTGTGCTGGGCAAAGGCAGCAGGGCACCAATTTGTAAATCAGTTTTGGTTTCACTTCCAGTGTTCTTTTTCTGGTTGCTGTAGAGATTTGCACTGTGGGTTGCTGTGATCCTCAGGAGAGTCAGGAATGATTGAACACCAACCCCCAGCTCAGTAACAGCTCTTAGCATGTGTGTTTTTGCTTTTGCTTTCCAGGTTGCCATTAAGGACAAGCAAGAAGGAATTGAGTAAAGTGGAGCAGACTGTTACTTCTGAGGCAGAATGCTGTGTCTGTTACTGGATGAAATATTTAAACCTCCATTCATGGCAAATATTTTCCCCCTTGTCCCACCTCTGTTTAATTTTTGACAGCAATATTTTGAATTTTGGTTTGTTTTTTTTTTCCATAGCAGACAGGCACTTTGCCAGGAGGATAAATGTCATGTTGGATTTGGTGGATAAGTCATTAAAGTGATTTTTAGTTTTCTAATCGGAGCCTTAAGGCAGATATTTGTGCTGGGCTGTTGGGGAGGTTGGTGTGGGTACAATTCCAGCAGGAGAAGCTGCTCAGTGACAGCTGCAGGTGAACTCTCTGCTTTTCCTGCCAAAAAGTCCAGGCACTGCCAGCTGAACTGGTACTTTGTTTTATTAGGTGTCATTTCTATAAAACAAATGCACAAATTGTGAAAACTTACAGTAAAAGAAAGCGGATGTTTACAATGAACTGATGAGTTGAACAAACTCTTACCTTGTTTTATTTTTTCTCCATCTGGCACATAAAGCTGCTCTAGAAAACGTTCATGGGCACATGGGGAACAGTCACTAATACTGCACTAGGTGGAAGCAGGGTGGAGCTGTGGCACGGGGACTAGGATTTCTTCCAGATGGCTGTTATGTTGACACTGGTCAGCACCACCAGGTAGGTGAAGGCAGGGTCTGCCACCACGTTGTTCACCAGGACCTCGGGGGGCTGCTCCCCGTTCACCCGCAGCTCCGGCCACTGGAGGATCTGTGGGAGAGCACGGGTGGGCACGTGCCTGGGGGACACGGGGCCCTGGGCCCCCTCAGGCACAGGCTCTGCCTTCTCCTGAGGGCTGCTGGAGCTCTGAGGGTTTAGGGCACAAGGGAAAACAGCTGCAGCCCCAAGGAACTGACTGGTGGCTTGGCAGTGCACTTCCAAAAACCCTGAGCAATCACAGAAAACATCTCCCTGTGACTGAGCAGCACCTTGTCACCCAGAGCAGAGCTCAGTGCCACCTCAGGGATGGGGACTCCCTTCCCATACCTGAATAACCCTTTCAGGGAAGAAATAATGGAACCCTGGCTCACTTCATACCTCAGTAATGTAGCTCCAGCCTTTGGAGTGTTTGTGATTGTCCTTTCAGAGGGACAGGCAAGGGCACAGTGACTGCCCAAAGAGGGGAATACTGGGCAGGAAATACTGGGCAGACAAAGGGTGAGTGAGCACAGGGAAGCACTGAGCCCTTTCCTGCCAGGGAATGTTCTCTCTGGCTTGCCTCCCCTCCCTGGGGATGTGGTGCCTGCACAGCTGTGCCTCTGTGCTCCTCAGTTTAACCAGCACTTTTTCAGGGCTGCTTTAGGAAGAGCTGCAGGGGGTGACAGATTTGCTTTGCAGCTCCTCGTTCCTGTCCCCAGTGAATGGCCTTGGCCACCTCTGGAGATTGCTTTTAATTGTTTGTGAGGGTCAGCTGTGGAAATACAAGGCATGTTCTGGGACAGGCCTGCTCAGGAGGCTGGGATCAGCTGCCCTGGGGTGGAAGGGAGACCAGAGAGCAGCTCAGCCCTACCTGTGTGGGAGAGATCCTCCGCTCCGAGCGCTTCCCCTTCGGAGAGCCCCAGGCCGTGGTGTAGTTGGAGAGGTTGTACATCCACACACTGCCCTTCTCATCCCCACAGAACACGTATTCTTTTGCTGTGGGAGCAGAAGAAAAAGCTGGGAAATGAGTGTGGAGCTGGGAATCTGCTCTGCTGTAAAGGACAGCTGCAGGATCCCAATGGAGGGTGCCCTATTGCAGCAAAATTCCCTTACTGGCACAAAAACATGTATCTACCTTACTCTGAAAGAATTCATTGAAGATAAACCAGCTCTCTTTAGTGTAGAAAAGCTAGTGCTAAATGCTTTGGGATTTCTCTTGACTTCTTTTAGACAGGTTTTGGGAAGTGCTGACTGGATCACGTTGGTTTGTTCCTTGTCAGTCCAAACCCAGCTGCCCAGGGTGTGACATCCCTGCCCACAGATGCACTCAGCATCCCAGTGGCTCCACAGGGCCAGCCCTGAGCTCTGTGCTGTGAAAACCTGTGCAAGAAAGACCCCCCAGCCTCGACTGTCCCCCCTTATCAGGCAGAAGGTGCAGCTGTAATTGTTTATTACTGGTGTTGTCTCCAGCCAGCTGGTGCTGGAGCTGCACTGCAGAGCTGCAGGGGGAGAGCAGAGCTCTGCTGAGCTCTGAAACCCAGGCCTCTGCCTCCAGCTCCACGCTGCTCCCATGGATCAAAGGAGAGCCATGGACAACTGGGCAAAGCATGAGGCAGGAAATGAGTGCTCCTACCTGGACAGGTGCTGAGTGTCAGGTAGGACATGTCTGTTGTGGACCACTCCAGCTCAGCCAGAACAACTGCAGACATTGTCCGCTGGCATCCTTTGCCCTTGGCATCAAAAGACTTGCTCCAGCTCCACAAGTATATGCATCCTGGTTTGGAGCTCTTGGAAACTGGGGAAGAAAGGAGGGGAGAGGCTGTGGCAGCTGCTGGGAAGCAAAGTGCATTGAGACAGAGGTGCTCCATCCAGAATATGGATTTCAAGCCATGGCATCTGATCCACCAGCAACTGTTTGCACCTGCTTTACCTTATTTCAGGATAATTAATTGGAGGTTGCAGAGATATTTTCAGTATTATGCTTATGTTCCTGAGCTGTAGAACAAGCATAAGCTGTTCAGAAAGAGCCAGCCCATGATGTGAAACCCACAATTCCCCTAAAAAAATACTGTTGCCACCAGCCCTTGAGCAGAAAGAGACTCCTCCCTTCCACATTGGCACTGTTTGGCCATGTGTGCTCTCAGCTGATTGCTGGTCCTGTCCAAGCATGGGTTTGCACTCCAGGCTACGTTTTTGGGAAAGACAAGTGACTGTGGGAGACAATTCCATCCTGTGCAGCCCCCCCAAAGCTAAAGAGGCTGTCACACCCCTTTCAGCCCCTCTGCTTGTCACGCTGGCTTCGCCCTGCACATGCTGAAGTGCCCCACTGTTTTTGGGATTGTGCTGTTATGTTTATACTCACCAACGACATCATCATTGAGAAAAGCCAAACCATCAACCCTGTGAGATGTTGTCATGCTTTCCTCACCAGGAAACTGGAATATGGCTTCAAAAGGCCTAGAGCAGGGGGGAAGGGTGAAATCAGCCAAGTGCTGAACAGCCAGCAGTGAAAGGGTACCTGGCTGCAGAGCCCAGAAGGAAACCTGTTTGTTAGTGAGTCTCTTGCCAAGCTCAGGTGAATTCCCAGTTGAATTTACACTTTTGGTCACATGGGTTTACTAGTTCAGCAGAAGCCTGTTTGCTCAAGAGATTGCTGCACTCCATCAGCATCAGGATATTTGTCAGCAGG
The DNA here is from genome assembly GCF_014805655.1 of Passer montanus. Taxonomy (NCBI): domain Eukaryota; kingdom Metazoa; phylum Chordata; class Aves; order Passeriformes; family Passeridae; genus Passer; species Passer montanus. The sequence goes on along the minus strand of NW_024369262.1, from coordinate 1,099,444 downwards.
GCATGACTTTACTTGCTTCTTCCTTGTAATTTTGTCCTGAGCTCTCACAGGGTCCCAGTTTCCTGGGTTACCTCACGTACCCGGAGCAGGGGAGGCCTCACTGTGAGACTGGAAATCAATCCAAAAGTTTACACTCCGTTGCACTACCTGGAGATGACACACCCTTAAGTTTTGGGGTATTGGATTACACTCCTGCCAGCCTTCCTGCAAAGCAACCTGCAATAACTGCAGCTTTAATACAAGCTCTGAACAGTCCTTGAGCATCATGCTCCTATTTTTTCTGGCCACTCTGGGAAGGGGAGGATGTTTTAAGTTTGGTAGGATGTGCAGCTTTTGCTCAGACCTCCTCAGTTAAAAATCAAGCCTTTGCTAGGACTATCGCTTCTTGTTCTGGAAAGCAAATGCAGCTTGTGGTTCTCACCTGCTTTTTTGTCCCTTATCCAGTTTTATGTTCCAGGCAAAACAGCCATTTTCACAGCCTGCCAGCAGGTACTGCTCTGGGCAGGTGGGGACCAGGGCAATCCGTAGGGGGATGGAGGCTGTTTCCAGCACCAGCAGCTGGCTAAAAAAAAGCAGAGAACAAGCAGTTAAGTGGTGCTGTGATGTGATAGTTACAGGCTCTTGGACTGGCCACATCTGGTTTTTGAACCTTTACCTTGCTTTGAAATTGTAGTCGCAGTCTGGAATCCCAATATCCCAGAGTGCAATTCGCTTGTCATAGGATGCAGCTGTGGGACACAGAAGAGAAGCAGGTAGTGACACCGCTGCTCATCTGGCTCTTCTCGTGCTAGCTGGCACTTCTGCCTGAGTCACAGTCACCCTCTAGGGCTCCAGAGAGCTCATTAAGGCACAGCAGCAGTCCCTGAGCTCCTGGCCCAGCACTTCCCAGCCATTGTCACACATGCACAGTCAGTACTTAGTGTTCTCATCCTGTGCTCTAAAGGGGCAGATAAAACAGTTTGTTTCCTGGTGTCCATTACTGACTTGTGGCTTCACAAGGTCTTTAGTTAGTGGCCCTCTGAGCTTGTTTCTGGTCAGGGCTTCAAGTGGAATCTAAAATATGAGTTCCAGCCTCTACTCTCAGGCAGACATCACTTTATTGCACATATCCATGGCTTACTGTGTTCACATCCACAGCAGCTTCCATTGGGAGAGTTAAGCACTGACAAAGGGTGAGAAACATGTCACCAAGCTGATAAAACTGTTTTGCTTCCAGTGTAACAGATTACTCTGAGTAACCTGGACCCTCATCAGATGGCAATCCTCAAACTCAGAATTTATTGGTGTCCCCTCCCCAAAAATGATGCAAAGAATCTCCCTTAATTACTCCAAATTTTTATGAGTCTTGCTGTCCACACCGTTATATGGCTGTGCTACCAACCTCCTTATTCCTTCCACCATCCTCCTTATCCTTTCCTCTGCTTCTGCCTTTGGCACTCCCGAGATTCTTCTTGAAAAGTATCCCCTATTCTAAAAACATTCCACTTTTAATGGTTCATGTAGCACTTTAACCACTCCAGGATGTGGGTAATTGTAGGCAAGAGAAACAATGTGCTGTGGGGTGCAGGTGTGGCCTGAATGGCTCTGTACCAGCTCACTGTACAGCCTGACAATGCAGCTGCAATTTGTAACATGATGGTTCATTACCAGTCCAAGAGGCACAGCGTCTGTGAGCCCTACTGTGTGTGGCAAAGCTCTCCTTGACATCCGGATCTGAATAGAAATCTCTGTCGAGGCATAGAACTCATATTAAAAAAATCAAAGTCAATTAAGCACATTGTTGGATAAAATGAAACCCAACAGCCCATAATAGGCTGCTGTGCTGGAGGAGAGCCCTGCCACTGCCTGGCTCCCAGCTGCCTGCTCTGCCATTCTTCTTACTCATCCCTGTGGAACAGATCCACTACTGGGCTTGTTTGTGGCTAATGTGTGTGTGACAGCCACCCTGAGAGCCACCAAGGGAGAAACAGGAGCTGCTGCACCTCAGCTAAAGAGGCAGGCTCTGGCTGAAACACGCTGTTCCTGCTGGAGATTGCTGCCAAAGGAGAGGAACAATGTTCTCTCCCTAATGCCTGTCTGTGCCTTTTGTTTGTGTGTCCCTGCTTGCCCTGGTGACAATTCCCCTTGTTAAGGAAGCCCTGACTTTTCCACATCACAACTAAAACCAGAGATTCTGAAGCAGACTTACTGAAGAGGTGGGTCTCCTGGGTTGGGCTGAAGCAGACAGTAGCAATGGGTTTTTTGTGAGCCTTTATCTCTCCGTAGCAGAAGTCGGCTGCCACGTGGATCAGTTTGACAATCCCTCTCCTCCCTGCAGCTGCCAGGATGTTGTGAGCTTTCTTGCGGCTGTCGCTGATCACCATTGTGAGGGTTGTCCATGCCACGCTGAAGAACTCCTGGAACACAGGGAAAACAAGGCTGGGGTGACAGAGAACAGAGAACAGCCAGCAGGGTGGTGGCTGTTAGCTCAGAGAAAAGACAACTGTCACAAGTGCTACTCAGGTGGAATGACACGACTGTTTAAGATGGAGCATCAAAACTCAAAACAGCTCTCAGAAGAACATAAACTAAAGAAAGAGGATGTTTATTACTCTGTGCTGTCAAGCAGAGTCAGCAGCCAGACACACCTGTGTGAGGACTGGCAGGCTAATCTCCTAAACTAATAAGAAAATAAACCCAAACTAGGCTAAAAGGATAAGCAAGCAATGTTTATTATCTATCTTCATCTTAACATCTGTCCATACTAACACTTTCAGACCTCTTTGTGATATGTATCACTACAGATTGTAATTATTACAGATTGTGGTATTGCAATTATTACAGATTCTGGTATTCCCATTCAATGCTTACCCTTCTCACTTGCAACCCACCTCTGTAGCCACTTTATACTTTTTCAGCACTGTCCCTGTCTCACAATCAATCAGACAGACAGATTCCCCTCCACAGGTTGCCACGGTTCTGGAGGAGCTCACAATGGGATCTGAAAGAGGAAAAGAACGCGTGAGAAGTTCCCAGGTTCAGGGATAGCACACGAAGACTGCAGCTTATCACTGCCTGGTGCTCTCCCAGTCTCCTGTTTTCAAAATCAAAAGAGAAATATGTAAGCAAGTCTCTTCCTGACAATGGAGACTACAGCTTGAAGGAGCAGGGATCTAAGGCATGGAGTTCCACTGGGATTCCAGAGCCAGGTGGTTCTGGGAATCCTGCAAACTTCTTTAAGAGCTCACCTTTCCTGGCTCCAGAGTCTAGCACTGGCTCGAAGACACAGGACCAGAGCTGCGTTTTAAAATCCTCGCGGCTGTTGCCTTTACTGTGACACTGAAGAAAATGCAATGGCTCTGCACTGACATCCTCCTACAATAAACCATCCACATTTAGAAAATTCATTCCCCTGACATGGTTTGCCTGTGATTGCCTTGACAGAACCCTCTGCTGAACACAGCAATCCGAGTTAAACTCAAATATTTTTCAGCCCATCTGTGCTATGGAGAACAGGAGAGACTGAGGTGCCACAATGCTCAAGACTCCTAAAGCAGCAGGGAACTGTTTAGCAAAGATGTACCCAGCAGACCCCAGCAGAGAACCCCATTTCCTAGAGCAGAGAAATGTGGAAAACCCTTTAGATCCCCACTGGCCCAAGCTGAGGGGGAAAACACCTTTCCCCATGCAGCCCCTGAGTTGAGAGCAAGGCTTGCCAGTCCCATTTCTAAGCACAGGCTGTTTCAGTGCACCACCTCGGAGCGCTGGTCCATCCATCCCCCAGAGGGGATCCACTGGGGTCTCCCGGGGGCTTCCTTCTCTCCCTTGATGCCTCTGAGAGATTTAAAACAATGACAAAAAAAAACCAAACCAAAACTCACAATGTATTTGGCCAACTATGAGCTCCAAGCTGTGCAGAGCTCTGAAGAAACCTGAAGGCAGCTCCTCCCCCTATAAACCAAGAGGCCCAAAGCCAGTCCCAAGGACGTACCTTGCGCTTGGAATTCTTCACGGGGGTCAAGATAACCACACTGTTGTCCTGCTCCTGGCTTTTCTGCTCCCCTGTCATCTGGCTGGATCTTCTGTTGCTTTGTCCCTTGGGAAGCTGCTCTCCATTCTTCTGTGTCCCTTCAGCTTCCTGCTCAGGGGTTGCCTCCTTGGCTGGTTGGTTTGATGTTCTTGGTTTATCAGGAGCTGGGTCATCCTCCACATGACTGGATTTTCTGGCATTATCTGCAGCCTTCTCCTCTGTGTTTGCCTGGGTCTTGGACCTCTTATTTCCAGGGCTTGATTTTGAATGATTTCTTTTCCTCTTGCTGGGTGTTACTGTGACCTATAAGGCAGGTTGTGGTGTTGTCAGGTTCTGCATAAGGTTTTCAGCTTCCCCGAGATGTGCAGATCATTTGTAAGTTAAAGGCATTAATTATTCAAATGCAAGTATCCTCCCACAGTTACAGACTGGGTTCCAGGAATCAGACAGCCCAGAGCTGCAGGGTTCCTAGAGGCAGAAGCTAATGAAAACTACACAGCCAGACTTCTTTTCAGCTCCCTTCCCCTGTCTCAGTTATTTGCAATTTATATACGATGTGGAAAAACAAATCTGGCTTATGTACCACAGGGGTTCAGTCTGCAGCCATTTCCAAGCAGGCAAACACCAGCAGAGCCTGGCCAGGCATCAGCCCAGCTCTCTAATTAAAATATTTCTTCCTAGTGGAGAGGTGGAGTGAGTAGGATTGCACTTATGAAATGTTTTTGGTCCCCTGTGAGAATGGAAGCTCTCTGAGGGAGCAACTTGACCTTCACATTTCTGGGAAAGCTTCAATCTGGCTGTAAAGAAGAACCCTGAGCTGCTGGATACAGGCTGGAGCCTGAGACTGCCCCTGTGGTTACCAAAGGGTCATAAATGTGAAGTGACAAGAGCTGCTGAATTCCCAGGAAACAGAAAGAACATTGCTAATGTAACTGGAAAAATCACCTACCTGAGCCACGTCTTCTGCAGCTTCCCTGGGGCTTTTTGCAGCTTCCCTGGGGCTTTCTGTGCTTTCTTCCTCATTCTCATCCATCTTTTCCTCTGGTTCACTATCAGAGTTTAACTCCAGACCTAGTGAGTTTGCCAGAAACTCTTCTGCAATCATTTTCACCTGAGAAGCAAATATGTGGATATGTTAAAAAAAAAAAAAGATGACTACAAAAAAGCCACAGCATGTCAAGCTCTGATGTGTCATGGCACAAAGAGCTGCTCTGCTGAGTTTTTAATATCTGCTCCCACTATTCTGTGTGAAGTTCACAAGTGGTGGAGGAGTCCCCAGCTGACATTACATGACCCAAGAGCTTCACTTTGTCATGGGCATAAAGAGTACACAGCTGTGGAAACAACAGCACAGCAATAAAGCAAGACAAAGGAGAGATGGAAGTCTCAATTGTATGTATGAACAAACAAATTAAACAAATGTTACAAAGTAAATGGTGTCTTTCCCCACTGGGAGCAGCTACACTTCTGTCATTATCTTCACTCTTTCATCAAGAATAAAAGTTACTATTAAACTAATTTGCAAATAAGTAAGTATTAAGGATACTGCAGTCTGATTAATGAGTACAAGTATCATTATTGCTTATGAATTAAAAAATAATATTTAATGACAGCTATTTCAACTTGGTGCACATTTAGTCCTGGTAACTGCTTAACAAAGCAGTGAAGAAAAAGTGATACTACTTGTGAACAAGAGCACCCAAACCCATGGAGTGTTTTAATGCAGTCCATGCAGAGCAGGAGCAGGGTCCTTGCCTGGAGAGCAGCAGGGTGGGGGGGTTGTGACCTACCCGCCAGCGGGTGAACTCGCTGAGTGAGCTGGGCCCATACACCACATTGGTCTGCACTGACTTCAGGAACTTTTTCTTGATGGACTTCACCTGCTCAGCTGTGTATTTCTCAGGGAGTTGGTCACGGAAGAATTTTTTCCAGTGAGCAGTAACCTAGGCAGAAAGACTGAATTATTTCAACAGAAAAGCACAAGAGAACTTGTGAAAGCATTTAAGAAGTGGCCAACCCTGAGTGCTGCACCCGACGTGATGGAACTGCTTTAATTTATTTCTTCATGTTCAAATGACCACTTCAGCGAAGGAGAAAGTCAGTTCCTCTGTACCAAGCTGGAGTGAGTGTGGCTAAGCAGACAAAAGGCTGCTGACCTACAGGATGCTCACCTGCCAGCACAGTTTCCCATGGGAGTTTCTGGTGAGCAGTAACACATCCATCACCATTTGGACCCAACAGACATTTTTACATTGAGGCACAGGACTAAGAACTGGGCAGGCAGAGACAAATAACATCAGGGAAAGGCATCAGGGCAGAGACACCACAAAAAGAACAGCACAGGGGAGTGTTTGGTGTCTCATTAAACAGCCAGCCATGATCAGTTGTCTGGGACAAGAGGCTGAGCAGCCCTCACAGAGACCCTTTGAGGTTCACAGGTTTTACACAGACAACACTCAGCAGAACTCATCCCTCAGTTTTCAGGATCTGAGTTTTCTCCCACTGTTACACAGAAGGGATTAAGAAGGTCAATTAAGTAGAATACAAACAGTAAGAGCAATAATACACAAGAACAGCCAGCCAATCAAACCTTTTTCATAACTGAACAATAATTTTGCCCAAGATCACAATGATGCCTTGTGGGGAGAATCTGTCACGAGCTAAATTGTGAGTGAAAATAGAGTTCTAAACATTCACAACCGAAGAAGAAAGAACAAATCCTTGTTCCTGGTGAATGCTGGAAAAAGCAGGATTATCCAGAGCCTGGTTTTGTGCTCCCCATTCCTGGGGCCTGGACAGTAACTTAAATTAGATGGGAAGGTGTTTGCAGCTGTTTTGGCAGCACCAGGCTCCTCCCATTCCTGAATGATGATCAGAGTGACCTGAAAAACGACAGGATCAGACACAGAGCTGGCTGGCCCTGCTCCTGACTTAAACCAAAGGCAAATTGCCTGCACAGAACAGGTAGAGCAGATGCCAGCAGTGACCAGTGAAAGCAGCTGTAAAACATCTCCTGGGTGGCCATTCTGCAGGTTGGGCTCAGATCATACCACAGGCATTGCAAACCACTTGAAACTTGTTTGCAGCTCTGTCACTACACTGAGCACAGGATTTAGTTATTTTTGAGGTGTTTAGAGGCTAAGGAAATAGCCCACATCTTACCTTGCTGGTGAGTTTATGGCTGTTGGCACGTCTCACATGGTTGGCCAGTTTGGTTATGTCCTTGCCATTGAGCAGACGAAGATTTTGCAAAAGAAACATTACTTTATAGTCATCATTGAGCTAGAAAGAGAAAACACTGGAGTTACAAAATTTGTACACATGGTGCATGCTTTACCTTTAGTCCTTGATTAAAATACAGCCTCTATGAGAATTATATATTTAGTAAGGAAAAGCCATTCAATAAAATCTCCTCAGGATTTTCAACTTGAATTTCACATTTTAGGTGTGGATTAATGTTCTCCATGAGTTGGGATCTTAAACTGCAGACAGAGCTGCCCAGCCCTCAGGCAGTGCTCACATCCAGCACAAAGTGGGGGCTGTGTAACTGCTCATCTGCTGGGGCTGAGTGCAAGGCTGGGAGCTGTGTTCATATCCCTGAACTCTAACACAGGGGAAGGCCTGTCCTGACAGTCAAGGAATTCCAGCAGGAATTCCTTGGGTCAGATAGGTCACCATGCAGCCACACACATGCTTATTTGCTGTTGCACACTGTTAGTATGTGGGGATGGTGAGTGGCTGATGCCAGTTTACAGCACAAGTAAAATCAGTTGTGGATGTTTGACTTGTACAGTCAGCAGATCCTCTTGGGAGAAGTCAAAACCTAAACCAGACTAATCATCAAGTTTAAACCCTCATCTGAGGACCCACTCTGCTTTTCCAGAGCAGAGAGGGCACTAAACCTAACACAGATATTAGGAAATAGAACTAGCATTAGATATTAGGAAAAAACCCTTTACTGTGGGGATGGTGATGCACTGGCACAGGTTTCCCAGAGAAGCTGTGGCTGCTCCATCCCTGGGAGTGTTCAAGACCAGACTGGATGGGGTTCTGAGCAACCTGGTCTAATGGAAGGTGTCCCTGCCCATGGCAGGGGGTGGGACACGATGAGCATTAAAGTCCCTTCCAATCAAACATTCTGTGATTCTATGTTTCTATAAGGACATCTCTACACAGCCATTACTATCTTTTACACTAGTAAAATTTTTAGTATGAGCATGAGGTACTGTACCTGATACTGCACCTAAGACAGGACTTTGGCCTAGAGAATCAGGAGCTCAAGACACAGATTTTAATATCTGAGTGGTTTTGGGCAAGTCACCTCTGCAGATTGAGAAATAGTGGCACAAAATGGTTAAATGTCACACAAAGGCTGGCTGCTTTCTCAAATGCCCTCGCACTTGCTGCCCAAGAACAATATATAAGAAGTTTGCACAAGTGCTGTTTGTTTGCCTCTCTGTTTAATGTAAGGAGGGGGGTAACTCACTGTCAAGTACACATTGTTCTCATAGGTCAGCTCCTCGAGCAGAGGGAACTGTTTCAGAGCAGTTACATCTTCCAGCTTGTTATTGTTGCAGTTCAGGACACGCAGATCAGGGAGGGTTAGGCTGTTGGGAAATTTGTCCAGTAAATTATCAGAGAGATCAAGTTTCTGCAGGTGCCTGAGGCGGGAAAACAAGCGCGGGTCTAAATCTCCAGTCTTCAGCTGCAGCTTGGACAGGCTGAAAACAAATTAAAAAAAAACCAAAAAACACCCATGAACTATCTGCAGCTCACTGGAGGAACAAATGCTGATTTCATAGCAGAGACAGTCCCACCTGGTGGCATCTCAGTCCAGCACAACTCACTGGGTACAACTGACCAATCCTGGTTTTTCTGCTGTGGTTTTTTTTAGGGTTAATTCAACTATCTCTTGAATTATCACTTCCTCACAACAGAAGCACCATTTTGTTAGCTTTTTTAGTTTTTACAAAGATAACCCAAAAGTGTTTTAAAAATTTTTATTCTATTATTAATCTCAATAAATAGTAAAACACAAGAGATATAAAACTAACTTATTTCTTAGTTACAATAATTTATAAATGTTTTTCAACTTTCTATCAAGTTTTAAGAATTCTTTTCAAATCCATTTCCTACACTGGTGGCAGCATTCTGGATTGTGAGCACAGTGTGGGACAGCTGATGTGTCTGAGCTAGCAGCCACCATCAGAGACTCAGATCCAAAGTACAATTAACCTGCAATTCAGATAATCTCCTAGGGGTTACTGAGCTGTCTGGGAGCAGTAAATCACCAGGAAAGGTCTTATTTTACAGAAAAAAAATTACCACACCTTTCAATGGTTTGGTATTTTATTCCTGTGCAATGTTGATCCAACAAGACAAGCTGTGGCAGTTCAAGACACTCCAGCCTCAGTCTACCCTGTCCATAGAATGCACTACAGTCATTATTTCACAGTTCATGCCCAGTGCAGAATGTGTCCCCAAATAATCTGGCTGGTTTCAAAGAACTAACTTGACAAAAAAAGGTGTTTTTTCCATTTCTTTTATAGTGAGTTTTGCTGCAAAAGCTTCCAATGGTAAATGTAGAAATTCACCTAACAAAATCCCAAGACTGCCCCCAAAACAGAACTTTGTCCTGAAAGAAGAAGTGGTACAATATTGGTGAGGGGAAAAGAAATATTCCTTCTCTGTAAGAAAGTGAAAACTGCATAATATAAGCAGGGTCACTTGGATTTGGTTAGATCATTTAGGTGAGCTAACCAAATCCAAAGGCAGCTTCCAGTCCTGGCAGCCAACATCTCTTGAGGGCACAAGCTTGGGTTCCTTTAACAAAAAGAATCTCTTTCTCTAATAACCAGTTAAAAAAATAGGCTTCTAGATATTAATGAAGTGTGAATAAATGAGACAAATAAATCCAGAAAGCAAGATCCTTTTCCCTTCACTTGCCATCTCAGAAGAGCAACCAGCCAGTCAGAGCTGGTAAGACAGGTTGAGGACAACCCAGCTGGCTGCAGAGCTGTGACTGTGGTGTCCTTTTGGGGAAAAACTCAATGGTGCTCCCCAAACAGACTTTCTGAAACACATCACAGTATGAAGCTGCATGGAGAAAGCCACACTCCAAAAATCCACAGCTTCAAACATCTCCCCACCACTCTGTTACCCAGATTACTGCAGCTGATACTCAGAGAAACATGTGAGTCTCTCACTAAAAATAATTACTTTAGCACAAGGCAAACTAAAAGAAATAACATTAAAGAGTACATGTGAAACCCAAACCCCTGACATCAGCAACAAAACAACAAAGGTGCCAGCCAGAAAGTGGCCAGCTGAGCCACTTGGATTGGCCAGCTCTGTGTTAAACACAGGAAGGACACATATTTACAATGACCTCTGTTAAGGACCTGCATGACAAAACTGTTTTTAGTGGTTTTTAAGTGATTCAGAGTTTATTCTCTCCCTCTGCAATGTTTGAGGTAGCTCTGTGCTTTGATACTCTTTTCTTTTAAGTAAAACAAATGTTTATGGGAAGAAAGAGGCACAGATAAAAAGGCACTGCCAGGCTGAATTCATCTGGAATTTTCCGTGGGCCTGTCTGCACTTACTTGAGCGTCTCGATCTTTCGGAGCCTCGTGGATCTTGGAACTGCTCTTTCCAAAAGAAGTTCTGTGGTAATTTTTGACATCTTTAACCTCCACCTCTCTGCTGGAACCACCAATCAGTCAGCTGTAGGATTTCTTCTGGTTACCTTGATTAAAAAAATAGGAATAAGAGGAAATATTTCAACAGCTCCAAGGGAGGGAAAAAAAATTTTTATGAGGTTATCTAGTGGTTTTGCTGCTGTGTTGGAAGTCACCTTTTCCACTTGGTTGACATGAACATGGCAGAGACTATTATTAGATTGGGCACAGGCTCCCAGCACGCTGATCCAATCCATCTCCAAAACAACAGGGATACATCCCGTGGCTGTTGGAGTGACAGACCTGCTGCAGGTGAAAGCTGCCCATGAGTGATGGCACTCGGGACCAGGACAGCATCACAGGTACCTGTTTGTGCCTCTGCCGGGCTCTGCTCCAGGAATTCCAACACTCTTTCAAACAAAGAGCAGCAGTAAGAGTCAATGCACCTGCTGTGAATGGTTTCCTCCCAAGAAAGTGACACTGAGCTCACTGGCCTGGCCAACTGGACTGACTCTTGCCTGATCACTTCTAAATTCCCAAAAATTTTGGAAAACTGAATTCACCAGCAGAAATTCAAGCACACACCAATCAAGGACATCATTTACTCAAGGACAAAAAAAAAAATCAACAGAGTTCTCTGGTGATTAACTGATGTTTCAGTAGACACACAGACAGAGGAATATGCTGATATTTGGAATAACAGTGCTGACAGGGCCAAAAGAGCTCTACAAAATGACTGGTCCAGGGCTTCCCACTCTTCCTGACAGAGATTCCAAGAGAGGGAAATAAAAGAGAGCAGAGCTCCAAGGCCAGGCTCGCTCCTGTCTTTCTGTGTTAGATCAGTGCTGCCCAAATGCCACTCCAGCACATCGTGAGGGGCACACGGGGCACTGAGCCATCCTTGGGCTTGGTTTCAGCAGCACCACACACCCACAGCACCTGCAACATTGTGTGAAGAGCAAGAGGCACAATAATGTATACACTGAAATGTTGTATACAAGCACAAAGAGCTGAACCGAAACCCAGTTCAAAGAGCAGCTGTTTGCGATTTGATCCTTCAAACGACAGAGCTCTCCCTGGGAGTCAGAGCACAGGGTCAGGCTTGTCCAGCCAGACCTCCCTCAGCTCCTGTGTCCACAATAAAAACGTGACACCGGCGACTGGACGTTCCCATGGCGCTGTCTTTGGCACACTGACCCAGCTGTACAGGGCAGGAGCCCGGGGAAGGCCAGGCACGGCACGTCCCAGCCCAGAGCAGCGGCGGTGCTGCACGGGGCACACTCGGTAACCGCGGGGCTGCCGAGCGCGGTCACTGCCCCGGCAACAGGCCCCTCCTGCCCCACCGCGGCCGGGCATCCCTCTGACCTGAGCCTGCTCGCCTGCAGCTGCCCCGCACCGCCCGGCGCGGCCCGGGACGCGACGCCGCGGCGGCGACAAGGCCACGGATGCCGGGCTGTCCCCACACGCCGGGCCGCGGGGTA